>NC_082710.1:35754044-36956544 GCF_030144855.1 Hypanus sabinus | reverse complement strand
TTACTGATATTATAATTTTAAAATCTCTTTGTCCTGTTTGATTCACACAGAGGGAAGCGCTGCACATTGCCCTTGCCTTTGACCTTTCCAGGATCATCGGAACCAAAGTACTGATGAGGTACTTCAGAAAAAGAAGAAATAAGACTGATATTTACAGGTACCACTTGAAAATTAAATCAGATTTCGACCCCTTTGGGCACCAGATTTTGAGAGATGGATTCAAGGCTGAAGTTCACTGATGTTTGTGCTTAGTTGTTCCAACTTTAATGTGAGGAATAAGGAGAGACCATACAGCCCTGGTGGCTATTTCATGGCTCATGGGCTGAGCTGCATTTCAATCCCATTCATCTACGTTGATGTCTTAATACTCCTACTGGATGTCACCAACTCTCCTGGCCTGGTTTATGTTTTTTGATCCAGCTTGAATGACTGAGTTCCAATGGCAGGTTAAATAACTCTTGTGCTTGGCACAATAATGGTCGGCCTCATCAACTATGACGATAAGACGGCACACAGAAAAGAAGCAGAGAGGCTTGTAAAAGGGTGCAAGCACAACAACTTGAGTCCCAACATGGACAAGACCAAAGAGACAGTTGTCGACTTTAGAAGGTGCAGACTGACGCTTCCTTCACTCCTTGCTGCACATAAATGGCTCCTCCGTGAAAAGAGTTAGGAGCATCAAGTTTCTGGGATTGCACATAATGGACAAACTCACCTGGTCCCTCTTTGGTCAAAAAAGCACAGCAGCATCTCTACTTCCTGAGGAGATTGAGGTGAGTGAGGATCACCACAGCTTCCCACCATTTTAACCAATTTTTGTATGAGCAGCTTTGAGATGGTCCTGACCAGCTGCATCGCTGTCTGGTGTGGGAATTGCAAGGCATCTGACTACAAGTCCCTACAAAGGATTGTGAGGACTGCCAAGGGGAACATTGAGGTCTTTCTTCCACCCATTAGAGATACTTATCAGGAGTGCGGCACACACAGAGCCCTTAGCATTGTCAGTGATCCCTTCCATGGGTGTAACAATTTCTTTGACACATGACTATCAGGAAGGAGCATTGGAACAAGAACTAATGCTTCTTCCCCCAGGGCGTAAGACTACTGACTTCCCTGTCACCACCCAGGCTGGATCAGGGCTCACAGTTCATCCCCTGTTTCTGAACAGCCTTCTGCTCCCTCCTGCGCACCTCAGTGAGTTTGTCCTCTGCCGATCATCCACAGACCAATGGTCAATTAGAAAGAATCAGCAAGTCGAGAAGTTAGTGCAATGCTTTGCTGCCTCTAACCCTTCCACATGGAAGTTATGGAGTATCTGCACTGGGCCAAACTGTCCCGCAATCGACACACCTCCTTTGCACAGGTGTGTATATCACACTTCGAAGTCCTTCATGGCTACCAACCCTATGCCACCCCCCCATAGAGGAGCCCACAGTGGAGGACACGTCCACCAAGGCCCTGGTTCACCAGTGCCAGAATGCTTGGAAGAGGGCATGAGGGTCATCCAAGGTGCCCACTGTGCCTACTGCCATCAGGCTAACCACCATCAGTACCCAGCCAGACTACTCTGGCCTGAGGACTGTCTGGCTGTCCACACAGGATCTGTCTCTGCACACTGACTCCCGCAAGCTCTCATCCCGGTTCATTGGTCCACTTAAGGTTACCCATCACATTCAGTCCAGTCATTTACCTTCTCTAGCTGCCACCATCCCTCAGGATCATACCTACCTTCTACAGGTCCTGCCTCCTGCCTCAAACCCATTGACCATGGACCACACAACTCACCTGAGCCTGCACGTCCGGAACTTAGAATGGTGGAAGGTGGTCCAGTGTACACAGCTCGCTAATGATGGATTCACATCCACGTGGATGGAGTGTGCAGTACTTGGTTGAATGGGAAGGATAGGGTCCAGAGGAGAGGCCTTGGATACTGTCCAGATTCATCTTAGAGCCATCGGATCCATCTTGAGCCTGTCGTGGTCCGGTGTGTGAAATTCGCATTCCAGTTCACGGTCTGGTCCATGCTCCTTATTCCGGGTTTTCCGGGTTTCCCCAGTTTCTGTTGAGGCAGCTGATTCTGGTTTATCTGGCCTCATAAATAGCTTCAGGATTCAGCCTCTGGCTGCTGGATTGTTCCTGTCCAAGCCCCCTGTCTGTATTCCTTCCCTTCACCTTCCTCCTGGAGCCTTGCCTCGCCTCGCCTCTGCCTGGAGCCTTGCCTCGCCTCGCCTCTGCCTGGAGCCTTGCCTCGCCTCGCCTCTGCCTGGAGCCTTGCCTCGCCTCGCCTCTGCCTGGAGCCTTGCCTCGCCTCGCCTCTGCCTGGAGCCTTGCCTCGCCTCGCCTCTGCCTGGAGCCTTGCCTCGCCTCGCCTCTGCCTGGAGCCTTGCCTCGCCTCGCCTCTGCCTGGAGCCTTGCCTCGCCTCGCCTCTGCCTGGAGCCTCGCCTCGCCTCACCTCGCCTCTGCCTGGAGCCTCGCCTCGCCTCACCTCGCCTCTGCCTGGAGCCTCGCCTCGCCTCACCTCGCCTCTGCCTGGAGCCTCGCCTCGCCTCACCTCACCTCTGCCTGGAGCCTCGCCTCGCCTCGCCTCGCCTCTGCCTGGAGCCTCGCCTCGCCTCGCCTCTGCCTGGAGCCTTGCCTCGCCTCGCCTCGCCTCTGCCTGGAGCCTTGCCTCGCCTCGCCTCGCCTCTGCCTGGAGCCTTGCCTCGCCTCGCCTCGCCTCTGCCTGGAGCCTTGCCTCGCCTCGCCTCGCCTCTGCCTGGAGCCTCGCCTCGCCTCGCCTCGCCTCTGCCTGGAGCCTTGCCTCGCCTCGCCTCGCCTCTGCCTGGAGCCTTGCCTCGCCTCGCCTCGCCTCTGCCTGGAGCCTTGCCTCGCCTCGCCTCGCCTCTGCCTGGAGCCTTGCCTCGCCTCGCCTCGCCTCTGCCTGGAGCCTTGCCTCGCCTCGCCTCGCCTCTGCCTGGAGCCTTGCCTCGCCTCGCCTCGCCTCTGCCTGGAGCCTTGCCTCGCCTCGCCTCGCCTCTGCCTGGAGCCTTGCCTCGCCTCGCCTCGCCTCTGCCTGGAGCCTTGCCTCGCCTCGCCTCGCCTCTGCCTGGAGCCTTGCCTCGCCTCGCCTCGCCTCTGCCTGGAGCCTTGCCTTGCCTTGCCTCGCCTCGCCTCTGCCTGGAGCCTTGCCTTGCCTCGCCTCGCCTCTGCCTGGACCCTTGCCTTGCCTCGCCTCGCCTCTGCCTGGACCCTTGCCTTGCCTCGCCTCGCCTCACCTCTGCCTGGAGCCTTGCCTTGCCTCGCCTCGCCTCTGCCTGGAGCCTTGCCTTCCCTCGCCTCGCCTCTGCCTGGAGCCTTGCCTTCCCTCGCCTCGCCTCTGCCTGGAGCCTTGCCTTCCCTCGCCTCGCCTCTGCCTGGAGCCTTGCCTCGCCTCGCCTCGCCTCTGCCTGGAGCCTTGCCTCGCCTCGCCTCGCCTCTGCCTGGAGCCTTGCCTCGCCTCGCCTCGCCTCTGCCTGGAGCCTTGCCTCGCCTCGCCTCGCCTCTGCCTGGAGCCTTGCCTCGCCTCGCCTCGCCTCTGCCTGGAGCCTTGCCTCGCCTCGCCTCGCCTCTGCCTGGAGCCTTGCCTCGCCTCGCCTCGCCTCTGCCTGGAGCCTTGCCTCGCCTCGCCTCGCCTCTGCCTGGAGCCTTGCCTCGCCTCGCCTCGCCTCTGCCTGGAGCCTTGCCTCGCCTCGCCTCGCCTCTGCCTGGAGCCTTGCCTCGCCTCGCCTCGCCTCTGCCTGGAGCCTTGCCTCGCCTCGCCTCGCCTCTGCCTGGAGCCTTGCCTCGCCTCGCCTCGCCTCTGCCTGGAGCCTTGCCTCGCCTCGCCTCGCCTCTGCCTGGAGCCTTGCCTCGCCTCGCCTCGCCTCTGCCTGGAGCCTTGCCTCGCCTCGCCTCGCCTCTGCCTGGAGCCTTGCCTCGCCTCGCCTCGCCTCTGCCTGGACCCTTGCCTCGCCTCGCCTCGCCTCTGCCTGGAGCCTTGCCTCGCCTCTGCCTGGAGCCTTGCCTTGCCTCTGCCTGGAGCCTTGCCTCGCCTCTGCCTGGAGCCTTGCCTTCCCTCGCCTCGCCTCTGCCTGGAGCCTTGCCTCGCCTCGCCTCGCCTCTGCCTGGAGCCTTGCCTCGCCTCGCCTCTGCCTGGAGCCTTGCCTCGCCTCGCCTCGCCTCTGCCTGGAGCCTTGCCTCGCCTCGCCTCGCCTCTGCCTGGAGCCTTGCATTGCCTTGCCTCGCCTCGCCTCTGCCTGGAGCCTTGCCTTGCCTTGCCTCGCCTCGCCTCTGCCTGGAGCCTTGCCTTGCCTTGCCTCGCCTCGCCTCTGCCTGGAGCCTTGCCTTGCCTTGCCTCGCCTCTGCCTGGAGCCTTGCCTCGCCTCGCCTCGCCTCTGCCTGGAGCCTTGCCTCGCCTCGCCTCGCCTCTGCCTGGAGCCTTGCCTCGCCTCGCCTCGCCTCTGCCTGGAGCCTTGCCTCGCCTCGCCTCGCCTCTGCCTGGAGCCTTGCCTTGCCTTGCCTCGCCTCGCCTCTGCCTGGAGCCTTGCCTTGCCTCGCCTCACCTCTGCCTGGAGCCTTGCCTTCCCTCGCCTCGCCTCTGCCTGGAGCCTTGCCTCGCCTCGCCTCTGCCTGGAGCCTTGCCTCGCCTCGCCTCGCCTCTGCCTGGAGCCTTGCCTCGCCTCGCCTCTGCCTGGAGCCTTGCCTCGCCTCGCCTCGCCTCTGCCTGGAGCCTTGCCTCGCCTCGCCTCGCCTCTGCCTGGAGCCTTGCCTCGCCTCGCCTCGCCTCTGCCTGGAGCCTTGCCTCGCCTCGCCTCGCCTCTGCCTGGAGCCTTGCCTCGCCTCGCCTCGCCTCTGCCTGGAGCCTTGCCTCGCCTCGCCTCGCCTCTGCCTGGACCCTTGCCTTGCCTCGCCTCGCCTCGCCTCTGCCTGGAGCCTTGCCTCGCCTCGCCTCGCCTCTGCCTGGAGCCTTGCCTCGCCTCTGCCTGGACCCTTGCCTTGCCTCGCCTCGCCTCGCCTCTGCCTGGAGCCTTGCCTCGCCTCTGCCTGGAGCCTTGCCTTCCCTCGCCTCGCCTCTGCCTGGAGCCTTGCCTCGCCTCGCCTCGCCTCTGCCTGGAGCCTTGCCTCGCCTCGCCTCGCCTCTGCCTGGAGCCTTGCCTCGCCTCGCCTCGCCTCTGCCTGGAGCCTTGCCTTGCCTTGCCTCGCCTCGCCTCTGCCTGGAGCCTTGCCTCGCCTCGCCTCGCCTCTGCCTGGAGCCTTGCCTCGCCTCGCCTCGCCTCTGCCTGGAGCCTTGCCTCGCCTCGCCTCGCCTCTGCCTGGAGCCTTGCCTCGCCTCGCCTCGCCTCTGCCTGGAGCCTTGCCTCGCCTCGCCTCGCCTCTGCCTGGAGCCTTGCCTCGCCTCGCCTCGCCTCTGCCTGGAGCCTTGCCTCGCCTCGCCTCGCCTCTGCCTGGAGCCTTGCCTCGCCTCGCCTCGCCTCTGCCTGGAGCCTTGCCTCGCCTCGCCTCGCCTCTGCCTGGAGCCTTGCCTCGCCTCGCCTCGCCTCTGCCTGGAGCCTTGCCTCGCCTCGCCTCGCCTCTGCCTGGAGCCTTGCCTCGCCTCGCCTCGCCTCTGCCTGGAGCCTTGCCTCGCCTCGCCTCGCCTCTGCCTGGAGCCTTGCCTCGCCTCGCCTCGCCTCTGCCTGGAGCCTTGCCTCGCCTCGCCTCGCCTCTGCCTGGAGCCTTGCCTCGCCTCGCCTCGCCTCTGCCTGGAGCCTTGCCTCGCCTCGCCTCGCCTCTGCCTGGAGCCTTGCCTCGCCTCGCCTCGCCTCTGCCTGGAGCCTTGCCTCGCCTCGCCTCGCCTCTGCCTGGAGCCTTGCCTCGCCTCGCCTCGCCTCTGCCTGGAGCCTTGCCTCGCCTCGCCTCGCCTCTGCCTGGAGCCTTGCCTCGCCTCGCCTCGCCTCTGCCTGGAGCCTTGCCTCGCCTCGCCTCGCCTCTGCCTGGAGCCTTGCCTCGCCTCGCCTCGCCTCTGCCTGGAGCCTTGCCTCGCCTCGCCTCGCCTCTGCCTGGAGCCTTGCCTCGCCTCGCCTCGCCTCTGCCTGGAGCCTTGCCTCGCCTCGCCTCGCCTCTGCCTGGAGCCTTGCCTCGCCTCGCCTCGCCTCTGCCTGGAGCCTTGCCTCGCCTCGCCTCGCCTCTGCCTGGAGCCTTGCCTCGCCTCGCCTCGCCTCTGCCTGGAGCCTTGCCTCGCCTCGCCTCGCCTCTGCCTGGAGCCTTGCCTCGCCTCGCCTCGCCTCTGCCTGGAGCCTTGCCTCGCCTCGCCTCGCCTCTGCCTGGAGCCTTGCCTCGCCTCGCCTCGCCTCTGCCTGGAGCCTTGCCTCGCCTCGCCTCGCCTCTGCCTGGAGCCTTGCCTCGCCTCGCCTCGCCTCTGCCTGGAGCCTTGCCTCGCCTCGCCTCGCCTCTGCCTGGAGCCTTGCCTTGCCTCGCCTCGCCTCGCCTCTGCCTGGAGCCTTGCCTCGCCTCGCCTCGCCTCTGCCTGGACCCTTGCCTTGCCTCGCCTCGCCTCGCCTCTGCCTGGAGCCTTGCCTCGCCTCGCCTCGCCTCTGCCTGGAGCCTTGCCTCGCCTCGCCTCGCCTCTGCCTGGACCCTTGCCTCGCCTCGCCTCGCCTCTGCCTGGAGCCTTGCCTTGCCTCGCCTCGCCTCGCCTCTGCCTGGAGCCTTGCCTTGCCTCGCCTCGCCTCGCCTCTGCCTGGAGCCTTGCCTTGCCTCGCCTCGCCTCTGCCTGGACCCTTGCCTTGCCTCGCCTCGCCTCGCCTCTGCCTGGAGCCTTGCCTTGCCTTGCCTCGCCTCGCCTCTGCCTGGAGCCTTGCCTTGCCTCGCCTCGCCTCTGCCTGGAGCCTTGCCTTCCCTCGCCTCGCCTCTGCCTGGAGCCTTGCCTTCCCTCGCCTCGCCTCTGCCTGGAGCCTTGCCTCGCCTCGCCTCGCCTCTGCCTGGAGCCTTGCCTCGCCTCGCCTCGCCTCTGCCTGGAGCCTTGCCTCGCCTCGCCTCGCCTCTGCCTGGAGCCTTGCCTCGCCTCGCCTCGCCTCTGCCTGGAGCCTTGCCTCGCCTCGCCTCGCCTCTGCCTGGAGCCTTGCCTCGCCTCGCCTCGCCTCTGCCTGGAGCCTTGCCTCGCCTCGCCTCGCCTCTGCCTGGAGCCTTGCCTCGCCTCGCCTCGCCTCTGCCTGGAGCCTTGCCTCGCCTCGCCTCGCCTCTGCCTGGAGCCTTGCCTCGCCTCGCCTCGCCTCTGCCTGGAGCCTTGCCTCGCCTCGCCTCGCCTCTGCCTGGAGCCTTGCCTCGCCTCGCCTCGCCTCTGCCTGGAGCCTTGCCTCGCCTCGCCTCGCCTCTGCCTGGAGCCTTGCCTCGCCTCGCCTCGCCTCTGCCTGGAGCCTTGCCTCGCCTCGCCTCGCCTCTGCCTGGAGCCTTGCCTCGCCTCGCCTCGCCTCTGCCTGGACCCTTGCCTTGCCTCGCCTCGCCTCGCCTCTGCCTGGAGCCTTGCCTCGCCTCGCCTCGCCTCTGCCTGGACCCTTGCCTTGCCTCGCCTCGCCTCGCCTCTGCCTGGACCCTTGCCTTGCCTCGCCTCGCCTCGCCTCTGCCTGGACCCTTGCCTTGCCTCGCCTCGCCTCACCTCTGCCTGGAGCCTTGCCTTGCCTCGCCTCGCCTCTGCCTGGAGCCTTGCCTTCCCTCGCCTCGCCTCTGCCTGGAGCCTTGCCTTCCCTCGCCTCGCCTCTGCCTGGAGCCTTGCCTCGCCTCGCCTCGCCTCTGCCTGGAGCCTTGCCTCGCCTCGCCTCGCCTCTGCCTGGAGCCTTGCCTCGCCTCGCCTCGCCTCTGCCTGGAGCCTTGCCTCGCCTCGCCTCGCCTCTGCCTGGAGCCTTGCCTCGCCTCGCCTCGCCTCTGCCTGGAGCCTTGCCTCGCCTCGCCTCGCCTCTGCCTGGAGCCTTGCCTCGCCTCGCCTCGCCTCTGCCTGGAGCCTTGCCTCGCCTCGCCTCGCCTCTGCCTGGAGCCTTGCCTCGCCTCGCCTCGCCTCTGCCTGGAGCCTTGCCTCGCCTCGCCTCGCCTCTGCCTGGAGCCTTGCCTCGCCTCGCCTCGCCTCTGCCTGGACCCTTGCCTCGCCTCGCCTCGCCTCACCTCTGCCTGGAGCCTTGCCTTGCCTCGCCTCGCCTCTGCCTGGAGCCTTGCCTTCCCTCGCCTCGCCTCTGCCTGGAGCCTTGCCTCCCCTCGCCTCGCCTCTGCCTGGAGCCTTGCCTCGCCTCGCCTCGCCTCTGCCTGGAGCCTTGCCTCGCCTCGCCTCGCCTCTGCCTGGAGCCTTGCCTCGCCTCGCCTCGCCTCTGCCTGGAGCCTTGCCTCGCCTCGCCTCGCCTCTGCCTGGAGCCTTGCCTCGCCTCGCCTCGCCTCTGCCTGGAGCCTTGCCTCGCCTCGCCTCGCCTCTGCCTGGAGCCTTGCCTCGCCTCGCCTCGCCTCTGCCTGGAGCCTTGCCTCGCCTCGCCTCGCCTCTGCCTGGACCCTTGCCTTGCCTCGCCTCGCCTCGCCTCTGCCTGGAGCCTTGCCTCGCCTCGCCTCGCCTCTGCCTGGAGCCTTGCCTCGCCTCGCCTCGCCTCTGCCTGGAGCCTTGCCTCGCCTCGCCTCGCCTCTGCCTGGAGCCTTGCCTCGCCTCGCCTCGCCTCTGCCTGGAGCCTTGCCTCGCCTCGCCTCGCCTCTGCCTGGAGCCTTGCCTCGCCTCGCCTCGCCTCGCCTCTGCCTGGAGCCTTGCCTCGCCTCGCCTCGCCTCTGCCTGGAGCCTTGCCTCGCCTCGCCTCGCCTCTGCCTGGAGCCTTGCCTCGCCTCGCCTCACCTCTGCCTGGAGCCTTGCCTTGCCTCGCCCCGCCTCGCCTCACCTGTGTCTGGAGCCTCGCCCTGTTTGGAACTGTCTGTTCTGTGTCCATGCCTTTGCTGGGTAGGTCTGGCTGTTTTGCTGCTATCTAGTGTTGGGAACTGTCTCGTCATGTTCAGCGTTCTGTGTTATGAGTCCCGGCCCTACGTCCGGTACCCAAGGAGGCGTCCCGGCTTTGTGTTTTGTGTTCCTGTCCTTCCTCGACCCAGGCTTAGTGTCCTTCGTTCCTGTCCTTCCTCGATCAAGGCTCTGCATTCCTGTCTCTTCCTCGACCAAGTCAAGGCTTTGGTGTCTCGTCCAGTCCTAGTCATGTCCAAGGTCCTTGTCCTGTCCAAGCCATGTCTTGCTCAGCCCAGGAGTACCTTGCCCAGCCTGGTGCTGGGGTTCCCTTGCCCTGTCCATGAGTTTCTCGTCCAGTCCTGTAATCTCGTCATGTCCTCCCCTGGTTCTGGGGTCCGAGCCCGAGTCAAGACCCAGGTTCTGGATCCTTGTCTTGTCCCTGGCCTGTGTCATGTACAGCGTCCTTTCTTCCCCACGTTCCTTGCTTCCTTCTCACGCCTCAGCCTGGTAGATCAGTGTCTGTGTCTTGCATTTGGGTCCACTCCCAATGCCCCCCCCATATTACAGCCGAAGGAGGAGTGTGTCCTGTCAGGCCTGCACAGGCAGTTACCTCCCACTCTCCACCCAGCTAATAGAAGTCTCCTTCCACACATTTCCATCTAATCAACTGCTGCCTATTTAAACACAACACTCATCCACAGTCCTTTCTTCACTCATTGAACCAGCCCACCTCAACCAGTTGCTCCTGGCCTTCAGTTACCTTGTTGCCCTGTCATTTTAAGTATCTGTTCTATCTTGTTTTGTGGCTTCGTGTCTTGTTATTTTGCAGTTTATTAGTAAAATATAGTTTATTGTAAAATCATCACTTCTACTCTGCTTCTGGGTCAAGCCTCCTCTACATTTCCTGACAGTGACCTTATAATTGAAATACTAGCCCCTGTACAATAATTGTGAATCTGCTTAATATCTCCCCACAAAAAAATACACCTATTCTTGTACAGAATGAATTGCAGTGGCCCGGATGAATTCAAACCAAATCTCAATATAATTATAACTTCTATTGCTTTACAGAGTCATTGAGCACTGCAGCACAGAAAAGCACGACCTTCTTAAAACAAAAGCAACAATTTCATTTACCATTTTAACGCTTTGTTTGTACCCATCCAGGAGTTTTAGTGCTTTCTGTACATGGACTCCCAAATACCTCTGCTCAGTCACAGTTTCAGTGCCTTGGCATTTTGTAATTCCTGTGCTCCTTATCATCTTTGGATTCAAAATAGCTGACCTCATACATTAAATTTATTTTATTACCACATTAAACTCTCGTTTGTGCACTCACCTATTTTTCAGTATGCATTTTCAATTTTCCCATCCAATTTATGCTGCAGCTTCTAACTTAAATAATACTTTAAACATGAGTCTGTACTTCATTCACTAAAGTGGTGAAAAGCTGAGTACTCCCATGTAGATCTCCAGGAGATAGTTTGTGATATACTACCCTTTCAAACACATGTCCAGTTTCCGTACACTTCCATATTACATTTCATACATTTTAATATTTGCTCATATCGAGTCTTAGCAAATAACTTCTGAAATTCCACTTAATAACATCAATAGACACTTTTTTTTGCCCACTGGGTTACCTCTTTAACAAAAGAAAACATCAATTACATCCATTGGTCATACACTTATTCCAAATCTATGTTAGCATTTTATTTTATGGTTATAGAGACATTCAGCGCAGAAACAGGTCCTTTAATTACCAAGTCTATGCTGACCATCAGGCATCTGATTCCGCTAATTCCATTTTTATTCTCCCCAGTTCCCGTCAACCCCCCACAGGTTCTACAATCAACGCATAGGGTCAATTTATTGTGATCAATTAGTCTATCAACACTCATACGTGGGAGGATGCTTAAGCACCTGGAGGAAACCTAAGCAATCATGGGGAGAATGTAAACCTCCCCACAGGCAGCACAGAGATTGTGGGTCACTGGACTTGAGAGGTAGCTGCCCATCTAGCTGTCCCACTGTGATACTTACATTTGTCCAACTACTCAATAATTATGTTCCTTAATGGTAGCATGCTAACAACATTATTATTTTTTTTTAGATAACTCTTTCAACTTATCTCTTTGGAAGTTTTCATTTCCAAAATAAGAACATGTAAAGTTTTGGAGCATCATTGTTTTCCTCATCTTATAATATCCTGGGGTGGACCTGGACATCTAGCCATCTTTAATCCTATTAATTTCTCTACCATCACTATATTATTCTTAGTCTTGACTTTTCATCAGTTTTCCTTTCCTTTCTGATTCTTTGAAAGTCTTACCAGTTTCTTTGTACCTCTTATGATTCTTGCTACTGTATCTTCCTCTGCAGGATTTCAGCTAGTCCCTATTTATGTAAGCTCCTCTATTAAATTTTAGACTACCCAACATTCTCCTTATCGAGCAAGGTTGTTTAATTACACACAACAAGCTTTTTCCTTTTACTGAGTTGTATTGGTTCAGTATTCCGCAGAATTCATCTTTTTAATCTTTCACACTGCTAATATCTTTACATTTTTATTGGAGAAAAGTTAATTGATTTGCAGATGAGCACAATCATCACCCTGTACTTTTGAAGAGCATTGCTATCATCTGGAAAAATACATAAGGTGGAAATATTTTGAACACTGAAATACATATGATTAATGATAGAATTGCAGTTTTCAGGAGATAAGGTGAAAATTCTTAGGAATCATCTAAATTGAACAAGGAGGAAGTAAAGGGATGATTTCTTCTTTACTGGTTCTATGTCCCAGTCACTGGATTTCAGTACTCTTTTCTCTATACCCTTTTGATTCATTTATCATTAAGAAGTACAGTATATCTACCACCTTCTAGAATATATTTTAATGATTCTTTGTCCACTGCTTTCTGGTAAAGTATTCCACAGGTTCACAATGCATTAGATGATCTTGGTACTGCATGGCATACCGTGTTTCCTGAAGCTGAGACTCCTGATTCTAATTCCACGGTCACTGATGACATTATCTATATGCCTAATCTGTCAAGTCCTCTCAGAAATGTACTCATTTCCATAAAACCATAAGATACAAAAGCAGAATTCAGCTGTTTGGCTCATCGAGTCAACTCTGCCATTTCATCATGGATGATTCACTTTCCCTCAGCCCCAATCTCCTGCCTTCTCCCCTTACCCCCTTCAGGCCCTGACTAATCAAGAATGCATCAACCTCTGTCTTAAATGTACCCACTGACTTGGGCTCCACAGCTGACTGTGGCAACAAATTCCACAGATTCACCACTCACTAGCTGCAGAAATTCCTCTACATCTCCATTCTAAAAGGACAACCCTCTATTTTAAGGCTGTATCCTCTGGTCTTAGACTCCTCCACTATAGGAAACATCCTCTCCACGTCCACTCTATTGAGGCCTTTCGCCACTTGATAGGTTTTAATGAGGTCACCTTCATTCTTCTGAATTCCGGTGAGTACAGGCCCAGAGCCATCAATTGCTCTTCATTTGACAAGCTTCTCAATCCCAGAATCATTTTTGGGAAACTCCCTTGAACCCTCTCCAATGTTAATACATCTTTTCTTAGATAAGGGGCCCAAAATTGCTCACAAAGCTCCAAGAGAGGCCTCACCAATGCTCTATAAATTCTCAACTTTATATTCTAGTCATCTTGAAATGAATGCTAACATTGCATTTGCCTTCCTCTCCACCGACTCAACCTGCAAGTTAACCTTCAGGGAATCCTGCATGAGAACTCCCTAAGGTGAAATATCCTCTGATTCTAATAAACTGGTACAAGTGTAGGCCTAATCTATCCAATATCTCTTCTCTTCGAACTGTCATCCAGGATTTCATTTATTTATTCTTTGTTGCACTCTGTTCATGCAAAGTACATCTTTCCTCAGATAAAGAGACCAGAGCTGCACACAAATTGAGATGGGGTATCACCAAGGCTCTGTACAGCTGCAGCAAGATATCTTCTTTACTATGAAGAGACAAGAGACTGTAGATATTGGAATCTGGAGTAACTAACAATCTTCTGGAGGAACTCAGTGGTGTGAGCAGCACTGTGGGAGTTTTAACCTGAAACACTGACAATTTCTTTTCTCCCACAGAGTTCTCCAACGGATTGTTTATTGCTGTCATTCCGATATTCAGATGTTCTGCAATGGAATACAATGTAATGTTTGCCTTCTTAATTGCTTGATGCAGCTGGGTGCTTGATTGCAGAAATTGGTGTAAAATGCCATCCATGACCTGCTTCACCTTCCTTTTCCCAGTCCATCACGGTTCAGATAATAATCTACTTTTCTGTTTATAGAAACAAAGCAAATAGCCTCACATTCATCCATGTTATACAGTATCTGTCATTCATTTACACATTTATCCAACTTGTCTAAATGAAATCCCATCATACTCACATCCCCGACCCCCACCAGCATTAAGCCATATACAACTTAGAAATGCTGGATTCAACTTACCCAAATCATGGCAAGGGCATAAAAATATGAATATGCCAAAAGCACCACCCTGTCACCATGTGATTATGCTTTGTAAGTGACGTCACTGAGAACCTTTTTAAAGTTTGGCACTGTTTTTCCTCATCTACTCCAGTATTTTCAGCAAATTTAAGATTGACTAACGTCTTATTGCAGCAGTATCATTTTGGAAAAGAACACTGGTTCAAAGATTATGTAAACCTACTTCACATTTACATGCTATCAAATGGGAAATTATTTTGGATCCTATGTGTGAGATTTTAATTCATCATGCCCCATATTAGAAGAAATAGGAAAAGTGAGGAATATACAGAAGGGCTTACTATATGTTATTGCAATATATTCTTAGGTCCACTTATCTTCACGAAGAATCAAATAATCAAAATAATAACTGAATAAAATAATAATTATGAAAGATACTTTATTCACAGCACGTTGACTTTCATTGCCTTAACATAGACAATCTACTGTCACCGAATCAAAGCATGGGTAGTAACAGTCTCAAGTGAAATTTGCACCAAATGGTCTCAGGTAGTTTGACAAGTAGGTCCTCTTTCACCATCTTTTCAAGGGCATCCAAGGATGTGCAATAAATACTGGACAAATTAAGAATACCCACATCCCAAGAATGAACTAAAACATTGTAGACTTATTGTTTGACATTTTGCATGCCCCCAGAGGGCGCTCTGAGACAATATCAGAATCGGAATTAGACTCGAGTTTGTTGTCACTGACATTAACAGTGAAGTTTTGTTGTTTTGTGGCAGCACTACAGTGTACTGTGGTTATAGTAAGTTACAATAAATACATAGATGGATTGCAAAAGAGGAATAGAACAAAAAAGAAAGAGTTCATGATTTTCACTCAGGAACAAATACCAATGAACTCAGGAGTTAGAATTGTTATCACTGACTTAGACAAAGTGAAACTTTCTGTTCTACAGTAGCAGTGCAGTGCAAGTAATTAAGATTACTCAAAATTACAAATGTAAATAAATAGTGCAAAACAAAGGAATAACGAGGAAGTGGTCATGAGTTCATCAGATGGCACAGACATTTAGGAAACTGTTCCAAAATCATCGAGTATGGGTCTTCAGGCTCCTGTACTTTCTCTCTGATGATGGTAATGAGAAGAGGGCATATGCCATTTGGTGAAGATCCTTAGTAATGGGTGCTGCCTTCTTGAGGCACCAGTTGTCTTCACGATGTCTTCCCACCACTTACTGCTATGGTCTGAGGATCCAATCTGCTTCAAAAGATCTTCAATCATACTGGTATCCAAAAACATATCCTTCAAGATGTCTTCAGTGGTGGGGAGGGTTGTGCCCATGATAGATCTGGCTGAGGCTACAACCCTGCTGTGCATTAGAGCCTCCATCATATATATATTGAAATTTATAAGGGTCTTTGGTGGCACACCAAATCTCCTTAAACCCTTAATGAAATGGAGCCACTGGTGTGCCTTCTTCATGATTACATCAATGTGTGGTGTCCAGGATAGATCCTCTGAGATGTTAATGCTCATGAACTTGAAGCTGCTCTCCTTTTCCACTGGTGACCCCTCAGTAAGGACTGTTATGTGTTCTGAATTCCCCTTCTTACATTTTACAATTAATTCCATGGTCTTGCTGATGTTGAGTGCAAGGTTGTTGGAATACCACTCAACTAGCCGATCTCACTCCCTCCTCTGTGCTTCCTTGTCACCTTTTGCGATTTTACCAGCAATAGTGGTATCAGCAGTGCATTTATAGATGGCTTTGGAGCTGTGACTAGCCACACAGTCATGAGCGTAGAGAGTGTTGAGAAGTGCACGTGTCCTTGAGGTGTGCCTGTGATGATTATCAACCATGAGGAGGCGTTATTACTGATCCACACTGACTGTGATCTGATAAGAAAGTCAAGGATTCAACTGCAGAGGAAGGCACGCATGCCCAGATTTTGAAGCAAGTTGACTAGTACTGAGGAGATGATCGTGTTGAATGCTGAGCTATAATTAATAAACAGCAGCCTGACAAGTATTTTGTGGTTGTCTAGGTGCTCCAGACAGGAGAGCCTGAGAGATTGTGTCTGATGTAGACACATGTTGGTAGACAAATAGCAGTGGGCCCATCTCAGGGAGAAACTAATTCTATCCTCTCGTATTACTTCACTATGGCAAATGGAGAACATGAGGAGGAACAGAAAGTGGTGAGAGTATGGGACAAGCTGCCAATGGAAGTGATGGACGCAGGTGCATTTTCAATATTTAAGAGAAATGTGCATGTACATAGATAGGAGGGGAATAGAGGGCTATAGACGGTGCTGGTCAAAAGGACAAGGCAGAATATTAGTTTGACATGGAATAGATGGACTGAAGAGCCTGTTTCAGTGCTGGACTGTTCCATTCCATAACTCTAGATATGAGGGCAATAACCCCCGAGGCAGCTCACTCTTCTTACTTGGATACCAGTATGGTTGCTGCTCTTGTGAACAGAGATGCAGAGAAATTCCTCTAGTCAGAGGGTGGTAAATCTGTGCAATTTGTTGCCCCGAGTGGCTGTGGAGGCCATGTCACTGGGTGTATTTAAGGCAAAAATAGATAGGTTCTTGATTAGTCAGGGCATCAAAGGGTATGGGGAGAAGGCAGGGGAGTGGGGATGACTGGAAGAATTGGGTCAACCCATGATTGAATGGTGGAGCAGACTTGATGGGCCAAATGGCCCACTACTGCCCCCTATATGAGCTAAAGATGGCACCAAAGGTTTTTGCGGACCTGGGCATTTTTTTTGTGTCCATCCGAGAAACAGTTTAAATCTTCTGTTCTCATCCCTGTTTATTTCTTTTCAAGGTGGTTGGGGTCCTGTTGGACTCCATGATCTACGGCTGTGCACGAGCTACGTTCTTCATAGACGGTGGGTTCTCACTCTTCAGAACTCGCCAAGCAGCCTACGTTTTGGTATCTCCAGGTGTGGATTGGAAGACATGTGCCTTCGGGTTTCAGCTCTGAGGACGACCTAGTTCCTCACTGATGTCACTGACTGAAGAGTAGCAGGAGATTGAAACATAAAGAGAGCAGGAGCAGCTGCTGGAGGCCTCTGCACTTGGGCAACCTCTCTCTCTCTCTCGATAGTGACAGAGAGTTTGCTGATTCTCAAGTTGTGGGCGCTCGAAATATGTGATGCTCCAGAATGTAACATTGAAACAGCGAGCTTTTTGCTCTCCTGTCTCATTGTTGTAGGAGCAATCTCTCTCTCTCCCTCATTACTGAGAGAGAGGGCCTGCCAAGATATCAAGGTATTAGGATGAACAGTAGTTTTTAATGGACTATAGATTATGGTCTTTGGGGATTTACTATTGTTTGCATGGTAGATGGTGGGGAGGCTGATGCTTTTTGCTGGAACAAGTGGGGGGGAGGGGAGAGAGAGAACATTCATATTGTTGTTTATTTTTCTCTCTTTTTTGAGGTTGTCTGCACTAGAGTAAGGATTTCAGGTTGTATACTGTATACACTCTCTGACATTAAATTGAGCCATTGAGAGGCTGAAGATGTCCTTGAACACTCCAGCCAGTTGGTCAGCATGTGTTTTCATTATCCAGCCACATACAACTTCAGAGTCATTTGCTTTAAGGGATGTTCTGACATTGCCTCTGAGGTAGACTTCACAGGGTCACCGAATGTTGGGGGTGTTTGTACAGTGCAGTGCTATTCTCCCTTTCAAACCTGTGCTTAAAAGCACTGAGTTCATTGGGAAACTGAGACCATGTATATTTTTTCCTCCACTTAAAGTAATATTTTCAATATAATGCCTTTCTTTGTAAACAGAAAAGGTTTTAAATTTAATTTTAACATACTAGGGCACTAACCATTTCTGAATCACACTGAGAGACTTTGAGTTCATCTCTCCATTTTTTCTGAGAATGGTGACATAGGGAAGGGGTCTGATTACCAAAAGAGTAACAGAAAGCGTTGCTGCATTAAGTACACTATATATTGTGGCATTATAGTCTGGCATGGGAGGTGCCAGAAACTATGTGGCTGGCAGATACATCAAACATTTGTGCTGGCCTATATTTCTCCTTTGAAGTGCTTTTTGTTGCTGAAATGCCTTAGGCTTGCCCGTCTATTCATTCCACTGGCCTGCACATGTTAAATTTTGTTCAATAGATTCTAATTAAATTTTGTGAATATTTATTGTCAACATGAAATACTGATTGCATGTGCTTTGCATTTATTATGAAGCTCAAGAACTTGTGAGACTGTCAGTGAAGCAGACGATACTTCATACGCTTGACAGGATGACTCAGTTATACTTCCAAGCAGCATGGAAACACGATTCCATCAGGTCTACAGTGTACAGCGCATTCACATCATAGTTCTCGGGAGATGTCTTCCAATGCTTCGATACTGAGCCACAAATCACAGTGGTGCCTACAGTAAAAGAAAAATTGTGACTGTGAATTGGAGCAAGTGCTGAGAGTGAAGGAGTAAGGAATCTCAGAGAGAAGCCATTTTGTTTTACCTGATCGGGGAAAAGAGGCTAGTCTGCGCAGGTGCATGATGTAGAGCACCAAAGGTTTAAAAAGGTGACCACCATATCCAGTGGGGAGCTTTGAGAGCGGGCAGTGGAGTGAGAAGGAGCAGAGTGGGACGGCTTTGGGCCAACAGGCTTCAGCATGAACAGGCAGAGGCGAGGGTAGGTTCTGGTGAGTTGTTTTTTTTCTCATTTCGATTTCTTTTTCAACTAGTAAGTTTAGAGAGAATGCCAGGTAGGATGTTGGAATGTTCCTCTTGCAGGATGTGGGAAGTCAGGGAGATCTCCCGTGTCCCAGACAACGACACCTGCAAGAAGTGCATCCAGCTGCAGCTCCTAACAAACCACGTTAGGGAACTGGAGCAGGAGCTGGATGACCTCTGGATCATTTGGGAGAATGAGGAGTTTACAGATAGTAGCTTCAGGGAGGTAGTTATGCCAAAGGAGCAGGGCACAGGTTATTGGGTTACCGTCAGGCGAGGGAAGGCGAAAGGGCAGGCAGAGCAGGGTTCCCCTGTGGCCATTCCCCTCAACAACAAGTATACCAATCTGGATGCTGTTTGGGTTGGGGGGGATGATTTACCTGGGACAAGCTGTGACAACCAGATCTCTGGCACTGTGTTTGGTTCTGCAGTGCAGAAGGGAGGGTGGAAGAAGAGGAGAGTGGTAGTGATAGGGGACTCGATAGTTAGAGGTGCAGACAGGAGGTTCTGTGGTTGTGACAGAGACTCCCGGATGGTTTATTGCCTCCCGGGTGCCAGGGTCGGGGATGTCTCTGATCATGTGCACAGCATTCTGAAATGGGAGGGTGAGCAACCAGATGTCATGGTACACATCGATATCAATGATGTAGGAAGAAAGAGTGAGGAGGTCCTGAAGAGTGAGTATAGAGAGCTTGGTAGGAAGTTAAAAAGCAGGACCTCGAGGGTGGTAATCTCAGGATTGCTACCTGTGCCACGTGCCAGTGAAGGTAACAGTAGGATGCTCTGGAGGGTGAACACGTGGCTGAGGAACTGGTGTAGGGGGCAGGGTTTCAGATTTCAGGATCATTGGGACCTTTTCTGGGGCAGGTGGGACCTGTACAAGAGAGACGGGTTACACCTGAACTACAGGGGGACCAATATGCTTGCACGGAGGTTTGTTAGTGCTATTGGGGAGGGTTTAAACTAGATTTGCAGGGGGGTGGGAACCAGAATGACGGAGCAGATATTGGAGGAGAGGTGAAAATAACAGATGTTAAAAGTTTAGGCAAAGTCACAAATAAAAGGTTTGTGTGTGGTGGTAATAATCTTCTGAGGTGTGTCTATTTCAATGTGAGGAGTATTGTGGGGAAGGCAGATGAGCTGAGGGTGTGGATTGACACGTGGAATTATGGCATTATAGCTATCAGTGAAACTTGGCTACAGGAGGGGCAGGCCTGGCAGCTTAATGTTCCAGGTTTAGATGTTTCAGACGTGATAGAGGCAGAGGGATGAAGGTTGGGGGAGGGAGGTGGCATTGCTAGTCAGGGAAAATGTTACAGCAGTGCTCAGGCAGGACAGATTAGAGGGCTTGTCTACTGAGGCCATATGGGTGGAGCTGAGAAATAGGAAAGGTATGACCACATTAATGGGGCTGTATTATATAGCACCCAATAATCAGCGAGAACTGGAGGAGCAAATCTGCAGAGAGATAACAGACAACTGCAGGAAACATAAAGTTCTGATAGTAGGGGATTTTAATTTTTCACATATTGATTGGGACTCCCATACTTTTAAAGGTCTAGACGGGTTAGAGTTTGTAAGATGTGTTCAGGAAAGTTTTCTAAATCAATATATAGAGGTACCAACTAGAGAGGATACAATATTAGATCTATTAGGAAACGAGTTAGGACAGGTGACAGAAGTGTGTGTAGGGGAACACTTTGGTTCCAGTGATCACAACACCATTGGTTTCAACTTGATCATGGATAAAGATAGATCTGGTCCTTGGGTTGAGGTTCTAAACTGGAAAAAGGCCAAATTTGAAGAAATGAGAAAGGATCTAAAAAGCGTGGATTGTGTCAGGTTGTTCTCTGGCAAGGATGTGATTGGTAAGTGGGAGGCCTTCAAGGGAGAAATTTTGAGAGTACAGAGTTTGTTCCCATCAGGATTGAAGGCAAAGTGAATAAGAATAAGGAACCTTGGTTCTCGAGGGATATTGGAACTCTGATAAAGAAGAGAGAGATGTACAACATATATAGGCAACAAGGAGCAAATAAGGTGCTTAAGGAGTATAAAAAGTGCAAAAAAAAATTTAAGAAAGAAATCAGGAGGGCTAAAAGAAGACATTAGGTTGCTTTGGCAGTCAAGGTAAAGGATAATCCTAAGAGCTTCTACAGGTATATTAAGAGCAAAAGGATCATTGTCGTCTGAACCCTTAGTGCCTAGGTCGCACATGGGGCCTCAAGAGCAAAAGGATAGTAAGGGATAAAATTGGTCCTCTTGAAGATCAGAGTGGTTGGCTATGTATGGAACCAAAAGAAATGGAGGAGATCTTAAATGGGTTTTTTGCATCTGTATTTACTAAGGAAACTGGTATGGAGTATATGGAAATAAGACAAACAGGTAGTGAGGTCATAGAACCTATACAGATTGAAGAGGAGGAGGTGTTTGTGTCTTGAGGCAAATCAGAGTAGATAAATCCCCAGGACCTGACAGGGTACTCACTCGGACCTTGAAGGAGACAAGTGTTGAAATTGCAGGGGCCCTGGCAGATATATTTAAAATGTCGGTATCTACGGGCGAGGTGTTGGAGGATTGGAGGATAGCTCATGTTGTTCCGTTGTTCAAAAAAGGCTCTAAAAGTAATCTGGGAAATTATAGGCCGGTAAGTTTGATGTCAGTAGTAGGTAAATTATTGGAAGGAGTACTAAGAGATAGGATCTACAAGTATTTAGATAGACAGGGACCTATTAGGGAGAGTCAACATGGCTTTTTTGCTTGGTAGGTCATGTTTAACAAATCTATTAGAGTTTTTCGAGGAGGTTACAAGGAAAGTGGATGAAGGGAGGGCAGTGGATGTCATCTACATGGACTTCAGTAAGGCCTTTGACAAGGTCCTACTTGGGAGATTAGTTAGGAAGATTCAGTCACTAGGTATACATGGTGAGGTAATAAATTGGATTAGACATTGGCTCAATGGAAGAAGCCAGAGAGTGGTAGTGGAGGATTGCTTCTCTGAGTGGAGGCCTGTGACTAGTGGTGTGCCACAGGGATCAGTGCTGGGCCCATTGTTATGTGTCATCTGTATCAATGATCCGGATGATAATGTGGTAAATTGGATCAGTAAATTTGCTGATGATACAAAGATTGAAGGTGTAGTGGACAGTGATGAAAGTTTTCAAAGCTTGCAGAGGGATTTGGATCAGCTGGAAAAATGGGCTGAAAAATGGCAGATGGAGTTTAATGCAAACAAGTGTAAGGTATTGCACTTTTGAAGGACAAACCAAGGTAGAGCATACAAGGTAAATGGTAGGATACTGAGGAATGCAGTAGAGCAGAGGGATCTGGGAGTACAGATACATAATTCCCTAAAAATGGTGTCACAGGTAGATAGGGTCGTAAAGAGAGCTTTTGGTACATTGGCCTTTATAAATCGAAGTACTGAGTATAAAAGTTGGAATATTACGGTGAGGCCGAATTTGGAGTATTGTGTGCAGTTTTCGTCACCTAATTACAGGAAGGATATTAATAAGGTTGAAAGATTGCAGAGAAGGTTTACAAGGATGTTGCCAGGACTTGAGAAACTGAGTTACAGAGAAAGGTTGAATAGGTTAGGACTTTATTCCCTGGACCGTAGAAGAATGAGGGGAGATTTGATAGAGGTGTATAAAATTATGATGGGTATAGATAGAGTGAATGCAAGTAGGCTTTTTCCACTGAGGCTAGGGGAGAAAAAAACCAGAGGACATGGGTTAAGGGTGAAGGAGAAAAGTTTAAAGGGAACTTTAGGGGGGGGATTTCTTCACACAGAGAGTGGTGGGAGTGTGGAATGAGTTGCCAGATGAAGTGGTAAATGCAGGCTCACTTTTAACATTGAAGAAAAACTTGGACAGATATATGGATGAGAGGGGTATGGAGGGATATGGTCCAGGTGCAGGTCAGTGGGACTAGACAGAAAAATGGTTCGGCACAGCCAAGAAGGGCCAAAGGGCCTGTTTCTGTGTTGTAATGTTCTATGGTTCTATGGAATAAAAATCTAACAATTAGAGACCACTAAATAATTTATTATTTAAAAATTTTAGAAATAAAATTATGTTAGAAAGAAATAAAGATTTTAAACTTTGTTGAATTATTTTGGTTCATTGCACCAAGGGCATCAAGAACTCATCAGAAATTCATCAGGGATTGCCTAATTTTTTTCCAGAAGCTTCTTTGCTTTTACTGGATCATTGGCACCAACTTCTTCTCCCTGGAGCATGGTTTATTGTTGCATGAAAAATCTTGACTACTTGATGGAACAAGACGCAAGAATATTTTTTGTCATTTTATATTTTCTATAATCCATGTGTGTTTCGAATATGGTAAAAAAAAAGCATTTGTTTTCTTGAAGAAAGGAATAAGTATCCTATTTTATTGTCAAAGTAATGAAGTACTAATGAAACGTGTGATTCCTGATAAGGCAATTTTGATAAAGTTATTAAGAAACAGGGGCACTCATAATAAAGCTATTTCAACAATCCTTTAACACTTTTCAAAGCACTTAACAAGCCAAATAACTGATATGAGTTTGTTAAATCAGCTGTAGAAAATGTAGAATTATAGTAGGAAAAGTACTGAATAACATTTTTATATTGAGCAGAATTTGACTATCACTGTTATTTGGAATTTTGGAATCTTGCAGAGGTGACAATGAATCGCAGCATGTTACATAAAAATGAATAATATTATGGAAATATAGATGAAGCATAAAATGTTATTAATCCAGTGAATGGGAAAAGAACAGAGACAATATCGGCAATTTTGTATCATAACTTTTGATCTAGAGTTATAACAAATAATTAAAAGCTAGAAGTACGTAGTGATGGACCAAAGATCATTAAAATGGAATGGAAACATACAGAACATGGTCAAAATGCTACTGTACTGCTGGACTTTATATTTAAAGTGCTGGCACACAGAGGGATAGAAATGATTAAGATGCTTCACAAGGTTCAGATAAGAACATATCTCAAGTTCAAAGAGAAGTTCTCAAAACCATATTGTCGGAAGGACATCTTGGCCTTGGAGTGAATAAAGAATAAATTAACCTGAATGATACCGCATTTCAGAGTAGAGAGTATTAGTTATCAAACAAAAGGGTGGCTGCTGGTGATGAACCACCTGCTTCTTTGATTCCAGTACACTACCAGATCTGCAAGGTCATCATGCATCTAACAGGTGCCTTGCTACCATATGGAATTTGATAGAATAGACCATAGGTGTGATCAAATATTGCCTCATCTGTTTGATTACCTCTGTAGCAGGTTAGAGGAGTGGATAAGATTTTTAATGATGTTATATTGCATGTGACATACCACATTTTTGGTACTCAGAATCAGGTTTATTATCACTATCTTATATGACATGAAATGCGTTCCACACTGCCAAAATAAAATCAACGTTAAATCAAGATTCCAGAACAAATTTCTCAATCAAGCAACAGTAAGGTCAACAAATGAACCCTGACCTGCGCTATTCAGCTGGCCAATGGTGTAGCGGCATCCGCACTTGACTTTGAGGCAATTGGTGTTGGGTTCGAATCCCACCAGCTCCTTGCATACTTTCCATTGTGCTGGGTTGTGTGTCGAGCTACCAGCTCCGCCTTTAAAAAAAAAAGCAGACAAATGCTAAAGAAATGGCAAAGTTACCACACGAGGAACAACAACAGCAGCAGCACTACTTAGTGTTCACTTATTCTCTTGCTGTAATGATCGGCCCTGCCTTAATTCAATCTCAAACAATTTCAGACTCTTTACAGTTGATTAAGATTAGGGCATTAATTAGTTAGCAACCAACAATCTGCTGGAGGAACCCAAGTAGGTCAAGTAGTATCAGTATTGAGAAAGGAATTGATGTTTCATATCAAAACCCTGTGTCAGGATACTTCCTGTCCCCACAGACTCTGCTCAATTTGCTGAGTTCTTCCAGCGGATTGTAGCTCCAGATTCCAGCATCTGTAGTTCCTTGTGCCTCCTCTAATGATCTAGTTTGAGTTTGTCATGCTTTTTACAGATATTGCCAGGATCAGAGAATTTTAACTGCAAAGACAGGTTAGTTCAGCTGGGTTTATTTTTAGTCTGAAGGGAGATATAACTGATTTGTATTGAACTGTGAGAAACTTGGAAGGATGCAAAGAGGCCAAATAGTGGTAGCAATAGAAATCCTTAAGGCATTCATAATGGACCTGGAAAAGCAGATTAACAGACTTCTGATTTTGTGCCAAATTGAAATTTTGTATTCATTTTCCATATTTTACTCAAAAAAATATTGTCGATTCAATGGGACATTGCAAAATGATCTGTGGATTATTCTATTGTGAAGCGTGCCATTGTCAAAGCAGCTTATCAACCCATTATAATACAAATGTATTCAACATCAATTCAATATACATTTTTATGGTACCATATATCATTATTTTCCCCCAGATTCTAGGCCTTCAGCTTTGTAGACATTTTCCTTTACAGTTTCAATGGTACACTAATTTTCTGCTTTTGAAATTTTAAGCTCCATGAAGTAGAGTGAGACTCTAAGCTGTGGCAGCTGTGGATTTTACTATTGACGTAACAGAAGCATCTCCTGAACCTTAGATTAAGAAAAATGTTGCTTGACTTTAAGATTCTATGCTTGGCAATTAACAGTAATTTAGAGGATGTGCAAATTTCATTTATCAATATATGTGCATGAATTACACACAGTTGCGATAAATCACCAACTTCAATGCAAAGAGCCTGAATTCTAAATATTTTCTGAACGTTTATGGTTAATGACTGCTTTGTATTTCACTCATATTCCACTCTTGAGTGCCTTTTGGCTCCCATGGTGAAGGGAGTCTGGATCATTGCTTTGTGTGTTTTGTTGTACTGAAACCAATGGTTGAACCTTCAAAAAAATCTATCCACAGACAGTATGGTATTTATTGTGTACATTATATCTAGATGGTGCCAATGTGAGAAGTCGAGATGCTGTCACTTTTCACTTATATTTCCATTAAATATAAGATAAGCTAGAATTCTTAACTATATAATACCTTTCATTTTAATCTGATCAAATTTAAAAATAAATGATTTTTTGTACTTAAATGTTTTTGGATGTCTGAAATACTCAAACACTTGGATTATTCTGTATTAGGCAGCTTTTACTTTTCTAGTCAAGCTGAAGAACATCAAGGTACTTTTCCTCTTTTATAGGGGGAACTGATGCACAGAAATATTTTTGTCAAATTGCTCCAAGTGCATTCATTGTTTAATCATAAGTCTTAGACAGTTTCATATAGTGACCTCAGGCAGTCTCCAGCAGACCAGGAAATTGTATTACGTTTCTGTTGCAACATTGAGCTCCTCATCATTAGATCATCAATTCACCACATTATTTACTTAGTCAATTCGTATTAGTTCTCCAAGTGAACACGGAAGTACAGCAATTTAGTTGGCCAACAAAACATGTATTAAGAAAACACTATCTCATAGCTAAGATTGGGAAAACTGTATAGGAAAAATTGCTTTTATATTGCTTTTATAAAAAATGTTTAATGACATCCAGGAATTCCTAAGTGCTTTGTAGTCAATTAAATATTTATGAAATGCAATGATTGTGGTTCACTATAATGTTGAGGTCAGTGCTGAAGTAATGCTGCCTGATATACTCTTTGGAGAAATTTGCCCAGGTAGATCCAGTGCATCTGTCTGGACTTTTCCCCTCTCAGTATCATTTTTTGCCATGGCTCTCAGTTGTTCACCAAATGGTATGCAATCAGGCAACAGAATAAAAGCCAAATAGCCAGTCATTTTGAGGAATTCTCAACAACAGCAAACCAAAAAGTAAGAAGTTCTTTCTAACCTTTTAAATACTTCACCAAGAACAAGGATAAGTTCAAAAAGTTCAAAAATTTATTATCAAAGTATACATACAATATGTCATTTTATACTGCTGTGAGATTCACTTTCTTGTGGATATTTACTGTAACTACAAAGAAACACAACAGTCAATGAAGAACCCCACACAACAGAGACAGACAACCAATGTGACAGAGACCACAAACTGTGCAAATACAAAAAGAGTAAAAGAACCAAAATATAATAATCATAAATATATAAGCAATAAGTATCAAGAACATGAGTTGTACAGTCTTTGAAAGTGAGTCCATAGGTTGTGGAAATATTTCAATGTTGGTGTGAGTGAAGTTGAGTAAAGTTTTTCCTCTGGTTCAGGAGCCTGATGGTTGAGAGGTAATAACTGTTGCTAAACCTGATGATGTGGGACCTTTTTCCTGATGGCTGTTGCAAGAAGAGAGCATGGTGGTGAGGCCCCTTGATGATGGATGCTGCTTTCCTGCAATAGCGTACCTTGGAGATGTGTTCAGTTGGTGGGGAGGGCTTTACCTGTGTAGGACTGGGCTGTATCCACTACTTTTTGTAGGCTTTTCCAGTCAAGGACATTGGTGTTTTCATACTAGGCCATGGTGCAACCAGTCAGTATACTCTCCACCATGCACCTATGGAAGTTGGTCGAAGTTTCAGGTGACATGCCAAATCTTCACAAACTTCTAAGAAAGCCGAGGTGCTTCCATGTTTTCTTTGTAATGGCAGTCACATGCTGGAGCCATGACAAATCCTCTGAGATAGTGAAGATGAGGAATTTAAAAATGCTAATCTTGTCCACCTCTGATCTCCTGATGAGAACTAACTCATGGACCTATGGTTGTATCCTGTAGTCAATAATTAGCTCTTCAGTTTTGGTGACATTGACTGAGAGGTTGCTGTTGTGCCACCATTTAGCCAGACTTTCAGTCTCTCTCCTAAATGCTGATTCATCATCACCTTTGACTTGGCCAACCACAGTGCTGCCATCAGAAAATTTAAATATGGCATTGGAGCTCCACACTCATAAATATAAAGCGAGTGGAGCAGGGAGCTAAACATACAGCCTTGAGATACACCTGTGCTGATGGTGATTGTGAAGGAGATGCTGTTGCCAATCTGGACTGACAGGGGTCTGCAAGTGAGGAAAACAAGGATCCAGTTGCAAAAGGAAGTGTTGAGGCCTTGGTGTTGGAGCTTATTGACAAGTTTTGAGAGGATGATAGCATTGAATGCTGAGCTGTAGTCGATAAAACTCGTTTAGATGCATGCATCTTCACTGTCCAGATGTTTAAGGGTTGAGTGAAGGGCCAATGAAATGGCACCTGCTGTTGGTCTGTTGTGACAGTAGATAAAATGGAGTGGATCCAAGTTGCTCCTCAGGGAAAGAGTTGATAAGTTTCATAACCAAACTCTCAAGTACTTCATCACCAAGAATGTAAGTGCTACAGGATAATAGTCACTGAGAAAGCCTTTCTTAAAGCTGATGGGTGCCACAGACAGCCAAAGCGAGAGGTTAAAGATATTGGTGAACACTCCAGCCATAGGCCTTGCGCTGGTCTTCTGTACTTGGCCAGGCTCTCTGTCTGGGCCAGGCTTTCTGTGGGTTCACCCTTCTGGATGCTCTTATGTTGTCCTGAGACTGAAATCACAAATTTGTCAGGGTCTGTAAGAGTTTGTGAAGGTACTTCCATGTTTTCGCAGTCAAAATGAGCATAGAAGGCTCTGACCAAAACTTTGTTGTCACTTATGTCACTTGGTTTTACTTTATAGGATTAAATGCATATAAGATAAAAGTTGAAGCTTAAGTATTATCAGAAGTGTTTTTATATACGAAACATACATTTTAAAAAAATAATTACTATTGATTTAGACTTCCCAAACAAGATTGATTTTTTCAGGAACAGACAGATTGTTTGGCAGTAATTAAGACTAATTTACTTTTGAGGCAGAATTATTCAGAAACAGTTGATGTTTATGTCAGTTCATTCCATTAACAAAGGTTGCAAACCTATGGACTTTCATATGTTAATTATTTCCATCAGCAATGTCTTGATTTCTTTACTGCGTAGATAAGCAGTAATTCTCTTTGCTATTCTCCTTTCATGTTCCAGGTCAATATAATTGGTCGTACTATAAATGCCTTCTCATGACAGTAACATTTTTCATTGAACCTCTAAGCTTCAATGACTGTTAAATTTCTGGTTTGTGACATTGGCTTTTCAGTTGAAACTGAACTATTTTTATTTTGCACTGTAATTTTATGTAACTTAATGTAGCTGTAAATTCCGTCAAGGATTCCCCCAATGTCCTTTATGTGGATGCAAATACCATTGTAGCTTTAGATGCACATCATACTGAGATTTTAATTTAAAACAGAACTGTTAAACTGTGTGACTCAGATAAATTCTTTCTTCTAACATGGTTCTTAGATTTTAAAAGACTGAGGTCACTTAGATACCATAGTTTTGACAACATATTTACTGCAGACTAATATTTTCCTAATATGTACACTGTGATTAAAAAGAAAAAGGAGGGATAGATAAAGCTGCAAAATATTTGTGACATTAGGCAAGTTGCATAAGACATCAAATCTTAATTTGGGCTTTGGCACCAAAACAGAAGCTGAGCTCCTGATTCTGTAAACAAATACCTAATGTTTGGACCAGAGAAGCAGAACTGTTATGGAAACAGACCAAACATGGAATTGGTTCTACACATACCAACCAAGCTCAGACCTACTAAAATTAGTGTACACTGATAAAAACCTCCTCCAGTGTAAGTCAGGCCTGGAGAGTGATTTATATTAGAAAATTAATCTCCAGCTTTTCTTCTGGACCAACCTTAAATGGCTGGTGGCAGGAAGCCACTGCCTGAATCCTACAGGTTTTTAGACAGATTGGTTTTGGATGTCATCATTGAAACACAACTATAGTATTAACCTAAAGCCTAAAGATCAAAGCCCTCAGGAAGTGAATTCTAGGCAAGGAAGGTTCAGGAAGGTATTTCAGATTTTTCTTTTAAACAATTTAAAAAAAAATTGCATTCTGAGATCCAAAACAATCTATGAGTCTTCTGTGTCTCCAGCTGCTCCCTCTGTCATTGACTGCAAACATCTTTGGGCTTCACTCCAGTAACTTGTCTTGGATCAGGGGCCCTACCCTCTTATTCTGGGTAGCTGCCTTTTATTGTAAGACTTTGAAGGCTAGGTATTTGTTTCCACTTGACTGGGAATTCAGGTACATCTGTTCAATTTCAGCTCTGCCACCCTACTGCTAGTCCTGGCCAGGCCATAACTTATGAGGCTGTGCTTCTTTTCAGCATGTAAACATTACACTGATTTCCCTGCATTTAATAAGGTTTTCAAATGTAATTAAACAAATTCATTAGTAACTGCAAGATATTTAGTCTCTTGTTGCTGAACATTTAAATTGATATATTTCTTAACAGGAATCTAAATATTTAGAAATTAGGTTTGTCTTTAAGGGATGAATGTGTGGAGATACCAGTGTACAGTTTGAATTCTGGAGGAAATATGATACACTCATATAGTAATGTATACAGTATTTATTCATATAACTATAATGAATGAATTCTTTTCACGCTTTGCCCAATTAAAAAACTTCCAGATAACAAAGAAGTGAAATAAACATGCCTTTCCCAATTACAGAAAGTTTTAATTTATCAACAGGAAGATCATGACAAGAATACTTACTGACTCAGTCTAACATCCAGAATGCAGGCCTGTTCTGTTGTGTTTTTTGTGCTGATGATGTGACTAATCACACTACGTTTTTTTATGTCTTCCTTTTTCCTGAACCATGGGTTCCTGTCCTTTCTATGATATAGGAGGGAGGATAAAGACTGATAATTATAGGCCAGTCAGCCTGACCTCAGAGGCTGGTAAGATTTTAAGGATAAAATGTCAGAGCACTTGGAAATATAAGATAAAATACGATGATGTTGGGACGATTTCTTCCTGTTAGAATTTTGTAAGAAAGTAGCAAGCTGGCTAGATAAAGAACAGTAGATGGATGTTATGCACTTGGGTTTTCAGAAGGCTTTTGGCAAGGTATTGCACTTGAGGCTGCCAGATAAGAGCCCATGGTGTTAACTGTGTGATGCCAGCTGGACAGAATAACCTACTGGCAGAAGTGGGGGTAAAAAGAGATCTTTTTCAGGATGGCTGCTGGTGACTGATAGAGATCCACAGAGTTGGGACTGCAACTTTTCATGTTATACTTTAATAATCAGGACAAAGGAACCAATGGCATTATGGAAAAGTCTGCAGATGATACATAGTTAGGCAGAGCAACAGGTTGTGACAAGGCGGTAGGAAGTCTGTGTGAAGCCTACCTTGGTAGGAAGAAAGAAGGTATAGACTATTTTCTAAATGGGAAGAGAATTCAGATATTGGAGATGCAATGGGACTTGGGAGACAAGTTTAGGATTTCCTTAAGATTACTTTGCAGGTTGAGCTGGTAGTAAAGAAAACAAATGCAAGGTTTTGAGAGGACTAGAATATAGAAGCAAGATGCACTACTTAAGCTTTATAAGGCATTAATCAGACTGCATTTGGAATATAGTGAACAATTTTGGTCACAGTATCTGAGGAAATAGGTCCTAGCCCTGGCGTAGTCCACAGGAGGTTCACAGGAATGAAAGGGTTAACATATGAGGAGTATTTGGTATCTCTAGGCATATACTTGATGGCATTGAGAAGGATGGGTGAATTTTGTTGAAACCTACTGGATACTGTTACAAACTGTAAAGTTTTAGAAACAAACCAACAGCAATAGATTACACCTGGAGTCTGGTTTAGAGGTTAAAACCACTATCTTTATTAGTAACTATTTATAATATTGTAATCTAAACAATATAAACAAAAGTTAACAGTGTTATGTGTATAAATGTGTGTAAATATAACTCCCAAACTATCCCAAACAAGGCTTGAGATGGTAAAGTAGGAAAGCTCAGTAATCCAAGGAATAAATGATGGGAGAGAGATATTTGTAATGTAGAGAGGAGGCAATTACATTGAATTCCACATGTTCCACGATGGTAATTAATAAATATCAGTTGTCAAAGATCTTCCATCACGCCGTTCCAAATCCACACACAAATTACCATCAGAGTGATCCATCACAGGGATGTCGTCTTGAAGGGGTTACCACATAACATACCCAGGCAAGGGTTAAATTCCAGTGGTCCCACAGGACATTTCTTAGTCCACTCCTATGGATTATACGAAGTGACAGCCACACATTAGAGGTGCACTGGATTGATAATCAACCCTCCCTTGTGGGTGTAGCAGAGTTCCAAATTCCCAGCTTCGACAAGCTGCGGCCGCTACCTTTTCCACGTTTGCTCCTCTCTCTTTCTCTTCTTCTGACTTCTGACTGTGACTGTCTGTGTCCTTGTTTCAAAGGTAAACAAGCTGCGAGTCGGTCAGTGAACAACGTCATAGTCCTGCCTCACTGAAGCGCTCCCTTAAAGTGACAGTCCACAGCAAACCAAACCTGCGGGTTCGTAACAATACTGAAAGGCTTGCATAGAGTGGATGTAAAGAGAATGGCTCCACTAGCAGGTAAGAGGAATTTAGAGTTATAGAGCACTACAAAAACAGGAATAGCACAGAATCAGGCTCTTTTGCTCATCAAGGCCATGCTGACCTGACCTTATGCCTGGTCCCATCCATCTGCACTCAGAACATATCCTTACAAACCCCTCCCATCCATTTACCTATCCAAATATCACTTTATATTACAGTTCTCCATTCACAGATAGTAAGTATGTGGAAATCATTACCATAGAACGCAGGGTGGCCATCGCTGGATGTATTTTTTTATTTACAGATACAATGGCACCACTTTGACTTCTGGTCAGGATGGTGCCTGTGTACAATGCTCCTTCAGTCCACATCTTCTGGATAGATCATGGAACTATATATTTCACGTCTTTTATGTTTGTTTTTCATCTTGGATGTGATTCTGGAGTTGGTAAATCTTTTGGGTGTTCCAGTGCTTTGCAGTCTCCGAGAGGATTCCGGCAGACAGGTGCCCAAACCTCAACACGGGCAGGCTGTGGGATGGGACGCAAGCTGATGTTTGTCTTCATTTCACCATTTAAGGCTTTCATTGTGTGCCGATTAAAGTGACGAGGAAAACTGAAGCATCAAAGCGAGTGCGGAGGGTGAGTACTGAGGATTGCTCTGCTATGCTACTAGTGATGGGAGAGCTTGCCGTTGTGCCTAGAGAATGTTGCCCAGGTCTTCTGCATTTTGGATGTGGACTTGGACTGTAGAATTTCTTTTTCAGTCTTATAGTTTTTTTGTATTCTGAGTTTTTGCCTGATCTTTCTTTTTGTGTGGTGTGGTGTGGTGGGGTGGGGGAGGGATTAAGGGGTTGATGATTATACTCCCTTTCTTTTCCTTGGTTTCGTAGCTACCGGGAGAAGAAGAATTTCAGAGTTGTGTACTAATGAAATTTTGAACTACATGGTATCAGGTGCTTCTGCCCAACTAGCTCAAGCCACCCAATAACACCCATGTGATCAATTAACCTACTAACCCATACATCTTTGGTATGTGGTAGGAAATTGGAGCACCTGGAGGAAACCCACATGATCACAGGGAGAACATACAAACTCCTTAAAGACAGCAGCAGAATTAAACCTGGGATGCTAGCACTGTAGTAATGTTACATGTTATTCCTACACAACCATACCACCCACTTACAGCAGACATTGTTAGTGCTTGATTGGTTGGGATGTTAAATGTTACAAGGAGAGGGCAGGAAAATGAGGTTGAATAAAAATCAGCTATGTTTGAATGGCAGAGCTGAATCAATAGGCCAAACAGCTCAGTTCTGTACCTCTACCCTATGGTCTTATTTTCCCCATTTGGGTTTCACCCTCTCCCACCCAGCAAGAACATGGACAGCTTTCTGCTTGTCCTTCCTTTCGCCAACCCTCTACATTGACATAAGGATCATCTACATTCAATAGGATTTCATCACTGGACACAAGTTTATTTCCGTCCCTTTTTTTAGAGTTTTGAACAGACTGATCCTCCCACAATTCCATTCTCCTATTGCCCTTCTCCCAGCATTTACCCATGCAACCACAGAAAATGCAGTGCTTGCTTTTAACCCTTTCCACTGTTCTGGACTCAAACAATGCTTCCAAATGAAACATTTCCGTTTAGTATATTGTATTTGGTGCTTATGATGTGGTCTCCACATTGGAGAAACAGAACACTGGCTGACTGATAAATGTGCAGAATAATTCCATTCCAACTGCAGGGTATTCTGAGAGCTATCAGTTTTAATTTTCTGTTGCTTCCACTGTCACTTGCCTGAAGAAACAGCACCTCAACTTCTATCTCAGCATACCATAGCCCTTGAAACTCAATACTGAATGTAATAGCTTCAGGTAAACAGCTTTTTCTTTCATCTCTCTATTTTAATTTACTCCTCCCTGCCTCTTTTGTCTCTGGCTTCAATAATAGTAATTGCTATGATGACAACTCTGATCTGCACCCTATCACAGATATTCCCTCTGTTCTTTCCAAACCCTCTCTCTTTCTGCAACTTAGAACTATTTTCTCATTTTCCAATTCCGATGAAAGATTCTTTACTCAAGTAGTTGATTTTGTTTTATGCCCTTTGATATTGATATTGTTCAGGGTGCTTGGAGCAGTGTTTAGTTTTCAATAAAATTTAGGGCTTTTTTTCTACTTTGTACTGTCACTAAAATTTATATAGGAAAGAAAGAACGTCACTGATGTCTAACAAACATGAGAAAATCTCAAGATGCTGGAGATCCAAAGCAACTCACACAAAATGCTGGAGGAACTCAGCAGATCCTGCAGCATCTATGGAAAAGAGTAAACAGTTGACATTTTGGGCCGAGACCCTTCTTCAGGACTGACATCTCTAATATCTGTTTAGCTTTTTTTGTTATTAATGTGAATTGAGTGGAACTTCAGCAATCTCCATTATTGGCATGCTGTTTCTGAGCTGCATCTGTTTGCTCTACCCATATAGTCACTTGTGCTTAACTACAAAATGGGAAACTCAGCAACTCACTTACTTTTAGAAATCTTCACAAACCCCATGATCAGTGCCTCTATTAAAATATTAACGTACTGAATTTGGAACATGTTGAACAATCAATAATTATATGGCAAGGTTTCATCAAATTTAACACAAGGTTTTCTAATTGCTATTAACTGTTACACTTGATCAATCAACATTGATCCTTTGATGTATCATATGCATATACTTTGTTTTCTGCTCTAATCTCAAAACCTTCCAGTTAAATGAGCAAGTGCAACAGGCAGTGAAGAGGGCAAATGGAATGTTGGCCTTTGTTACAAGGGGAATTGAGTACAAGAGCAAGGATGTCCTTTTGCATTTGTACAGGGCCCTGGTGAGACCACACCTGGAATATTGTGTACAGTTTTGGTCTCCAGGTTTAAGGAAGGACATTCTGGCAATTGAGGAAGTGCAGCGTAGATTCACTAGGTTGATTCCTGGGATGGCAGGGCTGTCTTAAGCAGAGAGATTGGAGAGATTGGGCTTGGACACGCTGGAATTGAGGAGATTGAGAGGGGATCTGATTGAAACGTTTAAGTTAATTAAAGGATTTGATATGATTGAGGCAGGAAATATGTTCCAGATGTTGGGAGAGTCCAGTACCAGAGGGCATGGGTTGAGAATAAGAGGTCAGTTATTTAAAACAGAGTTGAGGAAGAGCTTCTTCTCCCAGAGAGTTGTGGAGGTGTGGAATGCACTGCCTCAGAAGACGGTGGAGGCCAATTCTCTGGATGCTTTCAAGAAGGAGCTAGATAGATATCTGATGGATAGGGGAATCAAGGGATATGGGGACAAGGCAGGGACTGGGTATTGATAGTGAATGATCAGCCATGATCTCAGAATGGCGGTGCAGACTCGAAGGGCCGAATGGTCTACTTCTGCACCTATTGTCTATTGTCTATAAACATTTTGCTTCTAACAATTCTTTCATGATGAAAACTTCTATTTTCTTCAATACCTCTTCATTCTCTATAAAGTGAGTAATAGAAGAAAATATTTCCACACCTTAAGAGAATCTTCTTACATTTATTTCAATCTATTGACAAAATAAATTTTAAAGATCTTGATACTATATATTTTAGACAATTTTCTTTTCCATTCCATAATGTAGGTATGTACCTTTTATTGTCTTTTTTGCATCTTCAAATAATTGGTTATGCTCTAGTCATTGCTGTGAGAAGAAATTATGGCTAATCGCATTCTTGGATGCTCATCCACTAATATGTACAATGATAAAGGTAAGATCACTTGGAGCAAAAGTCAAACCCAATTTTAGAGGTGACAAAACTGTAAACCAAAACATTATCATATAAATATTGCCAGGAGTTTTTAAAATCCATCTGACGATGACGAGTTTAAACAGGTATGTAGGTGATTCATTGAAGGATATTTTCTACATTTTACAAATTATTTATAACATAGTATTTAGTACTGTTTTACTAATCTTTCTTTTAATTTCATATTCTTACGCCTTCCTTCATTGTCATAGCATAGAGAAAATTATGAGCCTTTGTGTAGTCATGTGGCATGGAACATTTTTGCAATGTTAAGAAGACAATGCATATAGTTTGTTGTTGATGTTGGGCACAACTAAGCCTATAGCACGTAAGAATTTTGATATTCCATGGCGATATACTAAAATGGTGTTGAAATTCTTGAAAAGCTGTTCACAAGCAGGAAGAAAGACATTTGTAGTTTTGAAATATTCTATTATTTCAATAATAGCATCATATCATTATTTAATATAATCTCTACTTGAAATGAGATGAGAATGTCAAGAAATTTAAAGTATTCTGAGAGATCATTTGAGTGATTGTTTGGAAACATAAAACTTGTTATGTACCTATCAGGCTACATTCAGAAAATAGAGCTTTTATACAATTAATGAGGGAAAAGCACATTATGGAGAGAGTTGGTAACAGTGGAGATTGAAAAAATAATGAAAACAATACCTGCACAATTAGCCACACATTGAAAATTTACTTGTTTACATGAGGCAGATGCTGCAGTTGCTCTTGAATATCACACATGTTCACTCTCACATATCCATTTTCTATTTACCAGATTCCAGACTAAGGGGGAGAAGCAAAAGATCCAATGCTCATAACAATAATGATAAACGGTAGGCTAACAGTTCTTCCTTATTGATTTTATACCTTATACTCAAGGGATGTGTCAGCATACTGCATAATGGGTACATAGACTATTTTGTCTCTATAGTTATACTTTATCTCTTTAAGTTTTCAATTTAAGTTGACCTTCCAGTTTCTTTCTGTTGCAATTAAAACTCTGTTACTCCAAATACTTAGTTCATTTTTAATGATGTGAATGATGCTTGATGTTGCAAAGGTTTTCATTTAACATTGATATCAACTTCTCTGTGTTTCATAATGTCTCTTCCTTCAAGAAAGTACAAAGAGAAAAATACAATAATTAGGAATAAAAGGAAGATCAGCATCACCCTGGGTACATGTGCAGCAGACATCTTGTCCATTATGGGCAAGTAATTCATATTAATAATTTCCATTATGCTCACAGCAAAATTTCTATATGATAGTGCTAACTCGTTCATGATGAAAGACACCCATGTCTGCACATTTGGACCACAATTGAATAGCTGCTTGATTGTTGTAACAGTGCCCTCTGTGAAGTTACACTTAGATGATTAAATCGATAACAGTGAGATTCAAGGTTGTTATTGTCATTCTTCAGTATGAGTGTAAGGGAGAACAAAATGATTGATTGTTACCCCAGATTCAATGCCATATAAAAAACACAATAAACATAAACAACTCAATAATATAAATATAAAAGCAATCCTATAAAACACAATGTACAAGTAACTGTTGTTTACATACAAAATACTGGAGGAACCTAGTAGGTCAGGCAGCATCTATGCAAATGAATAAACAGTCAATTTCTGGATGACTCAGCTCGAAATGTCGACTTTTATTCATTTCCATAGATGCTGCCTGACCTGCTGAGTTTCTCCACCATTTAGTGTGTGTTGCTTTGGATTTCCAGCATTTGCAGATTTCCCTGTGTTATTTACATCGACTGATTATATATAGATAAAGTGACTCTAAGTGATGAGTATGTAGTGGTTGAGAGGGTTGGTAGGGTGGGTCAATGGGTGGAGATATATGTCAGTCTGATGGCCCAGGGGAAGTAACTGTTTTTGAGTCTTGTGATCACCCTGGGCATGGATGGGAGTGGGACAAACAATCCATAAGCAGTATGGTGGGATCCCTCCTGATATTGCTGGCCTTTTTGCAGTAGATTTCTGTATATGTGTCCTTCATTGCAGCTAGGCCTCTATAATTAGAAACATAGAAAACCTACAGCACAATACAGGCCCTTTGGCCCACAAAGTTGTGCGGAATATGTCCCTACCTTAGAAATTACTAGGCTTACCCATAGCCCTCTATTTTTCTAAGCTCCATGTACCTATCCAAAAGTCTCTTAAAAGACCCAATCGTATCTGCCTGCACCACAGTTGCCAGCAGCCCATTCCATGCACTCACCACTCTCTGAGTAAAAAAATACCCCTGACATCTCCTCTGTACCTACTCCCCAGCACCTTAAACCTGTGTCCCCTCCTGGCAATCATTTCAGCCCCGGGAAAAAGCCTCTTGACTATCCACACGATCAATGCCTCTCATCATCTTATACACCTCTATCAGGTCACCTCTCATCCTCGATCACTCCAAGGAGAAAAGGCCGAGTTCACTCAAACTATTCTCATAAGGCATGTTCCCCGATCCAGGCAACATCCTTGTAAATCTCCTCTGCACCCTTTCTATGGCTTCCACATCCTTCCTGTAGTGAGGCAACCAGAACTGAGCACAGTACTCCAAGTGGGGTCTGACCAGGGTCCTATATAGCTGCAACATTACCTCTCAGCTCTTAAATTCAATTCCACAATTGATGAAGGCCAATACACCATACACCTTCTTAACCACAGAGTCAACCTGCACAGCTGCTTTGAGCGTCCTATGGACTCAGACCCCAAGATCCCTCTTATCCTCCACACTGCCAAGAGTCTATAATACTATATTCTGCCATCATATTTGACCTACCAAAATGAACCACGTCACACTTACCTGGGTTAAACTCCATTTTCTCAGCCCAGTTTTGTATCCTATCAATGTCCTGCTGTAACCTCCGACAGTCCTCCACACTATCCACAACACCTTCAACCTCTGTGTCATCAGCAAACTTACTAACCCATCCCTCCACTTCCTCATCCTGGTCATTTATAAAAATCACAAAAAGTAAGGGTCCCAGAACAGATCCCTGAGACACGCCACTGGTGACCAACCTCCATGCATAATATGACCCTTCTACAATCACTCGTTGCCTTCTGTGGGCAAGCCAGTTCTGGATCCATAAAGCAATGTCCCCTTGGAACCCATGCCTCCTTACTTTCTCAATAAGCCTTTCATGCGGTACCTTATCAACTGCCTTGCTGAAATCCATATACACTACATCTACTGCCCTTCCTTCATCAATGTCACATCCTCAAAAAATTCAATCAGTCTCATAAGGCACGATCTGCCCTTGACAAAGCCATGCTGACTATTCCTCATCATATTATACCTCTCCAAATGTTCATAAATCCTGCCTCTCAGGATCTTCATCAGTTTACCAACAACTGAAGTAAGACTCACTAGTCTACAATTTCCTGGGCTATCTCTACTCCCTTTCTTGAATAAAGGAACAATATTTGCAACCCTCCAATCCTTTGGAACCTTTCCCGTCCCCATTGATGATACAAAGATCATCGCCAGAGACTCAGCAATCTCCTCCCTCGCCTCCCACAGTAGCCTGGGGTACATCTCATCCAGTCCCAGCAAATTACCCAACTTGATACTTTCCAAAAGCTCCAGCACATCCTCTTTCTTAATATCTACATGCTCAAGCTTTTCAGTCTGTTGCAAGTCATCACTAATATCACCAAGATCCCTTTCCATAGTGAATACTGAAGCAAAGTATTCATTAAGTGCTTCTGCTATTTTCTCCGGTTCCATACACACTTCCCCACTGTCACACTTGATAGGTCCTCTTATTTCACGTCTAATCCTCCTGCTCCTCTCATACTTGTAGAATACCCTGGGGTTTTCCTTAATCCTGCCCACCAAGGCCTTCTCATGGCCCCTTCTGGCTCTCCTAATTTCCTTCTTAAGCTCCTTCCTGTTAGCTTTATACTCTTCTAGATCTCTAACATTACCTAGCTCTCTGAACCTTTTGTAAGCTTTTCTTTTCTTCCTGACTAGATTTATTACAGCCTTTGAACACCACAGTTCCTGTACCTAACTTCCCTGTTTCATTGGAACGTACCTATGCAGAACTTCACACAAATATTTCCTGAATGTTTCTTCTATATTTTTCCCTGAGAACATCTGTTTCCAATTTAAGCTTGCAATTTCCCGCCTGATAGCCTCATAATTTCCCTTACTCCGATTAAACACTTCTCTAACTTGTCTTTTACTATCTCCCTCCAATGCTATTGTAAAGGAGATAGAATTATGATCACTATCTCCAAAATGCTCTCCCACTGAGAGATCTGACACCTGACCAGGTTAATTTCCCAATACCAGATCAAGTACATCCTCTCCTCTTGTAGGCTTATCTACATATTGTGTCAAGAAACCTTCCTGAACACACCTAACAAACTCCACCCCATCTAAACCCCTCGCTCTAGGGAGATGCCAATTGATATTTGGGAAATTAAAATCTCCCATCATGACAACACTGTTATTATTACACCTTTTCAGGATCTGTTTCCTTATCTGCTCCTCAATATCCCTGTTAATATTGGGCAGCCTCTAAAAAACACCCAGTAAAGTTATTGACCCCTTCCTGTTCCTAATCTCCACCCACAGAGACTCCGTAGACAATCCCTCCATGGCTTCCACCTTTTCTGCAACCGTGACACTATCTCTGATCAACAGTGCCACGCCCCCAACTCTTTTGGATCCCTTCCTGTCCGTTCTGAAACATCTAAAATCCGGCACTTGAAGTAGCCATTCCTGTCCCTGAACCGAGTCTCTGTAATGGCCACCACATCATATCTCCAAGTACTGATCCACGCTCTAAGCTCATCCGCTTTGTTCACAACACTCCTTGTGTTAAAATAGACACATCTCAAACCTTCAGTCTGAGCATGTCCCTTCTCTATCACCTGCCTATCCTCCCTCACACACTGTCTCCAAGCTTTCTATATTTGTGAACCAGCTGCCTCTTCCCCAGTCTCTTCAGTTTGGTTCCCACCCCCCAGCAATTCTAGTTTAAACTTTTCCCAGTAGCCTTAGCAAACCTCTCTGTCAGGATATTGGTCCCCCTGGGATTCAAGTGCAACCTGTCCATAGAACCATAGAACACTACAGCACAGTACAGGCCCTTCAGCCCTCCATGTTGTGCCGACCCATATAATCCTTAAAAAAAAGTACTAAACCCACACTACCCCATAACCTTCCATTTTTCTTTCATCCATGTGCCTGTCCAAGAGGCTCTTAAATACCTTTAATATTTTAGCCTCCACCACCATCCCTGGCAAGTCATTCCAGGCACTCACAACCCTCTGTGTAAAAAACTTACCCCTGATGTCTCCCCTAAAATTCCCTCCCTTAATTTTGTACATATGCCCTCTTGTGTTTGCTATTGGTGCCCTGGGTAACAGGTACTGACTATCCACCCTATCTATGCCTCTCATAATCTTGTAGACCTCTGTCAAGTCCCCTCTCATTCTTCTACGCTCCCAAAGAGAAAAGTCCCAGCTCTGCTAACCTTGCTTCATGTGATTTGTTCTCCAAACCAGGCAACATCCTGGTAAATTTCCTCTGCACCCTCTCCATAGCTTCCACATCCTTCCTATAATGAGGTGACCAGAACTGAACACAATACACTAAGTGCGGTTTCACCAGAGATTTGTAGAGTTGCAAAATGACCTCTCTACTCTTGAATCAATCCCCCTGTTAATGAAGCCTAGCATCCCATAGGCCTTCTTAACTACCCTATCAACCTGTGCAGCGACCTTGAGGGATGTATGGATTTGAACCCCAAGGTCCCTTTGTTCATCCACACTCTTAAGTAATTGACCATTAATCCTGTACTCAGTCTTCTGGTTTGTCCTTCCAAAATGCAGCACGTCACACTTGTACAGATTGAACTCCATCTGCCATTTTTCTGCCCAACTCTGCAACCTGTCTCTTTCCTCTTGTAACCTTCGACAGCCTACAGCTTGATCCACAACTCCTCCAATCTTTGTGTCATCCACAAACTTACTCACCCATCCTTCCACCTCTACATCCAGGTCATTTATAAAAATCACAAATAGCAAGGGTCCCAGGACAGATCCCTGCAGCACTCCACTAGTCAACGATCTCCAGGCAGAATATTTTCCTTCCACAACTACCCTCTGCTTTCTTCCTTTAAGTGATTTTTTTATCCAAACAGCCAAGGTTCCACTTATCCCATACCTCATGACGTTCTGGATGAGTCTCTCATGAGGGACCTTGTCAAATGCTTTGCTTAAGTCCATGTAGACCACATCCACTGCCCTACTCTCATCAATTTCTTTTGTTACCTCTTCAAAAAACTCAATCAGGCTCGTTAGGCACAATCTTCCCTTCACAAAACCATGTAGACTATCCATGAGTAGACTGTACTTCTCCAAATGCTCACAGATCCTATCCTTAAGAATCCTTTCCAGTAGTTTGCATACCACTGACGTAAGACTCTCCAGTCTATAGTTCCCAGGTTTCTCCCTATTTCCTTTTTTAAACAAGGGAACTACATTTGCCATTCTCCAGTCCTCTGGCACTTCCCCTGCAGCCAAAGAGGATTCAAAGATCATGGCTAATGCTCCTGCGATCTCTTCTCTCAATTCCCACAACAACCTGGGGTGTATCATATCCGGCCCTGGGGATTTATCAATCTTAATGTTTTTAAGAAGATCCAGCACTTCTTCTTCCTTAATCTCCACACTGTTCAGCACACAGGCCTGCTCAACTTTGACCTCATCCTGATCAAGATCTTTTTCACTTGTGAATACTGAAGCAAAGTATTCATTTAGGACCTCTCCAACATCCTCTGCTTTCAGGCACATGTTGCCCTCTTTATTCTTTAGCGGTCCCACCTTTGTTCTCACCATCCTCCTATTCCTCACATATGCATAGAACGCCTTGGGGTTCTCCTTAATCCTACATGCCAAGGCCTTCTCATGCCCCCTTCGAGCTCTCCCAAGTCCTTTCTTTAGCTCCTTCCTGGCTACCCTATATTTCTCATAAGCCCCTCCTACTTCCTGCTTCTTATATCTAACATATGCTTCCTTTTTCCTCTTGACAAGTTGTCTCACATGTTTCATCAGCCACGGTTCCCTTTTCCTACCATTTTTTCTTTGCCTCAGTGGGACAAACCTATCCTGAATCCAGCTCAAGTGGCCCCTAAACTTCTCCCACATTACTTCTGTGCTTTCCCCTTTGAACATTTGTTTCCAATTTACTCTCGCTAGTTCCTGCCTCATCCCTTCAAAGTAAGCCCTTCCCCCGTTAAGCACTTTACCATTTCGTCTGATTTTATCCCTTTCCATAGCTATGCTGAAGCTAAGGGAGTTGTGGTCACTCTCACCAAAATGCTCCCCCACCAAGAGGTCTGTCACCTGACCAGGTTCATTACCCAGAACTAGATCCAATATAGCCTCTCCTCTCGTCGGCCGGTTCACATACTGTGTCAGGAATCCTTCTTGAACACACCTGACAAATTCAGCCCCATCTATCCCCCTTGCACTCAGGAGGTGCCAGTCAATATGAGGGAAGTTGAAGTCACCCATAACTACTACCCAGTATTTCCTGCTCCATTCTAAAATCTGCCTGCTTATCTGCTCCTCGGTGTCTCAAGGGCAACTTGGGGGCCTATAGACTACTCCCAACACAGTGATTGATCCCTTCCTATTTCTGACTTCCACCCAGACTGACTCTGTGGACACTCCTTCTGCAGCGTTCTCCCTTTCTATCGCTGTGATATTATCCCTGACCAGCAATGCCACTCCCCCCCTTTTCTACCTCCCATCCTATTCCTTTTAAAACACCTGAACCCCGGGACCTGCATCATCCAATCCTGCCCTTCCTCCAACCAAGTTTCAGTAACGGCCACAACATCGTAGTTCCCCGTACTAATCCATGCTCTAAGTTCATCTTCCTTGTTCCTAATACTCCTAGCATTGAAATAGACACATTTCAACCCCTTTAACTGGCTAAAATTATGTTCTGTCCCTTGCCTGTCCTTCCTCATCAACTCAGAACTCTTAGCATCATGCTCTTGTCCTTCCACCTTATTCCTTGCACACACATTCTGATTCCCACCCCCCTGCCAAACTAGTTTAAACCCTCCCCAACAGCTCTATCAAACCTGCCCACCAGGACATTGGTCCCCTGGGATTCAAGTGCAACCCATCCTTTTTGTACAGGTCACACCTGCCCCAAAAGAGGTCCCAATGATTCAGAAATCTGAATCCCTGCCCCCTGCTCCAGTCCCTCAGCAACACAATTTATCCTCTACCTCATCCGATTCCTATTCTCACTGTTGCGTGGCACAGGCAGTAATCCCAAGATTGCGACCTTTTGTGGTCCTGCTTCTCAACTTCCTTCCTAACTCCCTGTGGACTTTTATCAGGACCTCTTCCTTTTTCCTATCTATGTTGTTGGTATCAATATGTACCACAACCTCTGGCTGTTCTTCCTCCCACTGCAGGATATTTTGGACATGACCTGAAACATCCTGGACCCTGGCACCTGGGAGGTAAACTACCATCCGAGTTTATTTCCTGCATCCACAGAATCACCTGTCTGACCCCCTAACTATTGTTATGTCCGTAGCCCCCTCCTTTGTGAGAATCGCAAGAGCACTAGTTGAGGGGGGGGGGGTCAGTAGACCCAGGAAATGGGGGAGAGAGAGAGAGAGAGAGATGTGCCGAATAGACACAGGAAATGAGAGAGAGAGAGAGAGAGAGAGAGAGACGTGCCGAATACCTCGTTCCACCATGATGCAAAATAAGGCGACATTGACTATTGTCTCAAGGAGACCACATGTAAGCCCTTGGGCAAAGTGGGCTGGTTGAGAGAGAGATTGCATCATCCCAACCTGATTGACATCTGAGACCCCGTGGGGAAGTATAAAGGAGGGTCGGGGGGGGGGAACAACCCCTTCAGACGCACCAGAAGACACGCTAGCAATCCCGTAGCAGCGGGAAGCCATTTTGAAGGAAGCCACGTGCGTTATATTCCGGGCCTGGAATCTGTGGCTGGAATCACGGAAAATCGCTTTTAGCTAACAACGGGGAAGCCCGCTCCCCTGATTCAATGGATTTGCTTCATAAAGACCCGGGCAAGTTTTCTTTTCTCACCAATCTCTCTCTCTCCAACAAGTGAAAACCCAGTGCCCCCCACCCCCCGAAAGCCAGAAGCCTGCAGGAATTTGAGTGACTTTTGTATTTCCATCGGTCACTATATTATCCCCTACGATCGAGCTGTTTCTTATTGATGGTTATTATTAGACCCACGCTTTTAGATTAAGTAGTGACTATGTATATTATCTGAATGTGCACCCCTTTCATAAATAAAGACTTTTAAAAAAATAGTACCATCAGACTTCAACGGACCTCTCTATCTTTGCTGGTAAGTGATCCAGTTACGGGATTTCGTAACACTACAGAGTCCCCTATCACTGCTGCCATCCTCTTCCTTTCCCTACCCTTCTGAGCCACAGGGCTAGACTCTGTGCCAGAGGCACGGCCTCTGTCGCTTCCCCCAGGTAGGCTGTACCCCCCCAACAGTACTCAAACAGGAGTACTTATTGTCAAGGGGTACAACCACAAGGGTACTCTCTAGTACCTGACTCTTTCCCTTCCCTCTCCTGGCTGTGACCCATTTCTCTGTCCCCCGTGGCCCTGGAGTGACCACCTGCCTGTAACTCCTCTCTATCACCTCCTCACTCTCCCTGACCAGATAAAGGTCATTGAGCTGCATCTCCAGTTCCCTAACACGGTCCCTAAGGAGCTGCAGCTCGACACACCGGGTGCAGATATGGCCGTCCGGGAGGCTGGGAGACTCTGGGCCCTCCCTCATCTGACACCGAGCACAGAAAACTGGTCTCACACACATACTTCCTCCTTTCCACAGTTAAACCTACCTCGCCTCGTCCCGTTACCGCCTAAGCCTGTTGAGCCAAAACCCTATCACTCTGCTGCCCGCTGGATTTGTAAGTCTTCTCTTTAAACCTTTTGTACTCTACTGGCTGACGTCACGCGCCTGCGCAGTCTCGCCTTTCTTTTACCCTGAGTAGGAAAAACTGCCTTCACTCCCGAAATCAGCCATTCACTCGCAGCCTTCTTGCTCCGAATCCATTGTGCATGCATTTGAACTTAACGTTATTGAAACTTCATTAAGGTTGATCATTCTCATTGTGAGGAAATTCTCTCACAAGGAGTTTACATTGATGAGGCATCTGTTGTAACTTAATATTTAACTCTTACTGTACACCATTTTAATTGTTTAATTTCAATAGATAGATGCTTTATTGATCCCAAAGGAAATCAGTGTCACAGTAGCATTACAAGCGCACAGACATACAAATATGAGAAGTAGAAAAAAATAAAAAATAAGTTACCACAAACAGTTTCACGGGAGGGGGTCATCACTTCCCTGGCTATAGGTTGACTCATTATAGAGCCTAATGATGAGGGTAAGAATGACCTCATTTAGTGCTCTTTGAAGCAGCACAATTGTCTTAGTCTATTACTAGAAGTGCTCCTCTGTTTAGCCAAGGTGGCATGTAGAGGGTGAGAAATATTGTCCAGAATTGCCAGAGTTTTCTGTGAGGTCCTTTGTTGTACCACAGCTCTCAGTGTGTCCAATTTGACTCCTATAACAGAGCCAGCCTTTCTAATCAGTTTACTGAGCCTATCGGCATCACCTGTGGTCTGCCAGTCAGGTAGTCCATTATCCAGGATACAATGGCAGTGCCAGTCTGCATTGAACGGAGCTTTTCCCCCAGTAGTGAGGGTTGTATGGTATTAAAGGCACTTGAGAAATAAACAAACATGATCCTCACAGTGCTGCCCTGCTATCCAGGTAGATGACTGCATCATCAACTCCAATCTGTTCCTGATAGGCAAACTGAAGTTCAATAGTTGAATAGTACCATTTAATATCAGATAAGTATTTGCAATATACATCCTGCTCTTTGTCGACATTCACGAAAACAGAAGAGTGCCCCAAAGAATGAGTGACAGTAAAAATGTTAGAATCCTAAAACCACCCCCTGCTTCCTCCCTCCCCTCTCTCTCACAGCAAGAGGGGAGACATAACAAAACAACTCGCTGATTTGTGATGATAGGAGTTGTTGCGCTTTTTTTTTTCCTGAGTTCTCCTGCTCAAGAATCAGCATCAAACTTTGCCCCACCAACGAGAGCGAGATTCACTGAGTAGACAGCCTCCGGCAGCTGATCCACTGTTCCTGATGTTCCGTTTTCTCCCACAATGCTTCAGTCGGTAGCACTGGCATAGAACCCCTGAAGGTGTGTTCCACTTCTGGGCTGTGTCCTTGGGATTTTGAGAAGTGGCCAGTTGTGAGTCCCCGGGATCGGGTCTCACCACTGCAAAGAACTGAAGTCTGATTGTAAGTCAAGGTCAGGGTCTCCAACAGAACCCCATCCGCCCTGAAAAGTGAAAAGAGGGCTATCATAGGTAGAAATCAAGCTGTTTCCACAGATGAGCTTGAAGGAGTCGCTATTAAGCGCCATTGCTATTTTACCTCAAACTGACTTGTATTTTAGGGCAGTCTGTAGAATTTGCAAATTTGTTTTGGGAAGACCTTTGTTTTTTTAATTCCAGAATAATCCTTAACCATTATCTTGCATGTTATCACTGTGACTCCCAAACTGACCACATTGAGCTATATGTGCCATATGTAGTTATTTCATGAATGTGGGTAAAACCCTTATGATATATATATATATATATATATATATACACACACCTCAGTGCAGTAATATGCATTATTTAAACTTACTAAAGTTTTAAATTATCTGGCTTTTGGTTCAACATTTACAAAGTTAATTCATAAAGTGAATTAATAAATCGCTGCTAAAAATTCATTTGAGATAATCAGCTATGAAATCTGCTATGTAGGTTAACAGCCAACACTAGAGTATTAATTTCATTAACAGGGACAAAGCAAGGAAGTATAATGACAGATCACGTCTTCTTCTTCAGCTGTCCATCGATTTCGATGTTGACCGTGCTGAGAGTTTAGTCTCCACGGGCATGTTTATGGGCCACAAGACCAGACCAGCACTGGATCGGCACTGTCTCCCACATTGGTTGCATTTGTGATTTGACTGGTCTAGCACCGAATGTCTGCGTTCATAACCTGCTTCATATTTCTTCTGCCTTTTCTCCGGGAAAGCTGGGATTGACTTCTTGACAATGCATCGCCAACTCCTTCTGTCCAAGCATTTTTCTCCCAGGTGTTGGCATTCAGGTCAGTGTTCTTCATATGGCGCTTGAACACATCTTTGTAGCGCAGCTTCTGACCATCGTGCTTCCTCTTTCCTTCACGTAGCTCGCCACAGAAAACGGCTTTGAGTAAACGATCATCGCTCATTCTTGCGACGTGACCAGTCCAAAGTAGCTGAGAAGCTGTGTTGAGCGATTCTACGCTGACTGTCCCAGCATGTTTGAGCACCTCCACATCTGGTACCCTCTCTTGCCACTTGATGTGTAATATACTATAATTAAAACCTTAATCTGCAAAAAAAGGAAAATAACACTATGAACGTGAAGCAAAATCCTGTCAGAAAATAGTAGTATTAGTTTTTTTGCTGATGTTTATCACCATTACTTAAAACTTATAGTAGTTTAAATAAATTATTTACTTATTACATTTTAACTAGTCAGTCTGCTGGACATAATTTTACATGCTGGTCCAGTGCAGACACAGCAAGGCTATTAATTTCAGTTGTGAACTACAGCTACATGTATAACTTTATTTACAGATACAGCATGTTAACAAGCCCTTCCAGCCCAGCGAGATTGTGCTGCACACTTATACCCATGTGACCAATTTGCCTAGTAACCTGCAAGGAAGACTAGGCCTGCACTGCTCCCTCTTACTATTGATGGTTAGGACGTGCATGTGGTGAGGACTTACAAGTACCTGGGGATGCACCTGGATGACAGACTTGAAAAGGAGCACAGACACAGAGACTGTGTACAAGAAGGGCCGGAGACACTGTGACTTCCTGAGGAGACGGAGTTCCTTTGGAATATGCAGGCCTCTCCTTCACATGTTCCACCAGTCTGTTGTCCTCAGTACAATCTTCTATGTGGTGGTGTGATGGGATAATGACTTCAACATGGGTGATGCCAACAGATTCAATAAACTGATTATAAAGGCTGGCTCTGTTATAGGAGTCAGACTGGACACACTGGAGTCTGCGGTAGAACTATGGAAAATCCTGGCAATTCTGGACAATATTTCTCACCCTCTGCATGCCTCCTTGACTGAATGGAGGAGCACTTTTAGCAATAGACTAAGACAACTGCACTGCTTCAAAGGGCACTATATGAGGCGCACTTGTAATACTACTGTGACACTGTAACTTCCTTTGGGTTCAATAAAGTATCTAACTGTCTATATATCTATCTATCAGATCTGTACTTTGGAATGTGGGTTGAGACCAGAGAACCTGGAGGAAATCCACAGAGTCATGGGGAGTACATGCAATCTCCTCACAAGCAGCTGCCGAATTGAACCCGGATTTCTGGCATTGTAATAATATTACGCCAACTACTCGCTACCGTGCCAGTTCTGAAGCTGCACTAACTTTTGAGAATTAATAACTTTCATGTTTTTAGTTATTTGAATGGTTTAAGTTTTCTAACCACTGGCTATTTTTAAAAACATTAATATTTTAGTCGATTAATTTTCATGAATGTTGTTGAATGTTTAGGGAATTCATGGTTTTTAATTGCTTTTACAGGATTACTTCAATAACTTTGTATTAATTTGATAGTATTAGGATGAGAGTTACTACTGAACATTCACAAAAAAGATAATTGCTGGCAATGGCTCTGAAAAACTCAAACAATCTTGCGTGAAATAAGCTTGGATAGTTTTATTTTGGTGGTTACTTATACACTCCATGATGTCACAGTATACAGACAATAAAGCAGTCAATGATATTATAATTTCACTCACGAAGTCCTGATGTGGAGATTGGAAATCCTGGTTGATACAATGGGTAATACTCACAAGAGGTTGAAATTTGGTGAAAATTTAGTAAGTGCTTTCTATATAAAGTAGATTCCAATTAATTGGCACACATCGGGGCCAGTACATTTTGGTCTAACTAAGCAGCTGCCCCAATTAGCTGAATTTTCTGGTAGTCAACCATTTCAATTCCTTACCCCATTCCATTCCGACACATCAATCCATGGCCTCCCCTTCTGCCACATTGAGGTCACTCCCAGGTTGGAGGAACAACACCTGATATTCTGTCTAGGTAGCCTCCAAACTGATGGCATGAACATCAAATTCTCCATCTTACATTCAGAGTTCCCTCTCCCTCTTCCCACTTCTTCATTTTCCCACTGTGGCCTCTTTCCTCTTCTTCTCACCTCCCCCTGAAGCCAGTTCTCCTTCCTTTTTCCCTATGATCTACTCTCCTCTTCCATTAGATTTCTTCTTGTCCAGCCATTGGTCTTTTCCACTTATCACCTCCCAGCTTCTCACATCATCCCACTCTCCCACACACTTAGCTTCACTTATCATCTTCTAGCTTGTACTCCTTCCGTTTAACCCACCCTCAATCTCCCTTCCTTTCCAGTCCTGATGAAGGGTCTCAGCCTATTACTTCCCCTTGAGGCTCCTCCTTCTCCCATGGTATGCTTTCCTCTCCTATAAAGCTCCTTCTTCCCTAGCCCTTGACTTTTCCCACTCACCTGGCTTCACCTATTACCATCCAGCAAGCCTCCTTCTCCTCACCCAACCTTTTTATTCAGGCATCTTCCTTCCTTCCTTCTCAGTCCTGAAGAAGGCTCTTGGTCTGAAGCATCAGCAATCTATTCATTTCTATTGACGCTGTCTGACTTGCCGAGTTCCTCCAGCATTTTGTGTGTGTTGCTCGGGAGGGACAAATGGACAAGCGAATCATGTGGGGAACAAACCCTTCAGAAGGTGGAAAGTGGAGGCGGGAGGTAAAGATATGTTTGATGGTAGGATCCCATTTTAGGTGGCAGAAGTTGTGGAGAATGACTTGTTGGGTGCAGAGGCTCAAGGGGTGGTAGGTGAGGCCAAGGGGAACTCTATTCCTGTTAAGGTGGCAGGAAGGTGGGGTGAGCATGGATGTCTGGGAAGTGGAGGAGATGTGGGTGAGGGCAGATTCAATGGTAGAGGAAGGGGAACCCCACTCTTTGAAAGAGGAGGACACCTCTGATGTCCTAGAAAAGAAAGCCTTATCCTGGGAATAGATGCAACAGAGACAAAGGAACTAAGAAAAGGGAATGTCATTTTTACAGGGTACAGGGAAGGGTATAGTCAAAATAGCCATTGTAATTGGTGAGTTTATAAAAATGATGGAGATAGAGAGATTGAAAAAAGGGAGAGAGGTGTCAGAAGGGGACACATTGAATTTAAGGGCAGTGTGGAAATAGGAGGCAAAGTTGACGGAACTGATGACTCCTCTTTCCCCTTCTTCGATGATCCACTCTCTTCTCCTACCAGATTCCATCTTCTCCAGCCCTTGGCCTTTGCCACTTATCTCCTCCAGTTTCTTACTTTACGCTCTCCCTCACCCACCTGGCTTCACTTATCACCTTCTAACTTGTCCTCCTTCCCCCCCCCCCCCCCACCCACCCACCTCCATATCCTGGCTTCTTCCCCCTTCCTTTCCAATCCTGATGAAGGGTCACAACACAAAAAGTCAACAGTTTATTCATTTCCATAGATGCTGCTTGTATTGCTGAGTTCCTCCAGCAGTTTGTGTGAGTTGCTCTGGATTTCCAGCATCTGCAGGATCTCTTGTTTTTATTAAAAAAAGCAAACTGTGTAAATAATTATGTATTTGAATTAAATACAGAACAAATTGGAACACTAGCGTAATAGTTCCTAATAGTTATACAGTAGATGAGGAATTCATGCAGTGTTTACTGCTGTGCTTTTTGATTGACTATAAATGGGTAAAATTAGCGCAGACCTTTCATGTACAAACCCCATTTCCAGAAAAGTTGGGATATTTTCCAAAATGCAATAACAACAAAAATCTGTGATCTGTTAATTCACGTGAACCTTTATTCAACTGACAAAAGTACACAGAAAAGACTTTCAATAGTTTAACTGACCAACTTAATTGTATTTAGTAAATATACACAAATTTAGAATTTGATGGCTGCAACACACTCAACAAAAGTTGGGACAGAGTTAAAGTAAGATTGAAAAGTGCACAGAATATTCAAGTAACACCGGTTTGGAAGACTCCACATTAAGCAGACTAATTGGTAACAGGTGAGGTATCATGACTGGGTATAAAAGTAGCGTCCATCAAAGGCTCAGTCTTTGCAAGCAGGGATGGGTTGTGGCTCACCCCTTTGTGCCAAAATTCATGAGAGAATTGTTAGTCAGTTCAAAAGGAACATTTCCAAACGCAAGATTGCAGAGAATTTAGGTCTTTCAACATCTACAGTACATAATATTGTGAAAAGATTCAGAGAATTCAGAGACATCTCCGTGTGTAAAGAGCAAGATCGGAAACCACTGTTGAATGCGCGTCATCTTCGAGCCCTCAGGCAGTACAGAAACTGTCATGCTACTGTGACAATTATAGCCACCTGAGCTCGGGAGTACTTCGGAAAACCATTGTCACTTAACACAGTCCGTCGCCGCATCCAGAAATGCAACTTGAAACTGTATTATGCAAGGAGGAAGCCATACATCAACTCTATGCAGAAATGCCGGCGAGTTCTCTGGGCCCGCGCTCATCTCAGATGGACCGAAAGACTGTAAAACCGTGTGCTGTGGTCAGATGAGTCCACATTTCAGCTAGTTCTCGGAAAAAACGGGTGCCAAAGATGAAAACGACCATCCTGATTGTTATCAGCAAAAGGTGCAAAAGCCAGCATCTGTGATGGTATGGGGGTGCATCAGTGCCCACGGCATGGGTGAGTTGCATGTATGTGAAGGTACTATTGTCTCTGAGGTGTATATTAGGATTTTTGAGAGACATATGTTGCCATCAAGGTGACGTCTCTTCCTGGGATGTCCATACTTATTTCAGCAGGACAATGCCAGACCACATTCTGCATGGGCTACAACAGCATGGCTTTGTAGACACAGAGTGCATGTGCTTGACTGGCCTGCTGCCAGTCCAGATCTATCTCCTATTGAAAATGTATGGTGCACTATGAAGAGGAGAATCAGACGACGGAGACCACGGACTGTTGAGCAGCTGAAGTCTTATATCAAGCAAGAATGGACAAAATTTCCAATTGCAAATCTACTACAATTAGTATCCTCAGTTCCAAAACGATTAGAAAGTGTTATTAAAAGGAAAGGTGATGTAACACAATGGTAAACATGCCTCTGTCCCAACTTTTGTTGAGTGTGTTGTAGTCATCAAATTCTAAATTTGTGTATATTTACAAAATACAAATAAGTTGGTCAGTAAAACTATTGAAAATCTTTTCTTTGTACTTTTGTCAGTTGAATAAATGTTCACGTGAATTAACCTATCACAGATTTTTGTTTTTATTGCATTTTGGAAAATATCCCAACTTTTCTGGAAATGGGGTTTGTACATAATGGACTGGCTTCCTGCAATGCTCTTTATGATTACATCTTCCGAATCTTCATTTTCATTGTAACATTTAAGATGGTTGTTGATACCCTTAAATTCTTCATATTTCCTAATTTATTGAAGTAGTAAAATCATTTCATTTTCACTCACAGCCATCTCAGGCACCTCCAAGCCTCAATGTTTGAAATCACAGTGAGCAAAACAGTTCTGAATTGTCTTAATATTTATTTCTCATCAACTAACAGTGACAAAAAAAATCACTGCTTTTTAAACATAAGCACACACAAGTGATGCTATTTAAAAACTGCTCGCTGTAAGTACAGTGTAGTGCCTAACAGACAAGCAAGTGCACAAGACCGATGCCAGATAGAAACTTTTTAGCAAAAGTCCCGTCTCAATTAAGTGGCATACTGTCCCAAATAACAATGCTGGCAATTTTTAAAAGTTTTTCTTCTTTAAGAGTTGTCCCAAATAAGCAGCTGCCCCAATTAACTGGAATTGCCATATTTAATGCTGACTATTTAGCATAATTGATTTTTAAAAACAGCTTACAATGCTGACAATGCATAATATAATGATTACCAAATGAATGAAGTTGAAATTTTCTATGAACAATTTCAGAAGATATTTCAGAAGAATTTCAAAGCTGTTTGAAAGACTTGTCAGCTGAAATGGAGATGCATGAATTTAGAGGGAAAAGCTAAAAAATAAACTGTACAAGGCAAAAGATGTGATAAGATAGACATTCTTGAATTGGCAAGTAATGTCAAATGGTTCTTATAGGGATTAGTCATAGTCATAGGGATTAGTTAGAGTCATAGTACCTTCTTATTGTATTGATTGTGTTGGTTTGGAGCACCATCTCTAAATACCTTTTCCTGTCCTCCAGAAACACCTGTTACTTGCCATGTCAGAGGATGAAAACGCATTGAAAATTCCACCAATTCAAATGGATGCTGATTCCACCTGCGGCACATCCTGGGTGACTGGCAAAGTGTGAGGAGAAGTGGTCCTGCAGGTCTAATGATCCCCAACAACTTCATCTCCACAATCATTGTGGTTTGACAATTGCCAGGAATGATTTGGACTTGCATTCAAACTTGAATATGGAAATGTGTAAATGTAAGGTAGTTAGAAAATGTACCAGATCAAATAAGTACTCACTCTTAATATAAAGTTTACCATATTAAAGCACAAACCAAAAATTTGCAAAACAGTTGAATTCATAATCTTATATAAATTTGTTTAGAGACAAAGGGTGATTGATTGTCGGATGTAGAAAGTTACATAGAATTAACTAATTTTGGGAGACAACATTTTGTAATGTATCCTAAGTACTTCCGTATCAATTTCAAGTTTAATTGTTATTCACCCATACACATGTAGAGCGCCAAATGAAATACCATTCCTCTGGGGCCAAGGTGCAAAACACAGTACATACAGTCACTCTTACCACATAGCTTGGTGTGACAGTTTATACTTGCCACTTATTTAGAAGAAACTAAAATGTGGATGACAAGGAGAGAAAAATTTCAGAATGAAACTGTGGGAGTATGTTTGTTTGTATGGGGTCAGGGCAATTGAGCATTGGGTGTGAATGAGGGTTGAGACCTTGGGTGATGTTGAGTGATCCAGATTAAAATTCATTAACAACTGACTAGGAATCATGTAAAAATCAGCATTATGGTTAACCCATGATCGGAGTTTAATGGGTCCTTGGTTTTCCCATTTATAAAGAAAGTTTCCAGGTGCTCAGGTGCCTTGATGGAAAGTAATGGTCCGGCAAACCCTGCAAGTACTGGAGTCAGCTATGTACTGCAGATTAGATGTGCAGTAACAGCAAAGTCAAAGGATTAATTACTTCAATTCCCACCAGTAAACAAGAATAGCTGCAGCAGGCATCAAGCTGGGTATTAGGAAAGGATTCAGTTCAGGAAACATAAGAGACTGCAAATGCTGGAATGTGGAGCAAAATAATGATGGAGGAGCTCATCGGGTCAAGCAACATCTGTGGAGGCAAAGGGGTAGTCAGGTTTTTAAGGTGAGATCCTGCATCAGCACTGAAAGTGCAGAGGGCAGGTGGCCAATGTAAGGAGGTGTGAGGGAGGGTTGAGGCAGAGGTGAGCAGACTGGTGGAATCAGGTGAGGCAATGGAGAGATGGAGCCACGTGGGCAAGAGATGGTGGCTGGTGGGTGATAGGCAGAAAAGAAAAAGGGACAGCTAGAGTCAGGCAGGGAGAAAGGAAGGGAGGAGGTAGAGAACAGAAGCTGGTTGGTGATAAGTGGAGCCAAGAGGCTGCAGAGGCTGAACTCATAAGGTAATGAGTTGAGCCAAATAAGGATGACGGGCAGATTGTAAAGGGAGAACTATATTGTGTAGTGTATGGATGAAAGGCACATTGGAATGAGGTGAGAGAAGGGAATTAAACTGGGTGAAGGTGTGGGGAGGGAGAAGGTGGGGAGAAAATGGGACGAGAGGAACACAAGAAGTGTGGCTTGCCTTAAGTTGGAGAAGTCAATATTAATACTATTGGATCGTACGATGTCTAGGTCGAACATGGGGGCTGTTCTTCTAGTTTGTGTTTGACCTTGCCCTGGTACTGAAGAGGGCTGAATAACAGGTTGGTGTGTGTTATGGTTTAAGAAAATCTTCAGGGGTAACTGCAACCTCCTAAAGCACTGTGTGTTAGATAAATCCCCCAAAAATTGTGTAGCATATTAACAGAATTAGTGCGTTTCCGCTCAGCTGTTGGTTCCTAAAAGGCACAACCGTCACTCCATGAGGCTGTGGCTCCTCCTTAGGGGTGCTTCTTCCCCCATCTACATATAGGTGACAAGTGGCACAACAACATAGCATACGATAGATTGGGCTAAGTGATTCCATAAACAATAGGTCAGCGACAAAAGATGCACTTACCTGCCAATAACCTGCTCACTGATGCCCAGCATTGGGATGTACAAGGATCATGCACCTCCAGAGGTAAATGAAGATGAGTGAAGTAAATCTCAAGACACCACTTGAGTGAGCCTGACATTAAGGATTGCTGGTAAAATATAAGCAAATAAGCATCAAAGGAATACTCTTATGGTTGGAACTGTACATCAGACAAAGGAAGATGGCTGTGGATTTTGGAAGTAATTCTTTCTTGCTCCAGTCATCACTGTAGGAATTTCTCAGAGTAGTATTCTGGGCTCAACCATCTTCAGCTGCTTCATTAATGATATTTTATTATAAGATCCAAAGTGGGATTGTTCACTGATGATTTCACTATACTTATTTCTATTTGCATCTCCTCAGCAAAAGTAACAGTTTATACTCTCATGCATCAAGTACATAAGAACATAAGAAATAGGAGCAGGAGTAGGCCATCTGGCCCATCGAACCTGCTCCACCATTCAATAAGATCATGGCTGATCTGGCTATATACTCATCTTCACCTACCTGCCTTTTCTCCACAACTTTTAATTCCCCTACTAGGCAAAAATCTATCTAACCTTATCTTAAATATTTACACTGAAGTAGCCTCCACTGGGCAGAGAATTACACAGATTCATCACTCTCAGGGAAAAGCAGTTCCTCCTCATCTCCATCCCAAATCTACTCCCTCAAATCTTTAGGCTATGTCCCATAGTTCTAGTCTCACCTACCAGTGGAAACAACTTTCCTGCCTCTATCTTATCTATCACTTTCATATTTTTATATGTTTCTATAAGATCTCCTCTCATTCTTCTGAATTCCAGCAAGTACAGTCCCAGGTGACTCAATCTCTCCTGATAGTCCAACCCCCTCATCTCGGGAATCAACTTGGTGAACCTCCTCTGCACTGCCTTCAAAACCAGTATATCCTTCCTCAATTAAGGAATTCAGAACTGCGTGCAGTATTCCAGGTGCAGCCTCACCAGTACCCTGTACAGTTTGCAGCATAACCTCCCTGCTCTTAAATTTAATCCCTCTAGCAATAAACATTCCTTTTGCCTGCTGCATTTGCAAACAACCTTTTGTGATTCATGCACAAGCACTTGCAATTCCCTCTGCACAGCAGCATGCTGCAATTTTTTTTACCATTTAAATAATAATCTGCTCTTTCATTTTTCCTTCCAAAGTGGATGACCTCACATTTACCAACATTGTACTCCATCTGCCACACCCTTGCCCACTCACTTAACCTATCTATAATCTCTCTGCAGACTCTCCATATCTTCTGCACAATTTGCTTTTCCACTCAATTTAGTATCATCAGCAAACATAGATACACTACACTCGGTCCTCTCTTCCAATTCATTAATGTGTATTGTGAACAACTGTGGGCCCAGCACAACCCCTGCAGCACACCGCTCACCATTGATTGTCAACCAGAGTAACACCCATGTATCCCAACTCTGCTTTCTATTGGTTAACCAATCCTCTATCCATGCCAATACATCACCCCAAGTCTAAGCATCCTTATCTTATGGATAAGTCTTTTATGTGGCACCTTATCGAACGCCTTCTGAAAATCCAAGTAAATAACATTATCTGTTCCCCTTTGTCCACTGCACTCAAAGAGCTCCAGTAAGTTTGTCAAGCAAGACCTGCCTTTGCTGAATCCATGTTGCATCTGCCTGATGGACCCATTTTGTTCCAGATGGCTCGTTATTTCTTCTTTAATGATAACTTCAAGCATTTTCCCAAATTCAGATGTTAAACTGGTCTATAGTTACCTCCCTTTTGCCTACATCCTTTTTTTGAACAGTGGCATGACATTTGCTGTCTTCCAATCTGTTGGGACTTGTCCAGGGAATTTTGGTAAATTATCACCAAAGCTTCTCCCATAACGTGTCATTTCTTTCAGTACACTAGAATGCATTCCATCAGGAACAGGGGATTTATCTATCTTCAGGCCCACAAGTTTGCCCAGAACTACCTCTTTAGTGATAGCTATTGTATTGAGGTCCTTACCACCCATCGCATCCATAACATCTCTCTTTGGCATATTAGATATGTCCTCCACCATGAAGACTGACACAAAATAGTCATTCAAAGCCTCGGCAATTTCCTCATCACCCAATATCAATTCCCCCTTCTCATCCTCCGAGGGACCCAAGTTCACCTTAGTCGCTCTTTTCCGCTTTATAGAACTATAAAAACTTTTACTATCTGTTTTTATATTTTGTGTTTGTTTATTTTCAAAATCTAGCTTCTCTTTCTTTATTGCTTGCTTTGTGGTTTTTTGTTACTTTTTAAAGTTTTCCCAAACTTCCAGTTTCCCACTACTTTTGGCAACTTAGTATGCACGAACCTTTAGTTTGATGTCTTCTTTTATTTCCTTAGTTATCCAAGGCTGGCTCTCCCCATCCTTACTATCCTTGCTTTTAACTTGGATATACATTTGTTGCTGAACACTGTGAAAAATCTTTTTGGTAGTCTTCCATTGTCTATGAACTGTCCCTCAACTGTCCCACCATATAGCCTGTGTTCCCAGTCTAACATTAGCCAAATCCTCCCTCATCCCATTGTAGTCTCCATTGTTTAGGCATAATGCACTGGTTTTAGATTGAACTGTTGCACCCTCCATTTGTATGAGAAACTCAATCATGCTGTGATCACTCTTTCCAAGAAGGTCCCTAACTACAAGATCAATAATTTTACCTGTCTCATTGCACAGTACCAGATTTAAAATAGCACGTTCCCTTATAGGTTAGCCATCACGGATGCATTCTATGATGTCATCCTCAAGACTGCCTTGACCAACTTGATTCACCAAATCTACGTGCAAGTTAAAGTCCTCTATGATAACTGCTGTTCCATTCTTACATGCCTCAAGATATTTCTGTTTATTGCCTGTGAAAAATGTTATTCGGTGACCAATAGACAACTCCCTCCAGTGATTTTTTTCCCTTTCATTATTCTTAATCTCTACCCAGATGGATTCAACATTCTACTCCTTAGATCTTATATCTCACTATCGTGCTGATATCAACTTTGATTAACAGCACTACCCCACCTCCTTACCTTCCTGACATCCTTGGAGATTTAATTCCCAATCCTCTCCATCCTCCAACCACGTCTCTGTAGTGGACACTAAATCATACCTCTTGTTCTGATCTGTGCCACAAGTTCACCTACCTTGTTTCAAATGCTACAGGCATTCAAAGAAAGTGCCCTTACACTCACTGTGTTTTTAAAATCTAGTTATCTTTTTATCTTTTACACTTGACTTCTCTCCATTCTTACATTTCTCTTTTTTATCTTTTGCTTTTTCTTTATCTTTATCCACAGTTTTCTTTTTTACTTTATCCATACTTCTCCAATCTGTTGAACCCACCCCATTATTATTTAGTTTAAAGCCCTATCCACAGAGCTAGTTATGCGATTTGCCAGGATCCAGGTCCTATCACGACTCAGGTGGAACCCATCCCATTGGTACAGATTCCTCCTTCCCCAATACTGGTGCCAATTTGGCATGAATTCATACCCACTTCTCCCACACCAATCTTTGAGTCATGCATTTAACTCTCTAATCTTCTTGACCCTATGCCAATTTGCACGTGGATCAGTTAGTAATCCAGAGATGATCACTTCCTGGTTCTGCTTTTTAATTTAGTCCCTAGCTGCTCAAATACCCTCTGCAAAACTTCTTTCCTCCTTCTACCTATGTTGTTGATACCCACATGGACCACGACAACTGGATCTTTTCGCTCCCACTGCAAATTCCTCTGCAGGTCAGATAAGATGTCCTGGACCTGAGCATCAGGCAGTCAACACAGCCTTCAGGACTCTCTATCCTCGCGACAGAGAATTTTGTCTATTCCCCTGACTAAACCACGACATTTCTCCTCTATCCCCCCCTCTTGAATGGCTCCCTGAACTACAGTGCCCTAGTTAGGTTGCCCATCCTTCCTACAGCCCTCACTCTCATCCACACAGGGAGTAAGAATCTCAGACCTGTTGGTCAAGTTCAAGGGCTGAGGCTCCTCCTGCACTGTCTCGTGGATCCCACTACCTCACAGTCACACCTTCTTGTCCTTACCACAGACCAAATTTGAGACAGCTAATCTAATCAGTGTGACTACCCTCTGAAACAGAGAATCCAGGAAACTCTCCCCTTCCCTGATGTGCCACAGTACCTGAAGCTCAGATTCCAGGTCATCAACTTTGAGCCCAAGTTCCTCGAGCAGCCAACGCTTGCTGCAGATGTGGTCACCAGGAACCACAATGGGGTCCACCATCATGCATATGTCAACATTTGGCATGGACTGATCATTATGAAGTTAGATTCATATCATTACAGTGCTCAGAAGTAAGCATCTGTAATAAGGGAGATTCTAAACCTACTCTTAGTATTCAATGGTATTACCATCGCTATGTACATCACTATCAACTTCCCGTGGCATCATCGTTGATCAGTACATCATCTAGGCCACTATACAAATACTATGGCTATAACAATGGGGTAGAATTTGTCACTTCCTCACACTCCAAAGGTTTTCCACTATCTGGACGTATCAGCAATATATACTGTAAACATGAAGTTGTAAAGCACAGAAATAAAGACATCTTTGTAAACTAATCACAATTATCCACATAAAATATCATGGAATACTCTACACTTGTCAGGATTAGTGTAGCTCCAGTACTCTCAAGAAACGAAGCCTTCCAGGACAAAACAGCCTGCTCAATTGGTACCCCATGTACCACACTAAATGTACACTACTTCCACCACGATTCTAATAATCTGCAACATCTCCCACAAGTAGGACAAATGTTTAAATAAACTGAACACCACTACCTTTCTGTTTCCATCTAAGTTGTCCACTGACTTGATTTAGAAATATATGATTGGCCCTCTGCAGTCACTGGGCCAAAATTCTGGAACTCCAGACCCACTGTAGGAATATTTTCACCAGAGAAACTGCTGTAATTGCAAAATGATTGGTCACCACCATCTTCTGAAGGGCAGTGAGGGATAGACAATAAATGCTGTCTTTGCCAGTGATCCACACATCTCCAAAAATTTATTAAAGTTATGCAAAGTGGTGGAACATTAAATAAGCAACATTAGGAAGAGATTCCAAGATGATGTCCCTTATAGAGATGGAGCCCAGCATTTAAGTGTAAAACACATGAAATGACCTTCAGCCATAAGGGCAATTTGCATCATCCATCTTGGTTTCCTCCTCTCATCCCCACTTGCAATGAAGACGGCTTACAGCTACTTTAATTCACTTCACATGATAGGTATTTAAGCATATCCAGACAACTCTATCTATGCTATATTTATTTCTCACTTTTCCTGCCTGCGTTTTGTGATCCTGAAAAATGGAAGGGGCTGCACATTTGCTGCTATTCTACACAGAGGATAAATCTTAAGTAGTGAGATCTAAAAATTAATGGGAACAATTGTTTAAATGATCAAGGATCCATGTAGCTGTTAGGCATAGAAAGTCAGAAGATAGAGCACTCCTATCACTTATCACCTGCACTGTTCAGTCATTTAAGGCAGATTTTTTGGATGCCTCTGTTTTTGGTGATGAAATTAATGGCCTCTTAATTCTGTTTTTATTGTTGATCTCAATAGTATCATAAAGAACTGTTAAATCACATTCACCACACTCTCAAACATTTCTTTAAAACAGCAGAGGTGCATTAAGTGGATTGATATCTCAGTCACAGATTGCATTTGCCTCACTGACTAGTCACTCATTTTGAATTAGGCCTTTCAAAAACTTGATTTCACATGTTAACTCCAAATAAAGCCAATCAGCAAATGTTGCTGTTTTAAACATTTTCAGGTATTGAAGGTAGGAGGATTAACAGATGTTTGAAGGAGTGCAATAACACTAGCTTACAAATTTGTTTGAATTTCTGTTTTAGCACTACTTAATTTAACTATATACATATACTTATTCTGTTATTCTGATTTTTTCTCTATGTTTATCATGTATTGCACTGCTGCTGCAAAGTTAACAAATCTCATGACATATGTCAGTGAAATTAAACCCGATTCTAATTCTAACCTGTATGTATGAGCGAATGCTTGGGGAACAGTCAGGATGGATTTGCTGGCTGTTGTGTTGCTATAGGCAACTGTTCTTGACACTAGCTGGAATTTTCTCAGGTTGAATTTAAGAATATATTCTAGTTAATAAAGTAACATCCATTTTGTAAATCCAATCTGGACACATACTGGCCAGGCCAGCAGCATTTTAAAGCTGTCAGTAGTATTTATAACCTTACCCGCAATAAAACTTTTAAAATAATATCATTATGGGCCCAATACAGGCTCAGCTAAATTTGATAATATCCTCTTTATTTTTAAGAATGAGATTTAAAATGCTTCTCCCAACTATCTATTCATATCGGACAACTCATGCAGGCACCTTCTGCTGTCTGGGAACTCATTTTGCAGCCACACTTGTGACTTGAGAACAGGTTAAGCAGGTTAGGTTATGAGCAGTTCTCGGGAATGGTACACTGCCATAACCCGGGGAGAATCTGCATCTGGAAGTTCAAAATACATCTCATAATGTCTAAAAATTGATATTCAAGTCACAGTGGTGGTTAGTCACTGTATAATTCTATTGTTACTTCTCTCAGTGAAAATCAGAATTCATTCCTCTAATTGGGTTGCACTGCAAAAGTTTATGGAAGACCATTTTTATTCACAATTCTCAATAATAATAAAATCATGTAAGGAATATACTCTAAAAAGGAAGCTCTGGCCTCTTATGTTTCTCTTCATGTGATTACAGTATATAATGTTAGTATATTGATTGGATCTGATTTTTAAGTACACGCTGTACTTATTTGAGAAATCATAGCTGCCTGCCAATTCCTGATAGGTGCATTGTGCAAAGCTTCCTGCCAGCAGCATGCACTTAGAATATCAGTACTATATATCTTTGCTTGACACCAATTACTCAATCCATAAATAAATATTGGTATTAGCACTAGCCTGAATATATCAGACTGATGGTTGAGTGCGTACATGATTTTGGGCAATATGGTTAATGCTTCCTTAGTTACAAAGTAAGCAGTTAGCCCTGTTAAAACATGGAAAGACCATCAAAGGTGGAAGCAGGGGTAGATCATCCAGTGCTTTTCCTTGCTGTGTCTATTCTAAATCATCCTGGTTGAACCTTCAGCTGTATGAGCCCCATACCCAAAGATACCCTTGACATCCCCAAAACTATCTCTGTTTTGAATATATTCATTGACTTTGTCTCTACGACCTCCTTGAATGTAAAATTCCCAATATTTCTGCTTACTTCAGTCCAAAATGTTCAAGTTTTTATTTTGATATTGTCACCCGATTTTAGAGATCCAAAATTGAGAAAAGTCAATCTTGTATCTACTCTGCCAGGACCATTAAGAATTTTAAATGCTTTAATGTTATGGGATGTTATGTTGAAGTTGTAAAAGATGGGGGGCCAAATTTGGAGTGTCATGTGTTGTTTGGGTTACCTACCTACAGGAAAGATATCAATAAGATTGAAAGAGTTCAGAAAAAATTGAGGACCTGAGTTACAGGGAAAGGTGGAATAGGTTTGTACTTTATTCCCTAGAGCATAGGAGAATGAGGAAAGATTTGATAGAGGTATACATAGTTATGAGGGGTATATGCAATCAGGCTTTTTCTGCTGATGTTGGGTGAGATTAGGCCTAAGGATCAGAGGTTAAGGGTAAAAGGTGAAATGTTTAAGGGGAACATAAGGGGGAACTTTTTTACTCTGAGGGAGGTGAGAGCATGGAACGAGCTGCCAGCAGCAATGGTGGCTGCAGGTTCAGTTTCAACATTTTGATAAGTACGTGGATGGGAGGGGTATAGAGGGGCACATTCCAGATTCAGATCAATGCAACTAGGTTGAACAATAGTTCAGCATGGACTAGATGGGCCAAAGGCCTGTTACTGTGCTGTAATGCTCTATGACTCTAATGAAATTACCCTCACTCTTCTATATTACAAAGTGTATGGACCCTATTTACTTAATCTTCCTTCAATACACGAGTGCCCATCCAGGAATCAATCTTGTGAACCTGCGCACAATATTTCATAGCAGTTTATAACTACATTCAAGATTCAAGGTTTATTTATTATTAAAGAATGCATAAATTATCCAACCTTGAGATTTGGTTGCTCACCGGTAGCCTCAAAGCAAAATAACCCAAATTAAAAAAAGAATAAAAATAAATATAAAATACCAACACTTGATGTGCAAGAGGAAGAAAAAAAACATGCAAACAATTGAAGCGAACAACAGCATTCTGAACTGAAAAAAATAGAGTCCTCAGTTCCAAACCCCAGAACAGCCTGGAGTAGGCCCAAAGCTTTACTTATTCGCTTATCATGTTCGCAGGCACAGAGCACAGCAGCTGGGGCAGTCTTCATAGCCTCAGCCATATGAAAATGACCATCGTGGAGAGCAAGTGAAATCGGCTCTTGTTCGGACTGACACCCTTGATGTACCATCAATAACTCTCTCAGAGACATGAAGGCGAGATATCTGCTTTTATTGACTGGAAGAAAGAACAAGCAGTAGTTGACCATCATACTACATCCTGGAGACTGAGGGCCGGGCTCAGGCCTCAATTACCTTTATACCGGAGTCTGTGGGAGGGGCCACAGGAGCAGTCAGCAGGGAGCCTGTCCAGACAGGTATATGTAGTTCACCACAACCCTGTCTTTTCAGTTTATCTAAGCCGGCGTTTAAACTGACACTACAAAAAACAGTGAAAGGCTCTGTGCCCTGGAGAGAGGAGTGAAGATTGCAGAGAATGAGTGAAATTGAGTCTCACCTGATCTGGGCTGGCATTTAAATTGTCTAAGCAGCGAATTGCACCTTGCATTGGGACTCAAGCACCGCTGCTGCGAAAGATTTTGGGCCTAGAACACATGTATACCTGTCTGGACACCCCCTCTGCTGACTGCTCCTGTGGCTCCTTCCACAGACCCCTGTATAAAGGTGATTGGGGCACTGCTCCTCCCACAGTCATCCAATATGGTTGTGCTCCGTTTTCGTTGCTAATAAATCTTATCATTACTTACTCTACTTCCCGTCTCCTAGAGTTATTGATAGAGCATCAAACACACTGCTCAGCGACTCGTTCCGAGCCCAGATTTCATTGTCCAGCCCGAAGCCACTCTCAGGCTCTTCAATTCAGCTTGGTGCACAGAGCAATCCAGCCTCGCACCCGGGCTAGTTGAGCAGGCATTGGAACATCTCTGTCCCGACTCCTCCTTTCAGCGCCCAGACTGACCCAGCCTCGCTCTCAGGGTATCAGAACCATCCTGTGAATTCACCTTGCCATCATTCAACCATTCACTATTTTCAGACAGAATTTAACACAATTTGCCTGAGAAAAGGTATTTTTACTGATGATTTTAGTTGGATTTCTTAGCTTTTTGACCACAGAGAGCTGTCGCATATATTCAGTTGCACCACCTTAACCGGAAGATTACACTAGGACTTATTTACTTATTTGCCAAGATTCAATGTCCATTAAAGTCCAATGTTCCGTTTGCTTTTGTAATTGATCATTGTACCTGTATGTGAAAGGATACCCAGATCCCTCTGAACACCAACACACTTCAAATGAAAACTATTCTGCTTTTCTGTTTTGTTTCAAACCAGAGATAGGCAATTTCACTTTTTTTTTCTAATTGATGTTTCTTTGGCATGTTCTAGGCCATTCCTCTTGAAAACTCTTAACATGCTGCATTTAACAATGACTGCCACCCAGCTTTGCACTATCAGTCAAATTTAACATATTCAACCATATCACAAAAATGGTCTGTGAACAGCAAATATCCAGCAAATATCACTTTGGTAGTTCGAATACAACATTGCAAGCAGTCTTCCTTTATCTACGCTGTGAGTTTCAGCTTCAGATTTGTCAAACATGATCTTTCTTTCACAAATCCATGTTCAGTTTGTCCAATCCAAACACTATTTGATAGTGTCCTATTAGCTCTAATTTAATAATAGACTCTAGTATTTTCCATTTGCCTGATGCTGTCTGGCCAACTGATTAACAACAAGAATGCTAAGTTGAGATATAAAAGGAAGTGAACAGGAAGAGAATTAGACTTAATGTTTCAGGTCAAAAATCCTTTGCTAGAACTTTAACCCTGAACAACCTGCAATATTAACTGTTTCTCTTCCCAAAGATACACCTGACCTGCCATGTAATTCTAGTATTTCCTATACTTATTTTAGAGTTGCAGCATCTGTGGTTTTCTTTGATTCTCAGTCACAAATTGAGGGATTGGTTATAATTCATTTTTGGGCATCCTACTCAATTTAACACAATTAAATATATTTCTGATAATAACTAATGTTAGACGGAGTACTTCAAGAAATTATTCACTCTTGTAAATTTCGTGAGTATATCAAAGATCAAAGTAGTATCAAAATCACAAGAAATTTGAAGCAAAAGTAAGCCAGCTGAATTCTCAAACTTGTTCCACCATTTAATGTAATCATCCATGATCTGCCCTTCACTTTCTCTTCTGTTGTAGTTCCTAATAACCTCTCAATTTCTTCAGTCTTTCAAAATGTATTCATCCTCTCCATTAGTACCTCCAAAGATCTGGCCTCCACAACACTTCAGGGTACAGAATTACAGAGAATGCCAGTTTCTGAGAGGAGAAATTATGATCAATTATATTCCTGGGAATTGCAATGACAGCAGTATGTGCAACACAGTTTTGGAGCACTGCAAAACAAAATATCATTATGCAAATTTTTATTAGAATAATTTATACATTTGGCTAAGACTAAACAGGTAACCAAGTGACTAATGTACTATGAAAGGATGTTCACTGTCTTTGCAAATACACAAGACATTGACATCTTGTTTAAAAGGGTCAATAGTGTTTAAATGCATCAATGTATATGTTACAAAGGACATATTTATTATTTATTTAGCAACTGTCTGTGCCAATGTGCACTGGATGCAATGCAGAACCAAAGTAAGACTTGCTTCAGTCCTTGCCAAGGCTATATTGTTTCCTTCTTGCCAGTAGCATCAGTATTGTTTCAGTTAGACCAAGGAAGTAAGCAATTACTGTACATCAAGAAGAAATCAATAACTTCTGTGCTGCACTTTACCATTTTTCTTTAACCAAATGAATCCAAGATATTGTTCAGAAAAAAATAAGAGTTGGTACTGTTACAAATTAATGATCACAATTTTTGAAAAATGGTGCATTTTCCTCCCATGAGATAATTTTGCTAAACATTTCATGTTTATTTTAACACAATTGTCATTTTTGGCTTATGCCAAGCAGCTGTTTGATTAGTGCATGATAAAGGAACATCATATTCACAATTTGATCATCTCAACAGATAGATGGATCTTCCTTGCACGATTCTGTCTCATTGACAAAGTATTTCTTATCAATAATCATATTGTACCCATGCAGGGTCAGATCAACTTTGAGGGTGAGGGGGTAGATGAATGGAAGACAGTAAGAATGTCACAGTAGTAGCTAGTGCAGTGAGTCAATACTTCACCTGTGAGTCTATCGGGGTAATTTATTGTATCCAGTGCTCCTGGTGCTACCCCCTCTACGTCAGTGAGCTGAAAAGCAAATTGGGATCTGCTCTGTTTGCCTCAAAAGGCAAGATCCCCTTGAGAATACCTATTCAATTCGACTTCCCACTTCCGTTCTGATATGACTGTTCATTGCCTCCTCTACTACTCATCAAAACAGATGACGCCAAACTCAGGTTGGAGGAGCATATTCTGACTGGGTAGCCTCCAACCTGATGGCATGAAAATCAATTTCTCTAACTTCTGGCTATTTCTCCCAACCCTCACCATTCTTCTCTCTCTCTTTTCTATTCCCCATTCTTATTACACTCTCAATCCTTCTCTTCTCCTCACTTGTCTATCACCTCTCTCTGGTTTCCCTTCTTTCTTCCATGGTCCACTGTCCTCTCATATCAGAGTCCTTCTTCTGCCTGTTACCTCTTCCATCTATCCCTTCCCGCTTCTTATGTCATTCCTCTTACCTCCCCCCCCCCACCTGGTCCCAACCTGGTCTCACCTATCACCTGCCAGCTTTACTCCTTTCCCTTCCCCACCCCCACTCTCTTACTCTGGTTTCTGTCCTTCTTTTCCAGTCTTGATGAAGGGTCTCAGCCCAAAACATTAAATGTTTATTACCCTCAGCAGATGCTGCCTGACTTGCTGACTTCCTTCAGCATCTTCTGTGTTGCTCAAAATTATCAGCCTCTGCAAAATCTCTTGTGCTTATTCACGAGTAGAGTCATTGTCTCTTGACGCCAAAGAGTTGGGTTCAGTTTCTGTCACTAGGAGATGGAATTAGTAGCAGCTCCAGGATGTCTTGGAGTCTGTATTGATATCAGTGAACCATAATCCAGTTTGCTGCAGTTTGGCTGCAATTGTCAAATGGATATGGAATCTATTGTCAGACAGCTACAGCATCTGCCTGGGTGCTAGATTTCAGCTTCTCAGCTCAGCTCCTAGAGCTGGCTCTCAGATCAGTCATGTACTGAGCCTTTTCGTGCCCTGATAATCTCCCTGCTCTGCTGAGATCATTGTGTGAGTAGTTTAAGGAGAGCAATAAAAAAATGGTTGTGGACTAACATGCTTATGGTAGTTATTTTGTGGAAGCTAAACATTTCTAGCATATTTTGATATTTCTGTGTTGTGTTGTAATGGCTAATGAAGCATCTGCAGTATCAGATAAACATCTATCTAATTACCAATTCTTGATAACTGGAACAGGAAGAGATGCTAGACATGACCATTAATGTGCAGAATGAGCTTAGTTCTGCTAAAAGCACTGTTAAGCAGCTACTGATTACTTCCTCCTTAACAACATAGCCTGTGCTGTCTTTGGCATCTGGTTGAAGATCAGATTCCAGTCTCTCAAGACCTTTTTTCCCCCAACAGCAGAAAAAAAGTTGTTGGTACACAATAGATTTGGTCTTTGGGCTGATCTGGAGAAAACCCACCAAATTGGCCAAGCAGCAGAAAACTTACCTGAGCACTGAAACTAATTTTGCAGCTTAAAAAAAATCCCGAGAAGTTTCATAATTATTTCTTGCAGTTAACGAAGTGCCTATTGTATGATAACTTTAAGCAGTAAATGCAAAGTAGTTTGACGGGGATGTTGCTTACCTTTCTGCTCTATTGCAGATAAGCCTCACGCAGTAAGTCGCTGAATCCCTGCCAATTGCAGCAACTCTAGGGTGATGTCAGTGAGCCGGACATCGTGATCTGATTGGCTGCAGCCCGCGCAGCAGCGAACTCTGTGGTTGTGGGCGCGCGTTTATGCGGGTGCGTGAACGTGCACGCGCACTTTGACTGTCTCTAGTTGAGGGTTAGGCTGTTGCACAGACGAGGAAGACTTGACAGAGATGGGACCAGCGGGGCAAACCCAAGCAAAGCTCAAATAGGATTCAACTTCCTATCGAATGCAAAGATTGAGCGGCTATTAAAAAAATTTAGGAGAGATGGAAGAATTTTTGCAGCATACTAAGTCTATTCTGGTAAGATCACTCCCAGAGTTTCTATTGCAGTGCAGTGAGGTAGTTTAGAATAAAGTAACAACCTTACTTACCCAAGTAATCACAGCGAAGTTTCTAAAGAATTATATTGTGAGACAAGTATTTGCTGAATATTGGGCGGGCTGTCTTTTGCAGTAGAGACAAAAATCAATTAAAGCCTTTGTGGCTGCAATTGTTGAGCATTGCTGGGTTGACTACTTTGTTGTTACTGTATACATAATAAACAGGTCTACTTCAACCTCACAATAAAATACTTTTTAAACTTGACACTGGAAAGTGCCGTGCCGAATAGGATGAAAACCCTCCTCCTCCCCCCCCCCCCACCTTGGTGATTTTTAATTGAACTTAGCAAAGTTGACATACTTTTCAGTTATAACATTGCATATAAATGTTGCGATGATCTTACGAATCAAGATATTTTGTAATATTAATTATTGTGTAGTGTAGATTTTTTTACCCTAACAAAATAGGATGGGAGGGCGCTAGGAGTTGAGATGGAAGCATGTATGGGGAACAAGGGAATGTCGGGGGTGGAGGGAGGTTTGCTGAAGTCGATCCGTGCACAGGTTGCTTCCTCTTAAAATATTATAATTGAAGGATTACAATGTAGTTTGTAAACTTAGTGTGTTGATAGAAAATCCATGCAGTTAATATTTGCCGGCATTCTGAGTTCATCACGCAGTATGTATGTGTTGCTGAAGCTTAATCAACAGTTCTACAGGACCTCTCTCATTGAAAAGAAGCAAATAAGAGTTTTTATTTAACCTCCACACCATTGTATTTAATTTGAAATATGTTTAATATGTTTTTATTTTGTAGAGTGATGGCTGGGAATGCATGATTACAATGTCAAGTCTATGAGTGTTAGCAGTTTAGAAGAGAGTAATTACAAATGCTCTGGGTTACTTTTTTGCGGGCTGCTCATGAAATGATGGGAATATAATTCTGCTGAGGGCATAAGAATGCCCATTTTATTTAGTTATTTCCTCAGCAGTTTTTCCTTAACAATTTCTTTCTCTATCCAAAGAATTTCCAGAAGGTTCTGCTGAATAATAAATCTGATTCTGATTTTGGAATTGTGAATTCTTACTTTTAGTCTAGTAGTTTCTGTTCTAGACTGCCAAACATAACCACTGATTTATTCATTTTGGTGCGTTGGTTTTTTATGGCAATAATCAGGCATTTCTAGGATTTTGATTTTGGCTTTGCAATGACAGGTTGGGGTGACTAACATTTACTGGGGTGCTGTTTGAAGCTCAGGGAACTGCAACCATGCTTGCTTTGCGATAATAAAAATGTGACAGTTTGAAGGGTGAATCAATGGATTCTTGCTGTATAAGGTGGAAAGCATAACTATGAATTTGATTATTTTAGTTCCAGTTTTCAAGTAATAATCATGTTCTCAATATTTTGATGTTTTCATTGAAGTGGCACTAAATTCAGCATTTTTAATCTTTTATCCAGTGGTAAAGTCAGGTGAGAATGACCAATCCAGACATATATTTGGTCTGCTGTGAAATTAGTCAAGCACCTATTGTTAGGTGGTCCTAGGAGCTTCTTAAAGTGAAGGCATCTTCTAGCTGTAGTTTCCATGTAGATTTAAGATTGCTGTGCCATTTTAAAAAATTAAATAACTACTTTGAAATTCAGATTTTTCTGGGAGTGAGGCAGCATTATTTAAATCTCATTAAGGATATGCTGAAGTTTGCGCACGAAAAGGCTAATGACTGTGTCTGGAATTAGAAGAATAGTACTGAGTCATTGCTGGCTGACTTTTATCTTTCTTCCTCCACTTGCATGTGGAGGGTGGGGAGGTCACTGTGCTTGTGAAAATGGTTAGACTCTGACAGGTAGGCTGATTCTAAGTTAATAGTTGTTACCCGAAGCATATTTATACAGTGATGATGGCACCTAATGTAATGCCTAGGATTGACCTCAATGTTTTTCATTATGATCTTTCTACACATTACCAGACCCATTCATTTTTAGGGACTTATGAATTTCCAAGTGGAAACGGTATAGTGAAGTTTATTTTACTTCCATTTACTTAAAATTTCTGTAAGATTTCATTATCTTCTATCCTGCAGTTAACAAACTCTAGGTAGAGTCAGATTAATTTTTTCCTCGTCTCTCCTTTCCTGTAATAATGTGATTCTCCTGCATTTGAAAGAGAGCGGGCAAAATTCTTCAGTGGTATAATATACTGCAAATTTAACCTGAAGCTTGGGTTTTATGTTTGATTCTTGAAATGATTAAATCACAATTAGTTGGGGGAAAAGTAGCTGAGCTTTTGGTCCTTTCTTTACACTTTCTTTATTGTGTATTGAGTGTGGAACTAGCTGCTATCTGCCATCTGACATGGTAAGTGCCTGCTCACTCTGAAGTTTTAAGAATAAATTGGATAGATACATGGATGGGAGAGGTCTGGAGAGTTATGGGCTGGGTGCAGGTCAATGGAACTAACAGAATAAAGTTTTAGAACAGACTACAAGGGCCAAATGGCCTGTTTTCAGCGCCATAGTGTTCTATAGTTCTACGGAATGCGTAAAGTTAATGGCAGAAACATTCACCCAATTCTCCAATGTTTCTCCACGTAAAATAATCTACTGACTCACTGTTTTTGTGTGAAATGACCATCTACTTGAGGCATTGTAGTATACCTGGCATCTAAAGTGGCTCTCTGGGAGTTTGTTTATTCATAATATCATTGTAATATTATTTTTTTATTATCGATGGACAGCATGGAATAGGCATTTCCGGCCCTTCGAGCTGCACTGCTCAGAAATTCCCAATTTAATCTGAGCTTAATCATGGGACAATTTGCAGTGTCCAATTAGCCCACCAACCAGTACGTCTTTGGACTGTGAGAGGAGACCAGAGCACCTGGAGGAAACCCGGGGAGAATGTGCAAACTCCACACGGGCAGCGGTCAGAATTGAGCCCCAGTCACCTGTACTGTAAAGTGTTGTGCGAACCACTACAGTACTGTGCCACCCCAGTGGAAATAGGTCCTCGTGTTAATGACAGTGAAGTTAGACAGAGTTGGAATTCTTTCTTTCTACATGTATATGATTACATTTTTATATAGTTATCATAGGTATTCCTGCTGGGAGGTGCTTCTGAGAATAATTTTAGATTGTGACCAATGTCGAATAACTTTAATTCAAAAATCCTAAAAAGCTCAGCTGTTAAGCTATCATATAAAGAAGAAAACTTGTCTTTTATAGAGTCAATGATCTATATAGCATGGAAAACAGGCTCTCAAAGGTATAGATATCTCTGCTAGGTGCTCTGCAATTTCTTCCCTAGAATCGCACAATGTCTTAGTATGCACTTCAGGTCCCAGAGATTTATCTGCCTCTATGTTTTTAAGACCTCCATACCTCCTCTTCTGTCATGTGAACTCCCTTAAAGACATCACTATTGGCTTCCCAAGTTCCCTGGCACCCATGCCTTTCTCCATTGTATCAGCTTTAATAGTTTTCCATTCCAGTTCTAAAACTGACCTGTGTATTTAAAGCAATTCAAGATTTATATTTAAGAATATCAGGATTTATAATGTTTTGTAAGGTCTTTAATATAGACTTATACACATAGTTTGTACTCTGATAACATCAGATAAGGGCATCTTCAGAGGCCATACTGCTGATTGCTGTAGTAACTGAATAATTGATGTTTGGAGATTGATCAGGAAGACATTTACTTTTTCATTGCAGCACTGACAGGTATTTCTGTGCTCTGAAGAAACCAATGATAAAGCTGCTTTTTTTTAAAGAGAATACAAGTGGCATTTTTGCAGATGCTGTTTTGCAATGTCATTTATATGCCACTATGTATGGTACTTGCCTCATTAAGGAGTGAGCATGTGCAGACCTCTGTTTTACTTTGATAAGAAATTGGTTGAGGTAATATACCACTTCAAAATGAATAATCATGTGTTCCAAACTTAAATCTATTTGTTTTGGAACTTGAATTACTTCCAGTTATGTTCTGATTAATGTAATTGAGTCCAGTTTTTGGGAACCATTCCACAAAATGTTGAAGTGTCTTGAGAGCTGATGTTTGGCTTCTGTGATGTAGCGATCAGTTTGCTGAACCACAACAGCTCCAGGTGGTCCAAAATTGCAGATGATGGTAACCTGAAATGAAACAGAAAGCATTAGAAATGCTCAGTGGGTCAGGCAATATTATTGAAAGAGAAAAGTTAGTGTCCTCTTTAGAATTGGGAATGAGAGGATTAGTTTTCAGTAGAAGAGAAGATGCTTGAAGGGATAGGCAGAACAAAAAGATAGGGTGAATATAAATGGTTAACCAGAGCAGTAACAAACTTGACATGATGAGTCTGTCCATCATTTTCTGTTTTTCCAATACTGCTATCTTTATTGGCATGTTTGATGACGGACTGGTAATGAGAGAGTTCGGCAAGAATTCTGGTTGAAAAACTGGATATGGTCTCTGGTGTGAAAGTGCTTCATAAGTGTCCTATTAGAAGGTAATTATTCTAGCAACAAGTACCTAATATTTGTGAAGCCAATAGGAGATAGACATATCTGGAGCTCTCTTAGGAGAAGGTACGGTACTAGAGTAAGTCTTTGTGAAATTGACTCAGCAATTTTCTAAACTGCATTCATGCCTTTACTGTACAGCAACTGGACAAGATTATCAAAGCACATACATGATGATAGAACCAAACGTCACATTGAGCTCTTGAAATCCCCATAATGTGTTTTGTTACAAACATTTATTGAATTATTGGCAACTGTCATTCCAAAAGTATCATTGTTTTCAATTCTTCCTGTTATTTTAATACTGTAGAAATATTATGATAGGTTAGAAACATAGAAAACATACAACACAATACAGGCCCTTTGGACCACAAAGCTGTGCCAAACATGTCCCTACTTTAGAACTACCTAGACTTTACCCATAGCCCTCTAGTTTTCTAAGCACCATGTAGCAATCCAGGGGTATCTTAAAAGACCCTATCGTTTCTGCCTCCACCACCGCTGCTGGCAGCCCATTCCACACACTCACCGCTCTCTGCTTAAAAAAAAAACTTACCCCTGTCATTTCCTCCGTACCTACTTCCAAGCACCTTAAAACTGTGCCCTCTCTTGCTAACCATTTCAGCCCTGGGGAAAAGCCTCTGACTATCCACATGATCAATGCCTCTCCTTATCTTGTACACCTCTATCAGGTCACCTCTCATTAGATTAGATGAATTAGGTGATGAATTATAATGAATGGTGAATTATTTATCAGGTTAGAGGAATAAAGCTGAGTGATGGATAATTTTTATTGGAATTAGTTTATTATTGTCATGTGTACCAAGTGAAAAGCTTGTCTTGCATTCTGTTATAGCAGATTAAATTGTTGGACAGTGCATTGATCTAGAAAACGGTACAACAATAGCAATGTGGAATAAAGTCTAGAGGCTACTGAAAAAGTGCAGTGCAAGTAAACAATAAAGTGCAAGATCATAACAAAATAGATTGAGAGACCAAGAATTCATCTTAACTGCAGGAGGTTTGTCTGAGAGACTGTTAAACTACATCAGGATAGAAGCTGTCCTTGTGCCTGGTGGGTTCCTGCTTTCAGCCTCTTGTATATTTTGCCTAATGGGTGAGGACAGAAGGAAGAATGTCCAGGGTAGGTGGGTGGGGCCTTTGATTGTGCTGGCTGCTTTACTGAGGCAGTGAGAATTAAAGGCAGACTCAATAGTGGGGAAGCTACAGTAATTCCTGTGATAGGTTGAGCTGTGTCCACAACACTCTGAAGTTTCTTGTGATCACACGCAGAGCAACAGCAGTACTAAGCTATTATGCATCCAGACAGAACGTTCCCTTTGAAGCATTAGAAAGAAATGATGAGAGTTCACTGGGATATGCCGATTTCTTTAGTCCCCTGAGGAACTAGAAGCATTGGTGAGTTTTCTTGGCTGCTGCATCAATAGGGCTGGACCAAGGCAGTCTATTGGTATGTTGTAGGAACTTCTGTCATGTAATTTTTACTTTATAAGGTTCTTGTTATTGTGGAAGTAAATCTGCCAGTGCCATTTTACTCCAGTCCTCCTTTCTACCAGAGTTTTAAATTGTTAGCATTGGTGAAACCGCTGCCCTTTCTGCTATGTTTGGATGGGTCTACATCCTGGAACTCTCTATCCAATAGCTTTGTGGGAGTACCTTTGTGAGGAGGTCTGAAGATTTTCAAGGAATTGCCTCTAACTTACTCAAGGACAATTACGTAAGGGCAATAAGTGTAGTCCTTGTAAGCAATGTCGACATGCTGGAAGGAAAACAAATAAAGAGATGTAGAAATAAATGGACATGTTAGCACAAGAGACTGCAGATGCTGCAATCTTAGCACACACAAAATACTGGAGGAACTCAGCAGGTCAAGCAGCATCAATGGGGTGAACTGGACAGTCAGTATTTTGGGTTGAGACCCTACATCTGGAATGTCAGTCCAGCTGGAGGATCTTCCCCCAAAACATTGATCGTCTGTTTCCCTCCATAGATGCTCCCTGACTTGCTGAGTTCCTCTGGCATCTTGTGTATTGCTGCAGATAAATCGACATGCCTTTGTGCCTTTTCAAAGTTTGGAGTTCATATCCTGAAATGGTTAGTATTTTACAATATGTTCTTAGAGAAACTGTTCTTGTGGGGTATTCTAATACTTAGTGTTATATTAAATAGATCTCTATTTGTTCTGATTATTGTTTATTGTTAACAGTTTTTCAGTACTAGCATTTCAAATGTAGAACAGTGTATATTTTGCTTTGATTGCATTATAAAGTGCGGGCAAATATTACATAAAATTATAACTTAGCAATTTGTTATTAATGTACTAAGGAGGTATAGGATCTTGGTGTAACATACATGTTTTTCCTTATAATGCGCTAAATTTCAGTTTAGGTCAACAGTAGCAATAAAATTGATGCTAGACATTGGAACGCAGTCATGATTTCTTCAATGCATAGCACTAAGTGCTTTTGACTTCTAAGTGAACTTCCTGATTTGATGAAGAGGTTCTGCTGAATCATAAAAAGCATTATCAGTTATTGCAAGTCTTCGCAAACAAACCTATTCTCAGTAATGGCTGCATTGTTCTAAAGTTTATGATCTGTTTTAGGGAAAGACATTTGTAACCATGAAAGAAAATATTTCCTTGTGTGGATACTTATGGATAAGACTTTTAAAAATGAATCATACCCATTTCTTTGGGGAAAAATAAGTGTCATTAAAGTATTTTTAATAAGATATTACCATAACGATTAAATACAGTAGATTCCAGTTAACTGGGGCACGTCAGGACCAGTACATTTTGGCCCAATTAAGCAGCTGCCCCACTTAGACAAAGTTTCATGGAAATAGTGAAAAGGAATAAAAAATACTATCTACCATTTAACTGAGTAACAATTTATATGTTTAAATGAAATACTGAACAATTTAGTACACTACTAACATGTACATGTACAGCAGAACACTACTGTACTCTAAAACTCTGTATTAGTTCCTTATTGTTATTGATAGAGGAATTTATTTGGCATATTTGGCATATAATTGACTGTAAGTGGACAACATTAGTGTTGATAATGTGCTGCTTTCAATGCATTTGCATCCTCCAAATCTTCATTTTTATTGTAACATTCAAGATGATTGTCAATAACCTTCATAATTCCTAACCTGTTGAAGTATTGAAATAGTTTCATTCTCACTCCCGGCCATCTCCAAGCCTGAATGCTTGAAACTGTGGTGAGCAAAACAGTTCTGAATTGTTTCACTATGAATTCTCACCAACTCTCTGTGACAAAAATCACTGCTACTTAAACACAAATACATGCAACAGGGGCTATTTAAAAATGGAGTGATCATTTAAAAATGGATTGCTCCAAGCATGGTGTCGTGTCTAATGGTCATGCAAGTTCATGTGATTGAGGCGAGTTAGAAACTGTTTGGCACAATTAAATGGAATATTGTTCCAAATAAACAAATGGAATCTCAGCTATTTTCTCGATTTAGTCTTTGTTCTTTAAGAGTTGTCACAAATAAATGGATGCCTTGATTAACTGATGGCCTAATTAGTTGTAATCCACTGAATTTCCTAAAATCTTTCTTTGCAAAGGAGAATAGATACTTTTGATGATTTTATCATCAATCTACACATCTGTTCAATGAATACTCCTGTTGTATTTATTTGGTGGATCTTGGAGTCAGATTGGGGGAGGTACTGTTGAAGGAAAATAGCTTGAGTGTGATTGTGCATCATATAAATGCTGTCATGGCAGACGGTGAGAATGCTCAGGATGGAGACAGAATGACATTGCTTTGTACTGGACTGTGTCCAGCTTCTTGTATGTCCTTAGAACGACAGTTGTCTAGGCAAGTAGAGTTTATTGCCTACATACTTTGCTATGTTGACACTGTGTAGCAACACTTGCTGTCTGCCCCAAGCACATCCTTGGGTGTGTTGGTTGTTAATGCAAATGACATATTTCACTGTGTTTCAATATACATGTGATAAATATATCTGAATCTACTGTAGATCATAAAAGTAAGTTATCAGCAGAGAATTAGCTACCACTGAATATCCAGCTTCTTGACTTTTTCTTGTTACTATGGTAACGATGTGACTGTTTTTCTGGTCAAAGTGACCGTGCTGTAGAATTTGATGGTGGGGGATTTGATAATGGCAATCCTGCTGGAGATGAAAGTTGACCGTACTTGTCTAGCACATATATTACTTGCCAATTCTTAACCCATGGCCTGGATATTGATTAGTTCTGATGGAAGCGGACATAAATTTTTTCATTATCTGAGAAATGGTGAATGGAACTGAAGACTTAAATCATCGGCTCATGTTCCAAGTCTGACCCTGATGACTGAGGGAAGGTTTAGATGAAGTATGATTGGCAATCATGGCATGATTTCCATGATCAGTGAGTCCTGGAGTCAATAACAAAGACTGGAGTCAGTGAGTTCAGAAGTTGAGGCCTGATGGTTGAAGGCCTAGCTCTGTGTATCTGGAGGCTGGAGGCCTGATGTCTGATGGTCTCGGCCAGGGACTCTCCTGGGTTTGGAGGCCTGCCTCTGTTTGTGTGGGTGGGTGGGAGGGAGGGAGGAAAGGGGCTTGTTTTGCTGCTGCTGTTGTTGTTGCTTGTATTGTTCTGCTGAACATCGTGGGCACACAATGTTGGCGCCATAAAGTGTGGCAACACTTGTGGGCTGCCCTCAGCACATTCTTGGGTTATGTATGGTGGTATATATGTACTTTTATCATAAATTTACTATGATCTTTGAACATTGATGTTAATGCAAACAATCCATTCCATTGTATATTTTGATTTACATATGATAAATGAATCCATGTAACTGAAGGTGGCTGAGCCTAGAACACTATCCTGAGTAGCTCCTCTAATTGAAATGAGATTTGAAATGATTATGAAATGATTAGTCTCCAACAGCCACAACCCTTTCCCTTTGTGTTAGGTATGATCTCACCTTGCTTTTCTTTAATCACCATTGAATCATTTATATTTGGGTTCCTTGATGTTATAATTGGTAAAATGTTCTTTTACTGTCAAAGGCATTGTTTTTTTCAGTTATTTTAATTTTAATTAATATTGCTTTTGTTAAGATGTAACATGTAATATTTGAATGTAGAGAAAACAGTGTTTTTCCATTATAATTTTAATGTAACTTCAGTTTTTAAAGGTTCATTGGCTACACATGGAACAACTGAAACTCCTACTTAAGCAGAATATGATCACATCACAAGAAAATGACATGTTGACAACTATATTATATGAAAGAAACTTTATTTACCAGTCAGAGACTAGCAAATGAAGGCATAACAGTTTTGCAGCTGATACTGCTGCAGCCTCATTGCTTCAGTGGCCGGGGTGGGTTCACTTATGAGCCCCAGGCTTCGTGCAGAGCTTCCACATTGTTCCCATACCTGAGTGGGTGTTCTTCAGATGGTTCTGTTTCTTCTCATATCTTTAAGATGCACAGGAAGGTTATTTGGCAACTGTATAGTTACCTGTAAAGTAGGTAAGATAGAAAAGTAATCAAGGGAAATTGATAGACATAAAAGAAAGAGAAAGGAAATAGGATTGATGGGATTATTCTGCTGTTAGCCAGAATGGACTAGATGTGCTGAATGGTCTACGTTATAATAAGCAGCACTTAATGCAATGTGAAATCTTGTTTTATAGGGCATTGGCCTTGGTGCAATCCTCTCATCTGCATGATCTTCCCACTGTCATAATATCAGCCAAGTAGCTTGTTGTTGGTGATGCTGCAGTTTTCAGTTCCTTGCATAATTCTGTGATAATGAGATTTGAGACTCAATTAGACTTATGAAAATGATACTCGTGTTTACTTCTGCCAGTGGAGTACAGATCACATTCCTTCCCCTGACTTCTGTTGTAAGCAGGGCTCAGTACCTTTTTTCTATTTACTGCTTTTTTCCCCCATTTACGTTCTTTAAACTTCGAAAAATCAGCTGTTTGCTGATTGATTAAATAGTACATTTGATGAGTTAACTGTTAAAGCTGATTCTAACTGTACATTGGTAAAATATAAGTGATCCAGCTTTATCAAGGAAGAGTGATGGTCTCAAAAGAGAGTGTCAGTGATACTGGTTGCATGCCATTGTAATATACAAATTAAACCTAGAAATTAAATTATGAGGTGTATGTTTTCTTATTCATGCCATGATTTTATTTTAAAAGCAGTGTAAAATTGATGATGGTGTGTAATTGGGGGCTTATAGTACACAGAGTGCACACTGAAACTTTTACTCATATGCTGCATCTCTGTGACTCTTGAAGAAGGAAACTAATATTAGAACAGTAGACCATGGGAGAAAGAGCAGTAGGAGGGGAACCAGAGGGAGGTGAAGAGCAGGTGAGAAGAGAAGGCATGAGTGTGTAACCAGAATGGGGAATAAAAAAAAGGAGGGAGGGGGACAAAATTATCAGAAGTTAGAGAAATCAGTTGGAGGCTACCCAGGTAGAATGTGAGATTCTTCAGGTTTTTTTTAACCTTTTCCACCTATCCCCTCCCCCACCCACCTATCCCCTCCCCCAGCCACCTTCCCCCTCCCCCAGCCACCTTCCCCCTCCCCCAGCCACCTATCCCCTCCCCCAGCCACCTCCCCCCTCCCCCACCCACCTATCCCCTCCCCCACCCACCTTCCCGCTCACTTATTGTCTGCCACTTTGCAACTCCTTCCCCTCCTCCTGCTGCTTAATCTGTTTTGTGCCTCTTTTCCATTTCAGTCCTGATAAAGGGTCTCAGCCTGAAATATCGACCGTTTAGTTCCTTCCATTAATGCTGCCTTACCTGCCGAGTCCCCCCCCAACATTTGTGTGTGTGTGTGTGTGTGTGTGTTGCTTGAATTTTTATTTCAGCTTTTTTTTCTAGCTGCCCTTTGAATGCTATAGTTGAATGTACCTCCACAATAATTGTCAACTTCTTCAGACATTTTCAACACTTCCCATATTTACCTGTTGCCTCTCTGTTCCTGTACCTCTTAACATCATCCTCTTTAGTTTATATTAACACTTATCATTCTTCTTCCAAAGTGTAACACTTTCTGTTTCTCATTATATTTCTATTAGAACTGGCCCTGATGACCTAGGGATTGGAATCTCTCTAGCCATGTGTTTAACTGTGCAATCCTCCTATGTCTATACGACTGACACATGATATATAATACTAACACATAACCTGAAGATCCTTACCCTTTCAGTTTGTATTTCTAAATTTCTTTCCTAACTCCCTGAAATCTGTTTATATGATTTAATTGGCACTGGTCTCTGATTATTCATCAGGACTTTCTACAGCTGCTTTATAGTATCTTTAATCCTTGCACCAGCAAGATAATGTACCATCCTGGAATCAATTCTGCAACCATTGACAGGACTACCTGCTCCACTTCACATTGATCACACTACGATCAGATTGTACTCTTGTTCACTACACTTTTTCTCTCTTTCTCCCTTTCCCTCACAGTAGCATTTGGCCCTGCTGTTGTGCAATAATTTTGGCACTAGTAGTATTTGCCAGGAGGAAATGTTTATTATTATTTAAATGGTAAAAAAAATACAGCATACTGCTGTGCAGATGGACTTGGAAGTGCTTGTGCATGAATCCCAGAAGGTTGGTTTGGAGGTGTAGCAGGCTATCAAGAAGGCAAATGAAATGTTGCCCTTCATTGCTTGAGAGATTGAATTTAAGAGCAGGGAGGTTATGTAAAGGATGCTGGTGAGGCTGCACCTAGAGTACAGCGTTCAGTTCTGGTCTCCTTACTTGAGGAAGGATATACTGTCTTTGGAGGTGGTGCAGAGGAGGTTCACCCTGTTGATTCCAGAGATGTGGGGGTTAGATAATGAGGAGATTAGATAATGAGAGATTGAGTCACCTGTGTCTGTACTTGCTGGAATTCAGAGGAATGAGAGGAGATCTTATAGAAACATAAAACTATGAAATGGATAGATAAGATAGAGGCAGGATAGTGGTTTCCACTGGTAGGTGAGACTAGAACTAGGGGGACATAGCTTCAAGGTTTGGAGGCGTAGATATGGAATGGAGATGAGGAGGAACTACTTTTTCAAGAGAGTGGTGAACCTGTGGAATTCTCTGCTCAATGAAGCATTAAAGGCTACCTCAGTAAATATATATTTATCCCATGATTTTTGCTTGATAAGGGAATTGAGGGTTATGGGGAAAAGGCAGGTAGGTGGAGAAGATTCCATGGCCATATCAGCCAAGATTTTATTGAATAGCAGAGCAGGCTCAATGACCAGATGGCCTACTCCTGCTCCTATTTCTTGTATTTCTTTGTGGCATTCATATTCCAAAATCTGACCTTGTCCATCTAATGACATGTTCTGCATCTGTGGATGTCCTAGATATAAGGAATGAGTTGGTGTTCCTACATTGTCCATGGATCCAAGGAGCTAAGTCTAGCCCTTTATTTGTTAGGTGATCACAACTAATAGAAAGAATTTACCTAATATTATTATTTGATTTACTTGGTATTTCATTCATACTAAATGAATTTCTTAATCCTCATTTGTTTAAACCCATAAGGTTCCATTTCTATGTTCTTTTCAAACTTACCTGTGCTTCTTTTAAATTGTAAGAAAGCTTGCTTGTAATGCTGTCATATCCTTCAGTATGTCACAGGAATTTAATGTTGATATTTATCAAACAATGTGATCAACTTTCTTGATAAAATGGAATATTAAGTATGTAAACTGTAGATCATAAGTGAATAATGAAAATTCATTTTTCCAGAACTGAACAGGCAATACAGAGAGCATTGTCTGTAGGTCCTGATCTGTTCCAGGTGCATTATTATGAAATACTTAGTCATTGTTTCTTGATGACATTTGAGTTTGCTGATGATGCATTATTTAATATATGGCAAAGACCTAGGAGAAAAGTAATGAAAGCTGAATTAGCAAATACAAATAAAATGCAAATTACAAAAATATGGCTGAACTGCCACACCTTTTAAATGTATTCTTTGTAAGGCTGCACTGTGTATGTTTAATGAGAATGCAATTGTGACGAAATGATTCTGTAGCTTCAATGTGTGTATGGTATACATTATAAAGATGGGGAAAATATGCAAAGGGCTCCTTGAAGAAAGCATCTGTTGACATTAAGCTACAAAGATACAGCAGCTACCTGAGATCATGAAATAGATTTTCATAAATGCATATAGTTTATATTTAAAATAGTACAAAGAAGCCTCAGTGTATGGTACTATTAACAATGAGAAATTTACATTAGTAAAAATGTTTAACTGCAGATGAGTTCTTCCTTCATAGTCCGTCACAACTGAAAATAGTTTGCCTTTGCTTTGGAGTCATTGAGTTTTAGTGGGATACAGCACAGAATCAGAATCGGGTCTATCATTTGGCACTTGTCATGAAAGGCTTTGTGGAGGCACTACAGTGCAGGACATTAAAAAAATACTGTAAAGTACAATAAAAATAATTAGTAGGAAAGAGGATAGTGAGGGAGTGTTCATGGATTGTTTAGAAAATTAGATGGCTGAGGGGAAGTAGCTGTTCATAAAAATTTGAGTGTGTGTCTTCAGGCTCATGTTCCTCCTCCCTCATGGTAGTAATGAGAAGAGGTCATGTCCCTTTGGCCCAACTGGTGCATCCTCTAGATGGGACAGAAGTTGTCTGATTGGTAGATGATACGTACTCCATCTGCCATTTTCAGAAAAGAACCTTCAATTGACCCACTCTGTATTAGTCTCTTCAGTGATGAAGTCAGTTACCATTACTCAATTAAGTTTTCTCTGCAAATTTCAAGCTTAATGTTCTATATCATCCACCAAATTGATCACTCTATGTTAATTTCAATATATGACTATCATGGATCTAATCTGCCTGTTGCTCCACAACCTACCAAACCACTCACTCCATCCCCTCACCTTCTGGCCCACAAAGACCACCAGGCTGTGTTCCTTCTCCCTGCAGATTAAAGGAAGCTGAAATATGAGGATCTGGTATAGAAAGTTGTACAGAGCTGGCCTGAGGAAACAGACGACCGTGAGACAGTGGAGCAGAATTGGATCACCTGGTGCTTTGCCTCTGCAGAATGGTAGTGTTCAAATCAGTTAACTATGCTCTCTACAAAAAATCAAGATATGACTTTCATAAAATTATCAGGGACGCCAAAAGACAATACCAGCCCAAAATTGAATCTCAAACCAGCTACTATATTTGTCAAGGCTTACACACTATAAGATGCCTCAAAGCAAAGTCAGGAGGTGTCGTTAACAACAGTGCATCCCTCACTGAAGAGCGTAATGCATTCCATACACATTCTATTGAGGCCGGTGGTGACAGTTTGTGGAATGTCACCACTGGCCTCAGTAGCTTTCCATGCACCTAAACCCATGGTCACCATTGCAGAAGTCACAATAGTCTTCTACTACTTTTTCATTTAGAGATACAGCATGGAGATGTGCCCTTCTGGCTCAATAAGGCCATGCCACCTAATTATACCTATGTGACCAATTCATCTACTAACCTGTACATCTTTGGAACATTGGAGGAAGCCCATGTGGTGATGGGGAGAACGTACAAACTCCTTACAGGAAACAACAGAATTGAACCTGCTGCATTAGCACTTTACTAACTGCTACATTATTGTGGAGATTGAACACATGGAAGCATCCGGTCCAGATGATGTCCATGGCTAGTTCATCTGTTCAAGAGATCTTGAACAGGTGAACTAGCATGCCTATTTGCAGATATTTTTAACCTTTCCCTACTTCAATCTGAGGTTCCCACCTGCTTTAAGACCACTTTCATCTTAATACCCAAGATAAACAAAGTAGTGTTCTTTGATGACTAGCACCTGGTGGATCTGATATCCACCGTGAAATGCTTTGAGAGTCATGTCATTAGCATACATGAGCTTTAGCAGTGCAATCAACCGTAACTCACTGCAATGCACCTACGACCGAAACAGGACCATAGTGATCGCCATCTCCCTAGCCCTCCAATCATCTGTAGAGCATGTGAGACCATTGAGTATTGAGTATAGTTCCACCCTCAATACTTTAACTCCAAGCAAACTAACCTCCAAACTCCTGGACTGGGGGGCTCAACATAAGCCTTTGCAAGTGAATACTTGATTTCTTGATTTTCTTATCAACAGAGCACACTCAGTAAAGAGAGCCAACAGCACATCTCCACTATTATTCACAGCACTGATGCCCTACAAGTCTGTATCCTCTACCCCCGACTCTGCTTCCTTTGTCCTCATGTCTGTGTGGCCAGATTACATCTTACTGATACTACAGTAGGCTGAATTTTAAATAACTTTCTTTGGAGTACAGGAAAGAGATGGAGTCTAGTGGCTGTTGTAATGACAACAACCTTCCCCCACCCTCCAATATTAGCAAAAAAAAATAGCCTATCCTGGTCCTATAATGTTGACTCCGTGGCTAAGAAAAAGCACCAGCGGTCCATTTCCTCAGGAGCATAGAGAAATTTACAATGTCCCTATTGAGCCTCACCAATTTCATTGACGCACCATCAAAAACATCCTGTCCAGTGCATTGTGGCTTGGTATGGCTACTGGTCTCTCCAAGACCACAGAAATGGCAGAGGGTTGTGGACGAAGTTCAGCACATCACGGAAAACAGACCCCACTCCATCTACTCTGCCTACAATCTCAGTAAAAACACCCAACATAATCAGAGTCCTCAGAGATTCTCTCTTCTACCCCTCCCATCAGGTAGAAGATACAGAAGCCTGAAAGCATGTACCACTGAGCTCAAGAATCATTTCCATCCTGCTGTTACAAGATCATTGAATGGTGCCCCAGTATAGATGGACTCTTGACCTAGCATTCTATCTCATTAATAAGTATTATTGATCTCGAGTGGGAAATTATTTTGTTGCAGCAGCAACAGTTAAAAACTCACTTGGCTATAATAATAATTACTATAACAATAAGTAATAATAAAATGCAGAATAATAATAGAAACAATAATTTACTAATTTGCAATACTGTGCGATAATACTATATGAAATAATACAACAGAGAATATTGTACTGTGATGTATGTTCTCCTGTCACACAGAGATGAACTGTTGTATATTCTTATTGCATTTGGTAGGAAAGATTTTCTGTAATGCTCCTTGTGATAGAATAGCCTTGTGCTTTATTGTGTGTCTGCATTGCACTTTCTCTGTAATTGTAGCAATTTACTCTGTATTTTGGTTTTGCTTTCCCCTGTACGACCTCAATGCACTATTGAAATGAAATGATCTGTATGACTGGTGTACAAAGCAAAATATTTCACTTGTACCTTAATAAACTAATTTACCCTTTTTTCCAATCTTTCTCTTTGCTTCCGTTATGTTTCGGAGATTCTTTATACCATCCTAAATTCCTGAATGCTTCTTTTCAACTTTGTGTGGTCATGGAGCAGGAATTCCCAAAAGAGAATGTAATTGGGTAGCATAATCAGCAGACGTTAATGTAGAATTAGAAACAGAAAATGCTGGAAATATTTATTAGGTCAAACAGCATCTGTAGAAAGAAACAGTTAATGTTTCAGGTTCTGGAGTCTTTGTCAGAAAAAAAATTAAGTTTCTTAATAGAATATTATGTGCAGCAACACACACAACACGCTGGAGGAATTCGTATGAATGTTCAAATTAACATATGCAGATGCTGTGAAGGGACATTTTTATTTAAGGCAGGGGTCCACAACCTATGTCCCAGGGTCCCCTTGTATTGGTCTGTGGCATTAAAAAAGGTTGAGAATCCCTGATTTAAGGTATTTTGTTGCATTCTTGGATTGTGCTTTTTTGTTTCTTTAGTGAAATGTTTATTGCTGCTTAACGAAGTGATCTGCTGCAGACATTCATCTAATTTATCCCTGTGGAGTATCATGTATTTTTGCAATTAAACCAGATTTGATGAAATTTGGACTACCTTAAATACCTTTCTCCTTAATTTGACAGTTCCTGTAAGTATAGGTTTGCTGATTTTTTTTGTCTTTATTTCCATTCATAATTGGATGAGCATTGCATGTATATGACAACTAATTGCTTATTGTAGACTGTGGGATATATTCATCCACAGTTTGAATAACAGAAAAATCTTGCACTGTTATACCATTTTACAAGCTAAACAAATCTGGATTGATTTATTAGTAAATGATATGCAGAAATACAGAGGCTTTTGGGGTTGGTAATTACTGTGTTATCTGATGAATGGTTAGAAAACATATCAAATTCTTTTTGCTAATTTAGTAAAGAAATTTTAATTGAAACAATATTTTCTTCAAAGTGGATGGGAGGATAATTTGATAATGTTCATCCTTGTAGTACGTGGCTCAAAGTATCTCATGTTCTATAGATAATACAAAATAATCCACAAGGAGTAGATATGTCATTTTTATACTTGCACCAGTGCATTGAAAGGAATCAGTAACATCTTTCAGTTGTTATGAATGTACCACAGCTCTGAGGGGCTGAAGGGTGCGGGGTAGCCCCCTCCTTTGTGAGAATCGCAAGATCACTATTGATTTGGGTCAGGAGACCCAGGAAATGAGAGAGAGATGCACCAGAAGAAACGTAGCGATCCCGTAATAGCGGAAGCCGGTGAGGAGGCCACGTGCATTCGGTTCCATTTGCCCCAGAACCGGTGCCCTTACCACGGAAAAACGGCTTTTAGCTAACAACAGGGAAACCAACTCCCCAACGACTCGAAGGATTGACATCAAAAAAAGGACTGGGCAAGTTTTAAACCCGTCTTTTTCTCAAACCAAAACGCTGCAGCTTGAACGAGCTAACAGTGACTTTTATATTTCCATCGGACAATACATTATCTCCTAGACAATGATAGAGCTATTTCTTATTGATTATTATTATACCCGCGCATTTAGATTTAGTATTGATAACGTATATTTGTATGTTTGCATTGATATTATTTTGTGTATTTTCATCAATAAATACTGTTAAAATAGTACCATCAGACTTCAATGGACCTCTCTATCTTTGCTGGTAAGTGACCCAGTTACTGGGTTCGTAACAACTTGGGATTCTCGTCTCGGGATTTGATACCAAATTGGGAGACCAGTGAATCGAGCTTGTAAGTCCAAACTTGGATCTGGTTACGCGGGTAGCCAGACGGGAAACCAGCAAAGATGGACGTGGGTGAATTTATAGAAAACCTGACTCTAGAGGCGCTAGAGGCGGCCACCAAATCAGACTTGATAAATTTGGCGAAGGGGTTAAACCTCGCAGAGGTGAGGTTGTCAATGAAAAAGCGGGAGGTGCGAAGGGCAATAACTCAGTATTATATTGGGAAGAATGTGTTTACAGCTGAGGTATTGGAAAATATTCCTGAAAAGGTACCAGCTAGTGGATCGGCTCAGTTAGAGTTGGAGAAATTAAGGTTGGAACATGCAATTAAGGTAAAGCAGCTGGAAGCAGCTGAGAAGGAGAATGAAAGAGCCGAGAGAGAGAGGGAGCATGCGCTCCAGCTAAAGGAGTTAGAGGTGAAACGGGAGCAGGAAAGAGCTGAGAAACAAAGAGAGCACGAAATTCAGTTAAAACAGCTGGAAGCAGCTGAGAAAGAGAAGGAGAGAGAGTATGGGGAGGCAGAGAAACAAAGGAAACGTGACTTGGAGATGGAGAAGTTAAGGCAAGGGTGAAGAGATCAAGGGTCAGACCGAGTGGAATGGTTTAATGTTAGTCGGGAGTTGAGGTTAGTATCTCCGTTCGAGGAGACGGATGTTGATAGTTATTTCTTGCTTTTTGAAAAGGTGGCAGTGAATCAGAAGTGGCCCGGAGATCAGTGGGTGGTGTTGTTACAAAGTGTGTTAAAAGGGAAGGCAAAGCAGGCATATACGGCGTTGGCCATGGAGGAGGAAGAGGAGGAGAGTTATGACAAAGTAAAGGCGGCCATTCTCCAGAGTTATGAGCTAGTACCTGAGGCGTATAGACAAAAGTTCAGAACTTTAAAGAAAGGGTGGAATCAGACGTATACCGAGTTTGCCTATGAGAAGGGTGTGCTCTTGGACCGTTGGTGCACAGCAGAGACAGTGGAGGAGGATTATTGGCATCTCAGGGAGTTAATTCTGATTGAGGAATTTAAAGGTTGTGTTTCGGAGAATATCCGGATGTATTTGAATGAGAAGCCGAATAAGTCCATCTCAGAATTTGCTTGGTTCACAGATGAGTATGCCCTAACCCACAAGACAAAGTTTTCCTCGAATAAAAGTTCCCAGAGAGACCGTGGGAACAATCAAGAAAGCCCGCCGGCTGAGGCCGAGGTCCCGCCAGGAGTTAGTGGTAAGGTTGAGGGGGAAAGGCAAGACGGCCAGAGATTTCCGGGCTTGACCTTTTTTAATTGTGGAAAGGGGGGGGCATATTGCATCTAGGTGCTTTGCTCCGAGGAAAGAAACAGGAAAAGGGAAAGCAGCAGTCCCTATCGGATGTGCTGTGGTAATCAGTAGATCGACAAGAGAGCCCCGGGTAGACAGAGTACGAGAAGGGTCTGAGACTTGTCTGTCAAATGGAACAGTGTCTGTGAGGGAGGGAAACACACCAGTTCCAGTACGGATCTGGAGAGACACAGGGGCTGAGCTGTCGTTGATCAGTAGTACGGTACTAGATTTTGGTCGCAAGACGGGAATGGTAGCTGTGAAAGGAATAAGCAAAGGGACAGAAATGGTGCCCTTACATAAGGTCATTATGGATTGTGAGCTGGTGTCTGGACCAGTTGAAATAGGGGTGCGATCAGAATTCCCGAGAACTGACGCGGACGTCCTTCTCGGTAACGATTTAGCAGGTGGTGAGGTTTGGTCAGCAATGACGATGATCAGCCGGCCGGTGAGTGTTGCGGCCCCGCCCCTAGATTCCAAGATCTATCCCGCATGCGCGATCACTTGTAGCATGTTGAGAGAGGCAGCTGAGAAAGGGAGCAGTTTAAATCCGGCCAGTTCCGATTTGGCCGAAACGTTTTTACCGACCCCTTACCACGAGGGTTTAGAGGGTGGTAAAACAAAGAGTAGTAAAGTGAACGAGGGTAAGGGAGAGGAGGTAGACCTGCCCTTAGTGAGGAGAAAAGTTTTAGAGGCAGAAGATAAAGATGAGATACAGCTACAGCTGTTAAAAGGTCCAGGTTTGGACCTGGATGATCTGTCTGGGTTGGCAGAACTGACAGATGGAGTTGGAAGATGACGGGGGGGGGGCATGCTATTGTTATTCCAGAGTGTGGTGTGAAAAGGCAGAATTTGAAATGCTGCTTGAACAAAGAGTTTGAACTGAAAACTAATAGCCTGAAGGGTCCTGAAGAGAGGGCTAGCAACCTGTGTAAAATTAAAGAATTGGGTGGAAATTCAGAAGATGGTCTAAGTTTGGGACACGGTGTTGATAAAATAACTCCTATGAAAGAAGCGGGCGAGAGCCTTTGTCGCCAGGGTACCCAAGCTCCCCACGTGGGAACTAACCAGAAAAGAAGCGACGGTTAATGGGGACGCCATTTTTAAATAGCAAAAGCCGGTTTTACGGGATTTCGACAAAGCATGTGAATAATAAAGGCAACCCCATGGAAGCCTGCCTGTTAAGTTCGAAAGCAACAGGAAGATTAGTATTTGCATGAATGTTTGTATTATACACACAAGCTAAGATCACAACTCTTTAGTTTTTGTTTGCTGAAGGAAAGACATAAAAATAGGTGGTTATTCAATTGAAGTCTGATGCTACAAGACTTTAGTAAGGTACAAGATGTTAAGATATTAAAGGAAGTGACACTGTAATTGTTAACTGTTTAGATGCTGAATTGAATGTATAACTGTATTACTCTGTAGTGAAAAGGAAAAGCTTTTGTATTGTGTTAGATTCTAAAATCCTGTAAGACTCTGGACTACTTCGTTTCACCGCTGGTGAAAATGCTTTGAAGAAAGGGGGTGTTCTGAATGTACCACAGCTCTGAGGGGCCGAAGGGTGTGGGGTAGCCCCCTCCTTTGTGAGAATCGCAAGATCACTATTGATTTGGGTCAGGAGACCCAGAAAATGAGAGAGGGAGACGCACCAGAAGAAACGCTAGCGATCCCTTAATAGCGGAAGCCGGTGGGGAGGCCACGTGTGTTCGGTTCCATTTGCCCTGGAACCGGTGCCCTTACCACGAAAAAACGGCTTTTAGCAAACAACGGGGAAACCAACTCCCCAACGACTCGAAGGATTGACATCAAAAAAAGGACTGAGCAAGTTTTAAACCCGTCTTTCTCTCAAACCAAAATGCTGCAGCTTGAACGAATGAACAGTGACTTTTATATTTCCATCGGACAATACATTACCCCCTAGACAACGATAGAGCTATTTCTTATTGATTATTATTGTACCCGCGCATTTAGATTTAGTATTGACGATGTATATTATCTGTATGTTTGCATTGATATTATTTTGTGTATTTTTATCAATAAATACTGTTAAAATAGTACCATCAGGCTTCAACGGACCTCTCTATCTTTGTTGGTAAGTGACCCAGTTATGGGGTTCGTAACACAGTACAATCTGGTTTACAGTTTGGCAATATCTTTCTGAATAAGATGATTAACTTCAAAGATGTAAATATTCATCACCTTGGGTAATTTTGGAGCCAACCTGTTGTCTAGATAAGGTAAGACCTGTACAGGGGTGCCAATTACACCTGAACCAGAGTGGATCCAAAATCCTTGCACAGATACCACACCTAAATTGCTGGAAGAACTCAGCAGGCCAGGCATCATCTATGGAAAAGAGTAAACAGTCAATGTTTTGGCCCAAAACACCAAATTCCATTATATTATGATCACTGCTGATTATAATACTTTTTTTCATTTACTTTAAGATTACTAACCAAATCTGGTTCATTATGCACACCCAATCCAGAACTGCCTTTCCCCTAGTGGGCTCAACAACAAGCTGCTCTAAAATGCCATCTCATAGGCATTCTACCAATTCCCTGTCTTGGAATCCAGTGCCAGCCTGGTTTTCCCAGTCTACCCGCATTTTGAAATCCCCCAATATGATGTGGTACTATCAGTCAATATGCTCTCCACTACACATCTATTGAAGTTTGTCAAAGTTTTAGCTGTCATGCCGAATGTCTGCAAACTCCAAAGGAAGTAGAGATGCTGCTGTACATTCTTTGTAATACACTTGTGTGCTGGGCTTGGGACACGTCATCTGCCAAATCATCCTATTTGTACTCTCACAGGTGCATGGCACAGGCAGGAAACCAGAGATTACTACACTGGAAGTTTTGCTTTTCAGCTTTGTACCTAACTTCCTATATACCCTCTTCAGGACCATTAATCATTGATTCATAGAGTTTAACATCACAGAAATAGGCCCTTTTGGTGTATCACTGCCTGCTATGGAAATAACAATGCGCTTGGATGGAAAATCCTACAAAAAGTAGTCCTACAGCCCAGTCCATCAAGAGCTTCAGGACTCACACCACTAGGTTCAAGAACAGTTATTACCCATCAGCCATTAGGCTGTTGAACCAGAGGGGATAAATTCAGTCAACTTCACTTGCCCCATCATTGAATTGTTCCCACAACCTACGGACTCACATTCAAGAACTCTTCATCTCATGTTCTTGATACTTATAGCTGTCTTTACCACCTCCTCTTGCAGCTCATTCTATGTATCCATTACGATCTGTGTGTGAAAAATTTTCGCTTTAGATTCCTTGTAAATCTTTCCCCTCTAACTGGAAACCTACACTTTCTAATTTTAGACTCCATTGCCATGGGAAATGTTCCATGACTACCTGAGGCCCTCCAGTGGTTGTGGTCAACCATGGTGTTGTAAATGTCTACGTGACATCTAGAATGCAATCTGGAGAGCAAGCGGTTACCCGTGCAACTGGGTCCCTCTCTCATACAGCTGATGAATCTAAAAGAATAACAGAAACCAATACTGTTTGGCATCAGTGGAGTTACCAGTCAGCATTGAACTCAGTGTAATGCTGCTTTAGGGACTCCAGCTCTGGAGGTTTCCTTGGGGTTTACTCCTGAAGTCTTCCCCATGAATGGGTACAGCTGTGAGACAGCGCAAGTTTGCTATCAGAGTTTTCCTTATCCTTGATGAGCTGCCAACCACAGCAGATGAACCCTATCTGCCCGAAACAGCTGTTTTAAAGTGCCAGTAACCCACCGTTGCCCCTTCTCCTGTCAGTCAAAACATTCTGCAGGGCTTAGTAGCTAGGCCACATATGAAGGCCAGGAACTGGACTTGATTATCAGAGGCTATTTGAGATGCACACCACTGGGAGCATTTAATAGGTAGTGGGAACTTATCCCCCACTACCACACCTGGCTTTGCCTTTGTCAATATGGATAGGAGTTTGAGTAGTGAGAGAATGTGTTACAGCCAATGCACAATCAAGGAACTTAAGTAGTTTTCACAATACTTGAAGAGTGGAAAACCCAGATGAGGTCGGATGAAGGATCTCGGCCCGAAACATCGACTGTACTCTTTTCCATAGGTACTGCCTGGCCTGCTGAGTTCCTCCAGCATTTTCTGTGTGTTGCTGAGGTCATAATTGTTTGAATGCTAAACGCAGAGGTACATTACTAAGCATACGTTCATTCCTCCATATTGTCCAATATCTAATGATACAGTGGAGAACTATATTTGCATTAAGTAGGTTATGAGGAGACAGGTTTTTTAAGATTATTGAAATCTCCCATTATTTATTATTTAGCTGTTTTCCCATTGAAACAGCATAATTCCATTGCCAGTCCAGTTTGGCACTGACCGAAGCAAAGCTTGTTGACATGTTGTAGGTTTTGTACAATCTTGAGTTTACAGCATCCTGGCTAGAAGGAGAGGTTGAGAGATGGCAGTAAAAATGAAACAAATCTTGTTTAATGTACTAACCATTTATTGAAAAGGAGCACTAAAATGTAGTTCAAGCAATGGGAAGAAGTGAGAACACGATGAAACTGATAAACAATAATACAAAGGAAATATCAGATGAAAAGTCAAATTTACCAGATGCTTGCAGTGAGAGATATACCAGAAATACCAAAAAAATAAATGAGTACTTTATTCCAGAAACCATCTACCAGAGTCAACAGCAATTTGAGTCAGGTCATTTCTTCAGATCAAGAAAGTCATGTGTGTTTGAGCTTAGGGTCTGTGTGATGTAAGTGCATGTGCTGGTTGTAGTTAACCCTCAAAAAGGAGTTCACCTGTGTTCTACAGCATCTGGTGTCTGCTAGACATTATTTATTGCAGTGGTGCTATGTAATAGTGGTTCATAGACTACCCAATGAATTACATTGTCATCACAATTAGCCCAATTTATCACATTTGGGATCATATTTTCCATTTAGGAACAGTAAACAATGCAAATGATTATCTGGAATGTTAATGAGAAGCCAAAGCCACAATTTTAATCAAATTTACTCAGTGAAAATGGAGCAATTTTTGATGGATGCATATTTTGTACCTTTTCTTGCTTAAGAGTAAGGATGTTTACCTAACTGTTGCATGTCAATCCTGTTGTTGGAGAGTTTTCATATTTTTTCTGACTTTCTTCTCTCCAATTTTGATAGATTAATCTTCAGCAGTGGCCTTGGCTTTATCCCCTTCTCAATGAATTTTAAGGTTGAGGTGATATTAAACTCTTCTTCCGCAGCTTTTGCCTTTGTCCTCACTTCTTTGGCCAGAAATCTTCAACTCACAGAGTGCATAGTTATCCAACTCATTGGAACCGCTCCTCTTGCTGCCTTATTTTGTAAGAATTATTTTTTCGTTGCTAGTTGCTGCAATGAAATTGAAATAGTTGTTTTAACCACTCCACATACTTGCTCTAACATACTTCTGAACAGTGTTGCTGAGCAGAGAGATCTTAGGATCCAAGTTCATATGTCCTTGAAAGTGGCTACACAGGCCGATAGGGTGGTTTAGAAGGCTTATGGAATGCTTGCTTGCTTTTATTAATCAAGGCACTGAGTTCAAAAGTCAAGAGGTTAAGTTGCAACTTTATAGAACTCTGGTTAGGCCACATGTGTTGTATACAGTTTTTGTTGCCCCACTATAGGAAGGTTGTTGAGGCTTTGGAGAGGGTGCAGAAGAGTTTTCCAGGATGCTGCCTGGTTCAGAGGGCATGAACTATCATAAGAGGTTGGACAGACCTGTGTTTTTTTCTCTGGAGTGCCAGATGCTGAGGGGAGATCTGACATGAGTATTCAAGGCATTTGACCAACTGGTGGGTGTATTCAAGGACATTTTCAACCTCTCACTCCTATGGGAGGAAGTTCCCACTTCAAAATGGCAACAATTATACCAGTGCTTCAAAAGAATAATGTGAGCTGCCTTAATGACCATCGCCTGGTAGAACTCGCATCTACAAAAATGAAATGCTTTGATGAGACTGGACTCACTGCAGTTTGCCTATCACCATAATAGGTCAACAGCAGATGCAATCTCAATGGCTCTTCACACAGCTTTAGATCACCTAGATGCTGTTCATTGACTATAGCTCAGCATTTAATACCATCCTGATTGAGAAGTTGCAAAACCTGAGCCTCTGCTGCAATTGGATCCTCGACATCCTAACTGGAAGACCACCATCTGTGCAGATTGGTGATAACATATCCTCTTCGCTGATGATTAACACTGGTGCACCTCGGGGTGTGCGCTTAGCCCACTGTTCTACTTTGTCTATACCCATGACTGTGTGGCTAGGCATAGCTCAGATACCATCTATAAATTTACTGATGATACAAGCATTGTTGGTAGACCCTCAGATGGAGACTAGAGGGTGTATTGGAGCGAAATATGCCAACTAGTGGAGTGGTGTCGCAGCAACAACCTGGTACTCAACGTCAGTAAGATGAAGAGCTGATTGTGAACTTCAGGAAGGGTAAGATAAAGGAACTCATACCAATCTTCATGGAGAGAGTGAGCAGTTTCAAGTTCCTGGGTGTCAAGATCTCTGAAGATCTAACCTAGTCCCAACGTGTCGATGCGGTTATAAAGGCAAGACAGTGCCTATCCTTTATTAGGAGTTCAAAGAGATTTGGTATGTCAACAAATACTCTCAAAAACTTCTATAGGTGTACCGTGGAGAACATTCTTACAGGCTACATCTTGGGTACTAACTTACAAAATACCCAGGACATCTTCAGGGAGCGTTGTCCCAGAAAGGCAGTGTCCATTATTAAGGACTTCCAGAAACCAAGGCATGCCCTTTTCTCACTGTTACCATCAGGTAGGAGGTACAGAAGCCTGAAGGCACACACTCAGCAAATCAGGAACAGCTTCTTCCCCTCTGCCATCTGATTCCTAAATGGACATTGAACCCTCACTTCTTTAATACATATTATTTCTGTTTTCTAACATGATTTTTAATCTATTCAATATACGTATGCTGTAATTGATTGACTTATTTATTATAAATTTTTTCTTCTATCATAATGTATTGCATTGAACTGCTGCTGCTAAGTTAACGAATTTCACAACACTGCCAGTGATAGTAAATGTGATTCTGATTCTGATAGAGGTTTATAAGATTATGAGAGGCATAGATAGGGTAGATAGGGAATATCATTCCCTTAGGGTAAAAGTATCTACTACTAGCGGGCATGTATTGATAGTGAGGGGGTAGGTTCAAAGGCGATGTGAGGGGTAAGTTTTTACTCAGAGTGGTGGATGTCTGGAATGCGCTGCCTGGTATGGTGGTCAAGACAAATACATTAGAAGTGTTTAGGAGATGTTTAGAGAGTCACATGAATATGAGGATGAATGGGGAGGGCGGATATGAACATTGTGCAGGTAGGAGGGAATAGTTTTTGGGGTTTTATGATTTACTTTCTAGCTGGTTTGGCACAACATTGTGGGCCGAAAGGCCTGTTCCTGTGCTGTACTGCTTTGTGTTCTATGTACAGACGTCCCCCGCTTTACGAAAGTTTGCTTTACACCACTTCGGCTTACGAAATGCTTTATAGAAACTCTCTACTTTCAGATAGCGGGGGAAACCTGTACTCAATTGGAGCACCATGCTCATCTGAACATTGCCTTTTTCAGTTGGCCTAATGATCTGTTGTTTGCACATTGACTTCGATTTTTGCAGAAGATATGTGCTAGGTGTCTGACAATTCTGTTGGTCAGACACGAGGGAGAATTCCCCTGCTTCTAATAATGCCTCTTTTTGTACAGCTATCTGAGAAAATACCTTGGGACATTTGTTTAATATCTCCTCTGGCACACAGTACTACTTACATTGTGCAATTCTTTATGTACAGTACTGAAGAGATGACTCATTATGTCCTTAATTATATGTTGTAGTGCGTATCATTACTCTTATAGCTCGGTTGAAAGTGTTGCTTCTGAGCCAAAGCTCATACTTACAACAGTTTGCTTATTAAAGGTATCAGTTGTGGGAACATTGCTATGCATAACCAAATACTGCAAAAACAAGTGTTTCGTTTGGCCAGATTTCAGATTATCAATACAATTAATTGGTTCTCTGCAGATGAGCAATAAATTCACACAATGAGGTTAAAAGCTTGCTTGCTTTATTGATAGTTTATAGTTTTACCTGCTATTTTTAACCATTAGCTTTGATTAGTTGTTTATTTTGTTCACTTTTTTTTTACCACCATCACCAAAATACTCCCTAATTTCCAGGCTCTATCACCAAGAAAAGCTGATGCATGAGAATACTACTAACTGCGTGTTCCAATTTGCATATCACCCTCACTCAGAATTAGATCACATTCATTTTTTCCTTGTATTTTTTCTGGTCCTTTTAAAAAAAAAATTTAAGAGATAAAGCATGGAACAGGCCCTCTGGCCTGTCGAGCCACACTGTCCAGCAACTCACTGATTTAACCCCTGGTCTAATTACAGGACAATTTACAATGACCAATAAACCTACTAACTGGCAGGTCTTTAGACTGTGGGAGGAAACCAGTTCACCTGAAGGAAACCCACACGCACATGGGAAGGACATACAACTTTCTTATGGAGTGCCTTGGAACTCTGAATCCCCAACCTGTAATAGCATTGTGCTAACCACTACACTACCGTGGTGCTCTTAATTTATCCTTAATGATTTGCCTCACTTAGAGCAATACAGCACAGGAACAGGCCCTTCAGCTAATGATGTCGTGCTGAACTAAGTAAGCTAATGATGCCCAATTAAGCTAATCTCTTCATGGTTTTTATTCCTCCATTCTCAACTTATTCACCTACCGCTTAAATACCTCTATCATTCTGCATCACCACTGCATTCCAGGTACCCTCAACTTGGTGTACACGTCCCCTTTGAACTTTCCACTTCTCCACTTAAATGCATGCCCTCTTATATTAGACACTTCAACCTTGGGGAAAATGATACCATTTGTCTTCTCTATTTATGCCCTTATCTATCTTTCAACCTCCACTAGTTTATGGAAAACTAGTACAAGCCTTCTAATCCAGGCAGCATATTGGTAATCTTTCACTGCACCCTTTCCAAAACCTCTACGTGCTCCTTATAATGGGTGACCAGAAGTGAATGCAATATTCTAGATGTGGCTAACCAGAGTTTTATAAAGCTGCAACATAACTTCATGACTCAGACAATAAAAATAAACATGTTCATACACCTTTAACACCCTGTCAACTTGTGTGGCCACTTTCGGGCAGCCATGGACTTGGACTCTATGACCCTATTGTAATTCAATGCTTAAGGGTCCTGCCATTAACTGTGTACTCTCCTTTCACAATTAATCACCTAAAGTGCACCACCTTACACTTACCTAGATCAAACTTGATCTGCCATTTCTCCACCCATATTGCAATTGATTTATATCCTGCTGTATCTTTTGGCAATCTCTTACGCTGTCTGCAATGCTTATCTGGAAGCTGACTAACCCATCCACCCATGTTGTTATCCAAGCCCTTTACATATATTACAAAACTCCAGTAATCTAACACCATCTTTGTAGCTGGAAAGGTGGGAAAAAACCATAAATATGCCTACCAGAATAATAGACTAATGGTGGAAGAGAAATATAAAAATATTTGGGTTCACTTTGATTTTTAGTTTTACATCTATAGTGATGACAGGAATGAAATGTTGTTTGACTCCGGGTTAATCAACAAACATCTGCATTTCTCTCCTCAGCTGCATTCCATGCAAATGAAGGGCCTAGTTAAAGAGTTTACACTATTAAATATAGAGAACATGTCAATTTATTGGGGTCTTTATTAGATGCTACAGTTGAGAGAAAGCATACTGTGGTGCTTTTTTAATGGGAGTGACTTTTTGCATGTTTCAGGGGAGTAGCACCTGATTTTAAACTTAAATACACAGAGTAGCATTAACATATTGAAAATCTAATGTCTGGCCTGAAACACTGATACTGTGGGGAAGCATATTGAGAATTATTCGTCAAAACTTTTCTTAAAGGCATAACTATTTATTTTCATATTGCACTGTCTGTACCAGAGCCATGTAATAAATAATGTACCGATAGTAACTTGAGGCAATTTGGGATGAACTGAGCATGTGTTGCACAATTTGAAAAAAACATAGCTTTGACATCTTCCATTTGTGGCTGTGTAGTGTGTGAGCTGATACTTTGTAATCTTTCTGATGGTAGATTGGATCAGCAAGTTTATGTAAGCTCCTTGTTAGGTAATGCACAGCACTTTACTTGAGTGAATAATTTATGATTTGATTAAATATTTTTATTACTACCTGGAATTATTGGGATGCTTATAATGCATTTGTGTTTATTTTCATTGTTGCTGGTGTAATATTGAACAAATGACAAAGAAGAATGGAAGGACTAAAGTCAGGGAGTCTGCAGAAGGACTTGGACAGATTAGGAGAATGGGCATTGAAGTGGCAGATGGAATAAAGTGTAGGGAAATGTATGGTCATGCACTTTGGTAGAAGGAATAAAAGCAGGCTATTTTCTAACAAGGGGACTTTGGACTTCTAGTGCAGGATTCCCTAAAGATAAACTTGCAGATTGAGTCAGTGGTAAGGAAGCCAAGTGCAAAGTTAAGATTAATTTTGGAAGGACTAGAATACTACCTCTGTTCGTTGTCCCTTCAATCAACCCTTCAAATAATTCAAGAGGCTGAGAGGTTGATTGTTAGGATGTACGGGGAGATACAGTAGCTGCACCCAAGCTGCAGAACAGAGATAACTGGCTGACCATCAGGAAGGGGAAATGGCCTAGGCAGCCAGTGCAGAATTAATCTGTGGTCGTTCCCCTCAACAACAGGTGCACCCACTTTGGGTACTGTTGGGGGGAGGGGGAATGGCCTGGCAGTCAAAAGCCACAGCAGTGAGGTCTCTGGCTCTGAGTATGGCTTTGTGGCTCAGAAGGGTGGGGGGGGGGGGGTAAGAGGCATGCTGCAGTGATAAGGGATTCACTGATTAGGCAAACAGAAAGGAGGTGCTGTGGATGAGTATGAGATTCATAGTTTGTACGTTACCTCCCAGGTGCTAAGGTCAGGGACATCTTGAATTGAATCCACAGTATTCTTAAGTGGGAGGGTGAGCAGCCAGAGGTCATGGTCCAGTTAGTACCAATGATATGGGTAAGAAAGATGAGGAGGTCTTGCAAAACGAATTCATAGAGTTATGTGCCAAGTTAAATGACAACATCTCCAGGGTTGCAATCTCAGGATTGCTAGCTGTGCCACGTGCTAGTGAGGCTGGAAATAGGAAGATCATACAGTTTAACATGTGACTAAGGAGATGGTGCCTGAGGGAGGCCTTTAGATTTTTGGATCAATGGACTGTCTTAAAGAGAAGGTGGGACCTGTAGAGGTAGGGCAGTTTGTACCTCTACTAGAGGGGGACTGATACCCTAGTGGGGAGGTTTGCTAGTGCTGTATGGTGAGGTTTAAACTAGAGTTGCAGGAGGATGGGAACAAGAGCTTCAGAACAGATAGTGAAGTGGTTGAGGAGGCAAATGTTGTTAAGCCTCCATACAAAGTTAGGAATCAAAAGGTTGAGCATGGTGGGACTAATGTTCTGAGGTGCATTTATTGCAATGTAAGAAGTATTGTAGGAAAGGCAGATGAACACAGGATATGGATCAGCATGTCAAATTATGACATTGTAGTCATTAGTGAGATTTGGTTGCAGGAGGAGCAGGACTGACATCTCAGTGTTCTGGGGTTCCATTGTTTTACACTTGATAGAGCGGGAAAGCTTAAAGGTGGAGGGGTGGCATTACTAGTCAGGGAAGACGTCGTATCAGTGCTCAGACAGGACAGTCTGGAGAGCTCGTCTAGTGAGGCTTTAGAACTGAGGAAGAAGAGCATATTAATGGGATTATGTTATGAACCAACCAACCGTCAGCAGGATTTAGAGCAGCAAGTTTTTAAGAGAGATTGCTGACTGTTGCAAGAAACATCAGGTTGTGATAGGTGATTTTAACTTGCCACATATTGACTAGGTTCCCATATTGTAAAAAGATAGGGAAAGAGTTTGTATAATGTGTGCAAGAAAGTATATAGTATATAATCAGTATATAGAAGTCTTAAACGGAGAGAGTGCAATGCTAGATTTCCTAATAGGGAATAAGACTAGCCAGGTGACAGAAGTTTGTGTAGGGGAACACTTTGCATCTAGTGATTCAAGGTAATTATGGTAAAGCATAGATCTGGTTCTCTGGTTGAGATTCTAAATTAGAGAAAGGCTCCAAGTATAAAGCAGGAAATTTTAGGCTGGTGGGCCTGACATCAGCAGTGGATAAGTTATTGAAGGGTATTCTAAAAGACTGGATATATAATTATTTGGATAGACAGGGATGGATTAGGGATGGTCAATATGGTTTTGTGATGATGGGTTGTCTAACCAATCATATAGAGTTTTTTGAGGAAGTTACCAGGGAAGTGGATAAAGGCAAGGCAGTGGATGTTGTGTACATGGACGTTTGCAAGGTCTTTGACAAGGTCCCACTTTGGAGGTTGATCAAGAAGGTTTAGTCGCTTGGCATTTAAGATGAGGTGGTAAATTGTATTAGACATTGACTTCATGGGAAAAGCTAGAGAATGTCATGTGAAAGCTAGAGACTAGACGTGTGCCATAGGGATTGGTGCTGGGTCCATTATTGTTTGTCATTTATATCAACGAACTGGATGATAATATGGTAAACTGGATCAGCAAGCTTGTGGATGGCGCCAAGGTTGGGGATGTAGTGGGCAGAGAGGAATACTAACAAAACTTGCAGCAGCATCTGGACAAGTTGGAAAAGTAATCTGAAAAATGGCAGTTGGAATTTAATGCAAACAAGTGTGAAAAGCTGCTCTTTAGCAGGACCATCCACGGTAGTTCTTACGTGGTGAGTGGTCGGGCACTGAGGAGTGCAGTAGAACAGAGGGATCTGCGAATATAGATTCAAAATTCATTGAAAGTGTTGTCACACATAGAGAGGGTCATAAAGAAGGCTTTTAGCACACTAGCCTTCATAAATCAAAGTATTGAATACAGGACATGGGATGTTGTGTTGAAATCATACAAGATGTTGTTGAGGCCTAATTTGGAGTATTGTGTGCGTTTTTGGTCACCTTCCTTTAGGAAACATGTAAATAAGGTTGAAAGAGTACAGAAAAAATTTACAAAAAAAAAGTGATGGTGGGACTTCAAGAGCTGAATTATAGGGAAAGATTGAATAGGTTGGGACTTTATTCCCTAGAACATAGAAGATTGAGGGGAGATTTGATACAGCTATGAGGGGCATAGGTAGGGTAAATGCAAGCAAGTTCTTTCCACTGAGGATGGGTGACAGGACAGCTAGGTGTCATGGGTTAAGGATGAAAGGTGAAAGGTTTAAGGGGAACATTAGGGGGAACTCCACAAAGGGAGTGGTGAGAGTGTGTGCTGGGCTGCTAGTGCAAGTGGTGAATGCAGGTTTGATTTCAATATTTAAGTATTTAGATAGGTACTTGGATGGGAGCAGTGGGGAGGGCTGTGGTCCAAGTGGAGGTCAATGGGACTAGGCAGATTAATTGTTGGGCATGGGCTAGATAGGCTGAAGGGACTGTTTCTGTGCTGTTGTGTTGTACAACTCTATGACTCCAGAAAAGCAAGGTTTTAATGCTGAGGCTTTATAAGGCATTGGTCAAACCGCATTTGGAGTATTGTGAGCAGTTTTAGGATCCATGTCAAAGAAAGGATGTGCTGGCATTGAAAAGGGTCTCGAGGATGTTTATGAAAATGATCCAGAGATTGAAATAGTTAATGTATGAGGAGTGTTTGATAGCTCTGTGCCTACACTCACAGTAGTTTAGAAGAATGAGGGGGATCACTTTGAATCCTACGGAATATTAAAAGCCTAAAAAGAATTGACATGGACAAGGTGTTTCCAGTGGTGGAAGAGTCTAGAATTAGAGGCATTATCTTCGAATAGAAAGGTGTCCCTTTTGAACAGAGGTGAGGAGGCATTTATTTAACCAGAGTTAGGGTGAATCTGTGGAATTCAATGCTGCAGACAGCTCGTGTCAATGTAAATATTTCAATCGGAGATTGATAGGTTCTTGATTTTTAGGGGTTTCAAGTGCTATGGGGAGAAAACAGGGGATTGGGATTGAGAGGGGAAATAAATCAGCTATTATTGAATGGCAGAGCAGACTCGATGGGCCAAATGGGTTATGCGTCTTGTGGTCAACTTTGATTTCTGAAGTGGAGAAATTATCTAATTTCTCCAGCAAAAAATGTTCATGTGTTTAGGAATTAGGTTGAAATTGGTTCCCATTAATTAGTATAGACTGGTTAATGTCCATTCATTGCATTGCAACATCTGATTTTGATATTGTGACTCATCAAAGGATGGTGGCACACTCCCTAAGTGCCTGCATATGAATGAGGTTGTTGTACCTGCGGACAAAGTCACCAGAGAGACACTGAAGCTAGTGCATATAGAAGTGTTTTATTCAGCAAAGACAAGCAACAACATCATATTGAGACTGTCTTGGAAGAAGAGGACTGCTTGACCCAAGATTACATGACATTTTTATATGCTAAAGATCAAAGGGAGCAGCAGGATAATTCTATAGTTACAATACTTCCTTTGAAATAGTTTGCAAACACCCACCTTCTTTGCACCCATACTCCAGATACCCAAAATTAATGTTAATCCCCACTGACTCTCGGCCACATTCATGCATATGCAGGCATCTGAGGTCAAAGTGGAGTGTTTCTTTGTTTGCTATTGACCCCAACCAACAGCGCCATGAAACCCGTTGTCCTGAGCTTCATTTTAAATTCAACCTGTAATTGACATTCAAATCTGAAGAATGGCTGCTGTTGAACTTAATATTTGCTATATACCCTAACTACAGAATATGCCCTAACCTTCCCTCCTCTTGGCCTTCCTGGACAAAAATATATTTGTTCCAGGAAAGGCCAAATTTTAAGGAGGATCGAATCAAATAAGGCACTTTGGACCCTCTTCCCCAATTGCCTACCATATCCCTATGTTTATCTGCATCTATCCTATTATACTTAATAGCTACCCAAAATACTTGAAGCAGAGGTTGTTCCAGAAATTTGACTAAAAGTCTTTAAAATGCAGCTTTGTCATTTCTATGCCTGTTGCATCCTTCCTTGCTGACTGATTGCAGTTTAATTATATTCTTTATCTTCATTTCTTCATTCGTTGATAGTTAAAACTCAGCTGTGGCTATCAGGGGCACCAACAAGGTATGTATATTAGATTCACAGATAACAGCTCACACTCCATGTCATGACAAAAAGATTGCCAGAATCTTGTTGACTAGTTTCTCAGACCCTCTTATCGATGTACAGGAGGGGTTGGGGTGATCTATGTTTGAATGACTCAAGGACCTCATTCCAGTGGCTTTCCCTTCCATACTGTCCAGGTGCTTTCTGGCCCAACCACTGAAGGGGCCCAGCTGACTTGTACTGGCTTCTCATTCAGGCTGGTGTGACCGCCTTTAGACGCTGCATGTAATTTCTTCTCTTTCTGGGTCTGCCACATCATCCAAGTTGAGGAACCTGATGTCAATTTTATTTTCGATTCTGAGCTATACAACTAATCATCTACTTTCTGAAACCAGCCTTCATCACAGAGTAGTTACTGTTATACTTTAACATGCTATTCACGGCTTGCTGTCATGCTCTCTTGGTGTCCTCCATGCTCGAGCTTGCCGTGGTTCTGCTTCCATCAGGTGTAGTCAGAACTAAAGCAGCCGGGCAGTGTTCATCACTTAGGTTTTCTGCAATAACACTGTTACCAGGTACGCTTGATCTCTTGCCCTGTCTTTGAGGGTAATAAGAAGGTGGGTCATACGGTTTAACCTGAGTCCAATTTTTCCACAGGCTGCCTCGCATGTTAAGTCATTGACCTCATGTAGGGTGTCAGGTATATTGATATCTGTTGATTAATTTTTCCATGCAACTTATAGATTCACTGTGGCCTTCAAACTTCATAGCTTTGATCAGGGGACACATTGCAGATTAAAAATTCATTTAGCTGCTTTTCCTCAATTTTGCATTATTACAGCTGAATAATGCTGCTATTCACTCTCTGATTTCACTTTTTGTTTGGGTTCACTTTTTTTTAAATTAACTGCATGAGATTTACAGAAAAATTTCTTCTAAATGTAAACTGTAATTTAATAATGATGTATTTGTAATATACAGGAAGTGCAAATTGTTAAGTAATCCAATTTATTGAAGGATATTCTATAATTTCTAAAGTTATCAATATTGGATGGCAGGCAAGTCATTACTATTTAAACATTTTATTCTGATATCTTTCCCTCAAATAGTACATGTTGATAAATTTTGTTTTTTGCTTGACAAGCTAAAGGGTGATTACAATGTCATGAAATACGTAATTTTGAGCTGGAGCAAATCAAATGATTTTGTACAGTATATAAATTTTCTTCCTTGAAATACCTTTCCCAAAATCCTCACGTAAATCACTTTTCTTTATAACAGTAACAAAGAGTAAAATTATCTTTCTGAAAATATGGTACGTAATTTCATAAATCCAATATTGATATTTTCAATAAAATGATTTGATTCCTACTTTGCAATTGTTTGTACAAAATCGTGTTTTAAAGTTGTTTTGACCATTTACTTTTCTTCCACTTACTTACACTATATAATGTATCAATTCCTAGGTAAGAGTATGAACTTTTATCAGTTCATGTGATCATGTGATAACCCTGCTGGAGTGGTCCTGTCATTTTAAATATTTTCTCTGTAGCTGTGTTAGATCTACTCAAGATGAACTTTTTCCACAGCATGTATCATGCTAGCATTCTGCATTTACAAATTACTGGATTCTTTATGAGACAAGTTGCTTAAATATCGATTGCTAATCTTTATTTCAATATAATGTACATCACTAGTTAGATGTGTAATGTTTTCATGATATGCAAATGATGCATCATGTGTTCAGTTTAATGCAAGATACATATGTTGTATTTTACAAATACAGTGGATTCCAATTATTCAGATAGCCGCTTATTTGGGACAACTCTAAAAGAGCAAAAACTAATCGAGAAAATAGAAGGAATTCCCTTAATTTGAGACACTGCTGCTTACTTGGGACAGGAGGCTGTTGCCAGTTTCAAGTGAGCATCAGTCATGTGCACTTGCACAGCCAGTAGATCCCAAACTGTGCTTAGAACAAACAATTTTTAAATATCATCAGTTACTTGGTTTGTCTTTTGCCATGATAGTAGGTGAGAAATAAGCAGTGCAAAAATTCAGAACTGTTTTGCTCACTGCGATTTCAAGCTTTCAGGCTTAGAGATGCCAGAAGCAGCTGGGGGTGAAAATGAAATGATTTCACTACTTCAACAAATTAGGCTCTACGAAAAATTTAAATGTATTGACAATTACCTTGAATGTTATAATGAAAATGAAGATTTTAAAAGATGCACCCATCAAAAGCATTGTAAGAAGGAAGCCTTTTATAAGCCCGTAAGACATTGGAGCAGAATTAGGCCATTTGGTCCATTGTGTCTGCTCTGCCATTCATTCATGGCTGATCCTTTTTCTCCCCTCCTCGGCCCTATTCTCCAGCCTTCTCCCTGTAACCTTTGATACCGTGGCCAATCAAGAATCTGTCTGTCTCCACCTTAAGTACATCCGATGACCTGGCCTTCACAGCTGCCTGTGATAACAAATTCCACAAATTCACCACCATCTGGCTAAAGAAATTTCTCAACATCTCAGTTTTAAATAGACACCCTTCCATCATGAGACTGTGCCCTTTTGTCCTAGACTCCCCCATCCTGAGAAACAGCCTTTCCACAACTACTCTGTGTAGGTCTTTCAACATTCTAAAGTTTTCAATGAGATCCCCCCTTGTCCTTCTAAGTTCCAGTGAGTGCAGGCCCAAAGCAATCAGATGTTCCTCATATGATAACCTTTTCATTCCCAGTATCATCCTTGTGAATCACCTCTGAACCCTTTCCAATGCCAGCGCATATTTTCTTCAATGAGGAGCCCAAATCTGTTCACGATGTTAAGGTGAGGCCTCGTTAGTATCTCAGCATCACATTCTAGCTCTTGTATTCTAGACCTCTTGAAATGAATGCTAGCATTGCATTTGCATTCTTGACCACTGACTCTAGCTGCAAGTTAACCTTCAGGGTGTTCTACACAAGGGCTCCCAAGTCTCTCTGCATCTCAGATTCCTGGATTTTTTGCCCCATTTAGAAACTAGTCTGCACATTTATTTCTACTACCAAAGTGCATGACCATGCATTTTCCAACATTGTATTTAATTTGCCACTTTCTTGCCATTCTCCTAATCTGTCAAAGTCCTTCTACAGTCTTCCTGTTTCCTCAGCACTACCTGCTCCTCCACCAATCTTCATATCATCTACAAACTTAGCAACAAAGCCATAAATTCCATCATCTAAATCATTGATATACAACATAAAATGAAGTGGTCCCAACACCGACCCTTGCTGAACACCACTAGTCACTGGCAGCCAACCAGAAAAGGATCCACATACTGCCTCCTAACAATCAGCTAATGCTCCAGCCATGGTAGTAACTTTCCTGTAATACCACGGGCTCTTAACTTGGTAAGCACCTTATGTGTGGCACCTTGTCAGAGGTCTTGTGAAAATCCAAATATCTAACATCCACTGCACCCCCTTTATCTATTCTACTTGTAATCTCCTCAAAGAATTCCAACAGGTTTGTCAGGCTAACTGGTCTATAATTTTCTTTCAGCTGTCTCCCTCCTTTCTTAAAGAATGGAGTGACATTTGCAATTTTCCAGTCTTCCTAAACCATGCCAGAGTCCAATGATTTTTGGAAGATCATTACTAATGGCTCCACAATTTCTAACACTACCTCTTTCAGAACCTAAGGGTGTAGTTCATCTGGTCCGGATGACTTAGGTACCCATAGGCCTTTCAGCTTTTTGAGCACCTCCCTTGTAATAGTAACTGCATTCAATTCTCTTCCCTCACACTCTTTACACCTGGCACACTGCTAGTGTCTTCCACCGTGAAGACTGATGCAAAATACATTTTTTTGTTCATCTGCTATCTCCTTGTCCCCTGTTATTATTTCTGTGGCCTCATTTTCTAGTGGTCTTATATCCACTCTCATCTCTCTTTTATTTTTTTATATACACCCTATCCTCATTATATGTGGGGATACATTCCTCACAGTTGGCGCATAATGTGAAACACATAATGTGAATAATTATTTAAATGGAGAAAATAAGGATACATTCCAGAGGGCTTCCTAAATATGTTTTATCTGCAATTTATTTACACTTTCAAACCAATGACACAAAAACAGAACCACAAGGCAATATTGGTATTATATTTCATCAATTTAAGGTAATATTCAATGTAATAAATCATAAAAAGTTAACATACTAGGGTGTACAGTACTCACCAACAGTGGCTGGTGTGTTCACTCCGGGAGATGAGTGGTTGTTGTGGTGTCAGGATCATATCAAGCACAGTAAGGGGTGAAGGAAGACTTACAAAACTGCCGGCAGCAGGAGATAACACCGGTTTGAATAAAGTGGTGAGGGTTGTTTGTTTGGCAGCATTTTGTTTTTCAGCATAAATTTGCTTGTAGGGAAGAAGGGTTGATGGCAGGGAATGACTGAAATACTGACTCCATTCTAAACTTAGATCCATGTCCATCGCCTTTTGTGCCAAGTGTTCCAACTTCCACCATTCCCTCACCATTGGTAAGCTCCCGGGATTTTCAAAATCATCTGTTTTTGACCAGAGTAGATGATCCCCTGGTGGGCTCAACCATGAGCTGATCTAAAAAGTTATCTCATAGACATTCTAGAAATTTCCCCTCCTGGAATCTGGCATTAACCTGATTTTCCCAATCTACCTGCGTATTAAAATCCCCAATGACTACTGTAACATTGCAGTTTTGTTATGCATTTTCTACTTAAATTTTCTAAATTTGTAGACCACATCCTTTTTGAGGGTCTGTATACCACTCCCATCAGGGTCTTTTTACCCTTGCAATTCCTTTGTTCTACCCACAATGATGCAACACTGCCTGACCCTATGTCACCTCTTTCTAATAATTTGATTTCATTTTTTACCAACAGAACCATACCACCTTCTCTGCCTATCTCCTGCTATAATGTTCTTTCAGCTATTGATTCAGTGATGCCCACAATGTCATACATGCCAATCTGTAACTGCTGCAAGTTCATATACCTTATTCTGTATATTGTGCACATTCAAATATAACACCTTCAGTCTGATATTCACCCTTTTTGTTTTTATCCTCCTTTTACATTGGAATTCATCTTGTTGACTGCAAATTTGTCCTATCATCAGCCTCTCCTTGCTCACAGTCTCACTACACACTGCCTCTGTTTGTAAACCTACCACCTCATCCTCAGTACTATCGCTCCAGTTCCCATCCCACTGCCAAATTGGTTTAAACCCCCCCCCCACCCCCCCGAACAAATCTAGCAAACCTGCCCGCAAGGATGTTGGCCTTTCTCAGGTTCAGGTGTAACCTGTCCCTTTTGTGCAGGTTGCACCTTCCCCAGAAGAGATCCCAAAGATCCATAAATCTGCATTCCTGCCCTCTGTACTAGTTCCTCAGTCATGCATTCACCTGCCAGATCAACCTATTCTTACCCTCAAGGCATGTGGCATGGGAAGCAATCCAGAGATTACTACCCTGGAAGTCCTGTTTTTCAACTTTTTACCTAGCTCCCTGAAATCTCTCTTGAGGACCCTCTCACCTTGTCTACCTATGCCATTGGTGCCAATATGTACCCAGACTTGTGATTACACAACCTTCCCCTTTAGAATACCAATGGATGTGATCTGAGACATCCCTGACCCTGGCACCTGGGAGGCAATATACTATCTAGATGTGTATATCATCATGTGAATCTCGTTTCTGTTCTTCTGACGACAGAATCTCTCATCACCACTGCAGCTCCCTTCATCTGTCTTCTCTTCTGACAGCATCAGACTCAGTGCCAGAGACTCGGTGACACTGTCTTCTGGTTGGTCACCCTCCCCCCCCCCCCCCACAACAGTATTTAAAGAGGTATAATTTTTATTGAGGGAAATGGCCACAGGGGTACTTAGCAATGGCTGTGGATTTCCCTTCCTTTAACTGACGGTCACCCCGTTAACTGTCTCCTGCAACCTTGGAGTGACTACTGTACCTCCCTGTAGTTCCTGTCTAACACCTCCTTATTCTCCTGTATAAGCTGAAGGTCATTGACCTGCAGCTCCACTGCTTTAACACATTCTCTGAAGGGTTGTAGTTCAGTGTGCCTGATGCAGATGTGTTCATCTGGGAGAGTGGAGGTCTCCCAGATTTCCCACAATTCAGAACACTGCCCCTGAAGCCATTCTCACAATACTATCATGCCCTAGTTGACAAGGAATGACCAATTAAGAACAAAAAGAGTTTGCATTTTCTTATCTTAAAGCCCAAATGTTAAGGATTTTTCAGCATATCAGAGTGTCTGGTAAATTATTTGTGACTCATTCATCTCAGGAAGGAAACTTCCATGCATTATTCCTCATCTTTCTAGCTATTGGCAACTGTTGTGATGCTGTTAATTGCTTTTAAACATGCCCAATGCATTTGTGATATTTTAATTCTGGAAGCAAATTTACTTTATAATGTCAATTTTGACATTATACCTATCAAAATCTTTATATCATCTTTATCCTCTACATCCAGGCTGTTGGTAGAGCTGTTACCTTGGTTGATGTCTGGCAGGTGACTGTTTCTGTGCTACCACTGTATTTTGGCGTACTAATGCAAGACAGGCACAGATATCTGATTTGTTGATGCTTACTCCTCACATTTTCCACTAGATACTGAACAAATTGCTGTCAAAATTGCTAACAAATCCTCTCAAAGGGAGTCATTCCTTTTAAAATTGCAGCTTCTAAACCAGGATGTTAGTACATTGACATTTAAAGCAGATTCCTTGCTAATTACATTTTATCCACTTTATGGCCTCAGTCTTTAATTTGATTTATTTAATATTACTTCCTTCCAGACATGTTTTCAAATAAGAGATGTCTATGCTAATCCCTACTTTGCTAAATAACATAACTTGCTGGTTTATTTACTGCATTCAACATCTACACCTGAGCCTGATATGTTTTTAAAGTTAGATCTTCATTCGTTTAGTTTTGTCTTCCCACTGCACAGTCAGTCTCTCCCTTCTCCATCTTTACCCCAATCGTTACACCTTCTTTGCTCCTGTGTTTTTCAAATGGAGTTTTAAATGTCACTCTAGGATGGTAACTCCTTTGAATTGCAGTGTGTTTATTTCCTTGCCCTTCTTAGGCTCACAATGATGTGAATTTCCATATTATCAGTTGGACTGCATCCTTTCCTCTTGACTTTTCAATGACAGAACGTGGTGAGAATGAAGCACCCTGTCTGTCTTGCTTTGGATATCACTGTTCTAACCAGGTCTGGGTGATGCAGTGGCATAGCACAAGATCTAAGGTTTAAATCTACTCCAGACTAATGAAGAAAGGAAAAAAAAGAACTTTATCTTGCACCTCTAATGGTCTTTGACTTGTAAGATGGACAAGTCCAGCTTGCTCTCAGGGATGAGTCTTTTCATTCCAGAACTAAGGAGATGTCCTTCTTCTTTAAAGAGAGGGGCTTCCCTTCCTTCACCATCAACGTTGCTGTCAACTGCATCACTTCCATTTCACGCTCATCTGACCTCAGCCCACCCTCTCGCCACCCTACCAGGAATAGAGTTACTCTTGTCCTCACCTACCATGTCACCAGCCTCTGTATCAAGCACATAATTCTCGGTAACCTCTGCCATCTCCTGCGGGTTCCCACTACCAAGAACATCTTTCCTTCCCGTCCACCTTCTGCTTTCCGCAGGAATCGCACCCAACATGACTTCATTGTCCATTTATCCCTCCCTCCTGGCATTTATCCTTTCAAGCGGAAAAAGTGCTACACCTGCTCCTACACCTCCTCCCTCACTACCATTCAGGGCCCCAAACAGTCCTCCCAGGTGAGGTGACACTTCACTGTGAGTCCGTTGGGGTCATCTACTGTATCTGATGTTCCCGGTGTGGCCTACTGTGTATCAGTGAGACCCGATGCAGATTGGGAGACCACTTTGCCAAGCACCTACACTCCATTGGCCAGAAAAAGTGGGATCTCCCAGTGGCAACCTACTTTAATTTGGCTTCCCATTCCCATTCTGGCATGTCAATCCATGGCCTCCTCTACTGTTGTGATGAGGCCACTCTTGGGTTGGAGGAGCAACACCTTGTATTCCATCTGGGTAGCCTTCAACCTGATGGTATGAACATCGATTTCTCAAACTTTTGGTAATGCCCCCCCCTTACCATTCCCCACTCCCATTTCCCTCTTTCTCATTATCTCTTTATCTGCCTATCATCTCCCTCTTGTCCTCCTCCCCCTTTTCTTTCTTCTATGGCTTTCTATTCTCTCCTATCCTCCTGGATTCACCTATCACTTTATGGTTCTTCCTCCCCTTCCTCCCATCTTCTTTCTCTGGTTCCTCATCTTTCTTCCAGTCATGACAAAGGGTCTCGGCCCGAAATGCTGACTGTACTCTTTTCCATAGATGCTCCTGGCCTGCTAAGATCCTCCCGGATTCTGTGTGTGTGTTGTCAACAAGAATAAGTTAACCATTAATCAATTCCTTTAAATTAGTATCAGAACCAAATAAAAGGGCTTGAGAAATTAATTGCATTGGAAGATAATACATTCCTAGAGCCTGTCAATCTGTATCCTGGAGAATTAAAATGGATAGCCAGAGAAATGGTGATGATTTGAAAGTCATTGCCCAAATCTCTATCGATTATGGAACAGTTCTTGCAGATTGGAGGGAGGTAAATGTGGCCCCATTTTTCTTAAATTATGGAGAGAGAAATGTGGAACTATGGACCAGTTAGTCTAACTCAGCAACTAGGCAAATGCTACAGCTTGTTACAAAGGATGTGAAAACAAGAGATTAAATCTCAAGGGGACAAGCTAAAATAAATATAGATATATGAGAGGGAAAACACATTTGACAAATATTTTGAAGATATAATGAATTAATATAATGAATTAGTGGATACAATGCATTTGGATTCTCAGGAGTGTTCTGACCAGCTCCATCACCCTCTGCTAAGGGAATTGTAAGGCATTTGACTGCAAGGCCCTGAAAAGGATTACAAACATTGTTGAGAGGATCAGTGGGTCTCTCTTCCAACCATCAAAGATATTTATCAGGAGTGCTGCATATACAGATCCCTTAACACTGTCAATGATCCTTCCCATCCATCCAACAATCTCTTTTACCTCCTAGTGTCAGGTAAAAGAGGTATCGTAGTATTAGGACATAAACTGTCAGGATGGGAAACAGCCTTACCTCTAGGCCATAAGATTACTGAGCTCCCTGCCACCACCCAGGTCTATTTCATGCATGAAATGCCAGTAGCGTTATACTGTTCACTTTTTAACTTGTGTCGCAAGTACACGTTACTATTTATTAATTTACTAGTAGTAATAGTACTTTGTGTGATGTGTGTGAGTCACATGTAGAGTGTTGTGCACTTGGTTGAGAGGAATGTTGTTTCATTTGGTGGTATACATGTGTCTTGTTGAATGGCAATGAACTTGGACTGGAGGAGGCTTTTGAGAAAAGCCTTTATAAAAGGTTAACATGTAAAATTAAAGCATCTGAAATAAGAGATAAATTTGCACGGATGGCATGCATTAAAATGTTAACTGGCAGATTGCAATTATATAGCATCACCCAGAACCATAATCAAACTCAATTGCAAAGCAGACATGAAAGACTGGGTGGTCTAGTCTTGCTTTTACTTTCCATGTTTCCATGTTTTCAAGCAACTTGGAGAAATACAATTAGTACAACGGTACTTTTCTAAAGATGGTGTTAGGAGAAATTGGTGAGAATTTTTCTGACTATCCTGTGCCACACTCAACCTAATGGAGAGAAAGTGTATTGAAATAAACAAACAAGCCTAAAATGATGCTGAGGGTATTTTTAAAGTTTGATAGAAGTTATTATAGTTCATAAATATTCTGATTGTTTTATCGAAAATAATTGAAACTTGGATGGCAGCGGACAATTAAAAAGTTAATTGGAGAAGGTGATTCCAAAACTATATGCATTCTTTTTGATGGCAGAGCCCAGAATATATGTATCAAAGGAACATCTAAAGAAATTGTGGCATGATAGGCTAGAAATGCTCAGAAAATGTTTCTTGTGATCTTTTATAACATAAGTCAGATATCTGTCCAGCTTGATTCATTCCACAAGATAGCATTACATGGCTGAGAGTACTGGTTACAGAAAAGACTATGAGATTAAAATCTATCCTTTCTATGTTACTGAAGACGTGCTCCGAGGCTAGCAGATTCTCTGGCCAAACTGTTCTAGGACAGTTATGTCACTGGCTTCTGCCCATGTGTGGAAAGTGCCTGGTATGTCTTGCTAACAAAAGACAGACAAATGTATCCAGGTCATTAGTGCCCAATGTATATTCTCCCAACAAGTTCTGTATTAGGAGGGATTTGGTTGCTCGCCAATGCCTATCTTGCTTCTCACTAAGATCATTGACAGCTGAGAACACTAGGTCCGACAAAGGCTATGCATATAGTATTGAAGGCTTGTGCGTCAGGATTGGCCATACCTTTAGCAAATCTGGTTGAGCAGAGTTACAAAATTGACATCAACCGAAGGAAATGGTCAGATTGCCCGTGTATCTCCTGTTAGTAGGACACACTTAACTGTAATGGCCAGTGCCAGATCAGTCTACACTCAATTGCTTGATTAAGAGTGCTAATTTTGCTATTGATTTCAAATCAACAATATGATTAAGTGTGACCTTAACAAAATAATCAGGCAATACTTACTCATTGACTTCTCAGTGATATTCAGTTAAGATTTTGTCAGGGCCAGTTAGTCCAGGAGCATGCTGGAAGTGTGCTGGTCAGAGGAACAGTAAAATAAACTGTTCTTTCATACAGATGCTGTCTGATTGGGGAGCATGTTTTCTGAACTATTTTTCTCAGATTTGGCAAAGTGTTGTAAGGTTTAATTATGTTTATCAGCTAATGTTTTATTGTACTGTACTATTAATATCTCTAGATATTCTTCAGCCTCATTTTTAGTCTTTTCCACACCAGTTATCCGATATGCAGCTGCCATTTTCTTTCAGTGCATCTATTCATGTTCCTATTGCATTGTCTTGAGTTTATTAACACCAGAACTCTTTGGATTAAAACTTCATTCAAAATGGAGGGATGAAGTCTGTCAGAATTGACACAGTTTAATTTTGCTGCACTCATTTGTTTTCCTGGAAAACCTTATTTAATTCAGAAACACAAGACATTCTGCAGATACTGGAGGTCTAGAGTGCAGCACACAAAATACTGGAGGAATTCTGCAGGTTCGGCAGCATATATGGAAATGAATGAACAGTCAATGTTTGGGGCTGAGACCTTTCTTCAGAACTGGAAAGGAAGGGTGAAGACACCAGGATAAAAAGGTTAGGGAAGGAGAAGGGGAACTTGCTAAAAGGTGATGGGTGAAACCAGGTGAAGGGCTGGAAAAGAAGGAATCTGATAAGAGAGGACAGTGGACCATGGGAGAAAGGAAGGAAGGAGGGGCATGAGGGGGAGGTGATAGGCGGGTGAGGCAAAGAGATAAGAGGCCAGAGTGGGGAATAGAAGAATAGGGAAGGGAGAGAGAAAAAATTACCAGAAGGAGAAATGTCAGAACAGGTATCAAGATAGAAATTAAAATGGTTGGCCACTGGGAAATTCAGCTTTTTGCAGATGGAGTGGAGGTGCTCGACAAAGCAGTCCCCTAATTTACATCGGATCACACCAATGTGGAGGAGACCACATCGAGAGCTCTGTGGGTTTTTTGACTTTCAAACATTAATGAGCCTGATAGAATGAAGTGTCTGAGTGCACAGCTAACTTCTTTCTACAGATGATAATTCAGTGCATATTCAGCTTTGTTCTTGGTTGCTCTGCTGATTGTTTACTGTAAATCTAATCTTCACTGAACTGGATAGAACAGGAAAATATTTTTACTCACAGTTTATGTTATTCTTAAATGGAGGATCAAATAATTAGAATTTCTTCTGGGTTCTTCTAAATATATAAGTGCTCAAGGTTTTGTAACTCAGGTCAAATTTTTATTGTTATGGAAGGAAATAATTCATATTAAAAGAACACTTTTATGGTGCAACGAATAGCTGACATTCGAATGTTTAGTATTAAGCTGTCACCTTGTGTGGTTTGTGTCCTATTTTTCAACTTCCTTAAAAGGATTTGGGTCCAAGTTTGTTTCTTGTGTTGAATTGCAAGTTAAATCATGTGCCTTCGCAAAGTCTGTACCCTGAATAGCTTCACATAATTAAGATTTAATAAATATTTTAATTTCAAGGCATAGGGGACTGTGGATGCTAGAATTTGGAGCAATAAGCAGACTGCTGGAAGAGCTCAGTAAGCCAAACTGCAACTTTGAGGCAAAAGAAAGGTTGAGACCTTGAACCAGGATTTAAGTATTTTATTTACATATAGCAAATATTTCCACCCAAAATATATATTTTTCATCTGTCTTTCTACCATTTCCCTCTGTTTCACCTTAAAAAGGTATTGACTAGTTGATACTCAAGTTTGTGAACCCATTGACTTCATCCAATTATGTACCTTTCTTTGTGAACAATGTTCAACTGTATTATCGTAGACTGCAAACTTTTTCTGCGCATTCACCTGTGAACTTCACTTGTTAATTTGCTTAGCTGAAAGATAAAGTCATGATCTTTATGTGCTATGGCAAGCAATTACCTGCTACCTTCTCCAGCAAAGACACTGAAAACTCATTTTTTTTCTCCAGTTTACAAGTATTATTGTTTCTTGTATCTTTTTTTTCCAAGAGTACAGAAATCATCTTCAAAGATAGAAGAGAGCTATCTATGGAAAATTTATGGAACTATTTTTTAAAATCTTATTTGTAGTTATTAGGGTAGATACTTAACCATGATTTTTTTCACTATTATATTTGAAACAAATAAATGGAAGAAGGAGCATTTTCTCTGCTGATTCCTAATGTATTTTACTGGATCAGCTTCAATCCAGTTCTGATCAGTTTTCCTAATTTGGTTGAGATTTCTTTATTTAGTGTTAACTATTAGAAAATCCATGGCAACTGTTGAAACTCTGTTTGACCTTCAGAGTTCACTGTCGCTCAGATTGCTCCATGCTGATGTTGTTTGACAAATATGATTAGAATTTAAATGAACATATTGCAGTGCAAAGGAAGACACCAGTACATAAAAAGGCTCTTCTCAGAAGGAAAGTGTCATTCTGTGAATTCCATTAAACGATCCACCCTGACATGATTTTTAATAGTAAGAAATTTACAATACTGAAAGTCAGTAACAGCTCCTCAGAGATCATTTAAGTCAGGAAGACTTTGGAGATAGTTTTATTTGTAAAGACATTGATGGCACAAAGTTAGAATCAATTATGGGTAATTTAGTTTTTTTTGTGCACGCGGGGGGAGGTGGTGATTGGCGTTCTTTGGTTTCCTTTGTTTTGTAGCTGTCTGGAGAAGATGAATCTCAAAGTTGTACACTGCATATATACTTTGATAATAAATATATCTTGAACCTTAAACTTTGAAAAGTTCTGTCATATTATGCAATGTTTTGTTCACAAGTACATTTCAGGTTAATAATTTTCTGCATGTATATTGCATCTCCACAGATTTACTGCAAGTCCTACATGATAATGATGTATGTACACAATAAAAATTCATTTTCTGCACAGTTGAAGCTTGTGAATGATAGTAGTTACTGATGCTGAAACATGCCTCTCCTTTCCATATGAGAGTTCAGGCCTGTTCCTTTGCTATGGGAGATGAAGTTTTCTTGATTGAATGGCTTGAAAATCAATGTGACTTGCAGTGTGTGATAGGGTCTCCTTTTAGTATTACTTTTGTCTGCTCCCATACCTGCATATTTTAAAAGTTTGTGCCATTTTAGCATCTACTTTAACCATTTGTGTACTCCAAGTTTTACTTAAAATTCTGATAGCACTTGGTGCTTGATCTACCTTCCTGCTTTCTTGACTGGAATTCTAAAGTACCTTGATATACTGGCTCTGGACATTAACAGTGGGTTGCACTGGTAAAGGAAAGCTCTTGCAAGAGATAGTGCAACAAGGACTGCTATAACTATAAAAATGCGGTACAGTGGAAACTATTTCTTGGCAAATTTGAAATGTCTACCTTTCTGAAAAGATATGCAGCAAAACATATTGTAATTCAAACACGAGGAGATCTGCAGATGCTAGAAATTCAAACAACACACACAAAATGCCGGTGGAACACAGCAGGCCTGGCAGCATCTATAGGAAGAAGTACAGTCGACGTTTCGGGCCGAGACCCTTTGTCAGGACTAACTGAAAGAAAAGATAGTAAGAGATTTGAAAGTGGGAGGGGGAGATCCGAAATGATAGGAGAAGACAGGAGGGGGAGGGATGAAGCTAAGAGCTGGAAAGTTGATTGACAAAAGGGATACACAGCTGGAGAAGGGAAAGGATCATGGGATGGCAGGCCTAGGGAGAAAGAAAGTGGGAGGGGAGCACTGGGGGGAGATGGAGAACAGGCAAGGAGTGATTGTGGGAGGGGCAGAGAGAGAGAGAGAAAAAGGGGGGGAATAATAAATAGAATAATAAATAAATAAGGGATGGGGTAAGAAGGGGGGGTGGTTCGGGTGGGACATTAATGGAAGTTAGAGAAATCAATGTTCATGCCATCAGGTTGAAGGCTACCCAAACGGAATATAAGGTGTTGTTCCTCCAACCTGAGTGTGGCTTCATCTTGACAGTAGAGGAGGCCATGGATAGACATATCAGAATGGGAATGGGACGTGGAATTAAAATGTGCAGCCACTGGGAGAACCTGCTTTCCAGTTCAGCACAAACAAAAGGAGTTAGTAAATAATAATTTAATGAGTTGCATTTAAGCATAGCAAAATCAAATGTATAAGAAATACATCAAAATTAAAAACTGTCTTTAAGGGTCACTCATTTAAAAAATATTGTATTTATATTCTAAAATGATTGCAATTCTAAATGTTGCTAAGCTGTTCCAAAATTAACCTATACAAAATTGCATGTATTCAACTCTGGTGTTACACTCGAACTGAAGTAGAATTAAGTACTCTAACTTATCAAGGTTTACAGGATCTACAAGAAGGTGAACCCTTTATAAATAATTAAAGGTTGTTAGTCTTTCCCACTTCAAACCGCTGATACAAATTGCTCAAGAAAGCATAGTACTTTGGCCGGCTTCCCAGATTGTGTGCAAGGCATCTCGCTCCTCATTGCACCATATTACTGAGACACATGTCTGACTCCAAAGTAGATGATTTTGATGAATGACATTTCTTCAAGAAGTCAGTCATGTGAAAGTTCAGTGTATATTAATGCTATGTCACTGCAGCCAGTGAAGGGCTGTACGATACCATATTGAGTCTAAGTTCTTGTCTTACCCATTTTTGAGTTAGTGCAGTGAATGTTCTATTCCCCAAAGCAAAACACTTCTATCAGCTCAACAGCATTGTGTCCATATAAGTCTTCATAATCTCTGCAATCAAGCTATTAAAAGCCTTTTACAAGGCTAAAAAAAGCTCATTTTTCAGTAAGATTACTTTAGTATTGGTTTCAGTTATTTAACTTGGGTAGTGTTGTCTCATGGTTGCTTTAAACATTTAAAAATGTTCTTTCTTTCTTTTTCAATATTTTTATTGATTTCTTACAAAAAAGAATACAGAGTACAGGAGGGTGTTTTTCATATATCAGTTACAATATATGTGAATCATGCTTACAGTCCGATTACCCCACATTCATGTAAGTTAAATTGAATCATAATATTGAAAAGTAGTAAAAAAAACTCTAAACCCACTACCAAGAAAAGCTTTGGTAAAGAAAGAAAAAGGGAAAACAATCCCTATCGTATAGTAAAACATATTATTAGCCAGCATCTGTACTTGATAACAAATCAAAGATTTTGAAAATAATTCAAAAAAGGTCCCCACAATGTTAGAAAGTCTTGTCTTGATTCAGAAATTGAACAACGAATCTTCTCTAAATTTAAGCATGACGTAATATCACTTAGCCATTGAGCATGAGTAGGCAGAGCAACAACCTTCCACCTAAACAACACCACCCTCCTTGCTATAAGAGAAATAAAAGCCAAAATGTGCAAATCAGGTGTATAATATCTTTTCTTCCAACAATACTGACTAAGGCAGTCAAGAAGTTTGGTTTAAAATTTACTTTAAAATGTACAGAAGAAGTTTGAAATACTTCCTTCCAGTATTTTTCAAGACTCGGACATGTCCAGAACATATGAATTAATGAAGCCTCTTCATTGTTACATCTGTCACAATAGGGAGATAGATCCGATTTAAAAACGAGACAGCTTATCTTTAGTCATGTGGGCCCTATGGACCACTTTAAATTGTTGCAGGGAGTGACGGGCACACAACAATGAGGTATTAACCAATTTTACAATCTCATTCCAAGTTCCCTCAGAAATTGAAATCTGAAAACCTTGTTCCCAGAGATTTTTAATTTTGTCTAAAGGAACGTTCCTCATCCCCAACACCATACCGTAAATATTAGATATTGATCCATTATGAAAAGGTTTCAAGTTAAAAATTACATCTAATAAATTCTTGTCAGGACTTTTAGGAAATGTATGTACTTGAGACTGCAGAAAGTCTCAAATTTGTAAATATCAAAAAAAAGTGGGTTTTTGGTAAGCTATATTTAGTTGACAACTGCTCAAACTTCCTCCAACAAATAAATCCTGGAAGCATTTAATACCTAGTCTATCCCAATCTTTAAAAATTACATTAGTCATAGAAGGTTAAAAAAAATAGAAAAAATGGGAGAAAATGTTGCATGCAAAATTCTAATGAAATTTATTAATCACTATCAAAGCTGATCATGATATTCACTCTGTTATCATATACTGACTGGCATATTCTACAATCCCTGAGCTATTAAGGGTATTTTGGATTTGGCTTCAAGGTAATATTACCAATGACACAACTAAAACATAACTCACAATCAATACTCCGGGTGTATCTTGTAACCAAGTTGCTTTGAATGTTTACATTTTATGTTGGAGATCTAATTTTATTAAACCATCCTTTACAACTATTTTTTCATGCTGTAATTTGCTAATAACCTGATGTAAATGAAAAATAAAAAGAAACTGCATTTGCTGGAATTCTTGGGGAAAACAGAAAATGCTGTAAAAAGAGGAGCCATCTGTAAAGGGGATACATTGTTAAGAGTGCATCAGAATCTGATTAAGGGCCATTAACTTGAAACATTAACTGTTTCTCTCCCCGATGCTATCAAACTTGCAGAGAATTACTAACATTTTCTGATGTCATTTCATGATTAGATGACTCTCTAATGGTTGTGAGCCTGGCATACTTTATTTGTTGGATGACAGCAAATTGATATCAAATCAATTAACCTATTGTTGTGATTTATTTTCTGTGTTGTTCCTGTGCTGTGATATTGGCTTATGTAATTGTGTAAGGCTTAACGTTGATACTTCAGCCTTGCACATTAGCAACACAATTTCCCCTGTCTTTACAGATGTGCAGTTAATTTGCAGTTATATTGGAGAAATGTGCCTGAGATACTAATTGCAATGTGCTTACTCCTGACTCCCACAGTGCACCAGCCCCTATACCCCCTCCCAACATATTTGTGTCATATACTGATAGAGATGCTTAAAAGTTTCCAATATACACATGTGCAGCAACTGGAAGTCATTTAGTATGTAAAATACACTCAGTGGCTACTTATTAGTTACCTCTGTACCTCGTAAAATGGCCATTTTGTGTATTGCTGTATGTCATCGTCTTCTGCTGCCCTAGCCCATCCATGTCAAGGTTTGACATGTGCATTCAGAAGCGCTCTTTGGCACACCACTCTTGAAATTTATTATTATCTGAGTTACTGGTGCCTTCATGTCAGCTTAACCCAGTCTGGTCATTCTCCTCTGACCTTTCTCACTATCCAGGCATTTTGTCCACATATCTGCCACTCTTTTTCCCTTTTCACTCCATTCTCTAAAAACTAGAGACTGTTGTGCAAGAAAATCCCAGGAGATCAGCAGTTTCTGAAATACTCAAAACACCCTGTCTGGTACCAACAATCATTTTTATAGTCAGTCACTTAGATCATATTTCTTCACCATTTTGATGTTTGGTCTGAACAGCTAAACCTCTTGACCATGTTGCATGTTTTAATGCATTGAGTTGCTTCCCTATGATTAGCTGATTAGATATTTGCATTAGCGAGCAGGCCACTGGGTGTAAATACTTAAGGGAAGTAACTGATTAATTATCCCCATTGATAAACTTGGAAATTATGCAAAGATTAATTAGATGTCTATTTTTAACAGTCTTGGAAAGATTTGCTCAGTTGTGAATTATCCCATATTTGAAATTGCATATCTTCTTTGAAGTAGGGGTCAATGAAGGTCATGACGCACATAATGGATCAAGTAAATGTAGAGACATCAGAGTTCTTAAAAATAGGTAGATATTTAATATGCGCATTTTCAAGATCTGGGCATCATCGGCAAGGTCAGCATTTATTGTCTCTACCTGATGCTCCTTGAATCAAGTTGTTGGTGTTTCTATGTCAATCATATTGATGGATCTGAAATTTTATATTGTAAGTTGAGGTAAGGAGGGCAGATATATTCCCCTGATGGTCACATTAGTAAACTGGGTGGCAATTTTTTTTTTACTAGTTGATTAGTTTTTTTTAATTTTCACATTTTAAACTTGTATTCTCCAACTGGCTTGTTGGGATTTGAACCCTGGGATGTTTGTCTTGTTGGCTTTGAGAGTTATAAAACAAAATGGGCTAAAAGTCAGGGAAGGCTTCTTTTAATTGTGAAGCTATGTGAAGACTTTCCTTCAGTCTTCCATTAGTATCAAATTAGATACTTGCATGACCAGAAAACAAGCCCAGACGTCTTAACAGCAAGACATCTCCCACTGAACTGCAACTCTCAAAAGATGAAAATCTGAAGTTACCAAGATATATATTTCAATCAGTTTATTGGTGACAGGATGGACTCTGCAAAATCACACCATATATTTTAATTGTAAGGGATTTACTCTAGCATATCATAGGCGCCCTAGATGATGTATGTGATTTTTTTTCCCAAGACATATAACATCTATTTTTCTTTGGGGCATTTAGATTGCTGAATAAAAAAATTATTGTTTAAATATTGTTTAAATTGCTCTTTTGGAAGAGGACAGCGAGGCTTGAGAGGATGTGCGGCGGCGGCCATTTTCAAATTGTCCAATTGCTTCTCAGATCGGAGTTCTGAGAGGCGGGACTGCGCAGGCGCGTGAAGGAGGCCCGGGAAGGAGGGAAGATATATAAAGAACGCCGCCTTAAGAAGCGGGCAGCTTCGTTTGCGGGCAGCGGAGTGAGCTGGGCGCAGAGTGTAGGGCTTGGGCTCAGAGGGCTTAGGCAGAAGAGGGCACAGTAGGCTTATCTTTTAGTTCTTGTATTTTCAGTTATTTGGGAGGTATGAGTGTGAGGGCAGCTTGTTGTTCTTGGTGTCGGATGTGGGAGATCCTGGAGTCTCCGAGCCTCCCGGACGTCCACATCTGCGCCAGGTGTGCAGAACTGCAGCTCCTGAGGGACCGAGTTAGGGAACTGGAGCTGCAGCTCGATGACCTTCGCTTGGTCAGGGAGAGTGAGGAGGTGATAGAGAGGAGTTACAGGCAGGTGGTCACTCCGGGACCACAGGAGGCAGATAGGTGGGTTACAGTCAGGAAGGGGAAGAGGCAGGTACTAGAGAGTACCCCAGTGGCTGTACCCCTTGACAATAAGTACTCATGTTTGAGTACTGTTGGGGGGGACAGCCTACCTGGTGGGAGTGACAGTGGCCGAGCCTCCGGCACAGAGGACGGCCCTGTAGCTCAGAAGGGTAGGGTTAGAAGAAAGAGGTCCATAGTAATAGGGGACTCAATAGTCAGGGGCTCAGATAGGCGTTTCTGTGGAGGTGACCGGGAGTCCCGGATGGTAATTTGCCTCCCTGGTGCCAGGGTTCAGGACGTTTCTGATCGCGTCCAAGATATCCTGAAGTGGGAGGGTGAAGAGCCAGAGGTCGTGGTACATGTAGGTACCAATGACATAGGAACGAAAGGGGAAGAGGTCCTGAAACGAGAGTATAGGGAGTTAGGAAGGCAGTTAAGAAGAAGGACCGCAAAGGTAGTAATCTCGGGATTACTGCCTATGCCACGCGACAGTGAGAGTAGGAATAGAATTAGGTGGAGGATGAATGTGTGGCTGTGGGATTGGAGCAGGGGGCAGGGATTCAAGTTTCTGGATCATTGGGACCTCTTCTGGGGCAGGAGTGACCTGTTCAAGAAGGACGGGTTACACTTGAATTGTGGGGGGACCAATATCCTAGCGGGGAGGTTTGCTAGGGCTACAGGGCGGACTTTAAACTAGTAAGATGGGGGGGCGGGAGACTATTTGAGGAGACTATGGGAGAGGAGGTTAGTTCACCAGTGGAGCAAGTAAATAGACAGTGTGTGAGGGAGGAAAGGCAGGTGATGGAGAAGGGATGCGCTCAGCCCGAAGATGTAGGGGAGAAGAAAGAAATAAATTTGAATGCATTGTTAGGGATGGAAAGAGAGGAGGAGATGGAGAGTATCTTAAATGTATCTATTTTAATGCTAGGAGCATTGTAAGAAAGGTGGATGAGCTTAAAGCGTGGATTGATACCTGGAATTATGATGTTGTAGCTATTAGTGAAACATGGTTGCAGGAAGGGTGTGATTGGCAACTAAATATTCCTGGATTTAGTTGCTTCAGGTGTGATAGAGTAGGAGGGGCCAGAGGAGGAGGTGTTGCAAAGCTTGTCCGAGAAAATCTTATGGCGGTGCTTTGGAAGGATAGATTAGAGAGCTCCTCTAGGGAGGCCATTTGGGTGGAATTGAAGAATGGGAAAGGTGCAGTAACACTGATAGGAGTGTATTATAGGCCACCTAATGGGGCGCGTGAGTTGGAAGAGCAAATGTGTAAGGAGATAGCAGATATTTGTAGTAAACACAAGGTGGTGATTGTGGGGGATTTTAATTTTCCACACGTAGACTGGGAAGCTCATTCTGTAAAAGGGCTGGATGGTTTAGAGTTTGTGAAATGTGTGCAGGATAGTTTTTTGCAACAATACATAGAAGTACCGACTAGAGATGGGGCAGTGTTGGATCTCCTGTTAGGGAATGCGATAGGTCAGCTGACAGATGTATGTGTTGGGGAGCACTTCGGGTCCAGTGATCACAATAGCATTAGCTTCAATATAATTATGGAGAAGGACAGGACTGGACCTAGAGTTGAGATTTTTGATTGGAGAAAGGCTAACTTTGAGGGGATGCGAAGGGATTTAGAGAGAGTGGATTGGGTCAAGTTGTTTTATGGGAAGGATGTAATAGAGAAATGGAGGTCATTTAAGGGTGAAATTATGAGGGTACAGAATCTTTATGTTCCTGTTAGGGTGAAAGGAAAGGTTAAAGGTTTGAGAGCACCATGGTTTTCAAGGGATATTAGAAATCTGGTTCAGAAAAAGAGGGATGTCTACAATAGATATAGGCAGCATGGAGTAAAGGAATTGCTCGAGGAATATAAAGAATGTAAAAGGAATCTTAAGAAAGAGATTAGAAAAGGTAAAAGAAGATACGAGGTTGGTTTGGCAAATAAGGTGAAAGTAAATCCGAAAGGTTTCTACAGTTATATTAAAAGCAAGAGGATAGTGAGGGATAAAATTGGCCCCTTAGAGAATCAGAGTGGTCAGCTATGTGTGGAACCGAAGGAGATGGGAGAGATTTTGAATGATTTCTTCTCTTCGGTATTCACTAAGGAGAATGATATTGAATTGTCTAAGGTGTGGGAAACAAGTAAGGAAGTTATGGAACCTATGCCAATTAAAGAGGTGGAGGTACTGGCGCTTTTAAGAAATTTAAAAGTGGATAAATCTCCGGGTCCTGACAGGATATTCCCCAGGACCTTGAGGGAAGTTTGTGTAGAAATAGCAGGAACTCTGACGGAGATCTTTAATATGTCATTAGAAACGGGGATTGTGCCGGAGGATTGGTGTATTGCTCATGTGGTTCCATTGTTTAAAAAGGGTTCTAGAAGGAAGCCTAGCAATTATAGACCTGTCAGTTTGACATCAGTGGTGGGTAAATTAATGGAAAGTATTCTTAGAGATAGTATTTATAATTATCTGGATAGACGGGATCTGATTAGAAGTAGCCAGCATGGATTTGTGCGTGGAAGGTCATGTTTGACAAACCTTATTGAATTTTTTGAAGAAGTTACGAGGAATGTTGACGAGGGTAAGGCAGTGGATGTAGTCTATATGGACTTCAGCAAAGCCTTTGACAAAGTTCCACATGGAAGGTTAGTTAAGAAGGTTCAGTCGTTAGGTATTAATGCTGGAGTAATAAAATGGATTCAACAGTGGCTAGATGGGAGATGCCGGAGAGTAGTGGTGGATAATTGTTTATCGGGATGGAGGCCGGTGACTAGCGGGGTGCCTCAGGGATCTGTTTTGGGCCCAATGTTGTTTGTAATATACATAAATGATCTGGATGATGGGGTGGTAAATTGGATTAGTAAGTATGCCGATGATACTAAGGTAGGAGGTGTTGTGGATAATGAGGTGGGTTTTCAAAGCTTGCAGGGAGATTTATGCCGGTTAGAAGAATGGGCTGAACGTTGGCAGATGGAGTTTAATGCTGAGAAGTGTGAGGTTCTACATTTTGGCAGGAATAATCCAAATAGAACATACAGAGTAAATGGTAGGGCATTGAGGAATGCAGAGGAACAGAGAGATCTAGGAATAACTGTGCATAGTTCCCTGAAAGTGGAGTCTCATGTAGATAGGGTGGTGAAGAGGACTTTTGGAACGCTAGCCTTTATAAATCAAAGCATTGAGTACAGAAGTTGGGATGTAATGCTCAAGTTGTACAAGGCATTGGTAAGGCCAAATTTGGAATATTGTGTGCAGTTCTGGTCACCGAATTATTGGAAAGATATCAATAAATTAGAGAGAGTGCAGAGACGATTTACTAGGATGTTACCTGGGTTTCAGCAATTAAGTTACAGAGAAAGGTTGAACAATTTAGGTCTCTATTCATTGGAGCGTAGAAGGTTGAGGGGGGATTTGATCGAGGTATTTAAAATTTTGAGAGGGATAGATAGAGTTGACGTGAACAGGCTGTTTCCATTGAGAGTAGGGGAGATTCAAACTAGAGGACATGATTTGAGAGTTAGGGGGCAGAAGTTTAAGGGAAACACGAGGGGGTATTTCTTTACTCAAAGAGTGATAGCTGTGTGGAATGAGCTTCCTGTAGAAGTAGTAGAGGCCAGTTCAGTTGTGTCATTTAAGGTAAAATTGGATAGGTATATGGACAGGAAAGGAGTGGAGGGTTATGGGCTGAGTGCGGGTAGGTGGGACTAGGTGAGATTAAGGGTTCGGCACGGACTAGGAGGGCCAAGATGGCCTGTTTCCGTGCTGTGATTGTTATATGGTTATATGGTTATATATCCGCTCTCTCCATTCTTTGCTCATATTACAGTACTTCTAAATAGTAAATATTTATCTGACCTCTGCCAAATACATTAATTAATTATTCAATGGAAAAGTCCATTATGCAAAATGCATTTTCTCATGTGTATATTCTTGTTTGTGTTGGCTTAATATGCAAATATTTTCCTTACAGATTAAAAGAAATGAGCTACCCAGAGTTCATGCTGTACTTGGCGACAGAGAATGTGGTCTGGACTCTGCTGTTTCAACCTTAGTCTACGCTTACTTCCTGTATAAGGTACTTGAATAAAGGGAAGCCTTCAAGTGCATGTTTTCTGTAACTCAAACAGTCAGTGAGCCAGCAGTATTTAACTATCTCTCACTGATGAGAACAGTCTGATTTGCAGATACTGTATCTGTCCAGGATGAACTCAGTGAGGAGTGGTGGAGCATCAGTCGTCCTTGTCTGCTGCTGCAGAGCAAGTGTGAATCCAGGATATAACGGGATTCTCCAGCATTACATTCGGTGCACTGCCTTTGCAACACCATCCCACTCGGATTTTGTCTTGTTGGAAAAAGATAAACTATTTACTTACAATTTTGCACTTCAAAATTTTAAATTTTTAAGTATTAACCTTTTTATTTATTCAGAGGATTTGTAGTGTTTATATTTCAGACATTGAAAAACTGTTAGAAGCCCTCTGCCTTAGATTGTTGATGGTGGGAAGGAGAAGGAAAAGGTCAAGGGTTGCATCTCTTGTGGTTACACAGAAAGGTGTTTCATGAGGAAGGGAGTGAATGTTGGTGGAGATGAAATGGAAGAGTTGTCCCTTCAGAATGCTCAAACTGAGGGGAATATACATATTCTGGTAGTAGCATACGCTTGAAGTTGGTGGAAATTATGGAGTGTAGCGGTGTGCTACATGCAGCGCTGCAATAACGACATGGAGTCGGTGAGCTGCAGTTGCAGAAAGAGATTTATTCAAACTTCGCGGCCTCACTTTAAAGCCTTCCTGATCCCGCCCTCCCCGGGCGGGAATACTGTAGGGGGTGCGTATTCACAGTCCTGTCCCGCGCGCAGGCTTTTACCCTTACTCGTGAAGCAGACTTGGCGCCCTGTTTGGGACCGGCCTCAATGTCAGCGCGCGCCACTTTGTGAGCCGGTTCGAGTGCGCTGGGAAGTGGGTCGCCACATAACCCCCACCCCCCCAGAACCGGCGATACACCCCACCAATGTCCACAGTCTGGGTCGGACTCTGTTTGGGAGGTCTGCCTCTGCGCTGTGGTGCCGGAATCTCGACCGGCCGCGCCAAGTACACATGGGCCGGTTTGAGTCGGTCCGCCGTGAAAACTTCCTCTTTCCCCCCAGATGTCCAGTACGAATGTGGACCCGTTGATTCTGATCACCGTAAACGGCCCTTCGTAGGGGCTGCTGTAGTGGTGCCCGATGTCTGCCCCGTCATACAAAAACAAACTTACAGTTTTGCAGGTCTTTGGGTACGCAGGTCGGGTTCTGCCCATGCTGCGAAGTGGGTATGGGGGCCAGGTTACCGAGCCTCTCGCATAGTCTGCCCAGGACTGCTGTGGGTTCTTCCTCTTGCCCCCTTGGGGCTGGTATGAACTCTCCTGGGACAACCAGGGGATTGCTGTACACCAACTCAGCCGACGAGGCGGGCAGATCTTCTTTGGGCACCGTGTGGATTCCGAACTCGTCCACCCAGTTAGGCCCCTTGAGGCAGGCCATGAGAGCCGACTTCAGGTGACGGTGGAAATGCTCCACTAGTCCGTTCGACTGTGGGTGGTAGGCAGCTGTGTGGTGCAGCTGAGTCCCCAAAAGGCCGGCCATAGCTGACCATAGGCTGGAGGTGAACTGGGCACCTCTGTCGGAGGTAATGTGGGCCGGTACACCAAAGCGAGATACCCAGGTGGCAATCAATGCCCGGGCGCAAGATTAGGAGGTGGTGTCGGTGAGCGGGATCGCCTCTGGCCATCTGGTGAACCGGTCCACGATAGTGAGGAGGTGCCGCGCTCCGCGTGACACTGGCAGGGGGCCCACGATATCCACATGAATGTGGTCGAAATGCCGGTGGGTTGGGGTGGAACTGCTACGGCAGATCTTTGGTGTGCCGCTGCACCTTGGGAGGAAGCGGTGGTAGAAATTCACCATACCCACGAATTCCTGAAGGCCTTTGATTGTGTTGGGTCAGGGGAAATGGCGGACCGCGTCTACCTTAGCGGGCAGAGGGGTTGCCCCATCTTTAGTAATCCTGTGGCCCAGGAAGTCGATGGTGTCGAGCCTGAACTGGCATTTGTCTGGGTTGATTGTCAGGCTGTATTCACTCAGTCGGGCGTAGAGTTGACGGAGGTGGGACAGATGCTCCTGACGACTGCTGCTGGCTATGAGGATGTCGTCCAAAGAGATGAAAGTGAAGTCCAGGTCATGTCCGACCACGTCCATTAACCGCTGGAACGTCTGTGCGGCATTCTTTAGGCTGAACGGTATGAGGATGAACTCGAAAAGGCCGAAAGGGGTGATGAGTGCCGCTTTGGGGACGTCGTCTGGATGCATTGAGATTTGATGGTATCCCCGGATGAGGTCTACCTTGGAGAAGATCCGTGCGCTGTGCAGGTTTGCTGCAAAGTCCTGAATGTGTGGCACAGGGTAGCGGTCCGGTGTTGTAGCCTCGTTCAGCCTGCGGTAGTTGCCGCATGGTCTCCAACCCCCTGTTGTTTTGGGCACCATGTGCAGGGGGGAGGCCCATGGGCTGTCGGACCGCCGGATGATCCCCAGTTCCTCCATCCTCTTGAACTCCTCCTTCACCAGTCGAAGCTTGTCCGGGGGAAGCCTTCGAGCACGGGCATGGAGGGGTGGTCCCTGGGTCGGGATGTGGAGCTGTACGCCATGCCTGGGCATGGCTGCCGTGAACTGCGGTGCCAGAACTGATGGGAAATCCGCCAGGACTCTGGTGAAGTTGTTGTTGGACAGCGTGATGGAGTCTAGGTGAGGGGCTGGCAACTGGGCTTCACCCAGGGAGAACGTTTGAAAGGTCTCGTCGTGGACCAGTCTCTTCCTGGGCAGGTCAATCAGTAGGCTGTGAGACCGCAAAAAATCTGCTCCCAGGAGTGGTTGGGCTACGGCGGTCAGTGTGAAGTCCCATATGAACCGGCTGGAGCTGAACTGCAGCTGCACCGTACGGGTGCCGTAGGTCCTTACTGTGCTGCTGTTCGCGGTAGGATTATGCGCTCCACTGCTGGTGGTAGAAGCACCATTGTTCGATGGTCTCCTCACCCCTGCCTCTGGGGTTAGCGGGCTCTGCGGCCGGGCCGGGTCTGGTTTGCTGCTGGAAGCGTGCCCTGGTGATCTGTGCGACGGACGCCCCACTCTCCTTCTTGGCTTTCCAAAACATGTCTGCCCGGGCTGCCACCTTCCGGGGATCACTGAAATCCATGCTGGACAGCAGCAGGCGTATGTCTTCGGGCAGCTGCTCCAGGAATGCCTGCTTAAACATGAGGCAGGGCTTGTGACCTTCGGCCAGGGAGAGCATCTTGTTCATCAAAACCAACGGTGGCCTGTCTCCCAAACCATCCAGGTGCAGTAAGCGGGCAGCTTGCTCGCGCCGTGAGAGTCAGAAAGTCCTTATGAGCAAGGCTTTGAATTCTGTGTATTTGCCGTCTGCTGGGGGCGACTGTATGAACTCCTCAACCTGGGCGGCTGTTTCCTGGTCGAGGGAGCTCACCACGTAGTAGTAACGTGTGGCATCCGAGATTATCTGCTGAATGTGTAATTGGGCTTCTGCTTGCTGGAAGCATAGGTGAGGTCGCAGCGTCCAGAAGCTTGGCAGTTTTAACAAAACTGCATGAACAGATGCGGCGTTGTTCATCTTCGGCCCAAATATTGTTTGGGCTGTCGGGGTCACCAATTGTAGCGGTGTGCTACACGCAGCGCTGCAGTAACGACACGGAGTCCATGAGCTGCAGTTGCAGAAAGAGGTTTATTCAAACTTCGCAGCCTCGCTTTCCTGCCCTCCCCGTGCGGGAATACTGTAGGGGGCGAGTATTCAGTCTGGTCCCGCATGCGGGCTTTTTCCCTTGCTGGTGAAGCAGACTTGGTGCCCTCTTTGGGGCCGGCCTCAATGCCGGCGCGCGCCACTTTGTGAGCCGGTTCGAGTGCGCTGGGAAGTGGGTCGCCACACAAGGATGATTATTGAGTGTGGAAGCTGGTGAAATAGAAGGTGAGGACAAGAGAAACTTGGTCCTTGCTCGAGATGAGAGGAGTTGGGTTGAAAATAGAAATAAGGAAGTGGAACAAATAATTTTGAGAGTTTGAGAGATCTGCCTAAATATGGTGCAAGGGGAGCTACAGTTAAGGAAAGAGGAAGACATTTCAGAAGCACTGGTGTATATCGTGTTGACATCAGAACTGGTGTGACAGCACTGTAGAAAGTGGAAGAATGTAATGAAGTCCTTACAAGAGAGTGAGTCATGATAGCTGAGGGAATCTGAATTCAATAGATATTGATTACTAACTTGTATCTCCGTCAACAGAATTAGAGTAGTTGAGGAAGAGATGAGAAGGGTCAGAACTATGGATTACGTGTACGTAGGGTCTTATGGACATTGGTAACAAATGTGTATTTAGCTGTAACCAAGGGTTTTTGGCTATTTCTTGCCCCAGTGTTTAGATGCATGTTCCTCTGACACACGAAGATATGTGGTAAGCTATTATAGAATTTAAACACAAAGTTTTTCCACACACTAGCAGTGTATGTGGAGCAGGTTGGAACATGCATGCTTTGGCTGCATGTCATGTCTAGTGAGTGTGGTGAACTACATATACCTGTCTGGACATGCCCCCCCCCCCCCCACTGACTGCTCCTGTGGCTCCTCCCACGGACCCTTGTATAAAGGCGATTGAGGCCTGAGTCCATCCTCTCAGTCTCCAGGATGTAGTATGGTGGTCAACCACTGCTTGTTCCTTCTTCCAGTCAATAAAAGCCGATATCTCGCCTTTACATCTCAGAGTGAGTTATTGATGGTGCATCAGTGAGTGTTTAGGTAATTATACCCTGGCACTGTTGTTATGCTGCTGCAAAACAATAAATTTCATGATACACGTAAGTGATAATAAATCTGATTCTGATTTTCCTTATTTTTCAATATTTGTTCTAAGTTAGGTGGATACTATTTAAAACTTTGCATTAGCTGTAACTGTCTACCAAATAGTATCCCATTTGTTTCTTTTCAATCTAGGAATTAAATACAAAAGCCAGTGTGCAGTGTATGATTTTATTATCCCTTGGTTATTTGGGTGGTGCTACCATTCTAGGTCAAATTCCTGATATGAACGCATACTGTGCGTGAAAGTAAATGCCAAAATGCCAGTTGAAAGGATCTGCAAATGTTCATACACATTACAGTTGATTTTCAATTTTATTGAAGAAATATGGTAAAACTGTGAATGTTGAAGAAAATTTATTGATGGGATGTTAAAAATTATAGTTCTATTATTGCATGAAAGGTTATAAATTTCATGAGGATACACTTTTAGGATGTGGATCTACTGGGTTTTAGGGATTTAATTTGAGACTAAATATATGAAGGTATATTCTAAATTATCTTAGAAATAAAATATTGTTCCAACTAAATTAATTGTTTCTCTTCAGACCCATCCACCAGATCATCTTTATGTGCCAGTGCTGAATATAGAAAAACCAGAATTTCCACTTCGCAGTGAAGTTGTTTTCATTTTACAACAGCTGAATATCTCTGAATCTTCTTTAATATGCAGAGATGATATTGACCTCCACATGTTGAACAGGGAAGGGAAACTGGCTTTAACACTTGTTGATCATAATCGGCTGTCAAGGTACATTATTCCATATTTCACTTTCTAAGTATTATATTGAAATGCTATTTAATTTTAATGACATGTTTTTTTTAGTATTGTTAGGTTTTAACTTTTCTACAATCATTTTCTGCTATTGAGCAGGAAAAGTGACCCTTCAATTTGAAATGAAGGGCTAGATTTGCAATGAATTGAAGGGTTGAGAATGTTAAGTACGTCTGGGAACTTTCCTTACTGGGTTCCATTTATTTTTGAATCCAGACAAAGGTAATGACCATACCCATTGTTTCATATTCCAAGATGAGAAGCACGATGTCCAATGTAAGTTCTGTAATTTATACCTTTTTTGTTGCTTTTACAGTTGTGACACTTAAAAATTAAAACCTTTGCAATCATTGACAGAGGCTTCCGTAAAAAGTATACATTAAAAAAAATTGAAATTGAACTGGCATTAAAGAGGGTGGATTTAAAAGCACTATTTTATATTTTTAGAATAAATATCTAAGTTGGCTTTAAATTTAAAAATGTCTTTATCAAAAACATATTATGAGGGGCTTCATGGAACTGTTGAGGTAAAGAAGAAGGGATTGTTCAAACCTTGGTTAAAGTTTCAAGGCAAATACACTTTTGTAATATTGTTAATCAGCAGTTCAAGAATAAGACATTTTTAACATGGTAAGAAGTCATGCTTAGTCAGGTATGCACTATTGATTCTTTTGATGTTCCTAACTATGACTATCTACCCAATCTATGCTTCCCATAATCATCTATATTTCTGTCACATTACCCCTTGGACTCTGATGCTCCAGACAAAATAATCCAAGTTTGTCTAACTTGGCCATATCACTAGCACTATATAATCCAGGTAACATCCTAGTGAACTGAAGCCATATTTCCTGTAATGTGGTGACGAGAGTCTCACACAACACTTCAAGTGTGGCCTAACCAAAGTTTTATACAGCTGCTGCAGGACTTTCCTACTTCTATATTCACCTGAAGCAAGAACACCTTCTTATACCTCTCTACTTGTATTGTCACTTTCAGGGAGTTATGGGCACACTGCTCAACATCCTTCTGAATGTGGATTTTCCTAAATGTCCTGCCATTTACTGTATACTTTCCTGTTAGGTTTGCAGTCCTACAGTGCAAAACCTCACACTTGACTAGATTAAATTCCAAATGCAATTTCTCTGCCTTGGTGGTATTGAGGGACTGTGTGTATGGAAGGATCCTATTAGCTAGGAAAGGTATTGCCTCACAGCTTCAATGACCAGATTCAATCTTAGTCTCTGGCACTATCTGTGTGGTGTCTACATATTCTCTTAATGCGTCAATATCCGTAGATGTTACTTTTGTGTTATTATGCAGGGGGACACTTCTCTAAAACAGCAAACAAAAGTGCCATTATTTCACTATTTATGCTACCATTTATGACTTTCAAGTTTTTCTTTATTTGAATTGTTGTTATGTCAGTTGTGAATTGAATAAGTGTTTGCTCTTATTGCAAAACCTTTCTTCATGTTTCATGTGGTCTGGTGGTTGTAGAGTTGGAATATTAGATGTTTCAAAAATCTTGTTTTTAGGTTCACGCACAAAATGCTGGTGGAGTGCAGCAGGTCAGGCAGCATCTAGTCCTGACGAAGGGTCTCGGCCTGAAATGTCGCCAGCGCTTCTCCCTATAGATGCTGCCTGACCTGCTGCATTCCACCAGCATTTTGTGTGTGTTGCTTGAATTTCCAGCATCTGCAGATTTCTTCGAGTTTGTTTTTAGGTTCTTTGGTTTTATGACTTTCATTCTTTGTTTACTCTCCTGGTCATAATTATGTGGCACTGATGGTAATTCTGCAGAAATTAACAACCAGATTACTTAACCTTTTTACACAAAGGTGAAAGTGTGGTGTCATGAGGAACAATATAGGATGAAAAAATAAAATAAAAAATACATATTATAAAATAGAAGAATTTATACATTGTTTTTAAATTGAACATCCTCTTGTAAGATGTTGACATTGGGATGTTTTCCATTATCTTGATTACCAAGTTATTGATAGCTTAACTGTTGTTTTATTTCTTAAGTATGATTGTATTTTTGATTAAATTATGAGATAGAATATATTGCTTCATTCCTTTTTTACACAGATTATTGTTATCAAAACTATACTACTGTAGCTGCTAAACTCTTATGGACCATCTACATTTAATGACTTCAGTCATTTTCATAAATTTAAACTTTACACTGAGCAGGGCTATATAATTTAATTTTTACTGTGAGTTAAATATCAAATAATCATGCAAAGTGTTGACAAAGAGTAATATAGACTCTAGTTAGTAGCTTGCTTAGCTGAAATGGTTTACATTTGTATTAGCATCCAACAATATATTAATAACTTTGTAGTCAGATACAGGCTTGAGGAAAAGTGATACATTGGCACCAGACAGCACTCATTCATTTCACTTTAGTAATCTAAATTATTATCTGCAACTGAAAGGTGGATGGTTTCAACCAATAATCACAATTTTTGGGGTGCCAATTCAATGTGTATCAATATTTGTATTAAGTTGTTTAAAAAGATAATAGATTACAACTGTGGAGCAAATTCAGTTTTATGGTGCATTTGAATCCACCATAATGCATTTTGGAAAATTCAGTTCATGATACAATGCTAATGCAGGTGAGTTGCTCTTCAATCTCTGCCACTGTTGACTGGAACAATAGTTTTACTGAGTTACTTGGTATGTTCTGAATATTTTTCTTTAAATTTTACAGTTCTTCTAATAGCATGCATTAACCAATTAAGCAATAGTGTATACCAGATATTATGGTCAACATAAAACTACACCTGTTGCCTTATTGTCTTTTAGTGATGACAAAGCACTTGATACAGCTGTTGTCAAAATAATTGACCATCACGAACCAGAGCGAAAACATTATGATCATTGTGAGATTTTTCTGGAGCCAGTGGGATCCTGTATCACACTAATAGTTTCTGAAATTCTCCAAGGAGCTCCAGATCTGCTAAACCAGCATTTAGCACATCTTCTGAGAGGTAAGGGTGTTCATTTTTGATGAGTAGGAAATTACTCGTGTACTTGATCATTTGTGTGACTCGAGGGTTAAGAGTATAGGAATTATTTACACAACGATGAATCAAAATATATAATCATGAGAAATTCTGCAGGTGCTGGAAATTCAAAGTAACATGCACAAAATGCTGGAGGAACTTAGCTGGTCAGGTAGCATCTATGAATAAGCAGTCGATCTTTCTGGCTGAAACCTTTCTTCAGGACACTCCTTAGGGGCATGCGTGTTGAGTTATGGTCTGGAATTTGTAGTGAGATAAAATGACAAAGTAAACACTGGAGAAATCCTGTCATATCCTTTTGCGCATGTTCATGCAGAAATAAAAGAGATGCTGACATTAATTCCCTGCTGTCCATTAGAGTGCACTGTTTTGCTATTTTTGCCAATACAAACTGCAGAAAGTAATAAGCTAAAAAGAAGGTACTGTGAACCATTTAACAGAAGAAAACACATGAAAATGTGCTGCATAGCAGAAAATATATTTGAATTTTACTGACCTTCAAGGATATAATTACTGCTCAAAGATGTCTCCAACCCTAAAGTGTATGGAGGAAAGTATATTTTTTGTTGCTTCTAGATGATGAAAGGTTAGCAGTTAGACAATAACAAATCTGGGTGAAATGACAAACTATAGTACTTTGAGGAAAAATAATACTTTATTTTACTATTCATTGAATACCAAAGTGACACACTAGTATGCAAACTTTATATCATTGCACTTGAAGTGGCATAGTAATAAGTAATTTAGCCATTCCAGGGCTTGCATCTGAGAAGTAAGGTAATTTTAAAAAAAGTTATGGTGAATTTTGCCCTTACATTTATTCCAGTCTCAGCTCTGACTGGAATTTTTGGCTCCTTGAATTTCTGCTCATTAAACATGTCACTGAAGGGTATTAAAAAATGGCCAAAACTTGAAAATGCATATTTTTCAGAACTAAGCTTTAAGCCTCACCAAACAATAGTGAGTTAGCTGGTGTTATGCTGCCCAGAATTGGTGTAATCAAAAATGTAGTAATAGCAGAGAATTAATTTGGTCGTATTTTCCTCTCCATATTCTTAATTTGTTTAGTCCTGGAAAGGAAAATAACAATTCAAGTATTCAAGTTTTGCATGACTGATCTGTATGGATTTTTATCACTATTGATAATGTCACTGGTGGTGATAAGGCTGTGCAGTCCAAGCAGCTTCACTGCCAAATGCCCAGTTGAAATCAAATCCTTATCTTGTACCTTTATGAGCAACTGGGATCATGACAATGACATTTACATGGTTCGCCCATTCTGCACACAGTATTACAATAATTCTCATATATATATTGAATTCAGATTAGGTCAATGTTGATTTCCATGTCTCTGAAGTGTACAGGAGGTTAGGATTTTTCTGGAGGGAAAGGTGTAGCATTTTAATGTGGAAAATTGAGAAAAAAGTTTGGTGCAACGACACTTGCTGATCTCTATGGATCAGAATATCGAGCAGTGCCTTGCACCAAAGAATCCTGTATTGCTCAGCCAAAGTCACCCTGGAGCAGGAGTTGTAGAAGTGACATTGAAGATGGGTACAATTGGTGGCAGCATGGATAGGTTCTAGACAAAGCTTAGTAGTGATCCAAAATCATAGGTAATTGTCATTGTCACATTGCACCAACCACGTCTTTAAATTGTAATGAGACAGATCAACCTGTCTACCTTTTGGGCGAGAGAAGTTTATTTTTCTGGCCAGCAGTAGAATTCACTTTGTCTTCTAATATTGACAGCTGAGTTGATATGACCTTATCTTCATGTACCTTGACTCCATCCTGTCTCCTCTTATCCAGTCCCTTCCAATCTACATCGAGGACACCTCGTATGTCTCCGTCATTTGAACAGCTTCTAATTCACTGGCTCCAACCACTTTGCTCTGGATGCCTGGTCTTTTTCCTTGCCATCCTCTATCAGGAAGGTCTAAAAGCCCTATGCTTCTTTCTACTTGTGCAGTCTGTGGTGTCACTCTTTCTTGATGTGACCCCAGTTTAGTATCTCAGCTGAATGATGTAATGTAGCAATGGTGTATTTCTTGAGGACCAAATTGATATGGAATATCAGATTGAAGTTATGTACCCAAATCCTAAAATATATATGAGATCCATTGGTAATGGTGGAATCTGTGGACTCAACACAAGAAACTGAATTAGAACTTTATGATGAATGTTATGGAAATGTACCAATCAAGCTCCATTTCATGGAGGGAGGAATGACTTATGTTCTCTGATCTTTTGCTGCAGTTTCCACTTGTTCGGCTTATTGTATTGATATATCTGCAAAATAGTATGGGTGAGTTTGTGTGCTGGAATAATGCTTCAGTTCTGTATCCCTTACCTCCATCAAACATTCCAGAGTTCAGAATGTAATCTGTATCAGTGATGAACACATCTCAAATATTCAATGCATTATCCTGATAGACATAATCATCTTGCAGATTCTATTTTAGTCTACATTTTGGTGAATAACATTTGCGTAGTACACTGTCCTATGACCATTAAGTCATTAAGATTTGGTTGGTGTCCAGTTTTGTCTCATTTATATTTGTATCTGCAATAGTGCTTTCACAAGTATGCCTTAAAGCTGTGCGTAGCAACCTGTGCACTTGCTTCCTACTCTTGTATGCATCTAATCAACGTTGGTGTTATTCATCATAATCCAAAGGAAAATTAAAACTCTTCTGATACTGGAGTTCTAAAATAAAGCGGACAGCGTAGGACATACTTGGCAGGTGTGTAGGAAGAGAAACAGGCATAACAATTCAGGGTGAGACCTCCCTTTAGAACTGGAGTAGAGAATAACAATGCTTGCTAAGCTGCAGGGATGGTTGGAGTCGGGGTTTAGAATATAAAACAGTGCAGCATTGCATGGGCCGTTTGGTCGAGGATGCTGTGCTGACCTTTCAACCTACTCCACGATCAATCTAACCTTTCCTCCTGCATTGCCTTCCACTTTTCTTTCATCCATGTCCTTATCTAAGAGACTCTTAAATATCTCTAATGTATCGGCGCTAGGGAGCTTTCTTGGCCTGTGATGTTGGACCAGAACTGGCTCTCGGTGATGTCAACCATCTTGACCTCAACGCCACCCCTCTTTTTGACGTCAGTGGTCTGGTCTTTTGTTTTGTATTGAGGGGAAGGTTGTTGCCATATCTCATATCATTAGGCTATCTCCTTCCTGTGTGGAACAGTTGCAAATGAGATCTGTAAGATTAAATGCAATGTGAAACTTATGATCAGTTTTGTGAATTCAGAGTGCATCCATTCAACCAGAGTGTCTGTCAGTTTACTTAAATCCATGTATTAACTGTAGGTATTACACTGTAAATAATTGGTGGGCCAAGAGGAAAGCCGGCATTTGGTGATGGTATTAAACTTTACACCCTTGTACTATTGCCCTGTAAATTTCATTGCTTCAACTGATAGAAAGTTTCACCAGGAATCTGACCACTGTGTGCTATTGTGCATGTAACATGAATATAGCATGCTTCTGCAAGTTATGAGGAGGTCCACTATATGTCTGTAGGGCAACTGTCTAGATGCCATTCAGTATGTCGAGAGGCATAAATCGTGTACAACTGGCAATTGATGTTGTATGCTAAATAGATGCTTATCATGGACCCTGTGCTCTGTTGCTGCAATCTTCTGTTCAGTCTTCACATACCTACCATGTTGTGTGAAAATTGTCCAGGAAAAGTACACTGCGCTAATTCTAATTCACATAACTTTTTTGGTTCTTTTGTACAGTAGATTATTGGAATATTTTTTAGCCATTAAATGATTGATGGGGTGCCCCACAGAGCAATTTCAAAGAGTGGAATAAGTTCATTTAAAATTTTGATGTTATCAATTCAGTATTTACATTGTAATTGATACTCAGTTTCTGTTTCATTAAACTACAAATGAAACATATTTCATTGATATTTATGCTATTCTAAAAATGTGATTATTATTTATTTGTTAGGTGTAATAAAATTAGACTGCATGAACATTACTTCTGAAGCTGGAAGAGCAACACTAAAAGATAAAGAAATGATCGCTGCACTGGAACAGAGGTTTCCTGACCCTTCTGCGCATCAAGAGTTTTTTGATGCTTTGCAACAAGCAAAACTTGATGTTTCTGGTATTTACTTCTATTTTTCTCTAGCAGATTTCATTTCCTTAGAGCAGAAAAGTATAGAACCCACTTTAAACCTGTAATTAGTACTGGTAAAGTTTTGATTTAGGCATAAATTAAACATTGAATTTTCTGTTACACCAAGAAAATGTTGAATAAATTATTTATAAGTATAATGATCAACAGGCAGAGTACATTTATTAATTCCCATTAAGAAACCGTAATATATTTTTATGTTTCATAATGTTAATATAGGAAGACATTCATCCCATACCTAAAATTTTCATTTGCTGCTTCTTAGTACTAAATTCTGTGCAACCTGTTGGCACCGAAGATGCTAATGACAATTTATAAAATCCAAATAATCTACTTAACATCTTTTGCAATGTGGGAGGAAACTGGATCATCAGCCAGAAAGATGGACACTGGATGAGTGTGCAACCTCCACATGACAGCATCCGAATTCAGGATTGTGCCCAGATCCCGGAAACTCTGTAACAGCAGTTATTAAATAGGCAAATGTGATAATCACCTTCTGCACACCACAGGCATTACATTTAGGTGAAAGGGTATTTGCATCTGTGTATGGCTGTGGAGAGCATATTTTAATAAATTAATTAAATGGATTCATTTACACTTGAATAATAAGTAAGAGTCTTAGTCTTAACTTATTTGGAAGATAGCACGTCTGAAAATGCAGTACTACCCGAGTGTCATCCACGATGCTGAAGTCTGCAAGTGTAGTTGGAGCCAATAGGTGTCACTTAAAGTGTTTAAGAACTAAAAATAGCATAGAAATATAAATGCAAGAAGACTTTAGAGATAGACTCTATGAACGCAATATATAAATCATTAGTAATGAATGCTTCGAGGATTGGGAGCAAAAACCCACATTCCCTTCTGGAATCTGCCAAAGGTTGCAAATTAGGCAGGATTATAGTTGCAGCTCCCCCGGGAATTCTGTGTGTTGCCTTACAAAGCTGGAGTATTAGCTTGCCTCAAACAAGGTAAAAAGGTACTGGAGTGGGATGAACTAAGGGCTTCTTAATATTCTGTTTTCTTCATTTGACCAATGCAAGAATGCAACTTTAGAGTTATGGAAAATAGTGTTAGTGAGGCCTCTTTAGTGCTTCAGAGTAAAATGTGCAGCATGTGTTCCAGGTCCTTCAAAAGGAATTTATCACACTTAAAATCCTTTAAGCTTATTTCAAAAGGTTTCCTTGTAAAGTTGGGAGTTGGGGAGGGTACGTATATAGTTTGGGGATAGAGCACTTGAAATGTCAAAAAGAAAATGGCTTGAATTTAAATTCAATTAGATTATGAGAGAGTTAGTTGGACACAGAATTTCCAGGTTCAAGCAAATAGGTGTGGTTGATGTAGAGTTTTTTTTGGTGTGGAGATTACCCTGAAGGATGATGAACATTGTCTACATCGAACTTTAACAAAATCCAGCAAGGGAGTCTGATCCAGGAGGTTAAGTTGCTTGGCATTCTGGATAGGGTCAGTTAGAGTCAATGTTGGCTTAGCAGGTTTAAGTTAGAGTATTGTGTGAAGTTCTGGTCACTTGCCTACAGGAAAGATGTCAATAAGCTTGAAAAAGTAGAGAGAAAATTTACATGGACGTTGCCAGGACTTGGGCATCTGAGTAACAAGAATAGGTTGAATAAGTTGGGATTTTATTCCCTTGCAGTGCAGGAAAATGAGGGAAGATCTCATAGAGGTATCCATAATTATAAAGGGGTATAGATTTCCCGAAGTTGTGTGAGACTAGAACTAGAGGTTATAGGTTTAGGGTGAAAGGTGAAATATTTAACGAGTACCTGAGAAGGAACTGCTTCACTCATAGGGTGTGAAATGAGCTTCCAACAGAAGTGGTAGATGCAGATTTGACTGCAAAATTTGAGAGGTCTGGATAGGTACATGGATAAGAGATGGGACAAGGCAGGAAACGAGGCAGGCATGAATTGTTTCTGTACTCCATTGCTCTATGACTCTGTGATATGCTTCTGGTGGTGTAAGCTATCTGAAAAAAAGCTGATAAGGTGCTGTGGGGCATTCAGTAGTCTGCATAAACTGCATTAGAAATGGGTTAGTATTGCTGACAAAGAAGTGGTCATTTAATTGATCCTTTAAAAAAATATACTTCCTCTCAACTTTATCAATTCCCATTGACAGAGGAGTCTGATATCATAAAAATTAGAGACAGTCCTTTCAAGAACAATTCTATGTAAACAAATTCAGAATAAGAAGAGAACATTTTAGAGATACCTAGTTGGTCAGGGATCAGTGAACACAGAAACAAACTTGCATTTCCGGTATGATATTTCTTAAGAAAATTTGTTAAGTGCTCTTGCAAATTGCTTTTGATGCTCAGTCAGTTGTTACTTTAAAATCCAATGCTGATAGATTTTTATTCAGGAAGAGGATTAGAATCGTTATTAGTCTGAACTCACAGATCAGCCAAAATCTCTTTGAATGGTCTGTCCCACTAGTAAATATACTTAAATTATTTCTGTGTTCCTTCCTGTGTTCCTCTTATGGTGCGAGTTGAGGTCGATGGATAAGAAAAAGAATGGTTGTGGAAAGGTTGGGAAAGGGAGAAGTTTCCCTGTAAGGAGGACATTAATTGCACAGATGGTTGTGAAGTGGATATGGTTAAGCTAAAATAATTTCCTCCTGATGATGACCGGTAGCCTATCATGTTCATGACTGAACTTTTAAATTGTATGTAGGATTTGAAATTAAAGCACTCCTCAGCTTATTAATGAGGGAAAAGCAATTCAACTTTTCTAGATCAAAAACAGAAAATATTAGAAATAGTTTGCCAGCAGTTTTTCATTTTATTTGATAACATTCTTGAGGGTCACCTTGGATGATCTGTGCTAAAGTTGTCATATGATTGGGCTGTAGTTAATCCAAATTAGTGTGAGTCTGAGAAGAGACCAGAAGGGTGCAGAAAGCATCGAGGAAAAGCTGGATATCACAGAAGTACAGATGCTGGAAATTGGTAATAATCGGTTATAGAAACTGCTGGAAGCAACAGCAGGTCAGGAAACATCCATAACCTGAACTGTTAACTCTGTCTTTCTACATAAGCTGCCTGACCTATTGAATCTTTATAATATTTTTTATTTTTAATCTAGAAAAACTGAATTGTTTTTCACTTCAGCAAAGGTTAGCTTAAGGTGTTCGATGCTAAAAAGGGGCTTAATAAAGTCAGTAAAAATGAAATGTTTCTTGTGGTTGTAAGGCTTTATTGGTGACTTTACTCCTACCATTTGGTAGGCCTTGCCTTAAGTCCATCACCTCTCATTTCTGGTTGTTTTGGAAATCAGAAATAAAAGACATAACCTAGCCACAAAAGGCAGCTGTTAGTTCAACACAAAGCAGACTCATGACAGTTTGTGACAAACTGCTCTGATGAATGTAGTCAGTCTCCTCCCTCTGAATCCTCAATAAATGATGTTAAATCGTGCAGCATTCGCTAACATATTTCAGGCCTAAACTCTTGTTTGCGATTCATTTAAGGTGTTAATTGTCGTTCCATGATTCAGTTTCACAGGGGAGTGTAGGAGAAAACTGAAAGCCCATACTGAGTTGGTGTTTGAAAAAACAGGTGATTTATTTAATAAAAGGTGCTGCAGACCAGAGCAGTCAAAGCTAGATAGGCAAAATACTGGAGGAAGTCAGCAGGTCAGGCAGCATCCATGGAAATGAACAAACAGTTGATATTCTGGGCCAAGACCTTTCTTCAGGACTTGAAAGGAATGAGGAAGACACCAGAATAAAAAAAAGTGGGGGGAGAGGAAGAAGGATAGCTATCAGGTGAAAGGTGAAGCCAAGTGGGTGAGAAAGGTAAAGGCTGAAGATGAAAGAATCTGATAGGAGCAGAGAGTGACCCATAGGAAAAAGAGATGGAGGAGGGGCACCAGGATGAGAAGATGTAAGAGGCCAGAGTGGTGAATGGGGGAGGGAATTTTTTTTAACGGAAGGAGAAATCGATATTCATGCCTGATGAGGCTACCTGAATATAAGGTGTTGTTCCTCCGCCTTGAGGATAGCCTCATCGTGTCACATGAGGAGGCCATGAACCGACATATTGGAATGGTAATGAGAATCAGAATTAAAATGTTGGTTAATGGGCAAGTTCTGCTTTTGGCGGATGGCGTGGAGGTTCTTGATGAAGTGGTCTCCCAATTTATGTCAAATTGCACCAAAGTATAGATAGAAGGCTGCATCGGGAGCATTGGATGACCCAGCAGATTCACACGTGAAATGTTGCCGCACCTGGAAGGAATTTTTGGGGCCCTGAATGGAGGTGGGTGAGGAGTTGAATGGGCAGGTGTAGCACTTGGGCTGCTTGCAACAATAAGTGTCTAAAGGGAGATTAGTGGAGAGGAATGAGTGGATAAGGAAATCACAGAATGAGCGATCCTTGTGGAAAGTGGAGAGTCAGGGGAAGGAAGGTAATGATGCATTTAGTGGTAGGATCTCTTACGAGATGGCAGAAGTTGTGAGAAAGGTGTGTTGGATGTAGAGACCCATGGGGTCATAGATAGGACAAGAGGAATTCTATCACTATTAAGGAAGTGATAAGATGGGGTGAGCAGGAATGCCTGGGAAATGGAGGAGATGCAGAAGAGGGTAGCATCAATGAAGAAGGAAGGAAATCCCCTTTCTATAAAGAAAATGGACATCTCTGATGTCCTGAAAACAGATGTGGTGGCGACAAAGGAACTGAGAAAAGGGAATATTATTTTTACAGGTGACAGGGTAGAAAGGGTTATAGTCAAGAAAGCTGCAGGAATTGGTAAGTTTATAAAAGATGTTGGTTGATAGTTTGCCTCTACAGATGAAGACAGGGAGATTGAGAAAGAGGAGAGAGGTGTCAAAAATGGACCAAGTGAATTTAAGGGCAAGGTGCAAGATAGAGGCAAAGCTGATGAAATTGATGAGCTTAGCACGGGTGCATGAATAGTACCAATGCAGTCATCAGTATAGCGGAGGAAGAGTTTGGGAACATTGCCAGGAACCAGTCAAAGCTGTTCTTTCCAAGCATGAATTTGCTACTGCTTTTACATTCTGAATTGACGAGATTATGGAATAAAATAGTTGATTATTACATCGCAGTTAGAGATTGCAGGTACGGCATTATGGCCATTACTGAGTCATGGCTGAAAGAAGATCATAGTTGAGGATTTAACACACAAGGATACACATTGTATCAAAAGGATAGGCAGAGGGAGTTGGGTGGCTCTGTTGGTAAAAACTGAAATCAGATCCTTAGAGATGACATAGAATTGGAGGAGGTAAAGTACTTGTGGGTAGCTTTAAGAAACTGAAAGTTTAAAAAGACCCTGATGGAAGTTATATACAGTCTCCGAACAGTAGACAGAACGTGAGATTCAAATTACAATGGAAGATAGTATTTAAGAAGGACAATGTTATGATAGTCACGGGGATTTCAATATGCAGGCTGATTGGAAAAATCAGGTTGGTGCTGGATCCCAAGAGAGTGAATTTGTAGAATGCCTACAGGGAGACTTCCTAGAGCAGCTTGTGGTTGAGCCCACGAGGGGAAAGGCAGTTTTGGATGGGGTGTTGTGTAATGAACCAGATTTGATTAGCATGCTGAGGATCAAGGAAACATAAGGAGGTAGTGATCATAGAGCATAGAATAGTACAGCACATTACAGGCCCTTCGGCCCATGATGTTGTGCCGACCCTCAAACCCTGCCTCCCATATAACCCCCACCTTAAATTCCTCCATATACCTGTCTAGTAGTCTCTTAAACTTCACTAGTGTATCTGCCTCCACCACTGACTCAGTCAGTGCATTCCATGCACCAACCACTCTGAGTAAAAAACCTTCCTCTAATATCCTCCTTGAACTTCCCTCCCTTTACCTTAAAGCCATGTCCTCTTGTACTGAGCAGTGGTGCCCTGGGGAAGAGGTGCTGGCTGTGCACTCTGTCTATTCGTCTTAATATCTTGTACACTTCTATCATGTCTCCAATCATCCTCCTTCTCTCCAAAGAGTAAAGCCCTAGCTCCCTTAATCTCTGATCATAATCCATACTCTCTAAACCAGGCAGCATCCTGGTAAATCTCCTCTGTGACCTTTCCAATGTTTCCACATCCTTCCTATAGTGAGGCGACCAGAACTGGACACAGTACTCCAAGTATGGCCTAACTAGAGTTTTATAGAGCTGCATCATTACATTGCGTCTCTTAAACTCTATCCTTCGACTTATGAAAGCTAACACCCCATAAGCTTTCTTAACTACCCTATCTACCTGTGAGGCAACATTAAGGGATCTGTGGACATGTACCCCCAGATCCCTCTGCTCCTCCACACTACCAAGTAACCTGCCAATTACTTTGTCCTCTGCCTTGGAAATTGTCCTTCCAAAGTGTACCACCTCACACTTCTCCGGGTTGAACTCCATCTGCCTCCATCAGCCCACTTCTGCATCCTATCAATGTCTCTCTGCAATCTTCGACAATCCTCTACACTATCTACAACACCGCCAACCCTTGTGTCATCTGCAAACTTGCCAACCCACCCTTCTACCCCCACATCCAGGTCATTAATAAAAATCACAAAAAGTACAGGTCCTAGAACAGATCCTCGTGGGACACCACTAGTCACAACCCTCCAACCTGAATGTACTCCCTCCACCATGACCCTCTGCCTTCTGCAGGCAAGCCAATTCTGAATCCACCTGGCCAAACTTCCCTGGATCCCATGTCTTCTGACTTTTTGAATAAGCCTACCATGTGGAACCTTGTCAAATGCCTTACTAAAATCCATGTAGATCACATCCACTGCACTACTCTCATCTATATGCCTGGTCACCTCCTCAAAGAACTCTATCAGGCTTGTTAGGCTCGATCTGCCCTTCACAAAGCCATGCTGACTGTCCCTGATCAGACCATGATTCTCTAAATGCCCATAGATCCTATCTCTAAGAATCTTTTCTAACAGCTTTCCCACCACAGATGTAAGGCTCACTGGTCTATAATTATCTGGACTATCCCTACTACCTTTTTCGAACAAGGGTACAACATTCGCCTCCCTCCAGTCCTCCAGAACCATTCTCGTGGACAACGAGGACATAAAGATCCTAGCCAGAGGTTCAGCAATCTCTTCCCTTGCCTTGTGTAGCAGCCTGGGGATTATTCCGTCAGGCTCCAGGGACTTATCCATCCTAATGTATTTTAATAACTCCAACACCTCCTCTCCTTAATATCAACATGCTCCAGAACATCAACCTCACTCATATTGTCCTCACCGTCATCAAGTTCCCTCTCAGTGGTGAATACCGAAGAGAAGTATTCTTTGAGGACCTCGCTCACTTCCACAGCCTCCAGGCACATCTTCCCACTTTTATCTCTAATCAGTCCTACCTTCACTCCTGTCATCCTTTTGTTCTTCACATAATTGAAGAATGCCTTGGGGTTTTCCTTTACCCTACTCGCCAAGGCCTTCTCATGCCCCCTTCTTGCTCTTCTCAGCCCCTTCTTAAGCTTCTTTCTTGCTACCCTATATTCCTCAATAGACCCATCCGATCCTTGCTTCCTAAACCTCATTTATGCTGCCTTCTTCCACCTGACAAGATTTTCCACCACTTATCACCCATCGTTCCTTCACCCTACCATTCTTTATCTTCCTCACCGGGACAAATTTATCCCTAACATCCTACAAGAGATCCTTAAACATTGACCACATATCCATAGTACATTTCCCTGCAAAAACATCATCCCAATTCGCACTCGCAAGTCTAGCCTTATAGCCTCATAATTTGTCCTCATGATATGAAAGAATTCACCCTGCAGTTTGGGAGAGAGAAGCTAAAGTCAGATGTATCAGTATTACACTGGAATAAATGGATTTACAGAGGCATGAGATAGGAGCTGGCCAAAGTTGATAGGAAGTGACACTAGCAGGGATGATGGCTAAAACAGCTGTGGTTCGAGTTTCTGGGAGCAATTTGGAAAGCATGGGATAGATACATCTCAAAGATGAAGAAGTAATCTAAAGGGAGTATGTGGCAACCATGGCTGACAAGAGAAGTCAAAGAGAGCAAAAAAAAAACATGAGAGGGCATGCACTATCACAAAAAATAGTGATGTTAGAGGATTGGGAAGCTCTTAAAAACCAGCAGAGGCAATTACAAAAGCCATAAGGAGAGAAAAGATGAAATATGAAGGTAAGCTAGCCAATAAAATAAAAATGAATATCAAGTTTTATTAAGATGAGTAAAAGAGGTGGAAGTGGATATCTGACCATTGGAAAATCATGCTGGAGGTGTAGTAATGGAAGACAAAGAAATGGCAGTAAACGTAATAAGTACTTTGTACCAGTCTTCACTGTGGAAGACATTAGTAGTGTTCCAGAAATTCAAGTGTATCTTGGGCAGAAGTGAGTGTAGTTGTTATTACTAAGGGGAGGGTGTTTTGGAAGCTGAAAGGACTGAAGGTAGATAAGTCACCTAGACCACATGGACTACACCTCAAAGTTCCGAAAGAGGTAGTTGAAGGGATTGTTCAAGCATCGGCAATGATCTTCCGAGAATCTCTACATTCTGGAATGGTCTTGGAGGACTGGAAAATTGCAAATGTCACTCCTTTCTTTAAAAAGGGAGGGAAGCAGAAAGGAAATTATAGGCCAATTAGCTTGACTTCAGTGGTTGGGAAGATGCTGGAGTCCATTATTAAGGGTGAGGTTTTGGGTACTTGGAGACACATAACAAAATAGTCAAAGTCAGCATGGTTCTCTTCAGGAAAAATAAGAGACATAGGAATGTCAGTGGATGTATACTTGGATTTTCAGAAGGCCTTTGACAAGGTGCCATACATGAGGGTACTTAAAAAGACAAGAGTCCATGGTATTACAGGAAAGATACTAGCATGGACAGGTATGGGGAAAAGAGTGGGAATAATGGGATTTTTTCTGGCTGGCTGCTCGTGACTAGTGGTGTTCAGCTGAAGTTAGTGCTGGGACTGCTTATTTTCACTTTATATATCAATAATTAGGGTGATGGAATCGATGATTTTGTGGCTAAATCTGTGGATGACACAAAGATCAGTGGAGAGGCAGTTTGTGTTGAGAAAGCAGGGAGTCTGCAGAAGGACTTGGACAGATTGGGAGATTGGGCAAATAGTAGCAAGTAGAATACAGTGTAGTGAGGTGTATGGTCATGCAGTTCAGTGGAATGAATAACATCATAGATTATTTAGAAATAGAGAGAAAATTCAAAAGTCATAGGTGGGAAGGGAATCCTTGTGCAGGATTCCCTAAAGGTTAACTTGCAGGTTGAGTCTGTGGTAAGGAAGGAGAGGACCAGAATATGGGAGCAAGGATGTAATGCTGAGTCTTTATAAGGCATTGGTGAGGCCACGCTTGCAGTATTATGAGCAATTTTAGGCATCTTATCTAAGGAAAGATGTGCTGATATTGGAGAGAGTCTACAGGAGGTTCACGAGAATGATTTCGGAATGAAAGGATTAACATGGGCATTTAATGGCTCTGTGCCTGTCGAGGCTGGACTTTTAAAGAAAGGTGGGGGATCTTATTGAAGCCTATTCAGTGTAGAAAGGCCTAGATAGAGTGGATAGAGAGAAGCTGCTTCCTCTCTTGGGTGAGTCTAGGATGAAAGAGCACTGCTTCAAAATAAGTAAATGTCTTCTTAGAACAGAGATGAAGATGAATTTCTTTGGACAGAGTAGTGAATCTCTGGCATTCATTGTCACAGATGACTGGGGAAGCCAAGCCATTGGGTATTTTTAAAGCAGAGATTGATAGTTTCTTGATTAGTCAGGGTATCAAAGGTTACTGGGAGAAGGTAGGAGAATGGGAATTAGAGGGATAACCAATTAGTCATGATGGAATATACAGACTCAATGGGCTGAATGGCCTAATTTTGCTTCCGTGTATTATGAGCTTATTACCATATTTTGCTATCAGAATAGCAGTTACAGAAAGTCTTGAGTAACAGACTAACTCCTGTTTACAGAATAAAATAATTATCAAATACCTAACAGTAAAACCACTTTTCTATTACAATAGAACATAATTCATAAAGTTACTGAAACATGACCATCAACACTGATGCATTCCATTTTCTCTACCAAGGCTTTGTCTGTGGTTCTCTCAATCCATATGCCTCTTTACAAGTTATTACCCCTTACTATTCTTTCCCATGGAACAGGGAGTTTCGAGCTGTGATTTGAACAAGGGCCAATGTAATTTGCATAGGATCAGAACAGAATTGGTATTACAGTCATTATTTGCACTTGACTTAAAATATACCCACCCACTTCTTGTAATACTAGGCCTTTGTCTTATCCTCATGCCAAATATGAAAATTTTCTGAACTTTTGCAAAATTTTAATATAATGAAAAGTTTATTTCATCATTTATATAATTTTTTTAACTTATGAAAATATGATATTGCATATTATGAGTATGAATCTTTCAAAGAGCTATCCCCTTTCCTGCTGTTTATCTGCTGTATCCTTATGGGCATTCTTTATACATTTAATCCATTTTCATGCAGCATGCTGCATTTAAAAAGAAATCCAATCTCCTACAATTTGCTAAGTTTAAGTAATAAATGGTCACTTGGGAAGAAGAAATATATGTACTTTTGTTGCATATTTTCACTGAATAGCACAGACTTGCATGCAAAGCTGTATGAAAATAAAATAATTTGTTGTAAGAAATAATATTCATGTAATGACTTGAAGTCATTAAATGGCATGAATGTTTAGCACCTTGGTGAATAATAAATCGTAGATGTTATTGTAAAACACCCAGTGACTGGGGTATTACTGCCTCTGCCCAAGAGCACCATGTGAAGCCAGCAGATCTGTAGGAACAATTCCACTTATGGACAGTGGAAAGTCTGAATATCACCATGGAGAAACTGCACCCTGTTCAACTTTACTTTCCGGCAGAATTCTATCCACAACTTTGCCAGGCATCAATATTATTAGAGTTTAAAACTTTTAAGAAGATAATGAAGAATTTATAATTGTGTAAAATACTTGTACTCTCAATGTTAACAGAAATACTTTAAAAAAAAAGCAAATTTAAGTAACTAAAAGCTTTAAGCAAAACACAATCAACAAAACAAAATTACTGTATACTTTCCTCTCAATCCTGCAACCCCAATTGAATTATGCAGTTGGTGAGCATGTAGAGGTCTGAACTGGCAGACAGTTTGAGAGATGATTTCTCTAGCATCATTGATTTGCGTATTGAACGCATGCTAGTGAAATCAAAGAAATGTAGATGCTGGAAATCCGAATTAAATATAGAAAATTTTGGAAATGCTCAGCAATCATTTCCTGGGCTTGTTTCATTTGTTCAGTTAAGTACTGCTGGCATTTACCAGAGAAATCCAATATTCCTTTTGCTTGCTTGGCATTACTTACTGCTGCAAATGAATTTTAAGCAACAGACAACTTTACTAATTCTATTTTAAGCAATAAATAAAATTTCAAAGCAATTTAAATGCTGGTTCCTGTGAAATATAATAGCCAACAGCAATATAAATGATTATTCATAGGGTGTGTAAAGAAAATATTAATTTTTTTGTGCCTTTGTTTTAGGTTTAACTACTGAACAGATTTTGCTAAAAGATCTAAAGGAACTGTCGGAAGGAGATACAAAGCTCGCTATTAGTACTGTGTACATGACCCTCGAGGTGAGTGAATTTCTGGGAAAACTGGATATAATTCAACAACAGCAATATGCAGGGTGGTCCATTCCATCACATTTTATGTTTACTTTTGATATTACAAACAACATTCACAGCACAGTTTGAATGATGTTACCACTTCTTTACAGACATAAATGCTTAATTGTGGACTGATTTGCATAATGCATATTAATAACTTTCTTAATGAAGTGTGATCCATCATGTTTTTGAATATCACAAATGAAATATTACATTCTTTCATTCTGAGAGGCGTGTCACTGTGTGATGGCTCATAGGAATTCCTTAATATAGAACTGAGCAGGATGTTTTCAATTCTCTGGATCAATCCATGACTTAGCTGTCAGGAGCAGAATGCATTTAAAGTCCGGATATCAGCCATGAAAACTATGAATTAAAAAATCTTTAATGCACTTTATTAAATATCATGGGTCAACCATGCATAGCCCTGTAGAAAAAAATCTTTGTTCAATGCGGCTGTGTATTCTCTCTGCTTTTTCATTCTATAGTTCGTTTACTGTAGCACATTTCATGTTATGTGGCTGACACCAATTAATTCATATGTATTTTTTCTGCAGTATGGTTTTCATTTATTCTACTGCACTTCCTTTCGTAATTAGGTGTGACTGGTTGTTTTACTAAGATACATTATTTTCTTTGAAAATATGAGTTTTTTAATTTTCTATACTGAATTATTCATAAAATTATAGACTACTTGCAAAATTAGGACTGTGAATTTTGAGAATGGAATTTAACTAATGGATAGAAAGATATATATTACCTAAACAATCTTACCAAGCATCTTGTGATCCAAAAGGTTTTAAAGGAGTGCTGGATAGTATAAGAATGTTTAAGAAAAGTTTGCTTTAGTTACTGTTCTCATTCAATGCTAACTTTCTGAAGTCTGCTATTTTTTTTGGAAAAAGGACTGCAGGAAAATAAACAAATAAAATCCTACAAACCATTGATCACCAAATAGTAGCTTCATCCAACTCATCAGCTTTGCAATTTTTGACTTTGGTAGATATAAACTAAATTATAACTTCCCTTGTTGATAATCCTAACACCAATCACTTTGAATAATGGTCATTTTTGTCCTTCTTTTGACATCTTCTCTGTTTCTCCCACCCAATAACTGTTTTCTCAGTTCTGTGAATCATTTGTTTTATTCCATTGGTTCCAAATATTTTAATAATCTATGCATGTTTTCCATTTGCTGATGGTATAGATTAATTCTGCTGCATGTGACTAGTACCTGATACAAAAATAATTGCAGATCTTTCTGATTTTATACGAAGTAGCATTAAAATTCCTTTTGCTGATTTGATATCAAGGTGTATTACTGAGTGTTGGATTTTGTAATTTTTTTTCCACATTTCTCCATTAATCTCATATATCATAATTTATTTGGTTATTTTATATACAACATTCTATTTAGCTGAATCACCACATCTGACATATTTCTGGGTTTTAAGTTGCTTATAACTAGCATCTTGATAATCTCATTTATTTTATTATTTATAAATTTATAGGTCAAGAAGCAACCAATATTTACTTTGTTCATTTTTGAAATATTTCATCAGTGAGGGTTGGGGTGCAATGCTCCAATTCTCCGTTGCCTTTTCAAACCTCATCCATAATTCACTTAGCATGTTCTGCCGTGAATATCATATTTGCTCATTCTGTACCCAACTGGCTCTCTATTAAATAAAAGCATTAACAAAATATTTTCATAATTCAAGCAATAGAGCCTTATTTTGTTACACTTGCTGTTGTTTGCAGTATGATATAGCACTAAAAGGAATATATCCTGGCCCCGATGTTCTGTTTACATTCTTAGTCACTGAGGCTAATCAAAGAGGCTACAACAATGGTCCAAATGATAATCTGTTCATGTGTGAGTATGTGGTTAGGACTTGGAGGACCTTGAACAAGGAGAAGTACACAAAGATAAGGCATGAGTGTTACTAACATGCAGGAAATATTGTGGTTGTGCAAGCAACCAGATGCTCAAGAATGTTGCACTGATTGCAAAGAAATTATATCAAAGATTCTGTCAGTAAGTGGAAACAGGATTATGAAAATGGCATTGCACTTGCTTGATGGTGAATCAAACAATGTTATGCTGAATTCACTTCACAGCTCTTGAGTTTAATAGCAAAACTGCCACTTAGGTTTAAGTATTGTGAAATAAGCAGTAACAAGCAACTGTTTCCTTAATATAGAATGATTATATGATATATATACAATGTCTGAAATACATCTTGTTTGATGAACTTCAATAAAAAAAATAAAATACAAAAAAAAAGAATAATCCTTTTATTGGTTCACCAGTTAGACTTCTGAAAGATATTTTTGAAAATTGTGTGAAAATAATTATGAATGTTATTAATATGCACTCCATTAATTGCATATCTTCTTACATTAATAGGTCTGTATTCAATATGTACAATTGATAGTACTGTACCCTAAATAAGTAGGTATATCTTTGCCTTTACTGCTTAATCTTAGTTCTGAATGTAGTATGCTGAAACCAAGCTTCGTGGGGAGATTCTGTTGTTCTTAAAATCATTTTAACTTGGGACTTGTTTTGTTTTTGCATGGATGGTTAAAAATAGTAGGAATCATTAGGTATTTGCCATGCAGAGGCTAATTATTTTGTGAGAGGAAACTGCGTTGGGAACTCTGGAGAATAGTACTTGGGATAAAAGTGAGAGGCAGAGAGCAGTTGTTCAGCATGATTGCATTGGTGGATAGGTAGCAAAATTGCTTATGAAATTGTTATACTCTATTTTGTGGATTGCATGGGGAAAATATACAATGAGAAAATTAAACTATTCTGGTTGTAGAGTTTGCTAAAGTTTTTGGATTGTCTGTGCATATGATATAATAATCAACTATCAATAGGGAAATTAAACTGCACGCATTATATGTTTTGACATCACTTGCACAAAATTCATTCTTGCAAATGCAGTCTGTACTGCTTTTTATGAGTGATACCGCTTGATGTGAATTTTTGATGGATTTTATTCTAGAACGGTGAAAGGTCTCCAAGACCTAATTTACTTTGTAATCAGTGATAGAGCAAATTCAAGATCACGTTTAATTGTCATTCAATCATCCACGTGTATACAGTTAAGTGAAACATCATTTCTTTGGGGCCAAGGTAGAAAATGCAGTAAATGCAGTCACACACATCATATAAAGTTACAATGGCAGATACAGTCACAGGTAACATTAGTACAAGCCCTTCAGTGGAATGGCCTGAAGATTGATAGTTCATGGGATATTGTCCTGCAGCCGTGTTTCTGCAAGAATAAGAACACAGCAGTTTCGCATCTCCCGCAGCCGCCGAGAAAGGCAATCCCGCTTAGCTTCCAGGGGGTGAACACCAGAGAACAGTACCAACAGGAGAGACAGCCTGTTAGGGGCCAGCTCGCAACACATGGATTCCAATGCACTTGTCACATCTCTGTTTCCTTCCACACCACCTCTCCTGAGTGGCAGTAACAAGCGATGCTATGGCATTAGGGTTTGGTCTGGACAACAACCAAGGCCACATAGCTCCCCCACCATAGATCTCACCAATAAACTGAAGTTACTGTCCATTACATCTTAAAATTAGAGATTGGCTGAAGGAAGGAGGCACACGTTAGTTTTGGAATAGTGTTGAGTTTTGTAACCAAGTTTACATTAAACTTAACATATACATGCCAACTGAAGTTGAACTCATAAACGTTTGTGAAGTGCCCAATGTTTTTCAAGTTAGACTGAAGCTAAATTTTATTACTGTATTGACTTACTTGTGGAAGGGAATGTTTTGAAGAAGTAAATGCATAATTTGTAGTTATAAGATCATCACTTATGGTTGAACAAGAACTTTGTGCCTTGGTCTGGGAATATGTCTACTGTGCCAATATTGACATAGGATGATCTAGTGTGATTTTCACCACATTTCACAAAATACTCAGTACTTCATCTACCGGCTGTTCCTTTCTGATGTCAATGTAGATCTGATTTAGGGAAATGTGTCAATCAGATTTTGTAAATCTTACAGAAACACAATAAGTAGCAAGCTAATGCTGCTTTTAGATTACTAATATGCTAAGTTGTTTTACTCAAGGATGCTAATTAGTTCAAAGTTAGAAGTTGTTTATCAAGCATATTCATACTGTCTCAATCAAAATTCAAATCCATTGTAAACACTACCTTCCATTGATTCTTCTGTGATGATATTAGGGATAAGTATAGAAAACTCATAGTAATTATATTTTAGTGAAATTGTCAAATGTCTTGCAATTTGGTTAACTTTGTGAAAATGGCCAGATTTATCAATGTACTAGTACATAGATATGTAGTGTGTAGTCTAGGCCGCCGTTAGTCTTGATAGACCATGGATTTGTTTCCCTTGGAAAGTTTCCAGGGCGCAAACCTGGGCAAGTTTTTTTAATGGAAGACCGGCAGTTGCTCAAGCTGCAAGTCTCCCCTCTCCACGCCACTGATGTTGTTCAAGGGAAGGGCATTAGGATCCATACAACTTGGCACCGGTGTCGTCGCAGAGCAATGTGTGGTCAAGTGCCTTGCTCAAGGACACACACAGCCTCAGCCAAGGCTCGAACTAGCGACCTTCAGATCACTAGACAAATGCCTTTACAGTATTCAGAATTTCAAAGCCTTGTTTCAGCTGGCCTATATATATCTTTGTTTCTGAGCTTTTAACTCTAATTAAGAAAGGGTAGTAAAATGATTGTTGTGTATTTCATATTTAGCAATATGGCTAAGACCAGAAGTGAATGGCAAATTCATTAAAATGAAATTGGACATTTGCTTGGCTGTTTGTCGTTCTACAAAATGAGTTTGAAAGGTATTTCAAAGTTACTAAACTGAAGCCTGTGCATATTCAACTAAGAACTTATACCGGAGAAAAAATAACTCCTGTGGGAATGATATTTATAACAGTGAAATCCAACAACTACTAAGCCAGACTGGGCTTGTATGAGGTAAAATCAGGACGGCCAGCATTGTGGGGTTGTGAGTGGCTAAGACAACTACAACTTGAGACCCATCTGCCATTGACATGCTACATCGCCTGCTATAGAGTCAACTGGAAGCAAGTTAAGAAAGGTAGAATTAGATGCAAAGACCAAAGCCCAAATGGATGAATGGAAGACCAAAAAGAATCAAGTCAATGGAGCTATGGAAACAGAATTTGTCAGATGATGTGGATGATCTAACAATGAAGAGTGATCAGATTGTAAAGGGAGCTATAGAAGGATTAATTCAGTGAACTAAATGCACCTTCCCAAGATCAAGATGCAATTTCTAGAAAGAAGAAAAGGGAAAAAAGAGAAAGGCATGAAAGAGTGAAGGAATATGAGAAAGAAAAAGAGTGGGATTGGGAGAGAGAGCGAGACCATGATAGGGATCAAGTGAGAAGCAAGGATTGAAGTAGATCCAGAAGGAAAAGCTGAGAAATGGAGAAGTGTGTCCAGAGCTGTCAGAACCACTTCCTGCAGTTTCAGAGTCAACTCCTATGACCATCAAGGAGGAGGCCTCCGTACCGGAGATTGTTTTCACAGCCGCACATCACACCTCCCTTGTCAGGAGAGTGGTTATCCTGCAAGAGTAAGGAATCTTCCACAATGATTAAATATGTAGGCTGAATGGAACAGTTTAAAATTTACTATACTTGTATATATGGCATACTACATATATAGTTGAGGTACATTCTATATTGAGTTGGAGTTTATAGCTAAGCAGGGAGGAATGTTGTGTCTTTAATATTGAAGTAATATTTGAGTAATATTGTAAATATATTGTTTGATTAAGCATTCTTGTTCATTTAAATAATTGATAGTGGGTTATATGTAAATAATTTAAGTAACTTAATAAGTAACTTAAGATGTAATGGACAGTAAGTGCAATGCATACATTATGACACCACCAGGTGATACCTGTGCACCTTGCTTAAAATAAAATTAAGTTAGACTCACATTTCAGGTTCCTGTCTTTTCCTTCTAATCAGTTTAATGTTTGGGAGTTACAAATAACAATGGTATGGAATAACATTATTCTGGTTTCTGGTTTGAAATTAATGGTTTTTACAAGTTGTTATTGGACATGGATTTTATCTTGCTTAAAGATCAATGAGACCTCAAAATTAGGTCTCTCTGCGAGAATTGCTGCCTATAGATCCGTCCATGAAAATTTGGAAGGTCAATCTCCCTGGCTTTTGCATGAACTATCAAATAGTGTTGATCTAGTTAACTTTTTTTTAAAAAAAGTTAGCTAATGAAGTTATAATAGTCCCATTTATAATTATTTAACTTAATGATAATAAATTGGTTTATAGTGCCCTTAATCTATCGAGGAGCATTTATTTTAAAATCAATTCATTAATAGTATTCATAAAATTAGAATTAACTGAAATTTGAATAGTTCTCTTTATAATTTTACTTCACTGATCCATATGTAAGCTAATGGACCTAAGTTTATGGCAAACAATAAACAGCTAAATAAACAACAACGTTATAGACTTAAAAGTAGGTAGTTCTCAGTGGCATTAAAAAAATCTACAAATAAGTGAATCCAATCCCTGGCATAACTTGCCAGGAATCTGCTGAAAACATGTCCCAGTGTTTTAGAGAACCAAGGCACTCATTTTTACATACATACTCTGGACTTTTGGTGGCATGCTGCATAGCCGAGGGGAGGCCATTAGAAATTAATATTAAATAAATCACCAAGGGGTCCTTCCGCAACCCAAATCTTAAAGCCACATAGTGTGCTACTAATGGGCTTAAATGGTTTGAAGTGGATTTGTTTCATGGATGTCATTTACATTATGTATATATTTATTTATGACTTTTTAATTGTGGCTGGAAATAAATGTTAGCAGATACTGTGTTCCCCTTTGCTGAATACATACTGTATGCTAAATCAATCAGTTCCAATTAATCTTGAGCGTATAATGCAGTGTGAGACTAATTCGGATAGGGTCTAATATTATGAAAAAATATTCTTTTGTGATGAAAGGGGAATTATTTAGATACTTCATAGTCAAGTGCTCTGCCAGTTTATTTATCATTAATGGGCAATAGTATTGCTGCTTTTGGAAGCAATTAATAATTTGATATCTCACAAAAAAAACCTTGAAAGAATGATAAAGTGATTCTTCATTTCTTTGCCTTCATTTTTTATCATGCATCATTGAATATTATTTTGCTCTTTATTTTTGTTTATAGATGTATATACCTCATGTCATAAAGTAATAATATAGGCTATTTCTTTAGAACTTTAGATAATATATTGTAAATTTGAAATGATGCATTATAATGGATCCTAGTTCCATTATATACTTCATCTTGTATACTTTGGTAAAAAAAAATCCATTCATTTGATAGAATAGTGGTCCGTTTCATAGATGAATCACACTTAATATCTGGACATAATATTCATGTATGTAGGAAACACAAAATGGAGAGGAATATCTCCTATTAACAGAGCTTATCTTGCCAATTACCCAGATTTGATTTTCGTTTTGTTCAAAGATAAAGCCAGTAGCAGTTTTCATTTTATTTTGTAACTAATTTTATAAGATTTCCATGATACAGAGGTCTATGCATTCTACTCAATGCATGCTTAATTTATATTAGAAATGGTTCCAATGGAAATTGTTTTAAAATGGCCAGGTGGATTTTTAATAAAGACATTTTGGGTTTCTGTTCTTTGGAGATTGTTTAATACATTTGTTCATTGTGGGGGGAAAAGGCACACAATTAGAAACTGGAAGCTTTGCTCATTTTTTTTTGGTGTTGTATAATAAACAGTAGGTTATTTGTTTCCTTCGAATTGAAAATGATCAGGCAGCTAGATGATATGACATTAGCTCATAAGCTGCTGTGGGTGTTCCATACACTGTGAGACTAATGCGTTTATCTATCTAAAAGTTATGCAAGTTTTATTTATCTCTCATACTGTCAAAAGTGATGTCTTAATACTTTCACTGGGATTTGATGTCTTTTTTTTTTGCAGTAATTTATTTCATGCCTGTTGTTGTACAGATGTTGTATCAGCAGGATTTTCTTTCTTTACATTTTATCTGTTACTGTTTAACCCTTAAAATTCTAGTCATGGAATTTGCTATAAATGTATTTTCCATATTGTACGTTACAGTACATAGTTTCGAGCCAACATTAAGTTGCATTTTAATCATTACATAATGTAAGTTGCCCAACAGAAGATTTCAATTGGATATGTGAAAAGTGCGTGGTCTATTCATATCATGTTGTTTTGTGTGCCTCTGACATTAGAAATAGAGGTTTATGTTATTTCCTGATCATACATGCCTATAAAATTGACTAGTATTTAAAATATATATATATATTTATATCATCTTACATGAAGTTGTCTTGTGAACAAAGTAAATATTATATACTTTTATTGGATAATTGTGGGCTTTGATAGTTGGTTGATTCTGGGACTCATATGAAATGTATTCTCTGCCTTACTGTGAAGTGGTTTGGACTTTGCAAGCGTCAATGAATTACAGATGCCAGCCATTCATCATATTTGCTTTACCACAGACTTTCCCTAGGCTTTTGCATTGGAGCTTTGAATTAGAAGGCCATTTACAGAGTTGCCTCTCAAATCGAGGAGTGGGTGAATAGGGAAAATAAGTATATATTTCCTTAGCCATTAAAGGTGAGAAGTCCTTAATCAGCAGCACAGTATCTAAAAAAATGGAAAATCTATAGCAAAGCATGTACAGAAAGTAACAATGAGAGACAAAAAAGACAGAATTAGACTATGAAAAAATAAAGATTTTTTACATTTTTGTTTTATTTATATCTCCAAAATTTGAAGAACATAGACCCCACAGTTTTACAAGTAAAGTTACAGTGCTTGAAGGATGGTTCTTTAGTTAATAATTACCATGCTGTTCAAAGTCCCAAGTAACACTGGGATAAATTTTTAGGTGAGTTGTGTGGATTAGTTCAGCAATTACTTGTATTTAATTAGTTTGATGGTGGGTCTTGGTCTGAATGACAAGTGCAGTGATGTTTCTGGCAAAGCAAGGTAATTCCAAACAGTAGGTTCTGAGTTTCTAGATATAACTTATCACTTGATATTTGTGATTAGTGACCATCTAATCATTAAATCTAGATGGCACTTCACCACGGGCCTGTTACATGTTGCTAAAATATATATAATTAATTTCTTCTATACTCTGTGGCTTTCAAATTTTAATTGTGACATTATCAATTTGTTCATAGCTATTTTGGCAATGATTTTTGATCAGTCTGTATATGGTATTGCAATATATTCCTCACAACTGCAGTAGACTACAGTTGGAACTTCCTAAAATTACAGCAGAACTTCCTTTTAACATGGGAAATATCTCAAACTAGAAATACTGGAAACACTCATTAGATTTGGCAGCATCTGCAAAAAGCAACAAAGTTGACATTTTAGTTCAGAACTAAAGTTGAGAGAAAGCAAGTTAGTTATGATTTGCAGACTATGTTGAGGAGAGTTGGGTAGGTTTGGATGAAGTTAGGGTTGCCACCTTGAGGTCACCTGGATGAAAGATTAATGGGGGTGATAGTACTTGGAGTATTGTGTGCAGTTTTGGGCTCCTTACTTTAGAAAGTATATATTGACATTGGAGAGGCTTCAGAGAAGATTCATGAGAATGATTCCAGGAACTGTATGAGGAACATCTGGCAGCTCTTGGGCTGTATTCCCTGGAGTTCAGGAGAATGAGGGGGGATCTCATAGAAGCATTCAGAATGTTAAAAGGCCTGAACAGATTAGATATGACAAAGTTACTTCCCATGGTAGGGAAGTCTAGGACAAGAGGGCATGACTTCGGGATTAAAGGACGTCCATTTAGAACAGAGATGCAGAGAAATTACTTTAGACAGAGGGTGGTAAATCTATGGAATTTGTTGCCATGAGTGGCTGCGGAGGCCAAGTCTTTGTGTGCATTTAAGGCAGAGGTAGACAGGTTCTTGATTAGCCAGGGCATCAAAGGGTATGGGGAGAAGGCAGGGGAGTGGGGATGACTGAAAGAATTGGATCAGTCATAATTGAATGGTGGAGCAGACTTGATGGGCTGAATGGCCTACTTCTGCATCTGTATCTTATGGCCCTGTGGTCTTATAGTGAGACAAAGTGAACAAAAGCTGTGAAATGAGGACATTATTGGATGAGAACATGAACAGGATCTTACAAGTTGCAAGGTTCAGTGTAGTGGTACACGTGTAGCAGGTCAGGCTTTGCAAATGGAGAGAGAAAAGCTGAGCCGGTAACACAGATGAATGACTTACCACAGAAGTGACCAGGCTTGATACACTTAGATAAAAATGTCAAACTTGAGTGAAAGTCCAAAAATCGACATGCCCAGATGAAAGATGCAATGCTCTTGCTCAGTTTTATGTTCAGCCACGTATTTCAAGGCAGTAAGACAACAATTCAGAGTGGGAAAAGGATGAAGAATTCAAATGGTAAGCAACAGGGTGCTCTGATTTGCCTCTAAAAGTATTCTGCAAAGTGATCCCACAATCTGTGTTTAGCTTCTCGAATTTTGAGTAGAACATGTATGCACCAACAGCAGTGCAGTGCAGGAAGAAGTGTAAGTTAGACAGCAAATGAGTGCATATATTATACATGTATATAAAATTGTAGAATCAATAGAAATATTTAGTGCTAAGCAGCTGTTCAAGAATAATCATCACTGTAGAGGAAGGAGACGTTAGCAGAGATGATCTGAAAACCACCATCTTTAGGAGTATGGCATTTCTTCAATACTCTACTAAAGTATCCGTCCAGATAAGTTGTTGTGATTGTATCCAAGAGATTGTCTTCCGATTCTGATACTTCAGATGTGTTTTGGCTTTGTTTGTATCTTTGTCAGAGGCTGGAGTAATAAATTTTAATTATAGATGTTTAGAATTATGAACGGATTTTCATTAATCATCTCAGGAAAATCAACAATTTCTTCAGCAATCTCTGGTTTACTAACATGGCATTATCAGGGTTTTTGGACATCCAGATATTATTACCTTGAGTATTGACCCTGACATCCTACATATTACTTCCTAATACCACAAAAATGTAGCAACACATTAACAAGATTTGTAGGCTCTGATAATTTTTCCATTCACTGCTAACATATCCACCATATTTTTGATATTGCAAGATGCCACTCAGCAGTTACTAAGGAGCTCTGAATATACATATCTAAGCTGTGTGCTCAGTAACTGTTGTATCTAAATGTATCTGAGATGGTTGGGAAGTCTGATGTTTGTAGAAGTCCACAGTTTTAGCTGGAGGCATTCTGCACAAACTTGATTATTCTGTTATCTGTCCTGTTCACTTTATCCTCATGTAGCTGAAATCCAGATCAAATTTTCAAGCCTTATATGCAGTTAAAATGGAAACTAAGTCATTTTTCTGGTTTACCACTGAGAAATGAATATTCTGGACTCTTTGGCATGCGACACCAGCTGCGATATAATCTTCTTCTTCTATTCAGAAGAAGGAAAAGGCAATGACATACTTTAATCAAATGCATCAAACAGTGAGTATCTAGTGGTAGGGGTCAAGTTTGTCATTCATTATAGATAACACTGCATGTGGTGGCCTTCTCTTTCCAGACCATTGTGGAGTCAAACTTTTATTTGAACTGAATGCCCTATAATATGTATATAGAAAACCTTATTATATTGCAGTTATAAATAAAAGATGAATTGAAGGGGAATCTGGATCTTTCATAAGCTTTCTGTAAAAAATATTGTTCTGTAGATATTAAAATTAAACAAATGTTAATATCTGTTGAATATGTTGAAATGTAACCTGTTCTCTAATGGAGCACAAGGGAATATGAAAAACTAGGAGAACACTTGCAGTCAAGGTGCTGCTGAACAGGATGCTTTCTAAATGTTAGCTGCTGAGAACTGAAATATAATATCACTGATTTTATGTAAAAAAACAAACTCTGTTTACTAATTTACTTATGTTTTATAATTTACTATGCTTAGAGGTGGGAAAATAATTGAAGATGTTTTAAGAGTAGGTTGGTAAACATTTTGTTTATTTGAGTTGTGTAATGGTGGGTTAGGATGCAGGATCAGGTGGGGGCGTTGTTGACAACAGTGGCTTTGGTAAACTGGAGAAACTGTGAGTGTAGCATTACGTTGATCTCCTAGTGATGCTTGAAGATGAAAACAAAATCCTGCCTACTTTCATTGCCTGGAATCTTTACATGCATAAGCTTTGTGGGTTTGTTTAAATGTCAGTGCCCTCTTTGCCAACTACATCAATGCCTGGTGCTGTGGGCAACTGTTAAGTTGTATCAGCCATTCAGCATTCCGAAAGGCAAATAGCTGCAAGTACTTATTATGGAGCTATTTCCAGCATTTCCCTGATATTATAATAGACAATTCACACTTGAATTATGATAGAAGACAATGCAAAATGTGATGAACTGGGTGGAAACTTTGGCTACAGTCCTTGAATCTGCTAAATCCTGTGGAGGGCCCTGGTATGATTCATAGAAAATCAATACTCATGGCTGCTTCAAAAATTGAAGAGCAGGCCACCATTCACATTGATATAAGAGATGTAAAATTAATTCACAAATATAAATTAAATGATACCTTGCTTTGGCTGATAGAATTCTTGGATCTGAACTACAAATGTTCCAGATTCAGGCCCACCTTTGGGATTGAGGGCGAAGTTAATTTTTCTTAATAAATTCTTCAATTAAGAGATTAAACTGAGGCCCTTTCTGGTTATAGTGAATATTAAAGATTTTGTCCTCTTAACTGTATTCACGTGAATTTGGTGCAGGCTAGAAAATCATTGTTGCAGTCATGAAAATAAATAAAATACAAATTGCATTCCACAAGAACTTTTCTGAAAGGCATAAAAGGATGCTATGAAAATGTTTTTTTCCCTTTCCTAGCTGCATTGTTGTGGTTTAATGCTGAAACCAGTTATTTATCTCTGGAATTTTGCTTTAGGTCCAGCAGTCCTAATTGAATTTTATTATACTCCATTTCACATTATTTTATGGAAATTAATATTACTTTCATATGCATTTATAATACATCACCACTGAGCAATACACTCATGTACCTAACTGCACTGTGACATCATGTATGACAATACCACAGTTCACCATTGCATCTCACACTAAAGCCCCTTTAATCTTGATCCAATCTCTTGATGTCTTCTTCATAGTCTTCTGTAGTCCTGTGAGAAACTCCTGATGTTAGGTAACTTGATGAATGTACTTGCAAGAAAAAAATGTTAAAAGCAAATATTTTGGAGCAGGTAGAAAATCTTCAGTTTCAGGAATGTAGACGTTAATTTGGCCAGTGTGAAAGATATCTCAGAGATCTTCGGATGTGGATGTAACAAAAGGTTCTTCATTGACATTTTTAATAAAATATTCAACAGCAAAATAATATTGCCCACTTTGGGTTAAACTTTTCACAGAAGAAGAAACAACACAAAATAGAAAAGAGATTTCCTTGAATAACTTGAGTTGAAGGCAGTGGTCAATTCGAGTGCAAATACAACATGCAAAAGATCAGTTTTGTGAAAAGGATGTAAGTGCCAGTGCAGCCAATTGTCTTGATAGATTGAGCCTTCTGAAATTCTGATCCTCACACGTCAATGAATCATAGTTGTGAAGGGCCTAGTTCCAGTGCCCTTCATGATGCTTGTATAGATTTGGTAAATTATTAATCTTTTGTCCTCTATTTCTACTGCATTGTGACACAGCTTTAGCATACCTTTAGGATTACAGTTCCACCTTCCCTTCACTAGATAGCCAGAGTTTTGCCCATAAAAGCTGCTAGTTTTTTTGTTACCTCACAGTAAGCATTAATCATCATGATCCAAGATGCATATTTATTTTAAATTGAAATCCTTTCCTTTCATTAAACTGGTCCCTTACATTTTCTTCCAGGTGCTACTGTGAACAGTAATTAATTTTTTCACCCTGCTACATAGTGCCTGAGTGATTAAGATGTGAACATTTAATGCTTGCAGGGTAATCTAGTAAACTTCCATCACTGTGGGAAGTCCTTATCAATCATAAAAGTTCTGACATTTCATCTGTAAAAATGATGGCTTTGAAAAGCTACTTCCTCTGCAGAGCATTATGAGTAAAGTCTCAACAATTTAGAAATGCGTAGGTGACTAGAGTGAAGTAGACATCTGGAGCTTCGAGACAGGGAGTGGGTGTGTGGAGAGGGGGTGGAGAAAGTTGTAAGAGTATCTCTCCCTTGTAGCAGCTAAAGATTTTTATTAAGATGGAGTGACGTCTACAAAAGAAATCTTTAAAAAAAAAACCAAAACTGTTAATAAGGGAGTAGTCAATAAATAAATCAATGCTTACACTAATTATCAGTGTTCTGACCCAAATATTTTTTTCACTTGTTATCTACCATTGTAAATGGGTAGGGACAAGTACATCCAACAACATGACTCACACCTATGACTCTACTACAGTACAGCATTAGGGCATTGGCAATGGATGCAGCACCTGTAGATTCCCTTCTCAGCCAGGCACCATCCTCATCTGGAAATATGCAGCTAATCTTTTGTTGCTGGGTCTATAGTCCTGAAGCTCACCACCCAGCAGCATTGTGGAAGTACCCAAACTTGTTTATTGTCCATCCACAACAGTGGATGTTGACTGACATGTAAATCCATACTAATGTTGCTAATTGCTGTTTTTGAATTGGTGTCAGCCTTAGAGAAATTCATATACTGCTAAAATATAAACACAAGCAATTCTGCGGATGCTGGAAATCCTGAGCAACACAAATCATGAAGGATCTTGACCTGAAATGTCAGCTGTTTATTCCCCAACGTAGATGCTGCTTGACCTGCTGAGTTTTTCCAGCATTTTGTGTGTTGTTTCTCATATACTGCTATTTCCAATACATACAGCAACTAAATAATTCTCTTTTAAAATCCAACAAAATACCTCAAGTTTAAGCTGGGATTTGAGCAGTTGTTTATAATTTTCTGAAAATTTATTGATGGGGTGTGGATATTACTTGTTAGCTTGGAATTTTTTGCCTATCCCTGACTGATGGCAGGGAGGAATCAATCAATTTCATGGTGCCATGTATAAACCAGAGTGAAAAAAGTAGCAGTTTAATATGGATAAATGTGCGGTTATCCACTTTGGTGGCAAGAACAGGAAGGCAGATTACTCTCTGAATGGTGTCAAGTTAGGAAAAGGGGAAGTACAATGAGATCTAGGTGTCCTTGTTCATCTGTCACTGAAAGTAAGCATGCAGGTACAGCAGGCAGTGAAGAAAGCTAATGGCATATTGGCCTTCATAACAAGGGGAGTTGAGTATAGGAGCAAAGAGGTCCTTCTGCAGTTGTACAAGGCCCTGGTGAGACCACACCTGGAGTATTGTGTTCAGTTTTGGTCTCCAAATTTGAGGAAGGACATTCTTGCTATTGAGGGAGTGCAGCATAGGTTCACGAGGTTGATTCCGGGAATGGCGGGACTGTCATACGTTGAAAGATTGGAGCGACTGGGCTTGTATACACTGGGATCTAGAAGGATGAGAGGGGATCTGATTGAAACATATAAGATTATTAAAGGATTGGACATGGTAGAGACAGGAAACATGTTCCCGCTGTTGGGGGAGTCCAGACCCAGAGGCCACAGTTTAAGAATAAGTGGTAGGCCATTTAGAACGGAGTTCAGGAAAAACTTTTTCACCCAGAGAGTTGTGGATCTATGGAATGCTCTGCCTCAGAAGGCAGTGGAGGCCAGTTCTCTGGATGCTTTCAAGAAAGAATTAGACAGAGCTCTTATAGATAGCAGAGTCAAGGGATATGGGGAGAAGGCAGGAACAGGGTACTGATTGTGGATGATCAGCCATGATCACATTGAATGGCGGTGCTGGCTCGAAGGGCTGAATGGCCTACTCCTGCACCTATTGTCTGTTGTGTATAGTGGAGCAGACTTTCTTCCTCAAAGGACATTAGTGACAATACCACAGTTTCATGGTTGGCCCTATTTCAAATGTAAAGATCTTCAAAAATGAATATAAAAATTGAGGTAGAAGAACGTGATATAGTGCCTATAAAAAAAAAAGTATTCATCCCTGTGGAAGTTTTCATGTTTTATTGTTTTACAACATTGCGAAAACAAGTTTCTACGAATTGGTCTTAATTAATTTCAAATACAGTATAGAACACAGAATAATTGATTGCATAAGTGTTCACCCTCTTTAATATGACACACCAAATCATCACTGGTGCAGCCAATTTATTTTAGGAGTCACGTTATTAGTTAAATGGAGATCACTGTGTACCATCAAGGTGTTTCAATTGATTGTAATAAAAATAGACCCGTATTTGGAAGCTTCAACTGCTGGTGGGTCAGTATCCTGGCAAAGACTATAGCATGAAGACAAAAGAACACTCCAAGCAACTCCATGAAGAGATTATTGAAAAGTACAAGTCAGGAGATGGCTATGAGAAGATTTCCAAGTCTCTGAATATCCCTTGGAGAACAGTCAAGTAATGGAAAGAATATGGCACAGCTGTAAATCTGCCTAGAGCAGGTCGTCCTCAAAAACTGAGTGACCGTGCAAGAAATGGACGAGTGAAGGAGGCCACCAAAAGACTTATGACAGCTCTGGAGGAGTTACAAGCATCAGTGTCTGAGATGGCAGAGACTGTACCTACAACTGTAGTTCAGGTACTTTATCAGTAATGGCTTTATGGGAGAGTGGCAAAGAGAAAGCCACTGTTGAAAAATCTCACATGAAATCTTGGCTAGAATTTGCCAGAAGGCATGTGGGAGACTTTGAGGTCAACTGGAAGAAGGTTCTATGGTCTGATGAAACCAAAATTGAGCTTTTTGGATATTCAACTAAACATTATGTTTGGTGTAAGCAAAGAACTGCGCATCAGCAAAAGCACACCACTCTGCTGTGAAGCATGGTGGTGACTGTATCATGCTCTGGGGTCACTTCACTGCAGCAGGCCCATGAAGGCTTATGAAGCAAGGGGTTAAATGAATGCAGGAAAGTACAGGGAAATCCTGGAGGAAAACCTTATGCAGTCTGCAAACGATCTGCCACTTGGAAGATTTGTTTTCCAGCAAGACAATGACCCCATGCATAAAGCCAAAGCTACACAGGAATGGCTTAAAGACAAGAAAGTTAATGTCCTGGACTGGCTAAGACAGAGTGCACACCTCAATCTAATTGAGAATTTATGACAGGACTTGAAAAGGGCTGTTCACTCACGATCCCCATGCAATCTGACAGAGCTTGAGCAGTTTTGTAAAGAAGAATGGGGAAAAACTGCAGTGCCCAGATGTGCAAAGCTGATAGAGACCTATCCACACAGACTCAAGGGTGTAATTGCTGCCAAAGGTGCATCTGCTAAATACTGGATTGAAAAGGGTGAGTAATTATGCAATCAATTATCTTGTGTTTAACAACTGTAATATATTTTGACCAATTTGATGAAATTAGTTTTCACTTTGACACGAAAGAGTCTTTTCTGTTGATCATTGTTAAAAAAGCCAAATTAAATCCACTGTGATTCAGTGCTGTAAAACAATAAAAAATGAAAGCTTCTTAAGGGGAGGGGGTGAATACTTTTTATAGGCACTGTATTTGTTAGATTTCCCCCCCCTCACTTCAGTATGTCAGTGTTGTCACAGTGAAAGTAAGAATCTCCTTTTGTGATACTGATGAGAAAATACACATTCTAATACTGTGTGGTAACAAAAACAGTGCTGCCCAAATTATGCTGCTTTATTTTTGAGAATTTTACCACTGCATAATATAAAATCCCCTCTACAAAAAAGTAACTATTTTGATGGAGAGATAATGACAGTAAATAATTTAAAGTCAAGTTTACACTGCTATTTCTAAATACTTGGAGCTTCACATTCATGGCTTATGCTGGTAGAACAGCTCAACTTCCTTGTCTCAGATTTGTATATTGGCAGAAATGAGCAAAATATATAACTTACAAGGTCTTATGACACCATTCTAGGTATTTAAACTTTTAGTAATTTGTGCCTTCTCATTAAATGATTCATTTAAAGGCTTGGAGGATTAAAGAGAATAACATTGATTATATAGTTAATATCTTATCTGTTCGAATTTGATGTGCAACCAAACCAGCAATTGGGGATAATGTTGTGAAACATAAAGGTGAAAGGTTGAAGGAGCCTTTGTTTGGCAATTAGCACTGTAAGTGAAACATTCATTATACAGCATGCTGGGAAGTTGATGAACTGTACAGCAAAACTGAGCCTACAGTCACCACTGAGATGAGTCATAACAAAGACTATAAAATATTTATGAGTACAATGAACAGTGAACTGGCGTTTCTTGATGCATGTGCAGAATCTTTAGATGAAAAATTGTTATACCATTAGTTTTTAAAGGAATGCTCTTTACATAATGTATGACTAAAATCACAAAGAGTGAAGCTAACAATTGCAAGAATAAAAGCACAAATGGCATAGTTACGTTCAAAATGCAATTTCTAATCAGCAGGTAAAATCTTATTTCAGTAAACAGTATTTACATTTTCCCCCCTTTGTAGGTTTAAGGTAGGTATTTTGTTCCTGTATTATGCACTACTTTCTCAAGCAGTCAATCAAGATTGAGGATGACTTGCTTGCACTCTGGTTTATGTATGTTTGTACTTTCTACGATGGCTAATGAGATAAATGTTGGCATTGAAGATTCTTCCACAAATGAGCAGGTGTTTTTGGTTTGAGCGGTAGTTTGTGAGCTGGTAGGCTCCATCCACTATCTATGTTCGGGTTTTATATGCTGCCACTGCTTGGCCTCAAGGTTCAAAATACTATCCCAGTAACACTTCCTCCACTTTGAGTGGACTAAAGATTCCCAGACATCATTCAGGATATTGCATTTCTTTATGACATCTTTGAGCACTTCTGGTTGCACGTTATCTCCTAGGGAACAAGACAGGGCGAGCAACAGAAGTGTGTATAGGTAACACTTTGGATCTAGTGATCATAATTCCATTAGCTTCAAGATAATTATGGAGAAGGGTAGAGCTAGTTCTTAGGTTGAGATTCCAAATTAGAGAAAGGCCAATTTTGATGGTATCAGAAAGGATCTAACAAGTATGGTTTGGGATAGTTTGCTTTCTGGGAATGGGGTGCTTGGTAAGTGGGAAACCTTCGCATGTGAAATTTTGAGAGTACAGTGTATGCATGTTCCTGTTGGAATAAAAGGCAAGGCTAACAGGCCTAAGGAACCTTGTTTTTCAAGAGATCATTAGGCCCAGGGTTAAGAAGAAAAAAGAGGTATAGCAGGTGTAGGCAGCAAAGAACAATGTTCTTGAGTATAAGAAATACAAGGGAACCCTTAAGAGGGAAGAGGGCTAAAAGAAGGCTTGAGGTTGCTCTAACAGACAAAATGATGGAGAATCCAAGGGCTTTTACAGATATAGTAAGAGCAAAAGGATAGGAAAGGACGAAATTGGTCCTCTTGAAGATCAGCATGGTCGTCTAGGTATAGAGCTGAAAGAGATGGAGGAGATCTTAAATAGATTTTTTGCCTCTCTATTTACTTGTGAGATGACCTTTGAATGTACAAATTTTCAATGTTCCTATACTTCTAATTTACTTGCATGCATTGCAGATGTGTCTGCTTATTCTCATCAAGTAAGGTAAGTTCAAATGTGTCTTCCATCTGACCTTATCATAGTTGCTCAATAAAGGTGGATTAAATTTGGATGAAAAGAAAATTGGGTGTATGAAAAGAATAGTTTTAACTGGTAGTTCCCATAATCAATGCTAAAAAGTAGAGTTGAGAACTTATTTACATGAATCTTTAAATCTTCTTTTGAGTTGAATGACAATGATATGAAAGAAAATAGGCTATTTTATCAAAATATTCTTGGCTACCCTCTATGAAAAGTATGTGTATATGTGTAACTCTGTAACAGGAACACATGAAATATGGGGAACATAGAATCATAGAATGATCACAGCGTGGAAGGACAGCATTCAATCTGTTGATTCTGTCCACTTCACTTGTCTCCTGCAGCCCTGCAAATTGTTTGTGTATGTTTATCCAGCTCCATTTTCTGTGAAACCATTGCATCTTTCTCCACAGCAAACTCTGCTGGTGTATGTGATTCTTAACCACTGGCTTTTCTTTATGTAGAAACTATATGAGTTCAGGTACAATTAATCACAGGTTAGAAGCTTGGACTTCCTTATGTGCCATAATTTTCAGGGTAGTTTGATCTAGAACAATAACGTATCTGGTAATTGCAGTATCACAATGGTATGAGGTTTCCATGCATCAGTTGCAGCAAAATTATAAGAAAAAATTCTAAGGTGCAAGATTTGTGTTCAACTGGAACATCATGGGTTGATTAGGAGTGAATACAGAAAATGTGAAGAAGAGAAACACCAGGATGTTGCCTGGAGTGACGGGCTCTCTTACAAGGAGAAATTGGATTGTCTAGGTCTCAGCATAGAAGGCTAAAGGGATACATTATTAAGATTTATAAGATTGAGTGGTATGGATAGTCTAGATAGTAAGTGTCTTTTTCTCTGGATTGGGATAGGGAGAAACTAGAGAGCAGAGGTTTAAGGTGAGGGGGAAAAATTTTAGGGAAATCTGAGAGGCACACAGAGGACTGTTTTTCTGGAATGAGCTGCCTGAGTAGTTAGTAAAGGCAGATACAATTACAATGTTTAAAAGGTGCTTGGATAGGAGAGGATTTGATGGGTAAGGCCCCAATGCAGTCAAATAGATTAATGTAGAGAGGCATCATGGTAGCCATCAGCGAGTTGGACCTGTTTCTCTGCCTAATAGCTCTGTGACCATGAGTTTGCAGACAACCTCAAATTGTAGAAAATAAATTAATTGTGAAAGATGACAAAAGCTGTCTGATAACTTAATCTAGGCTCATCAAATGAATCTCTTTAGGTTGACTGAGAAGAGTTGTACCATTAGTTACGGTAATTCCAAGAAGTCCACTTATGTTTATAACATTTATTTTGTCTTTTCTCTAAAGTTTGTAGTGACCTAAACACCCAATAAACAAGGTAAAATTGGTATGTGTTTCAGAATTTAATACTAGCACAAATCATATTAAGTTAGCACTGGAATGGCCTTAACAGACTCCATTGGTAGTTGTTTCTCAGTTAAATAAATCCTCATACTTTCAATTTCTGCACATAATGGTTTTCCACAAAGCAGATGAACTGTATCTTAACTAAGTAATTGTTTTTCACTTTAGTACAGAGATACAGGAGACTGTAGATAGGGTGGTGGAAGGTGAGGAGCTGTTGGCTGCAATGTATGGATAACAGGTAGATGCAACCACGAGGGGATGATGGGCAGGTATGGGAAAGGGACTAATGCGGGATGACTGGAGGAGAATCGGAAGTGGGGGTGGTGGGGGAATTCTGGAAGGAAACACACCAGAGATAAAAGTAAACAGTGAACGTTGTACCTAAACAGCTTATCTAATGTTAGGTATGGTTTATTCATCTGTCTGATCATTCTTACACTTACCCCTTAAACTTGCAGTTGACAAGATTGGAGGGAAAATGTTTTGACTTAGAATCATATGATTGTACAGTGTGGTAACAAACCATTCGGTTCAACTCATCCATGTGGACTAGTAGGCACTCTTCCATGTTATTTCCACTTTCCAGCATTTGGTCTATTGCCCCTGTGTTGAGGCAATTGAAATGCTCATCTAGACAACTCTTAAGCACTGTCAATGATCTCTACCCATTTGGTCAGGTTTAAAGAGCCTTCTAGTTTATCTCCCTCCCAATGCTGAAGTAGTACAATCTTTTTTTAGCAATGCAATACCTCCTCCCTTTTTATTTATTGCTTTGTCTCACCTGAAATTTCTATATTCTGGGATATTAATTTGCCCTGCCTGTTCTTCATCCATGTCTCAGTGATGGCAACAGTAGGCTCCTTGTTAATTAGAGTTTAGAGTCATCTACTTTACTGGTTATGTTCATTGTATTAAAATAGATGCAATTTAGCTTTCAATTCCCTTGATGTGCATTTACTTGTTCTGCCTAATGGATTTTGTAACTATTTCTCTTTTAGCCCATTCTATGTATATTCTGTATATACCATTACTTTGGAGTTTTAGAAAAATCCTTTGCTATGCAGCCTCCTCCTCCATATTTAAGATCTTCCATAAACAAATCTCTTTGAGAAAGCTTTTGCGTTCCTTTCTCTTCTGTCTTTGCTACACTTTATCTCTGTGAAAGTTTTGAATAATCTTTCTTTCTTAAATGGTTCCAAGTAGACATAATTTGGTAATAAAAACATTTTTTTTAAAATAACAGCGCAAGAAAGCCTTGTGGCTTGCCCTTTCAATAAGACCATGGCTGGTCTTGGCCTCAACTCAGCATAAGGTTCAAGATACTTTATTGTCATTTGTCAGTACACGAGTGTAAAGGAGAATGAATTATTGTTACTCCAGATCCAATTCGGCATAGGAAAACACAATAAGCACAAAGAACACAATAGTAAAACACAATAAATATAAATAAGATCAGATTATATACAATTCACAAATATGAATATATAACTGCCGGTTCCCATTACCCTTATCTACTCTGTGGATTCATCCTGCCTTGAATATTTTCAATGATACAGCTCTCATAACTTCTCTAAGGAAATAAATTTCTTCTCGTCTCTACCCAGCTACAAAAAGTGGTAGATGCAGACAAGTCTGTCACAGGAAATGCTCCCCTTGCAATAGGCACATTTACAAGGAGCATTGCGAGAAGAAAGGAGAAAGCATCCATCATCAAGAGTCTCCACAATTCAGCCATTCTCCCTTCTCAATGCTGCCATCTTAAAGACTCATGAACCAAGATAGATAACTTCACTCAAGTCCACACTGAGCTGATCACTGGACATGAACTACTTTCAAGGACTCTACATCTCATGTTCTCAGTATTAATTATCTATCCATCTTTCTAAATCTGTTTTGTATTTGCATAGTTTATCCTCTTTTGCACATTGATTACTTGCCAGTCTTTGTGTGTCAATTTTCAATGATTCTATTGTATTAATTTGTTCTACTTTGAATGCCTGCAAGAAAATAAATCCATATACGTAATTTGATCATGAATTTCCTTTGAACTGTAAATGGGCGAGTTCTTACTTTGAAATCCTGCTCTCTATTTCCAGACTCCCCTTTAAGGGGAAACATCTTCACAGTATCTACCTTTTCAAGCTCCATTAGTATCTTGCAAGATTGATTCTTGGTGTTCAAAATTCAGAACAATATAGGCATTTTGTTTTTAATCATTCTGCAGAAGACAAACTTTTTTACCTCAGGAATAAGCTTGTTTTGAATTGCCACTAATGCAATAGACGAGGGAAAAGGGGGTACCTAATAGAGATGTTTAAAATTTTGAGGAGCCTGGATAGAGTAAATAGGAAAGATATACTCTTCTTATCAAACACTGAGGAAATTAGATTTAAAGTAATTGATGGAAGGATCAGAAAAGAGGTGAGAAAATGTTTGTTTCATGCAGGTGGTTCAGGGGTCTGAAGGAGTGCTGGTGGTAGAAGCCCTCCATGTATTTAAGCAGTCCTCATATATATACTTGAAGAGCTGCAGAGCTACGAGCCTCATGCTGGAAGGTGGGATGGAGTTTCTTGACTGAGGAAGTTACCATGGGCTGAATTGCTTCATGAAATAACTTCTCATTTATTCTTTGGGAAAAAAAAAGGGTTAGATGAGATTTGTCATTATAGGACAGGCCAGTCCCCTGACCCCAATCACCAACTTACTTGGACTTAATAAATGTGGCTATTTGAGGTCAGTCCTTGCAGAAGTTTAACTTTTGAATTTTCAGAACAGATGTAATAAAATAGCAATTATCTGTATGTTAGCTCCACCTAGTGGAACTCAGTTTCTTTGTGAATGCTTTTCCATAAATTGAATGACGTTAACAACGTGCTCTGCTCTCAGTTACCGCACAGAATCGACTCAAGAAGTTTGGCGATGTGCTTACAATGTTTTGATATTAGTATTGTACCTTTGTACATATGAATTTATAAAAGAATAAATGAATTAAGTAGCATGAACAAAGTACATTTAACAGTTGATTACAGATACTGTACTACTTTGAGTTTGCTAGTTGCAATAAAATTATTTGGTTGAATTTACTTAGATAAGAATTACAGCATTAATTTCTCTTAATGCTGGATATTCATGAATTATTCATTATGAGTACCATGAAGCACTTTGCCCATTTTACAATGTTATTGTGTGAACATTCAGTTAGTTATTCAGGAAAGTGTGACGTTCTATTATTTTACTCAAATTTTTTTACACCTAGAACAATTAAGAGTTTGAATATTCTTTGGGACCAAAAGTATAGCTTTGTCTTTACCTAACAAATTTAAATCTTAATCAAATTTGTACGTAATGTATGTACTGCAAATGACCTGGATGTAGATGTAGATGGGTGGGTTAGTCGGTCTGTAGATGATACAAATATTGGTGGATAGCATAGAAGACTGGCAGTTTAAGTCAGTTGCAGATATGGGCACAGACATCGCAGCTGGAGTTTAACGTCAACTGTGAAGTGTTGGACTTTGGTAGATTAAATGTAAAGAGGTGTACACTGTTAGGGCAATTGATGAGCAGAAGAATCTTGGGATCCAAGTTTGTAGCTTCCTGAAAGTGGCTACACAGATTGATCAGGTGGTTAAGACTGTGTCTGGCATGCTTGCCTTTATTATTGAGGCACTGAGTTCAAAAGTCAGGAAGTCATGATGCAGCTTTATAAAACTCTAATGAGTATTGCATACATCGCAGGTCACCCTTTATAGGAAGGATGTCAAGGCTTTGGAGAGGGTACAGAAGAAGTTTTAACAGGATGTTGCCTGGATTAGAGGGCATGAGCTATGATAAGAGATTGGGCACACTTGGGTTGTTTTGAATGGAGCATCTGACTCATAATTTTATAAAATTATGAGAGGCATGGCTGGAGCAGACAGACGGTATCTTTTTTTCCCAGAGTTAAAATGTCTAATACCAGAGGGCATGCATTTAAGGTGAGGGGGTAATTTCAAGGAGATATGAGGGTAAGTTTTTTTTTACAGAGAGTCATGGGTGTCTGGAATGTGCTTGGGGTGGTCATAGAGGCAGTTACATTAGTAATTTTATTTTTAAAGAGATGTTTCGAAAGGCACATAAATGAGAGAAATTGAAGTATATGGATATTATGTAGGCAGAAGAGATTAGTTTAGTTGGACATTTGATCAGTATTTTAATTGTTTGGGCCCAACATTGTTGGCTGAAGGTCCTGTTTCTGGGCTGTGCTGTTATATGTTCTAATAAAACAATGCTGTATATTATTATATATGATTTTTCTTGAGTTCAGGCAATATTAATTTTATAAATTGTTTCCTAATACTTTGTTTACTTTGAACAAATCTATGCACCAAGGAAAGCTTTTCCACACGCACACACACACACACCCCTGATCAAAGTCTCTGTTACTGTGAATAGTTAAGTGAGTAGAAGATGAACTGATCTCCAAAAGTCATAAAGTTAAAGATGAAACATTCTTTTCAACATTTTTAGCAAGATTAGCATATTATTTTAGATTTGTACAATTTTAGAGTGGGGAAAAAAAGGAAGGAAGCACCATGCAGGAGTTTGGGCACTCCAAGAGATTTGAGCTCTCAGATAACTTTTACCAAGGTCTCAGACCTTAATTAGCTTGTTAGGGCTATGGTTTATTCACAGTAATTGTCAGGAAAGGCCAGGTGATGCAATTTTCAAAGCTTTATAAATACCAACTCCTCAAACCTTGTCCCAACAATCAGCAGCCATGGGCTCCTCTAAGTAGCTGCCTAGCTCCTGAAAATTAAAATAAATGATGCCCACAAAGCAGGAGAAGGCTATAAGAAGGTAGCAAAGTGTCTACAGGTAGCCGCTTCCTCAGTTCATAATGTAATTAACAAATGGCAGTGAACAGGAATGGTGGAGCTCAAGTTGAGGTCTGGTAAACCAAGAAAACTTTCCGAGAGAACTACTCATAGGATTGCTAGAAAGGCAAATCAAAAACCCCCGTTTGACTGCAAAAGACCTTCAGGAAGATTTAGCAGACTCACGAGTGGTGGTGCACTGTTCTACTGTGTAGCAACGCCTGCACAAATATGACCTTCATGGAAGAGTCATCAGAAGAAAACCTTTCCTGCATCCTCACCACAAAATTCAGAGTCAGAAGTTTATCTAAACAAACCTGATGCATTTTGGAAATGAGTACTGTGGACTAATGAAGTTTAAAATAGAACTTTTTGGCTGCAATGAGCAAAGGTATGTTTGGAGGAAAAAAGGATGCAGAATTTCATGAAAAGAACACCTCTTCAACTGTTAAGTACGGGGGTGGATTGATCATGCTTTGGGCTTGTGTTGCAGCCAGTGGCATGGGGAACATTTCACCGGTAGAGGGAAGAATGAATTCAATTCAATACCAGCAAATTCTGGAAGCAAACATCACACTGTCAGTAAAAAATCTGAAAATGAAAAGAGGATGACTTTTACAACAGGATAATGATCCTAAACACACCTCAAAATCTACAATGGTCTACCTCAAAAGGCACAAGCTGAAGATTTTGCCATGGCCTTCACAGTCCCCCGACCTAAACATCATCGAAAATCTGTGGATAGACCTCAAAAGAGCAGTACATGCAAGACGGCCCAAGAATCTCACAGAACTAGAAGCCTTTGGCAAGGAGGAATGGGCAAAAATCCCCTGAACAAGAATTGAAAGACTCTTAGCTGCTACAGAAAGCATTTACAAGCTGTGATACTTGCCAAAGGGGTGTTACTAAGTACTGACCATGCAGGGTGCCCAAACCTTTGGTTTGGGCCTTTTTCCTTTTTTGTTATTTTGAAACTGTAAAAGATGGAAATAAAAACAGTAATCTTGCTTAAAATATTAATGAAATGTGTCATCTTTAACTTTATGCCTTTTGGAAATGAGGTCATCTTTTACTCGCTTAGCTATTCACAGTAACAGAAAGTTCGACCGGGGTGCCCAAACTTTTGCATGCCACTGTAATGCATTGTACTGCTGCTTCAAAGTCAACAAACTTCACGACAAATGCAGTGTAATTAAACCTGATTCTGATATTTTGGGATAAATTGGGGAAATGCTACTTATCGTACCTTATCTGTCATGATCTTAATTTGACAACATACTTTCACTTGATACGTTCTGTATACAGTTTGCTTTCCCAACTCATTTATTAATAAGGCCTAGTCCTTTGGCTTCCTTAAGCTTGTTTTCCTAATTTATCATTTAATTTCCAAAGTATCTGAGTTTTGACATCAGTATGAGCATTATTAGTCTGTTTCCAAAACAACCATGAATTTGAATTATAAGATTAGACTAATCTTTCCTTAAGTGTGCAATCAGGAACTGCTGCAAAGTAACCTGAAACATTAACTCCTCTGATTAAGGAAAAGAAATCAGGAATTACAATCTTGTAAGTGTGATACAGGTTTCCCCCGCTATCTGAAGGTGGAGCGTTCCTATGAAACTGTTTGTAAGCCGAAATGTCGTAAAGCAAAGAAGCAATCACCATTAATTTATATGTGGAAAAATTTTTGAGCATTCCCAGAACCAAAAAATAACCTACCAAATCATACCAAATAACACATAATACCTAAAATAACACTAGCGTATAGTAAAAGCAGGAATGATTTGATAAATATACGCCTAGATAAAGTAGAAATATTGTATGTATGGAATAGTTTCACTTACCAAAATCGGGAAGACAGTGAGCCAAAATTGATTTGGAGAAAAAAAATTGGCACGTACACGCATACTTACATACATGCATATGCACGTTCACACATGCGCACACAACTGCCCGCACAAGGCTTCGCGATCAGGGTAGTCTTTCTCAGGGTAAACACCTATAAAGCGGGCGTCTTTTTCTCGTAAAAGCGAAAATCCTCTTTGGTTAGCGAAAATGTAGGTCTTTTGTAACGGCAAGTTGTCGTAAATCGAACGTTCGAAAAATGGGGGCCACCTGTACCTGCTATCGGTAAAATGTTGGAAATCATCATAAGCAGGGTAGTTCAAAAATCATAATATGATTGAACAGGGTCAGTGTTTTCTTTTAGTCATATAGATAAGGAATGACAATTTTTTGAGGTTGTGCTGACAGGGTAGATCAGGTATGGGCAAACTACGGCCCACGGGCCATATGCGGCCCGTTAATCTTTTTAATCCAGCCCACAGAACTTGATGAAATTATATTAATAAACCTTGTTAACATTTTTTCCCCACAATTCTGGCGTTTTCCCAATAGATGACGCACACTATATACATTTGTGGCGACCCATTTCCTGGCACATCCGAACCGGCTCACAATTAGCCAGCGTTCCGGCTAAGGGAGATAGCCTGTAGGGATTTGCGAGCACAGAGCTTTGGAGCCTCTGCGCCACAGGGGGCAGGTTGAGGGAGGCTTAAATGTGAGGCTGGGGATTTCGAATAAAGTTTTTTTTCTTCGACTGCAGTTACCGACTCCATGTCGTAATTTTAGCGCTGCATGTAGCACACCGCTACACATTGACCTTTGTTGAGGTGCAGCGTATTACTCCACATTTGCGCTTTACTCTTTGTTCGGCTCGACCTATTTGTGTGAACAGGCGTTCAGCATCATGAACATCAACAAAGCCAGCCACAGATCCAAGTTAACTGACCAACACCTCAGATCCATCCTGAGAATCGCCACAACAAAACTAAATCCAGACTTTGATGCGCTGGCTAAAAAGGGAGACCAACAACACTGTTCCCACTGAAATTAAAAATAAGTTTCTTAGTTGTGTTATGTAAAAAATGCATTTGAAAATATTTTTTTCAATAAGCCTTACATGTTACATGTCATTTCTGTTAAGTGATGGACATGAGTAGTGCGCAGGTGCACGTACGTTCTCAAAATAAAAAAATGCGCTCCAGATCAAATAATGTGCTCCGCATACTGGCGCGCTGTCACTGTTCTGTCCTTGTGCTAGTCGTTGTTGAGTTTTGGCACAGGGGACAATTGAATAAGAAGGAGCAGGACAAGTAGACCTGCATCTCCTACCGTTTTTGAAATAAATACAGGCAGGAGGAGAGTGATGATGATAATATCTTGAAGGATATCAGAATTTTCAGTGTTTTAAAATAATAACTGTTACTATTAAAAAAGCTGTATTTTAGTCATTTAATTTTCAGTGTTTTAAAAGTCATTTCAATAAATAGCTAAATACCATGGGACTTCAAAGACAGATATTTTGTTGTAATGCATTTGTTCATTTTCAATTGAAATTAAAGCACATGTTTTCTACATATCCCATGATATTTTATTTTCTCTTATGAGGTGTATTACCAAAACACTCCATCCATCTGCTCCTGGTCCGGCCCCCCTGTCAAATTTTAGTACCCTTTATGGCCCACAAGTCAAAAAGTTTGCCCACCCCTGGGGTAGATGATGCAAATAGAGAGATGTAGTATATCTGCTTCTTAAGATGCACTTAAGGCGTTCCACACTAGAAGCTTCCAAGTAAAAGAAGGACTCTTGAGATTCAAGGTAATGTATTAGTATAGATAGAGGAAAATAAAAAAAAGTGTAGGTGCCAATCTCTGAGTTAAGGGCAGAGCAAAACTAAATTAGTTTTTTTGTAACAAAGACGTTGGGTAGGGGGATGGGTAGAAGAAAAGGAATTTTTCTCATAGAGTGTGACAGCTAAGGAACATTTAAAGTCAGATTAAGCTTCTTCATTGTTACGTATTGCCTGTAGTAAGCTGGTTGGACAAGCTCTGCCTTACTGATAGTACAAAAGAAATGATAAAGAAAAAAATAACTGAAGCAAAATGACAATGACAGGCAGAAATAGCAAATTCTAATAGAAACAGAAAGGAGGAGGGAATGGCTTGAAATGGGAGAATTTTGTATTGAGACAGCAGGCTGTAATAAGTCTGGGCAAAAGCTGAACTCTTATTCCTCAAATTTGCATTTGGCCTCCTCTTACAGGAGGCCACAGACAGAATGATTGTTAAGGCAGTGGTGTGTTAGGCATTGGAAGTTAGCAGCGAGAAATTCAGTCTCATTTGCACGAATAAGTTTCTGACGAAGTGGTCTCTGAGAAGCTGTTTCTTCTAGAGAATTTTGAAATTTAATACTGAGACACAGATATATTTTTGACGCAGAATTGTAAATATTTGCAGATTTCTATCTCAGGCTCTGGATGCTTAGCCTTTGAGTATATTCATGGGAAATGTCAATAGGTTCTTAGCTATTAAGGTGGTACAGTCACAACACTGACACATACCAAACAGTGTGAAAAACTGTCCAACTCTGATCTGTTAAAATCAGGACAAATTCAATCTGGTATATTATTGCCCATTCAGTCTACTCTCAATCATCAACACAGAGATGAATTGTGTTACTGGCAATGCTTTCAGATTGTTCAGCAATAACCTGTTCATTGCTGACAAACAAGGGCCTTTTCAGAACACTCATCCCCTGGCCCCAACGCAACCTTGGTCCAAATATTGGCCAAGGGCTGAAGTCTAACTGTAAGGCGAGAGAGACTATCCTTGACATCAAAATGAAGCATCAAGGAATTCTGGTAAAACTTGCCAACAGGCATTGAGATGACAGTGCCTCAGTTCTATTTGCAAATCCTCAGCAAATGAACCAGTCCATGCTTGGGTATAGCAATATGTAAGCAATGTTTATGCACTGGCAGATAGGGGGTCAAATAATATTAATGCCATAAAAGTTGCAATAATGATCTCCAATGAGAGAATTTGTCCAACTGCCCTTTATGTTAAGAGGCATTATTGTTGCAAGGTTGCTCATTGTCCGGCATCGTCATTTTTTTTTTACTTGAAAGAGTGCAGTTCCAATAAATCTCCAGAAGATTAATGTTGTCCAACTTGCGATTTGTTGTAGCCTGGAGAAAGTGGCTCACTTGATCAGCACGCCACGAACCAGGCAAGCATTTACTCCTTCCACCACTAACTTCCAGTGGATGTAGTACATGTTATCTACAAACAGTTCTGTGAGGGCTTCCAAGCCTGCCAATTCCAATTCTGAAACAAAGACAAAATTGAAGAGAGTGTTATGAAGATTAACTTAAAAATCAAATATTGGAAACTAAAAGATTTGTTTTCTGAAGCTGAGATAAATTTGCAAGCTGAGAAAATCTTCTGCGTGTGCTATGCAAAAATAATTACTTCAAATTTTTATAAATTATTTTTATGTGTACAGTGGTGTCAACTGCTATAAAAGCCATTCCCAATAGTTGTGCAATTTTTTATCCTGCATAAGCTGTTTACAAACCTCAGCCTGCGTCTTGACTGGAGAATTAATGGCCAGTCTCAGCAATAATTTAAAGCATTCCACTTCTTTCCAGCCATGACATTTAGTCTGAAAATAACCAAATGTAAGTATGTCTAAAATAGCATAAAGTGAAAAGACAGCTGAAGTAACTTAGTAATCATTTGCTGATTATAAAAATGATGACCATTGCTGCTGGCTGGATGATAACTAGTATAGTCGGTTAGTTTTGCGATGCGGCTTCATCAACTGTCAAGATTGTTCAGGCAGAGCTGGCTACTTAAGGTCGGAATGCACTTTGGTTGAATAGGGCCTTGCTTAGTAGCTGAGTGCCAGTCTCCCATCAAATCCTGGGCAATATTGAAAGAAACATGCTAGTTCAAGTGTGGGGATCCAATTGGCATGTACAGTACATTTGCTAGTTATCAAAAGATCAGGCCCACTAACATTTGGCTTCTAACTTCACGTGACTGAATATAGAAGGTACAGAGGACATGAACTGAATTTGCTAATCGTCAAAAATGAGATAATAAAGTCATGAACTTTGGTTGTTTCTTAACCATTGAAGCAACACTTAAGATATTGACCATGTGATCTGACTGATTTAGAAAGGAAGGCATTCCTCAATAATTCAAAATCAACTGCTGGCCAAATAAAAATATACTCAGGAGATCAGAATTCAAGAAGATATAAATTGCTATGATTAATTTACTATTTGCATTTTAAGCTAAATGGCAGTTTATTAAAGTTATGTAGGCAGTGAACTAAATAAAGCCTATTTGATAGCAATAAAGTTAGCAATTTACCAGAACTTGTAAAAACGTCATTTGAATTGAGGAAGGAACTATATCGGCATTTGTTAGCCTTCTCAATTAGAGATATGAGCTCATCTGTTGATTTTCCTAGGTATATGTAGCTTTAAAAACTGATAAACATGTCTGAGCCAGTTGAGTTAAATGGCGTCTCACTTTGAAAACTTGTATGTCCAGGCAGCACATTATATACTGTATTTGTATAACAGGCAGCTATGAATAGTCATCCTCTTTCTTCCTTTTTTCATCCTCCAGTAAGAAATTGGAGTACAGTATTCCGTTCCAGCAGCCCTCAAACACCCCGCAAGTCCACATCCACCATGCCTATGGCATCATTCAGTGAGATCATAATTTTCTTCTATGTCATCACCACTTTCCTTTATTGATTCCATGAATATTTAAAATTATATCAATTTCTGTCTCAGAAATATTTGACAATCCTGTATTCACAGCCCCAATTTGTTAACAATGGGTAAATTTCTTTTTGGCTCAGTCCTGAACCGCTGACCCTTACCTTTGAGGTTGTCATCCACAATTCTAAGTCACCCAGCCAGGGGAAAAATTATCCCTGTGTTTACCCCATCGAGCCACAAGTTGTATAACATAAGAATGTTCTGTGTTTCAATGAGGTCACCTCTCAACCTGCTGAAATCTAGAGAAAGTCAGCACAGTCGATTATTCTCAGTTTGTGGGACAAACCATCTGTACTAGAAATCAATCTGGGAAGCAAATGATCTTTTTTTTTCCTTCACTTAAGGAAATTGTAGACCAGGGTAGGGTGTAGAATACTTATATATAAATAAATACATAAATATTTTTAATTTAGATATACAGCATGGTAATAAGCCCTTCCAGCCCATGCCGCCCAATTGTAATCATGTGACCAGTTCATCTTCTAACCAGTATGTTCTGGAATGTTGGAGGAAACCAGAGTTCCTGGAGCAAACCCATGTGGTCATAGGGGTAAAATACAAAGTACTTGCAGACAGTGACGGGAATTGAACCTGGGTCGCTGGGGCTGTCATAGTGTTGCGCTAACCACAATGCGACCATGCTGTCCCTAATGCCAGGATTGTAGTGTGGCAGTCTGCTATCAATGAATACAGCCCAAGCACATACTGTATATTTTCTCTTTTAATCTCGCTGATCGAAATTACTGAAGCAGGAACTGATGTACCTTGATGCATAGCGATGAGGAAAAGTACATTGAGCAGCTTGTGGAGAGATGTAGCATTCAAGTGGGTTAATTTGACTGAAAGTGTAGAGCAAGAACAAATAAGTGAGAAAATTATCTTCTATATTAGCTTCATTTGTCACAATAAACCCAACTGTTAGGATAAGAATAAAAACTTGTATGAAATTGGGCAAAACGGAGAGAATGAGGGGTAGTATTGTTTAACAAATATAGGGGGTTTACTATACTGTGGGACAAGTAGGATCCTGTATCCAGAATTGACTCATTTAACTGTCAAGCTAAGGGAAGTCACAAACTGGGTTAAAAGAATATTGGAGATGGAAGAAGGGGATCGTTTCATCATGTTAAACTTTAAACCAAAAGGATTGAGAAGATGCATTGTTTAGTGACCCCTATTAGCTAACTTATTTTAAAATGGCAATGAATGAAAGGTAAGCAGGCAGTAGAGACCTTATGGGAAAAATTATGAAGTAGAAAACATTGAACACTCATGGTACTTGTGTATGGATTGTTTGGCAGTAACTGTGAAATAGTTGGAGACATAGATGAAAAGAATATTCAAGCATGTAGTGAAACAGGTGTGCTTCAATGAAAAATTTTAACCTTCGTGTAGATTAGGATAAACAGACCAGGTACATATGAAAGGTAATGTATGTCTTGGATAAGTTCAAAATTATTTTCTGTCCTTTTATGTCCCAGAACAGCAGGAGGAAGGCAATATTGGATATCATAAATGAGCTAGATTTAATGAACATGCTAATGGTGTATGATTTTTCTCTAATAATGATCATAATATGATTAAAAACAAATGTTTGAAATAAAGCCGCAATGCGGCAGACAGGAAGGCTCCACAATGGATAGTCAAAACTACCCAGTGCATCACTGTCAGCAGCCTATCCATCACCAAGGACGTATATGCAGAAAGGTGCCAGAAGAGGGCCAGTAATATCATGAAAGATCCCACCCACCCTGCTCATGGATTGTTTGTCCCACTCCCATTGGGCAGCAGGCTACTTGGGATCCATGGCAGGATCACCAGACTCAAAAGCAGTTACTTCCCCAAGCAGTAACTCTGATCAACACATCCACCCACTAACCACCTCTACATACCCCCAGCCACCACTACTTTATCATTTCCTGTCAGAGTCACCTAATGACCCTCTGATCCTAGCGTCACTTTATGGACATACGATCATTCTATGTATATGAACAATCTTGTGTATTTGTTGTGTCTTTTATTATTGTGTTCTTTATCTTACTGTGTGTGTTTTTTTGCAGCATCAAATCTGGAGTAATAATTATTTCATTCTCTTTTACACTTGTGAAATGACATTAAACAATTTTGAATCTTCAAGAAATACAGAACAACTACTGGGATTTTAGTAATGATGACAATAGATCAAAGGATGGTAATTTAGCAGGAGCTGCCAATAAAGTAACTTAATGTGATGTGAACACGTTAGTGCCCAAAGGAGCAAATAAAACCACGGTTGAATAAAGAGTTTTGAGGTGGTGATAGAAAAACACGGAAAAAGGCCAACAGGGGCACAATCAGCAGCAAAAGATGAGAAAGTTAAATGTGGGAAGTATGTAATGGTGTGTAGAAAGAAATACGTGGGATGTTTTTCATCCTTGAGTCAAGTAGATCCAATAATATCAAAAATTAACACAAATAGGAAAAAGCAGGTGGTGAGAAGCAGGTACTGAAAAACTGATGTTGGTGATATTGCAAACAAAACTAGGAAGATAGCTGATGTTGAAAACTTTATGTCATTATTTATAAGGCAATAGAATACTAAATATTTCAAGAGACTGAAATAAGGGATAGGCTTGCTAAATTTTACAAACAAAATAACAGTAATAGAATAAGTAATTACAGTGCAGTGCAGTACAAGTCATTCGGCCCACAGAAGAACAGAAAGCATTACAGCACATTACAGCCAATAATGGTGCCAAAGAGTGACAAATTCACATGACGTTAAAGAAGGTAGGGAGCATTGCAATGTGCAATGCTAATGTTTTATTGATTTTGAAACCATTCAGTTATTTTGGAAAGTTATGCATTTCACTTGATTATTTAAATAAGTTGACAGTGGGAATCCAGGGAATTGGAGATGAGTTTGCCTAACAGATGTTATTGGGAAGTTGCTAGATTCTATAATTAAGGATTGAATTGCTGAACATCTTGAGAATTTTCAGCTGATCTGAGAGAGCCAGCAGGAATTCTGAAGGATAGGTTGTGTCTGATAGATCTGATAGAATTTTTTTTAAAAGAAATTATTAAAGTGGTGGGGGTGCTGTTTTTATGGGCTTTCAGAAGACATTTAGTTAAATTTCATGGGAGTTATTTATAGAACATTGGGTAGCAACAGTGAAGTAGTAGCATTCATAAATGCATTAACAAATGTTTTCTAAATAGTTATCTAAAGTTGAAGCTCTGGTTAGCAGGAAAATTATCAACAGTAAGGATAATAAGTAAATACACAAATTGGTGGCATATAGCTAATAGAATTTTGCAGGGTTCTGGGTTGGAACTTCAACTAGATAAAGAGTGATACATTCCTATTATGTGCATCACAGTTGCATGGATTATTTTTGTGCATTTCTTGTCACAATCTAAAGGAAAGTTATGATTAAGATAGAGAGTGTGAAGAAAAGATTCACAGGAATGATTCGTGGACTGAAGGGTTTGAGTTATCAAGAGGGATTAAATAGGCTGAGAGATGACAGGATAGATTTAGATAAGATTATCAGGGTAGATAGCCAGTCTCTATTTCCCATGGTATGGGTGTCAAAGACTCGAGGGGCATATGTTTAAAGTGAGAGAGTGGAGGTTTAAATGGAATCTGAGGGAAAACTTTTCAATATAGTAGTTGTTATATGGAATGAGCTGCCAGAGTAGTTGGCTGAGGCCGAAAAGGGTGACCACCAAAGAGGCAACTGGACAGATAGTTGCCCATTCCATCCGCAATCCATATGGATAGGAGATTATATGTCCTCCTTGCTGACATTGAATACAGGCACACCTCAAGAATATAATCTTAGCCAACAGCTGTATCCTCTCTGTACTCATGACAGGTAAAACACCATCTATAAACTAGCAAATAATCCCATTGCTGGAAAAATCTCAGATGGTGGCAAGGAAGTGTACAGGAGTGAGACAAATTGGCTGGTTGAATGGTGACTCTTGCAAGTTTTTACAGATGTATGGTGGAGAGCATTTTGCCTGGTATGGAGGCTCCACTGCACTGGATTGCAAGAGGCTGTAGAGAGTTGTAGACGCAGCCAGCTCCATCAGAGGCACAACCCTCAATGTCAAGGACATCTTCAAGACACAGTGCTTCAAGAAGGCAGCATCCATTATTAAGGACCATCATGATCTGGGACATGCACTCTTTTCATTACTATCATCAGGGAGGAGGTACAGGAGCCTGAAGACACTGAATGATTTAGGGGCAGCTTCTTTCCCTCCATCAGATTTCTGAATCGTCCATGAACCCATGAAAACCACCTTATCATTCACTTTTTGTGCTATTTATTTATTTTGTAATTTATAACAATTTTGACTTTGCACTGTGCAGCAAAACAGCATATTTCATGTCATGTAAGACAGTGTTAATAAACCCAAAGCAGGACATAGAGGGATGTGGAATTAATGCAGACAATTGGGATTAGTATACAGTAGATAGGCACGATGAATGACATAGATGCAATGGCCAGAGGGTCTATTTCTATTTTGTTCTTCTCTTGAGTATTCCACTACAGTATTTATAAAAGGTGTGGATAATAGGATAGGAAATTTGGTGGGAGAATAGTCTAAAAATTGTGTCTAAAAATTCCTGAAGTGGAATTTGGAAGCTTCTCTAAAGCGTACAGAAGTTTGAAATTCCATTCTCCAACAGTGTTAGATAAACTGCAAACTTTAAATATGAAAATTAAATTTTTACTAACTTCAATACAGGATATGGGGCAAATAAAGGTATGTGGATTTAAATCACAGATCATTCATGATAAAGAAGATTGAGAGTATAGAGACTTATGTCTGGTCTTGTAGGTCACAGCCTTGTAAAAATAATAGAATGCAAGATTTTCACTGTGTGTAAAGGATTTTTTTTAATTAGTAAATTCTGCCTTCCATTGTCGTCTTGATTTCTTAGTCTGCTTTTTTTTAAAAGTGTGTTGCTTTACTTCCGATCTTTTTAAATAAAAAAAACATAAATTGAATCCAAATATGTTCCAGATTAGAAACCTGATAGGCACTCCATTTCCAGCATCCCGTACTGGTGGAAGCTAATGTAGACTTTATCATGCCTGTAAAGCATTTGTAATGGCATCAACTAGAGAAAAGTGGATTAGTTTTTCATCTAACATTGGTAATGTGTACTGGAGCTTTAAATGTCTGGGCTGCACGATCATTGATGATTGCCATTTATGCTAAATTCAATGAATAAAAAAGATGCAGCTGTTATGTCCAAGTTAAGCAAGATAATGTGTGGCCGTAGTAATCTGACAAACATATAAATCTGTAATGTAATGTAATCCCTATTGGGTCTCCATGTCCCTCCTCAGTTCATGCTGCTGGTTTGTAGACTACCCAGGCAGTCATATGAATAATATGAATTGTTGCTCCTTTAGTTTGCTTTTAGCCTCACCTTGGCAGTAAAGGGGGCTAAGGGTAGGTATGTCGGTGTGGGAATAAGGAAGGGAATTAAAATGGCTCACAAGCAGGAGATTCCAGATGACCACAGACTGATTGGAGGGTCTTGGCAAAGTGGTTAGCTACTTTGCATCTGGTTTCACCAATGTAGGATGAATATTGCATTCTCCAACGTCCCGGAAACTGTTCCCCCCCCCATCCTTTTTCTGTCTCCTCCCAATTCACCCAGCCCTCTCCACCCTGTACATTTGCCCATCCTTGAGCTGCAGAATGCAGTGAATGAGCATTTTGTGAACAGTGCTCGTTATTCTATAGGTTTCAAGGTAGTTATGGAGAAGGGTGAGGATCATCTACAAGTTAAGGTCCTAAACTGGGGATATCCAGGGCCTTGTGAAAGATTGATTGGAAGGAACTGACTGTATGTAAAATGACATCCAATGAGTTAGGAGCTTTTTTTTAAAAAAATGGTGAGAACTAACATGTTCCAATGAGGGTAAAAGATAAGGTTGGGGAACCTGAGGAGTTGGGGGGGGGGGGGAAGGGAAGAAAAATAAATTATAGGTGCAGGTAATAGAAAATAGCAAAACCCTGTGAACAATATAGACTGCATGAGAGTAAAAGAAAATTAGGAGGCTAAAAAGTGTCAGTGAAATATTAGACAAGATGATTTCCCAGGTACTCTGTAAGTACATTAAGAGGAAGAGAGTAACCAGGAAATGAGTAGCCCCCCCTTCCCCCCACCCCCAGAACTACAGATGCAATCTATACATGAAGTTGGAGGCTGTGGGCAATGTCCTAAGTGAACATCTCTTCAGCAAGGAGAAAGACGTGGTAGAGTGAGAGTTCAAGCTGAGGGGTGGTGATGTTCTGGAACATGGGGCCAAATGCCTTATGGAACATAAAGGAAATACAGATCTTGATGAGATGTATCTCAGTCTGCTATGGGAGGGGTAAGGGAAATGGTTTCTGGGCACCTTTGTGTCTTCATTAGCCATGTCTGAAGTACCAGTGACTGGAGTGTAGCTAATATTATTCATTTATTACACCTTCTGGTCTAGAGGGTATCAGTGGACAACAAATTCTCACGCAACGTCTCCCAGATAGCCAATCTCTTCAATTATTACACTTCTTTTCTATGCCTTCTGCCTGTTCTTTTTTTGTCTTAATTGTGTTTCGGAGGCTGTTAGAGCCTGTGACATTCAGTTTGGAGTTCAAGTGAGTATCTGGTGCTCTGCTGTTCACGGAGAAGACTGTGTGTATCGGCTGACTCCTGCAGAAGACCAGAGACAGGGTGCTGGTTTATGATTGACTCCACTTGGTAGTATCGAGGAAAATTGAAGCATTGAGGTGAATGTGGAGGAGGTCAGTGGTTGTTCTCCATGGAGGCCACTTGTCAACAGCGGTTGGAAGGCTGCAGGTCAGTGGCACAGTGAATGCTCTTCATGGATGGATTGAGTTTGAGTGGCTGCTCTCCTCGGTTCTGGGGGGAGGATGTTTTCGAAATTCTGAGATTTTTGTGATTATTGGACTGTAGTTTGTATTGCTGTCCTTCAGCTTTTTATGTTTCTTTTGGCGGGTTGGCGCTCTGGGTGGGCAAAGTGTTGGTTTTTATGTGAGGGAGAGGTTGGGGATTTGGGGTCTGATGTTTTTGGTTTTTCTATGTGGGCGATCCATTGGTTTTTGTGTGTGGGAGAGGGAGTTGGGAGTTTGGTGTTCTCACGGTTTCTTTTGCAAAGGAGGGGTTTGAGGGTTTGATCTTGTCGCTGTGTGTTTTTTGTGAGGGAGGAGGTGGAGGTTTGTTATTTGAGAGTTTTGTTTCTTCCTTTTCTTGAGGGGAGGGGTGTTGATGTATTTCCTTTCAACAACTTCCATGGTGTTTCTGAATTTCATGGCTATCTGGAGAAGACAAGTATCAGATTTGTATTGTACGTGCATGCTTCGACAATAAAATAAGCCTTTGAGGTAATTACATTCCAGTGAGGCAAACATCAGTGATGGAGAAGCTATTGGGGAAAAAGAAATTCTAAGGGACAGGGTTTATCTTCACCTGGGAAGACGGGGAATGAGTAGGAGTAGATAGAATGGCTTTGTTCATGGGAAATCTAGTCTCACAAATTTGAATGATTTTTTTTAGAAGGTAACAAAACATGTTGCTGAAGGGTCAATAGTAGCTGTTCTCTAATGAACTTTTGTAAGGCTTTTGACAAGTGCCCATATGTCCATAAGGTTAGAACCCATGGATCCAAGGCAGGCTGGCAAATTTGGATCCAAAATACTCTTGGTAGTAGGTGGTGGAGGAGAGTGAGCAGTAGTATATATACCACTAAAGACAGTGCTGGAATCCATGATGATTGTGATTTATCTCATGTATGAAGTATGATAAGAAGGAAGTCTGCATATGATTAAAAAAATGGTGGCAGTGTGGATAATGAGTTAGGTTGATTAAGGCTACAGCATGATATAGATCAGCTGGAGAATTGTGTAGAGTAATGGCAAGTTGAATTTAAACATGACATATGAGAGGTGATGCATATTATAAGGCAAACCAAGGTGAATGTACATGATAAATGGTAGGGTCCTGGGGAGTGTGGGTAAACCGTAATCTTCAGCTACAAGTCCTTGGATCCCCGAAGGTGGCAGTATAGGTGAATAAGGTTGTAAAAATGCATTGGTGATGATTGCCTTCATTGGCCATAACATAGAATATAAGAACTGGGACATTATGTTGCAGCTTTACAAAACATAGTTTAGATCACAGCTACAGTTCACACTAGATTATTTTGGAGAAGGTGCAGTAGAGAGTCACCAGGATGTTGTCTGGACTTGAGTGTTGCAGTTATAAGGAGAGATTAAATTGGCTGGATTTGTTTTCCCTGTAGTGGAAGATATGTAGGATGAGGAAGATATGTGGGATGATTTAATAGAGGTAAATAAAATTAGGAGGGTATAGTTAGGATAGATAGTAATTTTTTTCATGGGAGGGTGTCTTGATTCAAGAAGGCACAAGGTTAGGTGAGCAGAAGTGGGGATCTGAGGGGGATTTGTTTTACACACAGGGTCTGGAATGTACTTTCTGAAGAGATGTGAGAGGCAAACATACTCACTTAAGAAATGTATGCGATTGGGGTAAGAGTCAATAGGTACAGCAGGTGGCATGGATGTGGTGAGCTGACGGGGCTGTTTGACTTTGAGCCTATGACATAAAATGGGAAATGAGCTCATGATTGTAAAATCACTCATTGCGAGATTGTGTAAACATAAATTCACTGATTATTTCAAATTTGCATGCAGCAATGAGCCACAATATTCAGCCTGGGTAAGGTACATTCTTGAAGCCATTGTTTTTGTTTCCTCACATAAACTTTGTGATTAGCTGTCTTGTATAAATTTATGTTGATCCAGAATTTGACCAATGTTCTTTTCATCCATTGCATTCATTTTAGCTGATATGTACTAACTCCTGCAGCTATTTGATTTTAACTTATTGTTATGTCCTTATTGCCATTTGCGATCTCAGCAGTGTGACTAATTAGAACTTGGTATAAGTCTTTGGCAACAAGTAAACTGAATCGGCTTTACCCCATCTGGAATAAGCTTCTCCTATCAAAATGTTATTTCACAAATACTTATTGAGTTTGTTTTGAATTTTGGTCAAAATGGTAGCAATTGTTGTTATTTTTACATTGAAGGGAGCATAGCACATGAATGTTTAAAATTTTGGAAATTGATTTACTTAGAACATAGTATGAGAGCTTATAATGGATAATGCATTTGAGCCTGGATTGTAATGTTGAAATTGGAAGGTGAATAGTTTCAAATGATGTGAATGGGTTTGGAATTGCTGTTAAGTTTTGGAGAGAGGAATGTGGTGTTTCCTCCATTCTAGATTGGAGAAACAATTTTCTCTGTAACTGTAACACTATATTTTGCATTCTGTTATTGCTGTTCCCTTGTGCAACCTTGATACACTGATGTGAAAAAATTATCTGTGTGGTTGGCATACAAAATAGTTTCTCACTGTACACCGATACATGTGACAGTAATAATCCAATTACCAATTTCTGATCAAGGGTCCTCAACATAAGTACTGTTTCTCTATACACAAATACTGAGCATTTTATTTCAGATGTCCACCTTCAACAGTTTTTTAATCTTAAACGTTTTAGTGGCAATAAAGTTTTCACAATGCACTGAATGTACTGTCGAAGCGTTAATGTAACAAATGTGTCAACAGGAATCTTCTTGCTGTCATGATCTACTTAACTGGTTGTTACAGTTCCAAACCAGCTGTTCTTCATAGCTCACGCGTTTTACCTGACTAAACAAGTCATCATTGGACACTTTGAGATATGTGTGTAAGGTTAGTGATTGCCAGGAATCAGCAACTGAATGTTAATCATGTAATTTTCAAAGCCATATTGTATAATGTTAGCTGCAAACACATTTTAGATTGATACTTAAGAGAATATGGATAAATATTTTTTGAAAAAGCAATCATCGTTATAATTACTGCTAGTGATCATGGAACCTAAAAAAATATTGTAATGTTATTTTTAAGTATCTAATTTGTTAGCAAATCAGTAATGTAAACTTATCCCATGATTTGAAGTAAATGTAAATGTTGATCGGCAGCAAACCACAACCTCTTATCAATGAGTGTGGCCTAAAACAACTACTCTCTTGGCATATTAGTTTGCTGACACATTTACTGCGGTCTCTCTGTTCTTGGCTTTTCCACTGCAGCTAAATAAAAACTTATGGAGCGGCATTCTCTTTTATCCATTATGTACAATACAGTCTTCCAAGCCTAGTATTTAATTCAACAATTGTGGGCTATATCGGTATAATTTACTTAGGCAGTGGAAATTGATGATGCTGTTTTTGTGATTCATACCAACCATAGACTCATCTTCTCAGTTTTCTTTACCTGTTTCAATGTTTCTACCTTGTAACATCATCCTTTTTGTATTCTTATAGACCTTCCCCATTCTTTTTTTCCACTCCTAACATTCTCTGGTTCTGTACTTGATTAAAACCTGTTACATCTGACTTTTCCCACTTTTGATTAAAGTTGTATGTATAAAGTACTAATTGTGTCACTCTTCTCACCAGTGCATATTAATCTGTTAAGCTTTTCTTACATTTTCTCTTGAATTTTTGGATTTCAAGCTTTTTCTGTATCTTTCTTTTGTAGAAGCCTTATTGTGTTGGTTCCTGAATAATGAAATGCAGAAATGAATGCCATTTTTCCCCATTAATTTCTTTCTATTTTATATGTGAATATCCAGTAATGCAGAAGCCAGTTATATTTATACTTAAGATTGATTCTATAGTTATGTTGTGGGATATTTCAAAATGAATGTTACTTTATGACGTGCCTGTTTTCTTAGAGTTTCTTTTTAAATCTCTTCATATGAAAGTTAACTGTTTTCTCAGATTTTTTTTGTACAAGCTTTATTTCCAGTCACACCAAATGCATATGATGTAAATAGTTTTGTTTCATTTCAAGTTAAGTATTTTTACTTCTGGAATCTTCTTAAGCAATCAGTTCTGTAACAAATGAGTTGCTGGGAGGCATTAGACTTTGCTTGAAAAAATACAAGTGTTTACAAATAGACTTTTCATTACACCATTAATTGAAATGAAAATTAAAACAAAACTCTTTTTAATCTAACTTCTTAATTCCCTTGCTACTTTATTCAATGCCATCTCTAAATTATTATATCAAAGATAGCTTTGCAGATTTTTATTATATAAATCCACACATTTCAACTGAAGTTGAATAATACAGGATAAATGAGCTGAAAGAGTTAAACCTGTAATGATATTTTGTGTTTACTGAAAAATCTACCAGATTTCTATGCTAGACCAACTTTATCTATACAGCCACACAAATAATTATCTATGATAATTACCAGCCTGAAGATGAATCTCTAAATGTTTTTCTGATGATAGTGCTGGGGTTGGCAGGTGTTAAAAGTGCCTCCTAGGGACAAAGATTGAAGAGAGGATACTTCCCACTAATCCTTGAGGCAAGGATGTTTTACATTGTATTCTGTCATGTGAAAAGGAGCCTTGTGTGGTGCCCTACTAATGAAATTTAATAGGCAAAGGTCATGTATCTTTATGAGAAAACAGAGAAGCTGTAGCATGATGAATGTACTGTGCAGGGTTCAATGGAGGGTGCTCATGGATAAAACCCATGTTTAAACAGTGTTCTATGCAACTGATGCGCACTAGACAATTTAAAGGACTGCTTCACATTAGTATTTTTATACCTTGTCACTTTTTATCAAATAAAACATATTATGGGCTATGCCAGATCACAATTCATGGGTTCTTTGCTGTATGTTGCTTGGCAATAATTCCTCGTTTTTGACTCTTGCTGTCTGGATTCTGTCATATTTGTCATTTTAAGTAGTAAAGATATCTTGGTCTTTTCTTCAAAGATAGATCTTGAGCAGAAATTTGAATTGTAAAAATTGATCAGGACTGGACATTTATTATGTGTTGATTACCTATCATTTGTAAATTCTACAAAGTGTTTTCATGACACCTTCAAAACCCAGATGAAAAATTCAGAAATTATATTTTTATATACAGAATGGCAATGGCGGCGCTTTTTCCATTTTTGATAGAGTAAAATGCTTTGAAATGTTATATTGGTGGCAATGCAGTGGCCGATGGGTGTAGGGGTGATGCTGGGGATATTCGCGCTGGCAAGAGCTGTTTTATTCAGCTTTGGAAAAAGCTCACACTTCTTCAGAAGATGTAGAAAACAGTTAAATTTGGAATTGCTGCTGCTTTTGTAGTAGAGCAACGATAATACCAGTTCATTTACTGGAGTTCTACTGCTGAGTCGGGAGACATTTCAATAAATCAAATAGAGCTTGATGGATTCTCCAATTCATTCAAATGAATGCCTGGAAGAGTGAAGAAATCTTGCTGTATTCCCTATTTGACAAAGGCTGTGCAAAGAGCCTGAATGGATGAATGGTTGATTAATTTTTGCCAGAATATTTACTGACAGCAAGAATTGTAATTTTTTTTACATTCTTCTGCTTGGTAGTGTATTTGTGAACAATGTAAATTAAAACATTTTAGATTGAGTGACAAAGAGTTGTACTTTTCCAAGAGTTGAATTGTTTTTAGTGGTAAGTCACAACAAATACTGCTATCCTTTTGCATTTATGCCTATCTGCCCTATTTATCATAATGCTTAATGTAGCTAAATTCAGGTTTTCAAATGAAAAAGTCCAGTTTTCAAATGCAAAGTCCAAATGCAAAATTTCAAAAGTTCATCATATACATTTTAAGACACTTTATAAAAACTCTCATCTGAGTATATTTGTTAATGAAAATATTGTGAACTATTTAGTTACTTGTCTATCAAATTAAGAATGAGATATTTTCTTTATAGAAAATTACTTTATTGAAAGAAATTTTCCACGTACACCATCCCTACATCTTTCAGCAAGTAATAAGGAGAAAAGTAATTGCCCAGTGATTTACTTGATGCTCTGCTCGAAAAACTTCAACTTTAATTGCACATTTTACCTTCATCACTAGTCCCATACTTCAGCAGTAAAGGACAGCAGAACTCTTCCATTCATTTCTGTAGCAATGATGTTTCTATAAATGTAGGTTCAGCTGTCTTAGAAAAATGTTGATTTTGGATATATGCCTAAAAGAAAAGATTTGCCTTCCTTTCTAATATGAGAGACATCTATGACAAAGCAAATAGAGCAAGATCATTTGAAAAGATTTCTCCAAGAATTGAATTGAATTGGCTTTATTACTTACATCCTTCTCATACATGAGGAGTAAAAATCTTTACCTTGCGTCTCCATCTAAATGTGCAATTTATAGTAATTTATAATAAGTGGAATGTAAATCAGGACAGTCAATATAACATAGAAATACAATTTTGACTGTCCTGTTGTACATATTATTTATTATAAATGTAATAAATACTCTCGCACTTGACTAATTTCCTTGCATAATTTTCTGATATCAAACTACTTCAGTCTTTGAGAACATCCAGGGGGAGTATCTAAAAATATAAAGGCAGTTTATTTCATTAATATCAACTTGCATTGTCTTCAAGGTAATAGTTTTCTTCGTCTTCTGTTTATGAGACATCGTTTGAAACAATCCGGAGTAGTTTATAAGTAACTTTTAGAAAGTATTTACTAACTTTTCTTCACTTAAACATTGATTTACTGATTTTTTTACGGGAGAGCTGGATCCCTATGTCTCGATCCTACGTCGTCACGTGACGTCCCCCATTTCATTAATATCAAAACAATTTCTTCCATATGATTTCAAAGAAAGCTGATGTCAGAGCAACATCATTTTTCTCAAGATAGTGAATCTGGAGTTCTTTGCCACAGATGGCTGTGGAGGCCAAGTCATCGGGTATATTCAAAGTGGAGGTTCATAGGTTCTTGATTATTAAGGATGTCACAGGTTATGGGGGAAGGCAGAAGAATGGGGTTGAGAGGGAAAATGATTGAATGACAAAGCAGACTCAGTGTGCCAAATCAAGTAATGAAGCAGACTCAATGGGCAGATGGTCTAATTCTGCGTATGTCTTGTATCTTGGTTTTCAGAGACCCGCTAAAAATTTGTTGACCCTGTCAGTAAAACTTGTCAAAGTAGAAAATTTTAAATTAAGAATAAACAGGCCTCACACTGGGTGTATTCTCATGGCTGGTCTTAGTAGTTGTTCAGAACATGAAGGTAGAAGCCAACTGATTACCTAAGGTTTGAAATCATTGGTAGTCTAATAGTAATAGCTCCTCCCTCCTGGGGAAAAATGCTGTGATTCCTGTGGTCTCAGGCATCAATTGAAAGGATCACATGATTAAGATATTTTTATATTACAAAAATATTTTGTTATAAAATATTCATATGAACATTTTTCGAACATTTTTCAAACATTTTAGCATACCAAGAGAAATTATAGCACTCGCACTAATAATTAATTTTTTTTCATAGGGCCAGATAGCTTGCTAAGTAGTAACATGAGTTTTGCACTTTTTAAAAATTCACTTAAACCTCACATAAGATTTTCAGGATAGTTCTGAATTATCCTAAATTTAGCGAAGTTTTACTTTTTTCCCAAAAGTGCCATAAGGGGGAGTATTGAACAATAAGCAAAGAAATTGCTGCTATCTCTAGTTCAAAATTGTATTCCATTTCTCTCTGTACTATCAGTGCTATATGACAATAGTTTCAATCATAATAATTGCAAAATCCAGGCTACAATAGAAAACAATCTTTTAACTGAAATATAATTTGCTCTAATTTTTGTACTTTAGTTGCTATCCACACCCATATATTCCTTGATAACATATTTCTATTATCCACAATTATACTTAAAGGATTAAATGACGTTAATCTTAAATTCTTTGAAAATATTTTCCGATGTAATTTTATATATCACTTGGTAAAAATTCTGCTACTGTCTAGTGCTGCTCTTATATGATTTACATCAGACTTTTATATCAATACCTTTAAATGAGACTGCTTATTGGGCTGACAATGCATAAAAATTGGATTCTGCTGCCTTTTGTTGCACTGGTGTGTTGTCTCTGGCATTAATACTCACTTGGATCTCCAGAAGCATTTTATTGTTGTTTTTGTTTGCCTATAACACCATACGCCAAAATGGAAGCTATTCAGTTCCCAATAATAGGCATTGACATAATTCACAGCTACTGCATGCTATGTTGCTATAGAGATATAGAAAACATACAGCACAATACAGGCCCTTCAGTCCACAAAGCTGTGCCAAACATGTCCTTACCATTGACTACCAAGGCTTTACCCATAGCCCTCTATTTTTCTAAGTTCCATGTACCCATCCAGGAGTCTCTTAAAAGACCCTATCATTTCCGCCTCCACCACTGCCGCTGGCAGCCCATTCCATGCACTCACCATTCTCTGCGTAAAAAATCTTAACCCCGACATCTCCTCTGCACCTACTTCCCTTTCAATATTTTTATTAATATTATATAAGTTGCATGAATGTAAGTACAAAATTCATAAGGATACAGGTATTACAAATTACATTACATTTAAATCACAGTAATGTGATCACAATATCCCATATTCCAAATCAATCATGTGGACAAAAAGATTGAATTATGAAATGAAATAAAGTAGAATAATTGTACTTTATTAAAAAATTACACCTATTTCCAAGCATCTTAAAACTATGCCCTGTCGTGCTAGCCATTTCAGCCCTGGGGAGAAGCCTCTAGCCTTTAGAATCTAGTGACCTATGTGATTTTTTGCAAGCCAATTCTGGATTCAGAAAGCAATGTCCTCTTGGATCCCATGCCTCCTTACTTTCTCAATAAGCCTTGAATAGGGTACCTTAACAAATGCCTTGCTAAAAACTATATACACTACATCTACGGCTCTACCTTCATCAATGTGTTTAGTCACATCCTCAAAAAGTTTGGTCAGGCTCATAAGGCACAACCTGCCTTTGACAAAGCCATGCTGACTATTCCTTTTTTTAAAAATTTATTTTTTTATTTAAGTTCATCAAACAAACATTTCCATAAGATGTATTTCAGACATTGTACATATATATCATATAATCATATATATTACAAAGTCTCCACAAAGTATTTATCTGGGGTATGCTGACTATTCCCAATCATATTCTGCCTCTCCAAATGCTCATAAATCCTGCCTCTCAGGATCTTCTCCATCAACTTACCAACCACTGAGGTAAGACTCACTGGTCTATAATTTCCTGGGCTATCTCTACTCCCTTTCTTGAATAAGGGAACAACATCTGCAACTCTCCAATCCTCGGAAACCTCTCCTGTCCCCATTGATGATGCAAAGATCATTGCCAGAGGCTCAGCAATCCCCTTCCTTGCTTCCCACCGTAGCTTGGATTACATACTGTCTGGTCCTGGGGACTTATCCAACTTGATGCTTTCCAAAAGCTCCAGCACATCCTCTTTCTTAATATCTACATTCTCAAGCTCTTCAGTCCACTGCAAGTCACCCCTACAATCGCCAAGATCCTTTTCTGTAATGAATACTGAATTAAAGTATTCATTAAGTCCCTCAGCTGTTTCCTCCGGTTGCATATGCACTTTCCCACTGTCTCATTTGATTGGTCCTATTCTCTCATGTCTTATCCTCTTGCTCTTCACATACTTGTAGAATGCCTTGGGGTTTTCCTTAATCCTGTCTGCCAAGGCCTTCTCATGACCCCTTCTGGCTCTCCTAATTTAATTCTTAAACTCCTTCCTGCTAGCCTTATAATCTTCTAGATTCAACCATTACCTAGTTTTTTGATCCTTTGATAAACTCTTCTTGTTGACTATATTTACAACAACCTTTGTGCACCATGGATCTTGTGCCTTTCATGTCTCATTGGAATTTTTCTACTCAGAACCCCACGCAAATATCCCCTGAACATTTGCCACATTACTTCAGTATGTTTCTCTGAGACCATCTGTTTCCAATTTATACTTTGAAGTTCCTGCCTGATAGCCTCATAGTTCCCCTTACTCCAATTAGACGTTTCCCTAACTTGTTTGTTCCTGTCCCTCTCCAATGCTATAGTAAAGGAGATAGAATTATGATCACTGTCTTCAAAATGCTCTCCTACTGAGAGATTTGACACCTGATCAGGTTCATTTCCCAATACCAGATCAAGTACAGCCTCTCCTCTTGTAGGCTTATCTACATATTGTGTTAAGAAACCTTCCCGAACACACCTGACAAACTCTGCCCCAAATAAACCCCTCACTCTAGGGAAAGGCCAATCAATATTTGGGAAATTAAAATCTCCCACCACAACAACCCTGTTATTATTACTCCTTTTCAGAATCTGTCTCCTATCTGCTCCTCGATGTCCCTATTACTATTGGGTGGTCTATAAAAAACATGCAGTAGAGTTATTGACCCCTTCCTATTCCTAACTTCCATCCTCAGAGAGTCCACAGACAACTTGTAGTAAAGTATGTATACCTGTCTGGACACGACCCTCTGCTGACTGCTCCTGTGGCTCCTCCCACAGACCCCTGTATAAAGGCGATTGGAGGCACTGCTCCTCCCTCAATCTCCAAGATGTTATGGTCTCTTTTGCTGCTAATAAAAGCCTATCGTTCGCCTCCCGTCTCCGAGAGTTATTGATGGTACATCAATTTTACTAGGAGCAATTTTAAAACATGGAGAGCATTTTACTGCCAGACTGATTGGATCTCGACCCACAATCCCAGGAAGTCAGCGACGCTTTCGAACTCTGGCTTTGAATCGTACCTGGAGGAGATTCATGTGACTGACCCTGCCACAAAGCACAGGGTTCTCCTCTCCAGAGTCAGTGCAAGGGTCCACTTCATGTTCAGAGACCAAACGGACTACCAAGATGCGATGGATGCCCTCAAAAGACAATACCAGCGGCCAGTGAACACGGTCTACGCAAGACATCGCTTAGCGATGCAGTGGCAGTGGGCTGGAGAGTCGAGCGCTGAGTTTGTCTGGGCCCTACAGACACTCGTGCGGGCCTGTGACTGCAGGGGACTGACGGTGGAACAACATGCGGAACTGCTAGTAAGAGATGTCTTTGTTATGGGGATCAGGTCAATGTACGTGCGTCAGCGGCTGCTGGAACACGCCAATCTTACCTTGCATTCGGTGATCGAGCTGGCCGATACGCTGGAGGCCGCTCTGCACAATGCTGACGCTGACCAGGTGCGCGATCTCCCGCTGACCCTGTGGACGCTGCAGACCCCGCAACCGGCCGGCGAATCAACCTCAGCTGCTGCCAGTCGTGAGTCCGTGAAGTCCCCACAACCTGCTGGTGAGTCGACCTCAGCTGCTGCCAGTCGCAAGTCCATGCAGTGTTACTTCTGCGGAGTTGAAAAGCACCCACGAAAACGCTGTCCAGCCCGAGAAGCTATCTGCTCCAGCTGCAGCAAGAAGGGCCACTTTGCCAAGGCCTGTAAGTCCAAACCACGAGTGGGGTCGAGCAGCGCTGAGTGCAAGGCATGGGGGTCGCCATCTTGGTCGCCGCCATCTTGCCTGTCCGCCGCATGCGAGGCATGGCCATCTTTGTCGGCGACACCTCGCCCCGCCTCCAACCCACGGATGCTTACCGGGCACCAGGATGGCGATTCAACTCTGGCCTCCATAACCCTCAACCAAAGCGCTCCACACCAGCTTGCAAGGTCAATGATGGACATCCTGGTGGAGGGCAACAGGACTAGCTGCCTGTTTGACACGGGCAGCACTGAGAGTTTTATTCACCCGGACACTATGCAACGCTGTGGACTCGTGACACAGTCGGTAAACCAGAGGGTCACCATGGCTTCTGGATCGCATTCCACAGACATCCGGGGGGGTTGTGTAGCGACATTGGTGGTGCAGGGCACAGAATACCGGGACTTTGCGTTACTGGGTCATGCCTCAACTGTGTGCCCCTGTGCTATTGGTGTTCAACTTCCAGAGCCACCTGAAACGTGTGACAATGGAGTATGACGGGCCCCTCCCATCAATCACTGTCAAAAATCCTCAGTTTTGTGGGACTTCATCATATACCCCGCTACTGACCACACACACACACACCGACCTGCACATCCAACCCAGCACCATGCCAATGGCCACGCTACTGACACCACTTGCAGTCTCTCCACCCTCAAGATCCCTCCCCCACTGCTGTTCGCCAGCCTGACCCCCTCCTGTAAACCTGTGGCAACTAAAAGCAGGAGGTACAGCGCGGGGGACAGGGCCTTCCTTAAGTCGGAGGTGCAGCGACTGCTCAGGGAGGGGGTCATTGAGCCAAGCACAAGTCCTTGGAGAGCCCAGGTGGTTGTTGTTCGGACCGGGCAGAAAAATAGGATGGTCGTGGACTATAGCCAGACCATCAATAGGTTCACGCAGCTTGACGCGTACCCCCTATCCCGCATTGCAGATACGGTCAATCAGATAGCTCAGTACAAGGTGTACTTGACCATAGACCTGAAATCCGCTTACCATCAGCTCCCCATCTGCCCGGAGGACCGCCCCTGCACCGCCATTGAGGCAGGCCGCAGGCTCGATCACTTCCTGCGTGTCCCCTTCGGTGTCACGAATGGTGTCTCTGTCTTCCAGAGGGAAATGCTCCGGATGATGGACCAGTGCCAACTGAAGGCCACGTTCCCATATCCGGATAACATCACCATCTGCGGTCGCGACTGGCAGGATCACGACACCAACCTCCAATGATTTTTCCAAGTGGCTGAAGCTCTTAACCTTACCTATAACAGGGACAAGTGTGTGTTCGGAACCACCCAACTTGCTATCCTTGGGTATGTCGTGGAGAACAGGGTCATTGGCCCTGATCCCGACCGTATGCGCCCCCTGTTGGAACTCCCTCTTCCCACTACCCTCAGAGCCCTCAGACGGTGCCTGGGCTTCTTTTCCTATTACGCCCAATGGGTCCCTCACTACGCAGACAAGGTCCACCCCCTGGTCAAGTCCACCGCATTTCCCCTCTCTGCCGAGGCCCGCGCGGCTTTCAGCCGCATTAAAGGAGACATTGCCAAAGCAATGATGCATACGGTGGATGAGACCATTCCCTTCCAAGTAGAGAGTGACACCTCCCACTTCACGCTGGTTGCTACCCTCAATCAGGCAGGGAGGCAGGTAGCATTCTTCTCTTGTACCCTTCAAGGCCCTGAAATTCGGCACTCCGTGGTGGAGAAAGAAGCCCAGGCCATAGTGGAAGCTATTAGGCACTGGAGGCACTATCTCACCGGCAAAAGGTTCACCTTGCTGACCGACCAGCACTCAGTCGTGTTCATGTTCAGCAACCAACAGCGGGGCAAAATCAAAAATGATAAAATTTTGCGGTGGAGAATAGAACTCTCCACCTACAACTATGACATCCTGTACCGGCCTGGCAGACTCAATGAGCCCCCTGATGCCCTATCCCGGGGAACATGTGCCAGCACGCAGCTCGACCGGCTATACGCCCTCCATGCAGATCTTTGCCAACTGGGGGTCACCCGGCTTTTCCATTTCATGAAAGCCCAGAACCTGCCTTACTCCCTGGAGGAAATCAGGACGATGACCAGGGACTGTCAAGTCTGCGCTGAGTGCAAACTGCACTTCTACTGTCCTGAAAAGGCACAACTTATCAAGGCCACCTGCACCTTTGAGCGACTGTGTGTTGACTTTAAGGGCCCCCTTCCTTCCACCGACCGCAATGTCTACTTCCTCAACATAATCAATGAGTACTCGCTGTTCCCCTTTGCCATTTCCTGCCCCGATACCACTACCACATCTGTCATAAAAGCCCTGCGCCAGCTCTTCACTCTGTTTGGATATCCCTGCTATATCCACAGTGATAGAGGGTCCTCGTTTACGAGTGACGAGCTGCGCCAGTACCTGCTGGCTAGGGGCATTGCTACTAGTAGGACCACGAGCTGTAATCCCCGGGGAAATGGACAGGTGAAGAGGGAGAATGCCACTGTGTGAAAGGCCACACTCTTAGCCCTTAGGTCAAAGGGATTGCTGGTCTCTCGCTGGCAGGAGGTCCTCCCCGAGGCACTCCACTCCATCCGCTCCCTGTTATGCACGTCCACCAATGCCACCCCTCATGAGTGACGCTTTCCTTTTCCCAGGAAGTCTGCCACTGGGACCACCCTACTGGCTTGGCTGACATCCCCAGGGCCAGTGCTGCTCCGGAAACATGCGAGGAGCAATAAATACTCCCCGATGGTCGAGAGGGTTCACCTACTTCATGCGAACCCCCAGTATGCCTACGTGGTCTTACCTGATGGGCAGGAGGACACGGTCTCCGTCCGCGACCTGGTGCCCGCAGGAGCACCAGACCCCCTACCCTGAACACTCCACGGTGACTATGAACCCCGTACCCATCGATGTATATACCCACGAGACACCGCGCACACCAAGCCCTACACAGACTCCTCACGACACTCCCATACCGGGCGCCACGCACATGCATGAGGGATTACTGATGCCTAACGGGCTGGCACTTCGAGTCAGGCCGGAGCCAGCACAACCACCGTCTCCGGTGCAATCACCACCAGTGCTACGTAGATCGCAGCGACCGACTCGACCGCCTGATAGACTTAACCTGTAAATATACTTGTAAGAAACTTTGCCCCATGGAGACTCTCTTTTAAAACAAAGGGGGGGGGGGTGAATGTGGTAAACTATGTAAGCTATGTATACCTGTCTGGACACGCCCCTCTGCTGACTGCTCCTGTGGCTCCTCCCACAGACCCCTGTATAAAGGCGATTGGAGGCACTGCTCCTCCCTTAATCTTCAAGATGTCATGGTCTCTTTTGCTGCTAATAAAAGCCTATCGTTCGCCTCCCATTTCCGAGAGTTATTGATGGTGCATCACAACTTCTCTATGATTTCCTCCTTTTCTGCAGCTGTGACACTATCTCTGATCAGCAGTGCCACGCCCCGACCTCTTTTGCTTCCCTCGCTGTCCTTTCTGAAACATCTAAAGCCTGGCACTTGAAGTAGCCATTCCTGCCCCTGAACCATCCAGGTCTCTGTATTGGCCACAACATCATAGGTCCAGGTGCTGATCTATGTTCTAAGCTCATCTGCTTTATTCATGATACTCCTTGCATTAAAAGTTGACCACTCAGACAGAAGTCATCACTTAAAGGATTTTCCTATTAGCAACTTCATTACAATGGCAGAATAGGCTGCCATGGAGGCAGGGGTGGTAGGGACACAGCAGTCCCCAATAATGCAGTGGCCTTGGTGCTGTCATGCCATGAGAGGCCAGCAAGTCACTGTGAGCTACAGGCTGATTATGGGGCTAGTGTTTGTACTGTGCAGTTCAGAGTTGGGTTTTTTTTGGGATCATCATCAGTGAAGGAACTAATATTCTAAAATGTTGACCATATGACACTGAAGCTAGGAGATGATGTGTGCAAGGTGTTGATATGAGTGCAGACCTTTTTATTGCCATTTTATTTCTGAACAATGTATGATGTGTTGTAAGCTTTTCTATGAGTTATTATTTGCACCTGGAAGTGATTGTTAGAATGATCTAGTCTGGTTAAAATTGCTTTTGTGTGCAGATTGCACGTGGTTCCAGTTTCTCGGGATAAGAATCACATAAATGTTGCTTGTGTTTTGGCACTCTGTACACTCCCTGAATGTCACTTTCATTGCTGTGTCCTTGACTTGATTTCCTCCTGATGCGTCTAGAGGCATGTGGTTAATGGGGACATTGGCTCTGACACTGGTGGCCTAGTTGCAGCTATTTCTAAAGGTAGATGTACTCAAGTGTTAATCCAAAATGACATCAGAGATTTGCTTTGCTATGCCTTCTACTCCATTAGCAATTGGATCCTGACCCATTGTCCAGTTTTGAGCTGTGCATTAGATTTGCCTCTTGTTCTTGAACATCAAGCTACCTAATAGCAAAACAACACAGGGAAGAGTCTTTGGATTAAAAAGTGATGTAATCGTTAAACGGTAATGCTCAAAGTGTTAACTATTGTAGATCTGTGATTAGATACACATGATACTTAAGGGTACAAAGCAAAATACAGTATTCAGGACAGGCTGACTCTCATGAGGGGTAAGCTGTTCAGACATGACAAAGTGTTGATGGCTGGAAGCATGGTTGGAGCCAGGAAGGGACATTGCAGGTTTCTGGCCAGAAAATTACACTTTGTGGGACAGGGAGAAGTTTTATGGAGTTTGGTGAACAGTGAAGCAGGCTGATTCCATTACACTGTTAAGGTCAGTAGTAGAGTCATAAGAGTTATCCAGCAGGGAAACTGGCCCCATCAGCCCAAGTTGTCCATAATGACCAAAATCCCTCATCCCGGCTATTTGCCAACATTTGACCCATAACCTTATAATCCAACCCATGTACCTATCTAAATGTCTTAAAAATTACTATTGTACCAGCATCGCCCACTTCCTCTGGCAGGTCATTCCACATACTGCACATACTACCCTTTGTGTGTATTAAAAAAAAAGTTGTCCCTCAAGTTCTTATTAACTCTTGCCCTTCTCAGCTTAAACCTATGTCTTCCAGTTCTTGATTCCCGAACCCTGGGAAAAGACTGGGTGCATGCATGCGTCTGATGATTTAATACAAAGTAGGTAATGAGGAGGTGAGATCTTTCCTCCAACTAACTTCACTTTTTCTTTTCTGTCTAAAGCAGAATGATACACCATAATATCATTGTATTCAGTGATTGCCAATTAAACTTTCTGCCCTCAGAATATAACAGCACAAAGCACATAATCAGTTGATGTTTGGCCACTTAGTCTTGGGGATGAACAAATGAAACAGAAAGCTGTTGATCAGAGGAACAGCATGAGTGTAGAGAAAATGATAACTAGATAACTATTATCGGGTTTTTCTTATTTGTTTCATACTTTAAGGATCTGTACATCACTCACAAGACCAGCAGATATTATCCTAATTGTTCTTGAGAGGGTGGTAGTGAGGTGCCATTTTCAGCCACTTTTTGCCCTCGTGAATATAATCCCACAGTTTTGTTGGATAGTGAGATTAAGGATTAGGATCAGCTGATAATGAAAAAAATTATAACAAGTTTCTAAGTCAGTATTGTTGGTATAGAATGAACAGAAGTTTTCGTGCACTTGCTGCCCTTGGTGGTAGAAGTCATGGGGATGGGAACCTCTGCTGGAGCATCCTGAACAATTAAATACAGTGTGTCGGTAGGCAGTGCACACTACAACCACTGAGAATAAATATTTAGGGTAATCAATTGGAAAAGAGCTGAACATCTTGCAGTCATCCCCACTTTATGATGGAAGAAATATCATTGATAAAGGAGTTGAAAGTTGTTGGGCCTTGTTCACTGCCCCAGGATGGGTGAGAGACTAGCGAAGAAATAATTAATATTTAAAATGTCGTTAACAGATGCAACATAGGAATAGGCTTTTTGGCCAACCATGTCCATGTTGAACATTTACACCTGTCTTACAGTAATCCTACATTGATTCCATTTTTAAAATATTTTTAGTCAAGTGCTTTGCAAAAAGGAGGGAATAGCCCATCAGACATGTAATGAATGGGGGAAAGGAGCTGGGTGTAAAACAGGAATTAAAATGTAGCAGAAAATTAAAAAAAAAAATATATATATATATATACATACACTGTGAACATTGGTACTTAGTAATAGCAGGGAAATAGGGTACGATTGAAGCAATGCTCAAGGAAAATCAGATGGGAAATATTGTTCAAACCGAAAAAAATTACTTCCTGGTAGACGAGTTGTACTTTTGTTTTTCTCTCTGATATTATTCCCTGATTTTCATTTCCTCTGGACTTTCTCACCAGCATTGCCAAGAACATAATGTTCATGTATGAAACTCAACTTAAATCTTGTAGTGTTACCATTCATGGAGGTGTATTCAAAGGGACCTCATTCCTACTGCCATTCAAACATTGTTGCGAGGGTTCTTTATATATAGTTACTTCCCCTTTCCTGTAGACATTCAGATCATTTATAGGTCTCTCTTGGACTCCAGAACAAGTAATATCATGGTCGAAGACTGAGAACAAGATATTTCTGCTTCAGAAGAATTTGCTAAAATATTTTCACAACAGAGAACTTGATTTTTAAAAAAAAATGTTGATTCACTGAATGATTCCAATTGAGCCTAAAAATAAACTGCGATTCTTCATCTAATTCATAAAATAGAAATATTAGTTTGAAAATTAGGTAACATTGGGATATGGACTAGAAATGTATATTAGCTTTAGCTAAGCTGTTTGAGCATCTGCTTTTTCATTATTTAATTAATTTTTATCAATTTTTAAAAGGGGGTTTAGATTTGAAACAGTTGAGCTAAGTCTGCAGTAGCAATGAAAATAAAGCCTGCGTTGTCTCCACTATTTTAAGGGAGGTGGGAATGTTACAAGTATTTTCACAAGCATCATTGATGCATCAACAAATAAGATGGTGTGCTTCTAACTACTGTAGAGGAGAGACTTGCAGATGGGGAGACATGTTGTTGTCACCCTGCTGAGAAAAATTAAATGACTCAATTAAAGAGAAGTCTGGAAGTATTGAATAAATAAATAGTCTGTGTGCAGAACTGAAATCTGAAGGACAGAAATCAATGAAGGTTGAAGTTTGTTAATATTTATAAAAGTTTGTTTAAATTTGCAGTAGTTGTTATTTCAAAGTTACATTTTTACTTTCTGTGCCACAATAAATTGCCATGGAAGGGGGAGGGGATTGCTCACAATTCAATTGTGTAATGCAGGTTTTCTCCAGCAATATGCAACTGACTTTTTTGTTTGTTCTGGAGTAAACCATAATATTGAATATTTTTAGCTCATTTCACATTATGTAGAAATTTTGGCTGGGATGTAATGAGCATGAGTACATGAGTGATTCGTGCAATCCAGTATCCTTATGTACTTTCTAAGTTAGTAGCCCATGTTATAACATAATTACTCAAGTAATACTGCTTAGGAGCATTGCGGGAATTCTTGCACCTTATTCCCTATTGACTTTTCATTGCATCCGCAAACTGATTTACCAGATTGTCAGGGATACATTCAAAAATTTCCTAGTCAAAAATAAATTAAACTTTAATGTACCTTTTACTTTAACTTTTATTAACTGAATATAATAATCACCAATAGGCTAGACCCAATGCCTGGTCATATGGGAGAACCATATGTTTAAAGTGGACAATGCCTCAAATTATTGTGTATTTTGGTGTGGGACAACACACCAGAGCAGATCAAAACATACCTTTTCACATATTGCAACTTCACTCATGGATATTATGCTAATGTTAACTGAAGACAATTCTAGTTTGCAGACCTGCACCTGTTAATACTGGAACTCTGTGTCAACATTTATTTATACAGATACTAACTTGACTTGATGACATTTATAGCCAATTGATCTTGCATAAGTAAATCTTATTTTTTTTACAAGGAGGTCATGGTGCATTTGTAGGAAGTCCAGTTGATAAATGTTTAAGTTTTTTTTCATCGGACCATGCTCCATGTGCTATACAATGAAGTAATAGTATCCTCAATGTGTTTTAGCATGCTCTGCCATTTCATCATGGCTGATCCAATTTCCCTCTCAGCCCTAATCCCCTGCCTTCTCCCCTTACCCCCTTCATGCCCTGACTAATCAAGAATCTAACAACCTCTGCCTTAAATATACTTAAAGACTTGGTCTCCACAAAGAATTCCACAGAATTACCACACTCTGGCTAAAGAAATTCCTCCTCATCTCCATTCTGAAAGTGAACCACTCTGGTCTGAGGCTGTGTTCTCTGGTCTTGGACTCTTCCATGGGAAACATCCTCTCCATATCCACCCTATCAAGGCCTTTCACCATTTGATAGGTTTCAATGAGCTAACCCCTCATTCTTCTGAATTCTATGAATACAGACCCAAAGCCATCAAATGCTCTTCATATGACCAGCCATTCAATCCTGGAATTATTTTCATGAATCTCCTTTGAACCCTCTCCAGTTTCAGCACATCCTTTCTAAGATAAAAGATCCAAAATTGCTCTCAGTACTCCAACCCTGGACAGCAAAGAAGCATACACCAGGATGGTCTTTAATCAGCATTTGATACCTTCATCTCCTCAAAACTAATCAATAAGCTCCAAGACCTCGGCCTCAATACCTCCTTGTGAAATTGGATCCTGGATTTCCTTATTTGCAAATAGACAACAACATCTCTACGATCTCCATTAGCACATGTGCACCACAAGGCTGTATCCTTAGCTCCCTGCTTTACTGGCTTTCCACATACAACTGTGTGGCTAAACACAGCTCCAATGCCATATTCAAGTTTGCCAATGACACCACTGTCGTAGGCTGAATCAAAGGTGGCGATGAATCGGCATATTTGAGGGAGGCTGAGTGGTGCCATAGTAAGTCTCTTATTCAGTGTCAGCAAGACCAAGGAGATGATTATTGACTTCAGGAGAATGAAACCAGAGTTCAATGAGCCAGTCCTCACTGGAGGATCAGAGGTGGAGAGGTTCAGCAGCTTTCAATTCCTTGGTGTAATTATTTTGATGGACCTGTCCTGGGCCAAGCACAGAAATGCACTTGTGAAGAAAGCACAGCAGATCCTTTACTTTATTTGGAGCTCGTGAAGATTCAGTATGATATCTGAAACTTTGATAAACTTCTGTAGATATGTCATGGAGAAAGTATTGACTGGCTGTAGCACAGCTTGGTATGGAAAAACCAAGGAAACATTGTGGATACTGCTTCATACATCATGTAAAGCTTTCCCACTATTGAGCACATCTACTTGGGACACTGTCACAGGAAAGCAGCATCCATCATCAGGGACCCCATCACCTAGGCCAAACTCTCTTCTCGCTGCTGTCATCAGGAAGAAGGTACAAGAGCCTCAAGACTCACATCACCAGGTTTAGGAACAGTTATTTCCCCTCAGCCATCAGGCTCTTGAACCAAAGGGGATAACTTAACTCAACTTCACTTGCCCTATCATTGAAATGTTCCCACAACCTGTGGACTCACTTTCCATGTTCTTGATATTTATTGTGTATTTATTTATTATTATTATTTTATTTTAATTTATTTTATTTTGTATTTACACAGTTTGTTGTCTTTTGCACACTGGTTGAACACCCAAGTTGGTGTGGTCTTTCATTGATTCTATTAGTTATTATTTTATTAAGGATTTATTCAGTATGCCCACAAGAAAATGAATCTCAGGGTTGTATATGGTGAAATGTATGTACTTCGATAATAAATTTATTTCAAAATTTGAAGATATAAGATATGCTAAAGCCTAACATTCAAAGCAAAACATCTTCGATGGCAAGATTTTCTTACATCTCCTTTGATACTTGGAGAGAAGTATTTATAATATGTTGAAGTTGAGTGAATAAGAATAGTTGAGGCAGAATGCTTGATTTACAAAATAACATAATTGATTTTAATTTATTGATACTTCAGATCAGATGAAAGGGAATAAACTACATTCCTTGATGATCCTTTCTAGTAAACAAAAAACAATTTTGCTAGCTTCGTGTGAATCCCATTTAGAATTTCAAAAATGGTGAATACTCTGGTAATAAGTTTCCAGTTGATTGTAACTAAAGCTTGATGTACAGTATCACAATGGCATCCATATTCCACTCCATTTAATCTAATGATTTGTTTCACCATTCTTTATGAATAAAATTATGAATAATTTTAAATGGAATGAAAAATGGCAGATAGAATTAATGCAGACAAGTGTGAGGTATTGCTCTGCCAGAGGACAAATCAGGGTAGGACTTAAAACAGTGAGCGGAAGGCCTCTGAAGTGTGTGGTGGAACAGAGGGATCTTGGAATATAGATCCATAATTCCTTGAAATGGAGTCACAGTGAGATAGGGTCATAAAGAGAGCTTTTGGCACATTTATCTTCATATATCAAAATATCGAGTACAGGAGTTGGGAAGTCATGAACCAAATAGCAAAATATAGGACAACATTGCACAATTGATGAGGACCTTGTACTGCCAGCAATTATTGAACTGCCAGCCACAGGTTCTGAGTAGAAATTCTCGTTCATTATTGAACGAATTTGCAGAAGTCCTTGCGAAACAGCTTGTTGAAGTTGTATGGTAGAGTCCTGCTTTTGCACATCAGATTGATAAGGCTAATGACTAACTGGTGTATTGTGAGTAAAATTTTATTGCCGCTCTGTCTTGACAATAACAATCTCAGGAGAGTTATTCAAAACTTGAATGCATACATACTAGATGAAATAATTGAACAGAATTTTTGTAACTGGGTAGGTTCTGATGGAAGAAAGCACTTAAGATAGAAACAAAACGGGACTTGTAAGATTGCATAAAAAGCTGTTGCATTACATTAAGCTTTAACATGGTGCCAAACCAAGAATAAAGAACTGTCAGATCTGCCAACTGCTGTAGTTAAATCTAAAGCAATTTTATTTACTCCAATGACAATTTTTTAAAATCCATTATGATGAGAGGGTAAGTCTGCAGAAATAACTTTTGTTTCTTATGGAACTGTGATGGCTATCATGAGGGAAAGTTCCTGGAAGATTCAATAGAAAATAGAAATATCGTATTTTTTTAGTGATTGTTAACTCATCACTTACAATACACTTCCATGACTGACATGTTTATGTAAATAGTCAACTCAAGTAGTTATTCTTTGTCAGAAAAGAGGTGTAATGTTTCCATTGCACCAGAAAAGTCAAGAAGTTTTAATGCAAACCTCTTAGGAATAGATCTTTGATGTAAAGTGATGTTATTGTTTTCAACATTATTGTATGGAGTGGTACATTTTGGAATATTATCCCTGAAATTAAAGTTATAGAAATGATTATTACAACTCTAAGTATGTGACTAAACACTTTGATGAAGGAAGAGCAGTAGATGTAGTGTAAATGGATTTCACACGGCATTTGATAGAGTACCCAATGCTTATTGAGAAAGTAAGGAGGTATGGGTTCCAAGGGGACATTGCTTTGTGGTTCCAGAACTGGCTTGCCCACAGAAGGCAACGAGTGTTTGTAGAAGGGTCATATTCTGCATGGAGGTCGGTGACCAGTGGTGTGCCTCAGGGATCTGTTCTGGGACCCTTACTCTTCGTGATTTTTATAAATGACCTGGATGAAGAAGTGGAGGGATGGGTTAGTAAGTCTGCTGATGACACAAACGTTGGGGTTGTTGTGGATAGTGTGGAGGGTTGTCAGAGTTTACAGTGGGACATTGACAGGATGCAAAATGGGCTGAGAAGTGGATGGGGTTCAACCCAGATAAGTGTGAAGTGGTTCATTTTGGTAGGTCAAATATGATGGCAGAATATAGTATTAATGGTAAGACTCTTGGCGGTGTAGAAAATCAGAGGGATCTTGGGGTCCGAGACCATAGGACGCTCAAAGCAGCTGCGCAGGTTGGCTCTGTGGTTAAGAAGGCATATGGTGTATTGACCTTCATCAATTGTGGAATTGAATTTAAGAGTTGAGAGGTAATGTTGCAGCTATATAGGGCCCTGGTCAGACCCCACTTGGAGTACTGTGCTCAGTTTTGGTCGCCTCACTACAGGAAGGATGTGGAAACCATAGAAAGGGTGCAGAGGAGATTGCCTACAGAGGAAATTGCCAAGGATGTTGCCTGGTTTAGGGAGCATGCCTTATGAAGACAGATTGAGTGAACTCGGCTTTTTCTCCTTGGAGCAGAGGAGGATGGGAGGTGACCTAATAGAGGTGTATAAGATGATGAGAGGCATTGATCGTGTGGGTAGTCAGAGGCTTTTCCCCAGGAATGTAATGTCTGCCACAAGAGGGCACAGTTTTAAGGTGCTGGGGAGTAGGTACAGAGGAAATGTCAGGGTAAATTTTTTTACACAGAGTGGTGAGTGCATGGAATGGGCTGCCAGCAATGGTGGTGGAGGCAGATACAATAGGGTCTTTTAAAAGACTTTTGGATAGGTACATGGAGCTTAGAAAAATAGAGGGCTATGGATAAGACTAGTAATTTCAAAGTTAAGGTTAAGTTTGGCACAACTTTGTGGGCCAAAGGGCCTGTATTGTGCTGTAGGCTTTCCATGTTTCTACGTATTGCCAATATAATGGTGTATAAAATGCAGAATTGTCCCTATATTTTAATTTAATTTAATTTTTTTTGTTACAATATTATCTGTGAACCTAAATATAATTTACTGACTCTTGTTGGGGATGTGATTTTTGAAAGCATAATTGTTTGTAGCTGTGATTTTAAAGGAGTTTCTGCAATATTCGAAACAGAGTTGAAAAGTTTATCCATTTCACTTTGATGTACCCATGAGAAATGCAATTTTTTTTCCTAATATAAATGTTGAACAACTATACTTAGAATTTGGCTAAATGTGATAATAAAGATAAGGTAGAACTACACAAAATCAAATTGCGATGTCACAAACTCTGTGCCAGAAAACGTACTCACTCCTTGTTATTTACTTAAACTCACTTAGACTACTCCAGCAGCCATGATCGAGAAGGACAAGAGCCAGTAAGTACATAGGAATGGCATCTTTGGCATGCTCTGCTCCAACTTGCACACAAACTCTATTGTTGCTGTTTCTTCAGTATCACTGGGTCTAAATTCTGGGACTATCTACCCAACAGTTGTACGGGTGTGCAGGTATCAAGAAGGAGACCCACCACCACTTTATGAAGCAAGTAGGACCAGGCAATACATTTTCTTTGTGCTCTCAATGCGTGGACCTGAGCTACTCAATTTTGCAGTTTGAGTAACTATGGTTACTTGGTTACTCATGGGAACAGAGGTTTAACAGACATCTTCAACATCTCTCTTGAACAATCCACTGTCCTCACAAGTTTCAAGGCACCTACCATCACCATGAGCCCAAGAGAGTGATAGTAACATGCCTTAATGACTACCGTCCAATAATAATGAAGTGCTTTCAGTGGCTGTTATGGATCATTTTAAATCCCATCTTCTTGCTACATTGGACCTTTTCTAGTTTGCTTATTGCTCAAAATGGTTGACTGATTATACTATTGCTTTTGTACTCCACTCCCTTCTGTCCCACCTGGAAAATGTTGCCTTATATGCCAGGATATTGTTTATTGACTTTAGCTGGGTGTTTAATATGATCATCCCTCAGAAACTGGTGGGTAAACTGTCCTTGTTGAGTCTCAACACCTCTGTCTGCAACCAAATCTTGGACTTCTTGACAGAAAGACCCCAGTCAGTCTGTGTTGGCAGCAATATCTCCAGCTCCAGCATTGTACGCTGATGACATAACAGTGGTTAGACTCATCATCAACAATGATGAGATGGCTTACTGAGAGGAGGTAGACCAGTTGGTAAAATGGTGCAAGCACAACAACTTGATTCTCAACGTGGATAAGACCTAAGAGAGAATTGTGTACATGAGAAAGGTGCAGGCTGACCATTCCTCACTGTACATAAATGGCTCTTCCATGAAGAGTGGTAGGAGATCAAGCTTCTGGGAGTGCCCATAATAGACAATCTAACCAGTTCCATCAACACCACTATTTGGTCAAGAAAGCACAGCAGCCTCTCCACTTCCTGAGGAGATTGAGGTGAGCGAGGCAACTCTCCCCACCCTCCATTCTAACCAATTTTTACTGGAGCACTGTTTGTGTCCTGACCAGTTGCATCACCATCTGGTACAGGAATTGCAAGGCATCTGACAGCAAGTCCCTGCAAAGGATTACAAGGATTGTTGAGAGGATCATTGGTATCTCTCTTCCACCCATCTGAGATAATTATCAGTGGTGCTGCATATGCAGGGCCCTTAGCATTGTCAATGATCCCTCTCATCTGTCCAACAATCTCTTTGACCCCCTGCCATCAGGCAGGAGGTAACATTGCATTAGTACAAGGGCTGTTAGAATGGAAAGTAACTTCTAAAAGAATGTTGTTTTGTGGTTTCCATGTATTTGTTTGAGTGACAATAAACTTGAACTTGTGCAACAGATTCTCACGAGTCAGCAGAGATGCATATTTTTCAATAATGTTTTCAGAACATCCTTGAATCTGTTACTGAGTAATCTATTTCTGTGAAAAACTCAGGCTGCCTGTTTTTAAGCCCCTGGTGTCATGCATTGTAAGCAACACTCAGGATCTGTAAATGTATATGCAGCCCTCAGGTTCTGTCAGCTGTGTAAATCTAGGGAAGACCATCTCTGGCTACAACAAATGTGAGATTGAGGTGCAAACCTCCTGTTTGTGTAGATGCTGTGTGATTTGTTCCCCATTACAAATCAGTACCACAAAATAACAGACTGCATACCATATGCAATTGAATAGTTTAGCTTTATAATTCTTAATTTGACTAAAGAGTTAGTAAAGCAAAACAAGAAGAAAAGGGCACAGTCTAATGTGCACAAGTCGGAGTTTATGGTTTCCCTTTCTCCTATCCTCCATCGATTTCCCCAGGCTTCGTCGACTCCCGGCCCCACTCCTAGTCCACTCCTTGCTGGCACTTTCTCTCTCCATCTCCTGCCAAACAAAAGGCCCAGATCACCTCGTTCTCTGGCACACAACAAGGAAAAACACTCCCTTCATTGGACGGCTCACATTCCGAAGTATCCGTTATCTCTAACCACAACCCAAACACTGCTTCTACAGAAAGACCATTACATTTGCAGTGGAACCTTTCCCAGAGTGTTAAATATATAATAAAAGTAGGGATGTCAACTTATTGTTCTTGACACACCTGAATAATGCAATTGCAAACTGGAGAAATTATACAAGCTAAGGACCTCCCTCACTCTCCCAAATAACTCCAATACAGCCTCTAATGCACCTTGTTAAGGCTCAATTATCAATGTGCAGGATAATTAGAAAGTGAAGGACAGCAAAACTAGCATCTGCATGTCTGGCTCCTCACTGATTCCTCAGACCTGTACATAATGTTCCAAAATGCCATCTAATCAGGGATCTGTAGAATGTTACGGAGCAAGAGACTCACTTTAGCCCTTCTTCACATCAGTAGCATATTTATTTGTTCCATCTTCCATCTTCCCATTTGCTTATCTGGTATGGTTCACATACTCCCTTGTACAAAGCATGGCACTTTTATACACATTTACTGATAAGGTAATGTATTTCCAACAGTACTGCTGGTCTGGTGACCTTACAATTAAAGGATCCCCTTATTCTGTTAAGTCCTTGTCCCATGGTATGAGGACTAAGTCAATTACTTCATTCGTCATAAAGCCTTCTGGTATTCTTCAATCTCATGCTGTTAGAGAAGACCACATCTAACATAATTGGTATGCAGAGATTCATTTATGCTACAAAATGTTTCATAATATGCAAGTTAACCCATCAGCCTACATCCCTCTGAGCAGTAATTGCAGCAAGCTGCCTCTACTCCTTTGCTCTTGCTAAGTCTCAGAATACAATCTCTGTGCTGCTTCTATGTGGGCGGATGAAGTAGAACCTGGAGGGTTAGCTGAATTAGCAAAGTCATGGCACTTAGGATATGTTGTGGAAAGAATGTAAGCTCAGTAACTTTGGTAGACAAGACAAAAGCGGAATGCTGAGAAATTGAAAAGTATCAGTGTTCAAGGAGACTTGGGTGTTCCTGTATGTGAATCAATTAGTTATCATGTAGGTACAACAAGCAGTTGAGAGAGCAAACAATTTATTGGACTATATTGTAAGAGATTTATTTTTGTTAACTCCTGTGAAGTGCCTTGGGATGTTTCATCACTATATAAGTGCCATATAAATTCAAGTTGTTGTTGTCACTTAAAGGTTTTCTTTTTGGTTATAATTCTTTGTCTTTGTCTCAACATCAGTTAGGAATAATAAGAACATATGGCTGACTGTGACTACAAGTGGGCTGTTTATTGGAGAGGAATTTAAAGGATCATAAGGACAATGACCTGGGAAGACTGAAGGCATGACATTTCAGGTGGAGTTGAAGGATATGAGAAGATATCTAGATAGAGAAAAAAAAAGCTTTGTTGAGAGCAGTGAATGGGGATCTCAAAAGGGGCAGTGAAGGTGGGGAAGGGAGAGGAGAAGACAAATCAAGGAGTGATATGATGATAATGTTGCAGTGCCACTGAATGCTCTTGTATGGGTAGGGGTGAAGGATATAGTCAAGTGGGGAGGGAACATTTATGTGAAGATGTCATCAGCCAATTTCCCATTCAAACCTTGGTGTTCATACAGTGTTATGGTGTTCATAAAATGGTCATACAAACTTCACAGATGCCAAGCACCTTTTTTCATAAATAATGTTCATTCTGGAGACAAATGTGGACAAGGTAGTTAAAGTTGATTCATTAGCAGAATAAATAGTCTAATTATGGGATGGGAGAGTTGGACAAGAAGGGAATTGTGAAAGCCAGCACTCAGTACAGATACTGGTTGGGAAGGAAATAGTGTAACAGAAGTTCAATCTTTACAATTAGACTATATGATTTTCATTTATGCCAATGTTATTTTATTATTTAAAACATGGAAGTATGTATCTACTCTTTACAAAATATATGGGATAATGTCTTCATCATCATTTTTGAAACATGTATTTGCTAGTCATATTGAAAACCTATTCTCTTAAAAAACACTAAATGAAGATTTATTTGTATTTGCAACAAATGGCACACAGGCTGCTGCTCTGCGTGTGTTCACTAATTTTCAGCCTATTATATAGCAATTCAAACACATTATAAACTTGATGCAGAACTGAACCTCACAAGAAGTCTGATGCAGATTAATACAGCATAAATGAAGATTTGTTCAGCCGACATTTACATTTTTTCTTGCTTTCTTTCTTACACGCAGATTGTGCAGGACTAATTATCTAAGTAGTTTATTAACCCTCTTCACCTGATTATTGTTGGGTATTTATAGTAAATGAGTTGTCAGCAGAAAGGCTTCATTAGACACATCAGGATGTCGTCTTCTGAAAAATGATTCCTGCTGCAAACTGACAGTTCCTCCATGTCAGAGTGATGAAGCTGCTCCACCAAATACCATATTGTGCACTCCATGAGTAAAGTGCCTGTAACAAAACAAGTCAGTTTGTTCTCAATTTTGCCAGGTTAATATTGACATAATTTACTTGAAAATGATAAGAATGGTACCAAGTAGACAGTTTTGTAGTTACTAGAAGAACTGATTTTTTGATATTGGATTATTGTCGTCACTTAGAAAATTAGAGAAGCATAGGGGGTTAAATTGGTCGTTGTCAGTAGTGCAAATAGATATAAGCAAACCAGTGACTCATTCTGCACCTCTCCTAATTTCATTAAAAATTGAGGGAAACTACACCATCCACCAGTGTAAAATGTTTTGCAGATTGCCATCCCCTGAATTGTAATGTTGATGAAGACCAAATTCATCCTCATGGGTGATGGTGTTAGAACTATAACTGGACACTTTTTGCCCAATCAACTTAAACTGTTTTTGAGACGTTTGTATATTTGCACGTCATACATCTGTCTCTGGTTTGTTTCTCCTCTTCCTCCCTGTAAGCCTTCCCCACCATTCATTATCATCATAGCTGATCTATGCTGACCCCACTACCTCTTCTGAGGCAATTTCCCATATCTCTCAGCTCCTCGGTCTTTCAAATATTTATCTATCCCCATCTTAAATGCAATTAATAACCTGGCCTCCACTACCCTGAGGGGCTGAGAATTCTAGAGATTCATTACCCTAAGAAAAGAAACTTATATGCAATTCAGTTTGAAATATTGATCTTTTATTTAGTTATTTATACAGCTATGTTCATGCTGCAGGTTATATCCAGGAATGATCATGGAGGTAAGTTTGCATTACCTATTAAATGTTCCCGGTGGTGCATGCATCAAAGAGTCTCTCACAACCAAGTCCAGCTCTTGGCCATGTGTGGCTTAGCTACTAACCCCGGCGGAACCATTTCTACTGACAGGCGAAAATGCATAGGAGGGTTACTGGTGCCTTATAACCTGTTGCTTCAGGCAGCTGGGGCTTGTCAGTGGTGGCTGGCAGCTCATCTCCGAGAGGGAAAACTCTGATCTCAAGCCTCTGCTGCCTTGTGGCTATTCATGCCCATGGGGAGGGCTTCTGGAGTAAACAAAGAGGGAAGAGTCTGGAGCAAAGGCCGTCCTACATCGAGCACAGTGCTGACTGGCAGTACCTGAGATGCTGGTGGTGCCAAACTGCTTTGGTGTCTGCTGTTCCTTTGGATTTATGAGCTGTGTGGAGAGGGGGAGCTTGCTACATGGGCAATAGCTTGCTCTCCATATTGTACTGCCCTGGCTGCATCTCATGTAAACAGCTGACAAACCTGTCCATTTGACATCAGTGGTGGGTAAATTAATGGAAAGTATTCTAAGAGATAGTATTAATAATTATCTGGATAGACAGGATATGATTAGGAGTAGCCAGCATGGATTTGTGCGTGGAAGGTCATGTTTGACAAACCTTATTGAATTTTTTGAAGAAGTTAGGAATGGTGACGAGGGTAAGGCAGTGGATGTAGTCTATATGGACAGAAAGAAACATAACATAAAAGGTGATGTTTGAATAGATCACCCTTCATTCTTCTGAACTACATTTTGGCCTGTTCTGATTAGACAGCCTTGTTATCCCAGGAATGAGCCTGGTGAATCTCCTTTGGACTGCCTCCAATGCTACTGTATTCTTCTTTGGGTAAGGGATCAGAACTGTGCACTGTATTTCTTGAGTGACTTCACCAACATCCCGTACAACTAACACAAAAGCCATTTGTCTTCATAACAGCTTATTTGATCTATCTGCTAACTTTCTGTGATTTATGCACTAGAACATCTTGATGCCTATGATCTGCACTGCCCATCAATTTAAATAATCCGTCTTTGGATTCCTCTTACTGAGGTGCATTTCTCACACTTCCCCACATTAAACTTTCTGCATAAAATAAAATACTTTTCCTTACATTCTCCTTGTCCAGGATTTTCTGTTGGAGTTCCTAGCCATTCAGCTATCCATTAATAGGAATAACTTACGTTTTTTTATTCTATTTACGTTGTCCTTTTTTATTAAGTACCTTCCTTTCCATTTTTCCTTCAAGCTAATGCCCCAGTATATCCAGTCTAATATGCTTGAAACTTCTCATTCATGGAGCCATTCAGGAAATTGTACCATCCTGCTTTGGGTGATTTCAAAATAGCTGTTAATATTTCCTTCACAAGTCCAGTTTTTGGGCTAATGAAGGGCAGACTGGAATGAAGGGTAACACTGGACAGCAAATTTTGTCAGAAGTATTGCTTCCTCAAATTTTTTTTAACAAAGTTTTTTCAACAATAGTTCAACAAAGCTAAAAATGTTTTGTTGATGATTTTCGTTTGTACTCAGTGTCTGAAGCTTCTTACTCAAGTGACCGACAATAATCAGCCAGCATTGACAGACCCCCCTGATACCGTTTCTCCATGAACACACTGTCCTGGTGAAACCTTACACCATGCTTGTCGCTGACAGTGCCAAGATTTGCAAGGAAGAAGACTAAATGGGAATGCAGAAAATAAATCTTTAGTGCAGTGTTGCACTACAAGTTTTTGTATGTTTGAAGCATGATGTCAACTAGCTGCACGTAGTTTGGTGCTCTGTAGTGCCAAGAAAATTTTCAACAACCTCTTTGAATGCCTTCCATGTGATTTTCTCCGGTCCCACTAGAAATTCTTCAAATTGCCTGTCATTGATGACCTGTTTGATTTGTGAACCAACAAAAATGCTTTCCTTAATCTTGGTATCAGTGATTCAGGGAAAACTCTGTCTCAAATATTGAAGTCCTTCATGGAAACTTTTGTGCCTGTGACAGCAGATTTCATCCTTCCAGTATTGAACCCAGTAATTCTGATTTTGCCTTTGACAAACTCAAGACTTTACCCAATTTAACTTAGATTGAGTTATCAGATGAAGCTCACTCGATATAGAGTTCAAAGTCTGCATCAGTATCAATGTCATTTTCCATTCCTGGCATATGTATCATGACATCTTCATTTGCCTTATCTAGGGGAAGGAAAACTATGATCTCAAACCTCCACTGCCTTGTGGCTGCTCCTGTTCATGGGGAAGGCATTGGAAGTAAACCACAAGGGAGGTATCTGGATACTCTATGTCTCTGGGGACTTCAGTACTAGAAGACTATTGTGTGGTACAGTTCTCATGACTGAAGGGAGATTGGGAGATTTAATGGATTTCGTTTTTAGCAGAGGAACCAGACACAATGGCCAAACAGAATTAGCAGTCTGTCACATAATCCTTTTGCTCTCACCATGTCATCGGGACAGTGAATGGCATTGACTTCAGACTACCTCTGAGCCAAGCTCTAAGACCAATACCACCTATTGTACAACAAATGTGAGGAGCCCAGGTTTTGACTTGGTCACCAATTCTACACCAAAGAAGAGCTTATAGGCTTTCTTAATAAGAGGAGTCATGCTCTGTCTTTGAGATTTAAGGATTTCAGCATATATTCATCACAAATATAACAAAGTATCAAGGCTGTTGAGACAGTTTGCAATCACAAATACTCCTGAAAATATAATTATTTTAAGGAGACATACAATATGCTATGTGTGAAGAGCATGCAGATCAGTGTGATTGCAAACTGATATACATATAAATGTAGTGCACAGAATGGTGTGTGTGTGATACTTTTAAAGCCTTTCTAAAACCTGTCCTGCCATGCATCATCTGTCCTACTTAAGCATGCCCAGACAGGTCTGAAACAGATAGAAAACTTTTCTGCTTACATTGTGGTCAACATCTTTAATTGGTTTGAATTATGAATTGAAATTTTTTAAAAAAACGTAGGTGATTTCAAGAGTGGTGAGTGATCAGGAAATTTCATGGTAATTTTTCATGATTAGCAGACCAAAATCCATAAGTAAAAATAATCAGGAAGCAATATCTTTGTTGTCCAGTGTAATTAGCAGGTATGGTCTTGATTACAGAGATTATCTGAATTACATGTAAAGGGGGTTTCTTTCTTTTTCTTTGTTACTGTTGGGAAAGGGTTTCCTTTTGTTAACTAGCAGGAATGCTAATTTACTGATAACGAGAATAGTATTCCTTTGTAAACCAAATGGGGATTAATGTTCTTTCTTCTGAGTCTGTAGGCTTTTGTTGACGGGCTTTTGGGGAGATCGGCGCAAGGGGGTCGAGAGAGAGGACGCAATGCTCTAAGCTGGGCGAGGATCGGACCCCAAAGGGGGGTCCGAGGCCGGGAGATTCTCCGAGGAGGTGGGGGGATGAAGCTAGATGTGCTTGGTTGACCACTCGGAGGGTCCTGAGCTGTTTGGAGAGTCGAGAAGTTCGGAGGGGATCGAATGGTGGCCAGAAGACCAGTAATTGAGCTCCAACGGCTGTGCACGAAGTGGTTTGGATTGATAAGTTTGGCGCCTTTTCTTTAATTTTCTCTTCATATATACTGTATCGTTATTAATCACTTAGTTATAGTAACCTTTATAAATTGCACTCATTTAATCGCATATGGTGTACTGTCTGTTTTTGGGCGAGGCAGGGACATCACACAGCATCCACACCAGCTGATTACCCAGTTTGGCGGGGCCGAAGGCTGCTCCCCCTAGACGAGAACGAGCTGAGCGAGCCTGAGGCGACCCAGGGAGTTACATACAGACAAATGTAGTAAATGCATGGATGTAAAGGTGGAATTATCAATATATTGTTTGATCACAATCTGCACTAAATATTTCAATGTTTTGTTTGAATGCTGATATTGCATTTGATATAGTGAATTAATTGATCAAGGTAAACTAATATGCATAAAGCATTTTCTGTTTGAATCAGAATCAGGTTTAATATCACTGCAATATATCATGAAATTTGTTAACTTCATGGCAGCAGTACAATGAAATACATGATAAATAAATACAGAGGAAAAAGCCTGAGTTACATTAAGATATTAAATAGTTAAAACAAGTAGTTAAAAGAAAAGTAGTAAGGTATCATTCAGGTGTTCAATGTACATTTAGAAATCGGTTGATAGAGAGGAAGAAGTTGATTCTGAATCTCTGAGTGTGTGCCTTCAGGCTTCTGTACCTCCTTCCCGATGGTAACAACGAGAAATGGGCACGTCCTGGGTGGTGGGCATCCTTAATGAGGGATGCTGCTCCTTGAAGATCATTTGGATGCTGCAGAGGCTAGTACCCATGATGGAGCAGAGTAATTTGACAACTTTCTGTAGCTTATTTCGACCCTGTGCAATAGACCACCCCCTATACCAGATAGTGATGCAGCCTTCAGAATGCTCTCCATGGTGCATCTGTAGAAGTTTGAGTATTTTAGGTGACAAACCAAAACTTCTTGAACTCCTAATGAAATTGCTCAGTCTCTGAACTTCTGGTTTCCCTATGAAGATTGTTTCATGTTCCCTTGTCTTACCCTTTCCGAAGTCCACAATCAGCTCTGTGATCTTACAGAGGTTGTTGCTGCAACAGTACTCAACGAGCTGGTATATCTCGTTCCTGTACGCCCTCTGATCTCCATCTGAGGTTCTGCCAACAATGGTTCTATCATCAGCAAATTTATAGATGGCATTTAAGCTATACCTAGCCACACAGTCATGGGTATATTGAGAGAGCAGAGTAATAGGGGAAGCACACATCACTGAGGTGCACTAGTGTTGATCGTCAGTAAGGAGGAGATGTTTGCACAGATTGTGGTCTTCCTGTTAGGAAGTCAAGGATCAAATTGCAGAAGGAGGTACAGAGGCCCAGGTTCTGTAGCTTTTCAATCAGGTCTGAAGGAATTATTTGTTGAAATAATTCTTAAAACTGAATCAAGTAAGCCCAAGAACCTTCACCAAACGACTTGCATCAATTTAAGCAAATGGCTCAGTACCAGTTTCTTGAGGGTGAATACAGATGGACATTAATTGCTGCCCTTGCCAGCAATGGCAGCGTCCAGAATAAAACTAAATAAGGTAAAACAAATAAATTGAGTATCTTCATCTTACGTTTTATTGTTCAGTACTTTTTCAAAATAGAATGCATAATCTCCAAATTAAATTTTGCAAATTCGCATGTAAATTTGAGAGTTAGTGTTAGTTTTCTGCTGAAGATACCACAGACCAGCTTCCAGAGTTTGAAGAGTGGCTTGCTTTTGTTTTGACTTGCATAGGAAAAACATGAGTAGAGATTTTGCCAGATCATTTCTATTGTGTAAGGCACAGAGATCTAGAAGGTGATTACCTTTCTGATCGCTGAATAAGTGTTTAATTTGGGAAGAAAATAACACATTAAAATGCAAAGCATTAATATTTTCTCTAATGTTCTCTGTTTAGTGCCTTGGTAAAAGTATTTTGCCCCACAACTATTTTCACATTTTACTGTCACATTATATAAAATTAAAATATATTGAAGTAGGATTTTTTGAGCTAATCTACAAAACATTGTGCATCATGTTAAATCAAAAGAAAAATTGCAAAACCTGTCAACAATTTACTAAAAGTAAAAAAAAACACAAAATTGTGAGGCTGAAAAAGTATTCATTCCCTTTGTAATTTTTGGCGAAATATCCTCAGGTGCAATGTGCTGTCATCTTACCAACTCAGCCAATTTGGAAAATTGGAGGATCACCTGTTTTGGGAGAATTCATAAAAATAAACACTCCCTCTCTCTGTAAGGACCAGCAGCATGGTTGATTTTCCACCCACCAAACCAAAATGAAGACAAAAGAGCATTCGAGACAAGTCAGGGAAATTATAATAGGGAAGAACAAATCTGGGGAAGGGCACAAGACCAACTCAAAGGCAGTGAACATACTGTTATGAATGTACCACAGCTCTGAGGGGCCGAAGGGGTGGGAGCAGCCCCCTCCTTCCGGAGAATCGCAAGATCACTATTAATTCAGGTCTCGGACCCAGGAAATGAGAGACAATGCAACGGTTTTGACCATTGTCCTTGGAACCACCTGTGTGAATTGCCTGTCCCTGCTACCTGACAGCTACCATGGATATGGAAACCCTCTGGCAATGTGGGGGTGGGGATTGCATCACCCTACTTTGATGGACATCTACAACTCTGCAAGTCAAGATAAAAGGGGACTGCAGGAGGCGGTACCCCAGCGGTGCACCAGAAGGACACCATCGCTCAGCGCTCCCGTGCTAGCGGAAAGCCATTTAAAGCCACGTGCGTTCCGTCTCTCCTTTGCCTGGGGAGCGGGTGGCTGATAACACCGAAAAGGACTTCGAACTAACAACGGGGAACCAACGCTCTCCTGATTCAATGGAGTTGCTTCATAAAGACCCGGGCAAGTTTTTTCCTTTTCTCACCAATCTCTCTAAAACACGTGAAACCCAGCGATTCCCCAAAAGGCTGAAGTCTTCAGACTTCCGAGTTACTTTTATATCTCCAACGGACAATCTATTAACCCCTAGACAACAGTAGAGCTCACTTCTTAATGATGATTATTACTATACCCGCGCTTTAGATTGAGTATTGATGACGTGCATTATCTGAATGTTTGTATTAACCTTACTTTTGTGCCCCTTTATAAATAAAAACATTTGAAAATAGTGCCATCAGACTTCAACAGACCTCTCTATCTTTGCTGGTAAGTTATCCAGTTACGGGATACGTAACAATACTTTGAAACCACAGCAACACTATTCGGATCAGGCTGCCCCTCTAAACTTACCCTTCGGAGAAGAATGGCATTTGTAAGAGAGGCTACTGTGATACCAACGCAGTACTCTAAGTGTGCTGAGGCTGCAACTGGAGTTGAAGTTTACAGCTTCACAATTACAAAAAGGCTATTTATGGCAGAGAGGCAGGGAAGAAGCCCTTGCTTTAAAAAAAGCATATCTTTGTCTGTAAAAACTTTGCAAACTGTCACTTAGAAGATACTGTAAAATGTGGAAGGTCTCGTGTTCGGATGAGACCAAAGTGGAACTTTTATGCTGAAACACTAAGCAACGCATGTGGTGCATCAACCAACACCAACCCTACTGTATAGTGAAGGTAGCATCATGCTATGGGGTTGCTTTTCAATAGCAGGGACTGGAAATACAGTCATGATTGACTGGAAGATGAATGCTGCTAAGTAGAGAGAGATCATCAATAAAAACTTGCTAGCCTCTGCCAGAAAGCTTAACCTGTGGAGGAATGTCATTTTCATCAGGACAATGACCCAAAGCAGACTGCAAGAGCAACCATAGAGTGGCTTCAAATGAAGAAAACTGATGTCCTTGAGTGGCCAAGAAAAATTCCTGACCTTAGCCCGGTTGTACATTTCTGGCAAGACCTCAAGATTGCTTTCCAACACTGCTCCACAACTAACTTGGCATAGCTTGAGCAATTTTACAAAGAAGAATGGAAAAATCTTGCTCCTTCAAGTTGTGCAAAGCTAGTAGAGACTTGTCCAAAAAGTCTACTGGCTCTAATAGCTGTGAGAAGTGGTTCAACTAAGTACTAAGCAAACAGAGATAAATACTTTTGAACTAAGGACATTTCAGTTTTTGATTTTTTAGTTTTTCAATTGCTTTACAATTTTCCTTGTTTTTCAAGCTCAACTGTGGGAAAAAAAAGAAGCATGTGATTCACAAATAAAAATTCTTGGTTAACTTGTAATCCTTGGTTGTAATGCACATTTCCGTGAGGAATGTTGGAGGTTCTATGTCCTTCTCTCCCCCCCCGGTCCCCCTCTCCCCCTGCCCTCTCTCTCTGCCTCTCCCCACGCCCTCTCTCTCTCCCCATACTCTCTCTTCCCCCACCCCTCTTTGTGCTGTTCTGATGCCGATTTTCAGGTAACTTCAACCGTTTAACAACTGGGAAATTGTTGCATTTTTCCATTCTGCTGCCAAACCCCATGATGGCTGAATTCATATGATGGATAGAGATATATAGATACATACAGATCAGTAAGAATAAATTTAGGAACTTGATGTCTGTTTAAATTCTCAACCTCATGTTCAAGTCTTCATCTATAGTAAAGGCCAATGTACTATTGTCCTTCCCAATTCTTTCTGGTTATATTATTTGTATTATTGATGTTACCTATGGGAACCTTTCTGCAATTTACTTTAAGATATAATAATATTATTTGCTTAGTACTTGATGTAAAATTTTTTATATATATATATATATATATATGTTCAGGAATATTTTAACGTCTGCTTACTGCATCAGATTTTGCAGGCTTTCTTATATTTATCTTATAGCATGTTAATCATGCCATAACTATTTTATAAATTAATAATTGCTTAATTTGAGTTTAGATTCCAATATATTTAAGCAGATGTGAGGATTCTAATTTTTGCCAGTAGATTTCTTAGATCTATTTTATGTTGCTTTGTAAGAATTAATATGCCAACTTTCATTTGGGAGAGCCTTAGTGCTATATGGACTTTATTTTAGTTTCTGTACCAATGGAATGTCCGTGTAGGGTTTGGTATAAAGAACTTCACAGTTCAGTTTCATATACAATAATTTGCTTTATATTTTATTTATTAAAAATTAATGCCTTGAATATCTCAATCAACTAACATTCTGTATCTTGTTCTAAGCCTCCAATTATGTTATATGTAACTGCAGTGTTATCTATATCTTTAGAATGCAAATATTAGTAGCATTCTTGCATTCAGCCAAGTTTAATATTGTAAGTGACCACATATCTACAGCAGCACATATAACAAATGCACAACTGTAAACTAAATACTGTGAAATTTAATATTTTTTAAAAATGTGAACGAGTGAAATACATCTTCTATTTAGCCCTTCCTAATTAAAGGACCCTTTTATCATATAAACAAACAGAACCTTTAATTAGTGCATTTTCTTAGCTTCATAAATCATGTTTTACATGTCACTAGAATTAACATAATTTATGAATCCTGAATAATTCAAGTGCAGTATTATAGTTCAAATAACATAAATCATTTTATCCTAGCTTGCATTGCAACAGAATGCTCTGTTAAGATCAAGAAAGTCAAATAGCAATTTTGATCATTTTTCATTTAGTGCAGAAATATATTTGCACATGTTTGCACATTGCGGTATCAGGAATTGGTAAATGATTTATACAGTTATTTCAGTAAAGGAACTGAGCGCAAAAGCTACTTTTAAGAAGCTAAATAATTCAAAAGGTGACCAACTAACAAGAATGTTGCTATAGTCACTGGCACCACTGGAATATTTTTAAGAAATTAGACTGAAAACTACAGAACAAAAATGTCTCAGCACATTTTTTTTCCCTGTGGTATTGTAAGCTCTGCAGTACTTTGGCCACAATTTCTGAGAAATGATAAAAGCTGTCTGTCAGCAGCTGTCTGCCACCTTTTTTCAATAAGGGGATGACAGATTGAAATTTAGAGTAGATTAACAAATATTACCTGTTGCATATATTACAAGTAATTTATCAGCTGGTAGGCAGACAAACAAATTAATAATGAGCAATCTGTATTATGACTTTGAAAATGAATTATTTCTCAACATAGGATAGCCCCATTAAATAATTGGGTAAATTGATCTGTTGTCCAAATTTCTAAAGAATTGCATAATAATTAATAATAGGGAGTATTAGTTAGACCCTAAAAGCCTATTAGTTAGTCCAGATTTGTGTGAATAATTTGAAGAATGTTCAAAGAAATCTTCATATTTATGCATGTACACTGACCCTGGACTAACTATTCAATGTATGACATCCCAAATAAGATCATCTGTTTTGGAAATGTTACTTGATTGGTAAATGTTAAGAGGCAACCTCTGGGAACTCTTTGATTTTCTCCTGGTATTGTGGCAAATTTTAACATTCAATCTAAGATCCTATTTTCAAATAGAACTATTCTCCTCTCCAAATGCACTGGAGTTAGGCCTGATTATGTTCTTTAAGTCATGCAGATTCAGCTCCAACTTTTATTTGTAATTGATAGATAGATAGATAGATACTTTATTCATCCCCAAGGGGAAATTCAACATTTTTCCAGTGCCCCATACACTTATTGTAGCAAAACTAATTACTTAAGTATTTAACTCAATATAAATATGATATGCATCTAAAATCACCCTCCCAAAAAGCTTTAATAAATAGCTTTTATAAAGTTCTTAAATAGTTACTAAAGTGCATTAAGTGGTAACTTAAGCTCAGTCCTAACCCCGGCACTTTAACATGTCTTGCCCCTGGTGGTTGAATTGTAGAGCCGAATGGCGTTGGGGAGTAATGATCTCTTCATCCTGTGTGAGGAGCATTGCATTGACAGCAACCTGCTGCTGAAGCTGCTCCTCTGTCTCTGGATGGTGCTGTGCAGAGGATGTTCAGGGTTTTCCATGATTGACTGTAGCCTACTCAGTGCCCTCCGCTCTGCCACCGATGTCATACTCTCCAGTTCTGTGCCCGTGACAGAGCCCGCCTTCCTTACCAGCTTATTAAGACGTGAGGCGTCCCTCTTCTTAATGCTGCCTCCCCAGCACGCCACCACAAAGTAGAGGGGGCTCTCCACAACTGATGGTGAAATGTTATTATTAAATCAATTAGGACAAAATGGAGGTAGAGCAAATGTCTATCTAGCATTTAGCTCTTGATGTAAAGCTACCTTTAGAGATTTCATCATGCATAAAGGTAAAACAAGAGAATTGAGTAAATAAGAAAAGAAATTATAGGGATAAAGAGGTGAGAATTATGCAGGTTAACCTAGCAAATAATATGTTCTAAAGTATTAAGTAGTTACTTTGAGCTGGTTTAATAGGGAAAGTAAAGTGGATAACATTGAAGATACAAAAGGAAATGATAAGCGTTTTAAAAATTTCAGTAAGAAAGAGAATGGTGTCAGAGGATTTCTGTAGAGCAAATAGAATTTGTTTCTTTGTGAAAATATGGAACAAGCCAATGTGTTTATTATCAATGGTAAGAAAGATGACAGAGTTTTTCCTCAAAGATTAATGGAAAGAAAAATAACTAGAAACTGATATATCTTGAAGTGAAATCTACAAAGTCCCAAAGGAAAAATTAAAATAGCCTAGAAAATTGTCTTTGCCATTTTGTTGTGCTTATAAACAAATCACAAGTTCCTGCAACATTTTTAAAGTCAGAGTTATGAATATGGTCACTGACTGAAACCCTGACTCAAGATTGCTGCAGACAGCTGAGAATGTCACATTTGAGAATTTATTACTCATTGCTCTAGTGCAGAAGCCGTTAAAATGGGCTTCTCATTATCTGGTTCATGTTTCAGGACATAGTTTAATTTAGAAAAAATTAATAAATCCATAAGCTCCTGTTTAAATGCAGTATTGGTGTTTTATTGCAGCGCATTTTCAGTCAAGGGACTAGCAAAACTAGCTTTGTAATTCAAAGACATGTACTCCAAAGAATTACCATTCTGGAAACATTTGTATATTGAATATTTGTAACTAGAGGGATTGTTAAACAGGCAAAATGGGTAAATGTTTGAAATTTGGTGAATGTAACTTCTGCATTTGCACTCTAAGTGGCATTTAGTTGCATTGCAGGGCTTCCAAGTGTACAAATATTTGTGGAGAGCACTCGCATTATCATATGTATTTCACTGCCAACTTCTTCAACTTCCTGCCATCAGAGTGCCCTACGCACAGGGAAGCATCTTCCTGTGTATGCTGAAATTAGAAATCTATCTGGATTCCTTTGTTCTTGGTCCCTCTGGGAGAACTTGATACCTTTCCTCACATTACTATCCTTGTAAAGATTCCCCCAGTAACTGAATGATTCTGGTTATCTTAATTACCACAATGTATATGAAGGAGGCTGATGGTGCCACAATTTTTGTTAGACATCTTTCTTCTTTTTTTCCCTACTCAGATTTGGTGGACATAGAGCCACATCTTTTTTAAAAGGATTTCTTCTGATAATTTTGCCACTTAATGTTGGGGGTGGTGAGTGGGATTTTAATTTAGATCAATCTACGAGGTAGATTTGTTTACTGCAAGTTTGTGCAGCATTCTATCTATTTCTGTAGGAGAAATGTGCCTCATCCCTTAAATAATGCTGAGTTTGAGCCTTGAACTGGTTGTTCTTTAAGTGAGCAGCTCTAGTGGTTCAGATTGACATATTTAAAAACCATTCTAAAGATAAATTTTGAGCATTGTCTTATGATTGACATAATTTGAATAAGAGAGGCATTGAATAAAGTTTATGAAATTCCCATGACAATAAGTTCATACTTAATTAACAATTGCCATTGTCCATCTCGGAGGTGTCTGCAGCAGCGGTTCCTACTACACTGATGGTGTTTTAATTTCAGCAATGTAATTTTCTGGGTGTTGCAAAGATCAAATTGCTAGTCATATGCTAAAAGAATGTAATAAACTTTTCATAAACTAAGGGATAGGATTCATTTCTGGAGAGGGTGAATTGAAAGAGGTTTTGTTAAATCATAGCTGAGGTCAGCTGAGAAGATCATCAGGGTCTCTCTTCCCACTATTATAGACATTTACACCACACACTGCACCCGCAAAGCTAATAATATTGTAAAGGACCCTCACACAAACTCTTCTCCCTCCTGCCATCTGGCAAAAGGTACCGAAGCATTCGGTCTCTCTCAACCAAACTGTGCAACAGTTTCTTTCCCCAAGCCATCAGACTCCTCAATTCTCAGAGTCTAGACTGACATCTTCATCATTTTTATTATATTGTAATTTGTCCTCTACTGTGCCTATTGTCTTGTTTATTAATTATTGTACTGCTCTGCACTGTTTTGTGCACTTTATGTAGTCCTGTGCAGGTCTGTAGTCCGGTGCAGTTTTAATGTTGTTTTACGTGGTCTAGTGTAGCCTTGTGCTGTCTCACATAGCCTAGTGTAGTTTTGTGTTGCTTCATGTAGCACCAGGGTCCTGGAGGAATGTTGTTTTGTTTTTACTGTGTACTGTTTCTGGTTGAAATGACAATAAACTGGACTTGACTTGACTTAGACTTCCCAATGTTCATTGTGCAATTCTGAGCTCATTATTATTGAAAGATTCAAGAGGCACTGGAGAAATTGCAAAATGCTATATGCCTGAATTTTAATATTTCAGGATTGTAGTGTCAATGATAAGGCAACATTTGTTGTCCAGCCCTAATTGCCCTTGAAATTGTAGTAAGCTGCCTTTAAGAATACAATTGATTGGCTTGGTTCCTCTTCTACTACTGTTTATCTGAATCTGTCTCTCTCACACTTTGTCCTTCATACAGTGAGCCTCAAAGAATAAGATGAGCAATGCCTGAAATGTAAATTTCTGCTTCTGTAATATTGGTGGCTATTTGCTGGTATCAAAGTTAAAGTCAAAGCAAATTTATTAACAAAGTTTGTAAATGTTGCCATGTACTATATTGGGATTCTTGTTTCTTGTAGGCACTTACAGGAAATAAAGTTAAAAATAAAAGTTATACATAAATAGAGACTGGCAAACATCTAAAATGTAAAAGAAGGCAAATCATGCAAATTATAAAAATAAATAACTGAATAATACTGAGAACGTGTTTTAGAGCTCTTAAAAATGACTCTGTCGGTTGGGGAGTCATTTCAGTTCAGCATTGAGGTGAGTGAAGTTATTCACACTGGTTCAGAGCTGGAGAGTTGTCGGATAATAACTGTTCCCTCAGTGGTGTGGGACCTAAGGTTCCTGTACCTCCTGCTCTATGGTAGTAGCAAGAAGAAAACATGGCCTGGATGATGGGGACCGTTAATGATAGATGCTGCTTGTAAATGTGCTCAGTGGTGGGAAGGGCTTTGACTGTGATGTAGTAATTCATTCCATGGAGCCTCTGCCTTCCACCATTGTCATCAAGGAAGCAAGTTACCAATCAAAATAATTTATAAAAGCAACTATTTTTAATTGTATCTGAATAATGGTTTATGAATGTAGTTTCTAAAATTGAGAGAGGCATAGGTAGGACAGTTAACGTTTTCACAGAGTAGAAGTATCTAACTTCGAGGTGAGATGAGGAAAGTTTAAAGGAGATGTGCAGGGTAATTTTTTTTTACACAGAGTGGTAAGTGCTTGGAGCATGCAGCCAGAGATGGTGGTAGAAGCAGACATAACAGTGGTGTCTAAGAGAGGTTTAGACAGGCCGATGAATAAGCAGGAAATGGAGGCAATGAATCATGTGTAAACAGGTTAATTTTGTGTCATGGTTGGCCAGAAATCATAGTCTGAAGATGCCTCTTCCTGTGCTATACTGTTTTATGGTGAGTAAAGAATTAAAACCAAAGTATTAATACTTAAAATAATATTACAGGTTGAGCACCCCTTTTGAAAATTCCAATATCTGAATGTTTTTTTGAGTGCTGACATGATGACACTAAAGGAAAATTCTGTAACGTGCTGCACATCACAGACAGTTCTGAGAAGTGACCTCAGCAAATATAATAATCAAAAGTTAATGAAAATTAGAAAAACATAGTATAAGTGAAAAATAAAGCTCTGAATAGTGTATTGAAAGAGTGGATTCGTCAGCACTGGAGCCTAATTGTATGCTGATTACGGAGCAAGCAAGATCTATCACAATGAACTTTAAATTGAAAGTAATTGTGAATATTGAGCCGGCTGCTTGCAGAAATATAAGACAAACCATGACATTAAATTTTTAAATATTTGTGGTAATGAAGTGTCTGCTGATCACAAAGGAACAGAGAATACGTTGAGCTTGCCAAGATCGTCACTGATGATAAGCCAACACCAGAACAAGTCCACAATGCTAATTATATTTGTATCTTACACAAAGCCTAAAGAAAAGGAAAATACAAATATAGTGTAGTAACCTTCTAATCAAAACATGACATCGTAGGTGAGGACTGAAAGGCCTTCGTTGTTTGTTGTAGTTCAACAGCTGATTTCGGTATTCTCCCGATGTTGCTGTGCTGTTTATGTTACCCTGCACATATTATATTTTCATTATATTAATGGTGTGTAATCAGTTTTACTGTTAACTACATATAAACGAGTATAAGACGAAGACTGCTTGCCGGTAGCACATAATTCAGAGTTGGAAATGATGATGATCACAAGCTATCTCATTATATATTCCACAATCCAAAAAAGTACTAAATCTGAAACATTTCTGTTCACAAGAATTTTGGATAAGGGGTACTCAACCTGTATTTTAAACAATATGGAATATTGAAGTATTTGTCCGAATGAACAGCAATCCACATGTATAACATTAACCTCTCTGGCCTTGCAAAGCTATCAGGTAATTATTATGACATAGAGTGCTGATGGAAACTCAGTTAAATCTCATGCAATAAAATGTGGTATTTACAGTTTTCTACACTAAGAATAGATTGTAAATTGTGAAAGTTAGTTGATTTTAATACCTTATGTCAGAGGAGACTGAAACGAAACAATCCCCTTGGCAGAGCAGGGAATTACTGACAATTGCCTCTGGGTTTCTGTGTTTTAACTCTCCATATGCATACTCAACAACCCACTAAATTTACTTCTTTGTAATGATGTTAAATGTTGATTGTTCTATTGTTGCTCTAATGGCATATCCCAGAGTATTATCTTCATTTGTGTCATAGCTCTGATTATTTATTAATCTTCGAATGTTTTTCCGAATTGATTTTTATATGGAGAAGAAGACATCACCGTATTTGTTCATAACTGATGTATGAATCTAGATTCTTAGGATCATTCCACTCCTTGTCTAGGCATTGGCAATTAAGATATGCAATTCACATCATAGAATATGTGAGCTCTGGCTATAGCTTAATATTGACCTTAAGGAAACATAAATTAGAAAAATGACAAATAATTTAAAAATCAAAAGTGATGTTTAGATGGCAATCTCACTGGCTATCCACCTGGCTTTTGAACACCTGAATAAGAGCAATATCTACAGCTGCTTATTGATTACAGATGGCTGAAATCAGACTGCTATTTATTGATTGCATCATGGAACTCAACACCATTATACCCTCAGTACTAATCAACAAGCTCCAAAACCTAGGCCTCTATGCTACACTCGGCAACTGGGTCCTTGACTTTCTCAGCGGAAGACCACAGAGAGTGCAGATCGGAAATAGCATATCCAGCTCACTGACGATTAACAACAGAGCACCGCAAAAATTCGGGCTTAGCCCACTGTTCTACTCTCTCTAAACTCATGATTGTGGAACTAGGCACAGCTCAAATCCCATCTATAAATTTACTGATAAAACAACTGTTGTCGGCAGAAGGTCAGATGGTGATGAGCAGATATTCTGGAGTGAGATTAGCTGGTTGAGAGGTGTCACAACAACAACCTTGCACTCAACGTCAGTGGGACCAAGGGATTGTCTGTGAACTTCAGGATGGGAAGTTCAGGGAAGACACACCAATCCTTATTGAGGGATTAGCAGAGGAGAGGGTGAAAAGTTTGAAGTTCCTGGGTGTCAACATCTCTGAAGGTTTGTCTGAGCCCAGCATTTTGAAGCAATGAGAGAAAAGGCATGATAGCAGCTAGATTTCATTCGAGTGTCGTCATTTCTACAGATGTATCGTGAATAGTATTCTAAGTGGTTGAATCATCATCAGCCATGGAGGAGCCAGCTCTATCATGGGCACTAGCCTCCCTAGCATCCAGGATATTTTTAAAAGGTTGTGGTCAAGAAAGCAGCAACCATCATTAAGAACTTTTGTCACCCAGGATATACCCTCTTCTCATTGCTACCATCAAGGAGGAGGCATAGGAGCATGAAGACACATGCTTAGCATTTTAGTAACATTTTCTTTCCTTCTGCCATGAGTCCATGTACACTATCTCACTAATCTTTTTGCTTTTTTTTTGCACTACTTATTTGAATTAATTTATACAATTGGATTCTGTTTGGGACATATCAGGACCAGTTAAGTGGTTGCCCAATTAGCGAAAGTTTCATGGAAATGGTCAAAAAGGTATATTTTTTAAAAAGACTAATTACCACGTAGCTGAGTAATAAATAATGTATTTAAATGAAATACAGAACAAATTAGAACACTGTCAATGCTACTCTATTACTATAAAACTGTGTATTAGCTCCTAATTGTTATTGACGGAGGAGTTAGTTTAGTGTACGCTGCTGCATTCTTCTGATTGCCCTAATGTTGTTCACTTACAGACAGTCATCTAGTACAGATAATGGACTGGCTTCATACAATGCTTTCAAATATTGTTTTCTCCAAACCCTTATTTATATTGAACATCAAAGATGATTGTCAACACCTTCAAATTCTTTTTAGTTCCTGACTTGTTGAACTCGTTCATTGTTACTCCAGGCTGTTTCTGTCATCTCCAAGCCTTATTGCTTGAAACTGCAGTGAGGAAAACAGTTCTGAATTGTCTTACTGTTAATTTCTTGCCAATTATGTGACAAAATCATGGCTTTTTGAACACAATACACCCAGCTTAAGCTATTTAAAAACTGTTTGCTGTAAGCATGGTGTAGTGTCTAATGGCTACATAAGTTCATGTGCAGACACTAGTTAGAAACTGCTAGACAACAGTCTCTTCTCCCAGTTAAGTGGCAGTGTTGTAAATAAATGAAGGGTAGCCCAGCTATTTTCTCAATTAGTTTTTGTTCTTTAAGAGTTACCCCAAATAAGTGGCTGTCTTGATTAACTGATTGCCCAATTAACTGGAATCCAGTGTATGTATTTCTTATTGCAATTTATGGTTTTTAAAAATTATGTATTGCATTGTACTGCTACTGCAAAGCACACAGTTTCATGATGTTAAACCTGATTCTGGTTCTGAAGTAAACACCTAATCACAGCACAGGTAGACTGAACATCCTCAGCCTGTGTCTGAACCTTCCCCTTGCTGCTGTTGAACATGGGTGTTTATTTCACATTCCACCTCCCAATCCGACTAGTTCCAAGGATCTTGCTTTTTAGTAAATTAAACAAACCTCTCCCTGGTGAGACCACACCTGGAGTATTGTGTTCAGTTTTGGTCTCCAGATTCACGAGGTTGATTCCGAGGATGGCGGGACTGTCATATTTTGAAAGATTGGAGCGACTGGGCTTGTATACACTGGAATTTAGAAGGATGAGAGGGGGTCTGATTGAAACATATAAGATTCCCAATGTTGGGGGAGTCCAGACCCAGAGGCCACAGTTTAAGAATAAGGGGTAGGCCATTTAGAATGGAGTTGAGGAAAAACTTTTTCACCCAGAGAGTTGTGGATCTATGGAATGCTCTGCCTCAGAAGGCAGTGGAGGCCAATTCTCTGGATGCTTTCAAGAAAGAGTTAGCTAGAGCTCTTGAAGATAGCGGAGTTAAGGGATATGGGGAGAAGGCAGGAACAGGGTACTGATTGTGGATGATCAGCCATGATCACATTGAATGGTGGTGCTGGCTTGAAGGGCCGAATGGCCTACTCCTGCAACTATTGTCTATATTTTCTATATATTGTCTGCCACAATGCTATTAAACTCTAGGAATGTCCCTGTATTTTGCCCAGATACCCATAGCAACTGAATTAAATTTCAAACCCATCTTTCTACCTACTGTTGCTAATAATCAATATAACTCAAGCTACTAGATGGGACAATGTGCACATCATGCTCTGTTACCAGATTTAAAATTAGATTAGGGCAACTTTAAATAACCACCTGAGAGAATATTAAGAATGACAGAAAACAGTTTAATAAACATTATATTTGACACCTTCATCCCCTGTAAATCAGAGATATTGATTTTATTTTTCCATGGAATAAAGCATTGTTATAAAGCAGTGCAGTGCCACAGGAGATGTGTTCTGAACTGTTAGTCATTTCCATTGCCCTTTCCCTTCCTCATTCTCAAAGGTTTTCAATAATACTTTTGAATCTGCATTTATAATAGAACTGTGTAATTGATAAATGCAGAACTATGCTTCCAACTCTCTTTTGGATATATGATTAAATTTGCTCCATCCCATTTTCACCTATTTTTTCCCTACTTCCAAGTTTAACAAATCATGAAAAATATGATGCAAAGTTACTTATGAAAATGACTACTGCAAAATGCTGTACAAACTAAAATGAGAAATATCAACATTATCATGATGGTATGTGTCCAGTACTAGAAAATTAGTTATTTGGTGCAATGTACAACATATCCCTTCCAAAGTTTATCATGCCCCATTAGGGCCATGAAGGACATGAGATATCTCTGGATTTGTTAAAGGATGATACAGATTGTATCCTTTTCACTCATAGTTGTAAAGCAATTTATCATCTAAGTTCATATAATATGGTACATATATGTTATATATGTACTTTCTTAAAGAAGTTAAAGAAATTTTCCATGGGTTGGTTTTATCTTCTGGGAACTCAGAATATACCTGCAGCTTATACCAACCTGTTCAACGCTTAAAATATATCTGCTTTGCAAATATGGTCTTCACTTTCAGATAATACAGGTATTTGATGATTGGTTCTTGCCACTGGGCTACATTACAAACCATGGAAACTGCTGCTTAGCTGCAGTCCTCATTTTAACATCTTCCATGTTTCTGCAACTTCACAAAGTCACTACTGCCCTGGCAGTCAGATGCAAGTGCATCTGGTTCTTGCTCCACTCTGGTTCTCACCACTTGGTTGTGTGTGTGTGTGTGTGTGTGTGTGTGTGTGTGTATAATATGTATAGAATTGAGTCGTTAGTCATGTGTGTTTTAATTGTTTTAACTCAGGCATGACTAATGTTGTCTAAACCAATGATGGGGCAGGGCCTCGTAATGCAGCATACAAGGACTTGATTGTCAGCTGCAGGCTGCTCCGTTTGGGTATGGGTGCAAAGGTGAAGCTTAAGGTTGATAGAAGCTGTGCTGTCTTGGGGCTAGTGGGCAGCTGGTCGAATCAAATGTCACCTGATCTAATATTTGATACTTGGACTTGTGATGCAATTGCACCTGTCATACTTCCCTTAGAAAATACAAGGTACAGTAAACCAGGAGTCCTGATCTGCTGCCCATGTTTTGCATAATCTCAAGTGCTGTCAGCAGATTTCGGCTTAATTGCTGTCACATTAAGAACAGTTCATTGCTGGAAAAAGGCAAATACAGAAGACAAGGAATGCATAATTTTAGAACTGATCTTGTGTCTCGATGAAGTTTCTGTTTAAGAGAGACAGGAGTAAAGATAATGAAGTGTGCACGGTTGGGAGTCAGCTTTATGTTCCAATAAAACTTAATATGATTTTCCCACATCTATTTAAATGAGATTCTTCTTAAACAAAGATGATGTGAGGTGACCCCAATTTAACCCAAGCTAATTTTCATAGGGACCCCATGGAGAGGAAAATTTTCAACTAAAGCCAATTTAGCATCAAAGATATCAAACTAGCATCTAGACATTAGTGAATATTGTAAAATTTGTGCGCTCTCTATATTATCCATATAATGTTTTTGTAACTAGACAGTGCATTTTTTCCACATTAAAGGAATTTCATTTAAGCATCTCAGCTTTCTGTAACACACATTCTTCACTCATTCACATTCCATATTTATTAAATCTTATCTAAAGAAATAGAAGACCTTCCAAATATTAATGGCCAACATAGCTGTGAAAACATACTATGCGTAAGTACAGCTAATTAATAGTAATCTGTCTGCAGAAGGAAGAAGAAAAATTAGAAGGTCAATGAACAAATTTACTTCAAAGGAAAATACTTTCAGTTGGTTTACATTTTAGGTTCTCAAATGTTGGTGACATACTGTAGTAAAGGCACAAAATCACTTTCAATAGTTCGCCACTGGAAGTCTCCTCAAAACATGCCATGATTCTAAAGGAGTTTGCATCCTTCCTGTTAAGATTTATCCATTTTTATTTGATTCTTTGAGTTGTGTGCATTCAATGGCAAAATAAAAGCCACTGGGCCTCAATGATGTGACTTATACTTTATAGCCTCTCTAATCTCGTACCTATCCCTGGCATTCCTGAAGTAAAAATGTAATTTGCTCCTGGATATTTCTTGAACCCATTAAATTTAGTAATGAAATCCAAGACATTAATTCTTTGGAGCTCAAATGTAAATGTGATACGTAACTGGGACTGCTATTCAGCAGGCATGGTCTGTTGACCTGCCACACACCACCATGTAAGGTGTACTTTCCAAAACAGATGAAGTTCAGGACTACTATGTTTTGAATGTGATCACTAAACATTCGATGTGGAATTCACATACAAGTTAAGTACCTGGTGTCTTGTCCAATGTAATGTTTCACCCTTAATTCACTAATCTAGATTATCTAATCAGTTTTCTCACTTCTGTGAGACCTTGTGGTTCCCAATAAAAAAAACTGTTAAGCATACTGTAGTAACATCACTTCAAAATTACACGTTGTGCCTTTATAGACAACCTAAGATTGTGAAAGGTGCCATTGTGTTTCCTTAATAAGGTAATACACAAAGTAATACATCTTATTACTTATATAGATCTATATCTTATTATTTATATGAAGCAGTCAAATGTTTCACACTACCAGTCTTCTCATGCACACCTACTTTGCATTAGTTTATATTTCCACTGGTGGAAGTCTTGTGGTATGTTTGTGGTATTGGGAAGCCAGATGGCCGTGAATAACATATACATGAGATGGAGAGCTGAGAACAAATGTGCTGCTGTTTATTTTGCTTGCAAGTCATCTACCCAGAATGCCCCCTTACATTACGTTCAGTATCTCTCACCCTTATTTTAAAGATTTCTCCCTTTTCCATACACAGACCAACTGCTGAACTATTAATATGCAACGGAGTAATCTAATTCAACAAAAAACTTATTCTCTGAACTAGGGAAAGCAGTTAGACTTCCCCTTTTCCCAGACATAATCCTAGGAATTATTCAGCTCGATATGCTGAATGTTGGTTGCTAGAGATTCAATCTGTCTGGAGGCCGCCTGTTCCTGTGAGGGTACTGACGACGTGGGGATGGTGCCAACATCATTTTATCTCTTGGTCGTAAACATATAGATCTTGGCTTAGGTACTGTATTGTCAGTAGGGGGCATCTCAGAAAGTACAAGTGATGAGGGAGCACTGGCTGTCATCTCAGAATCCTGTCCCATTTCTACAACTGGATTTGGATTGAAAGTGTGTGCTAGTCTTTAGTAGTCTCAAGAATGGAGAACAACTGAGCAACATGCCTTCTCATGTTGTGGTCACTAGTTTCCATTGTGTACGACGCAGGACCAGTTTGTGCCACCACTGCCATAGGTATCCAGTTTGTTCTAGAGATGTTCTCTCTCTCTCTCTCTCTCTTCCCCCCCTCCCTCTCTCTCTCTCTCTCTCTCTCTCTTCCCCCCTCCCTCTCTCTCTCTCTCTTCCCCCCTCCCTCTCTCTCTCTTCCCCCTCCCTCCCTCTCTCTCTCTCTCTCTCTCTTCCCCCTCCCTCTCTCTCTCTCTCTCTCTCCCCCCTCCCTCTCTCTCTCTCTTCCCCCCTCCCTCTCTCTCTCTCTCTTCCCCCCTCCCTCTCTCTCTCTCTCTCTCTCTCTCTCTCTTCCCCCTCCCTCTCTCTCTCTCTTCCCCCCTCCCTCTCTCTCTCTTCCCCCCCTCCCTCTCTCTCTCTTCCCCCTCCCTCTCTCTCTCTCTCTCCCCCCCCTCCCTCTCTCTCTCTCTCTCTCTCTCTTCCCCCTCCCTCTCTCTCTCTCTCTCTTCCCCCCTCCCTCTCTCTCTCTCTCTTCCCTCTCCCTCTCTCTCTCTCTCTCTCTCTCTCTCTCTCTCTCTCTCTCTCTCTCTCTCTCTCTCTCTCTCTCTCTCCTCCCTCCCTCCCTCCCTCTCCCTCTCCCTCTCCCTCTCCCTCTCCCTCTCCCTCTCCCTCTCCCTCTCCCTCTCCCTCTCCCTCTCCCTCTCCCTTCTCTCCCCCCCCCCCTCTCCCTCTTCTCCCCTCTCTTTCCCCCCCCCTCTCTCTCTCCTGCTGTGAAACTTCTGTACTGCACTTTGGCACATCTCTCTGCTTGGGTGTTTGGTTCATTTAGCACAATCTGTTTTGTGTTGCGGGTCTAAGCTGGTTAAGTTGGTGTGAAACTGTCTTTTCATCAGTGCAGTGGCTGGAGCCATTTTAGTGGTAGCGTGAGGTGTGTTAAAGTAGGTCAGCAAGAAACTGTTAAGACATTGTTTGAGGGTTCCATTTCCCACTGACATCTTGAGGGCTTGTTTCATGGTTTGTGTCACGTTCAGCAAGGCCATTACTGGCTGGATGATGTGGTGTTGACTTGGTGTGCTGAATACTATTTGCTTCTCTAAATGCCTAGAACAGTTCAGAGTGGGTTTGTGTGCCAAGTTCACTTAGAAGCTGTTGAGGAAGCTCAAAATGGCTCAAGATGGAACTTCACTCCTCAATGCATTTTCAAGGTGTAGTACTCTTCATCATGGCAATCTTGGGTCATTTGCTGCGTGCATCCACCAGTGTTCCTTCTAAGGTGTGTGCATGTGTATGCACACACATCTTTTGCTACCAGTGCACAAAGGAATTTAAACTGTGCACAAAAGGTTGTCGCCCTCTCCCTCGTTGGCATGTTAGCTATATTTCATGGTCGTACACAATCACATTTCCGTTTCCAGTTTCTGATGCGGATGGTGTTGACAATATGGAGTTCGTGATGATTTGTCTGCAGATTTTAGAACTGACTGACTCATGCTGTTTTTATTGAAGAAATTATTGATTCACCATGTCAAATTCTAAAGAATCAAAGGATGTTAAGTGCAGAAGAACTGCTAGTTCATTTAAAGCGAAATGGCGTATTTTGAAGAATGGAAACTGCTACACCAAAACCTCATGAGGTCAGAAACGTGCAGCTACGAGAAATATTTATGTACAGTGTAGAAACTGGTGTTACATGCATGTATTGTTGTGATGCAAATGTTGCTGGGGAATTTGCAAGTGGGAAGAATTGGAGTGATATTTGGAAACGACTTTTTAAAGTGTCATTTACCAAGGAAATTACATATGGATGGTGTGCAAAAGCTCCAGCGAGAAAATCCTTACAGTACCCATTACAGGACTGCTACGTACGTTTTGTGAGAGTGCAGATCGACGAGAGCGAAAACCATCAAACCCAGAGGAGATCAGTGTTACTATTGACAGTGTTTTGCCAGCTGTTAAAACAAATACTTCTACATATAAAATTCAGTGTTCACATGTTGTTATCACTGGGCAAAAAATTGCACAGCACGAGATTGTTGCACACACTGGTCATTACAAATGAGAGGAACATTGGCATCCACTATAACCAAGAACATGGTGCTTTCTACAGGTCCTGCAAAATCACTGTGAATCATCTGCCATGGTTCTTCAGGCCATTTCCATCGATGCAAAGCAGAAGGTTAAGAAACATTTCTTACTTGCTTATAATGAGGGGAAGAAGGTGTTGTTCAGTGGTTAAAAACTGGTTAATGGTTAACTTGAACTCTTCTCTAAGCCTTAAAGATCCATCCCTTTTTAGGACAGGTGACTCTGGTGTTTCCCATTTACTTACACATACTGGTACCGATATCTTACTCTGGGCCAGTTTTTCCTATTCATCCTTCACCTTTAGGTTTGAGGGTGCATGGAACAGGTCTTGCCTTCAAGCATTTGGGTGTTGTGTCAGGCTTAACAGTGATTCCTTTCATACTGCCTAGTTTTCCGCTGAATACTTCTGCCTGTTTCTTCCGTACCTCTCATTGATCAGTGTCCCACCAATCTAGTGTACTTTGTGCCAGTTGAGTTGTTCCAGCAACGAGCGACCCTGAAGTGCTGGATAACTAACTTCATTAATGTGCAGAGGAGGTTTTTTCTCTGTTAATCTCCACTGTAACCTGTTCCACTCCATGCACAGAGACAACCTCGTCAGTGCAGGTCTTTAAAGTAAACCTTGTCCCCTCTGCTTGCAAACTGTCTCTGGCACCAGCGATACTGCAGTACCCATGTCCACCTGCCTCCTCGCGGTAGCCCAATCCAACCACAGGTCACCCAGTAGCTGTCTTGTGTCTTGAAACAGATAAAACATGTAAAGTTTCTTCACCCACCGAGAGTGAGAGTCACTCAGTTCTCAGCATGGTCCATCTTGTTCGCATATTTGCTTTTGTTTTTCCAAGTAATTTTTCTTTATTTGTGTTTTTGATTGACAGTGCATTTTTTATTTTTACAGGTGGGTTCAATGTGTCCATTTTTGCCACAGCTTCAGCAGTCTAAATCCTTATACCAGCACTCTTCTGCTGAATGCCCAATTTTGCCACATTGTTAACATTGATTGTCAATAGGTGTCCTTTTCTTAAAGTCAGTAGAAACTTTATGAACCTGGGAAGATGCACTTAATAGCTGCACTTCTTTACCTGCCATCTCATTTGCCTTCTGTATGTGTTAATCTGACTTCTGTAAGCAAACGTTTCTGTATTGCCTCACTAGACACGTACAAGTCTATCATGCGAAGTGTCATTCAGTGACAATCACAATGTTCAGACAAGTGCTTCAGCACTGCCACAAAATGTGAAATTGCCTTCCTCCTGATTCCTGTTATGAAATCTAAACCTCACAACAATAGTCGAAGTTTCAGGTGAATAGTGATCCTTTCAGACTTTAACTATGTCCACTTAAAGCTTATCACCAGGCTTAGCAGGAGACTCCATAATAAATTAAACAATTTTGCACCCATCATTAGCAGAAAAGTTGGAACACAAATATCTGAAATTTAATTTGCCACTGCAAAATATTCAAATCTTTCAGTATATGAATTTCATTGTGATGCACCATCAATAACTCTCCGAGATGTGAGGCGAGATATTGGCTTTTATTGACTGGAAGAAAGAACAAGCAGCAATTGACCACCATGCTACGTCCTGGAGACTGAGAGACAGGGCTCAAGCCCCAATCACCTTTATACAGGGGTCTGTGGGAGGAGCCACAGGAACAGTCAGCGGGGGGGTGGAGGGGGGGTTGTCCAGACAGGTATATGTAGTTCACCACACATTGCTCTTTCATTTTGTCATATGGCCCTATACTTCCAAACATTGCCGCCATTTTCAAACACAATCATGTAACAGAAAAGAGAACTTTTCCATCTCTCTCTCTCTCTCTCTCTCTCTCTCTCTCTCTCTCTCTCTCTCTCTCTCTCTCTCTCTCTCCTCTCCCTCTCCCTCCCTCCTTTATTTATTTTATATAACCATTGCTTCTCGTCACCATGCTTCCTGTGGCCATTTTTTTTGTGGCATGCACACAGACTTTACGCGCAGAGATGACCAAAACAATAAATACAATGTGAGAACTGGTCACCTTGTCACCATTTGTTATGTTTGTGGTCCTGGGAAGCCAGGTGGCCGTGAATAACAGACATGAGAGACAGAGAGGTGAGGAATAAACGTGCAGCTGTTTATATTACTTGTAAGTCACCTACCCAGAATGCTGCCTCACATTACTTTCAGTATGTAACACACACAAAAGCTTGACCCCATAAGGGTCAAAATTTACAAGAATACATAACATCTTGAATGCTTCAGACTCCATATTCAATCTCAACACCTTAAATTAACAATCGATTTCTTCACAACTTTTGAACTTGGATAGGTAGGTGAATTTGAGGAGGATCTGAAACAATGAATGAAGCACAGTAAAGTGTCCATATTTGCAGTAAGTAGCCTGTGCGTCTGCAGTGATCTCTCTGGAGCACGGTACACGTTGCTCTAATAATAGGCAATAAAGTGCATTTTGCATTTCATGTATTCTTAAAACCCACTTTCATACCTCTACAAGTCCTGTGCTACAGGGAAAGAAAAAAGGTTATTATTTACTAGTAAACACAAAGTACACTACAGATGCTGTGGTCAAATCAACACCTACAAACAAGCTGGATGAACTCAGCAGGTCGGGCAGCATCCGTTGAAATGATTTAATGATTTAAGTTATAATTACATTATTAAATTAGGAATCAATGATTATGTCCCTCTGTCATACTGAATCACCTCAAGATTGTTTAACATCATTTCCAGTACACAAGTCTAAAAGAGAACAAAATAATTGTTACTCTGGACCAGCACCAGAAAACAATAAGATAAAAAAAAACAATAAATATAAATATGTAAGATAGCTTATATACAGTTTCATTTATGTCCAAAAGTGACGTTAAGCACTCGAGTGTCTGTAGATAAGTTGACTGACAGGAAATGATAAAATAGTTGTAGCAAGGGTTGTCGTGGTGGGGTGGGTTAGTGGGTGGTGGTGTTGATCAGCCCTGCTGTTTGGGGAAAGTAACTGTTTTTGAGAATGCCTGTCCTGGCATGGATGCTGTGTAGCTTCCTCTCTAATGGAAGTGGGGCAAACAGTTCATGAGCAGGGTGGGTGGGATCCTTCATGATGTTACTGGCCCTTTTCCAGCATGTTTCTGTGTACAGGTTGGTTAGTGGGTAGGATGGTGCTGGTGACACATTGGGCAGTTTTGACTACCCGTTGTAGGACCTTCATGTCCACCGCAGTGCAGTTAATGCTGTGTAGCCTCCTCCGTAATTATATTAATTATAAATACTTCTTAATTTGGACAGTCACCGAATTTGCATATTGCTGAGTTGAATAGTTAAATAGCTATTTACTTTGATTCACTTAGTCCGAGATCTATATAGCAAATTTGTGAAGCAGATTTCAGAAAGCTAAGCAATGAAACTCTGTTAAATAGTATCTATTGTTTCTGTGCCCCATCTAGTGGCTAGTTAGATTGTGACAAGTGGCAGTCAGCTGCTGAGGACTCTGCATGAAACTGAATCTGAAGTTTTCTCTCTTAGCTGCACATCTCCAACTTTAGCACTTCCATTTCATTACTCTTCGCCTCCCTCCCAGTCCTTACCATTGTAAACACTTCTAAAGCATTCTTCGAAGTAATTTAAATGTTCAGTTAAAAGTTTTCATTTTGATTTTGATTTACATGAGAAAATGCAGACAAGGCTAAAGGTTTAAAAACAATTCTTTGGCAGGTCTTAAATGAATCCGAAGGATGTTTTAATGATATTTAATGATAAGTTAAACAGATTTTTTAAATATGAAAGAATAATGTTTGTTTTATTTGATCTGATTCCTTCTACTTTCTCCTTTGTACTAAGACTCTTACAATTTTATGCTGTAATCCTCTTTTTATCTATTTGGAAGTATCAGCACTCTAATAAAATCTGATGAGTGGACCGTGTATTGTAATTGAGTAATCTTTGTTTAAAAAGAGATGTTACCAAAAGTCTATTATATTTTAAGTGTCTGAAAAATTGTCTACAGATGTAAAGGTTAATTATTTAATATATGGTAATCGGTAATAGAAACAAGTAATTTTTACACCTTGGGAAAAATGAAGAGTCTGACTTTTTGGAAGATCATATTGGTGCACCTTTTAGGCATGATCTTACAATGGTACCTAGGGTATTACAATATGTTCATTATGTTGAAAAATGCTAAGGTTACCCGCTTCCAGAGTAAATTAAAAGGCAACAAGATAGTTCTTCTTTAATTTGTAAGTTAATGTAATTAATTTGATGTCCGTTTTTTCCCAAAGGGAAATTGATGCTCAACAATAAATGTGTTAGAAATTTATCACGGCCTGTCCTGGGGGGCTGTTTAGTACCCTTATTGTAAATTTTGCATTTTGTAATGAACTGTATTTTAAATCTAGTTTGTCTTCTTTAACACTTAAAGGATACCAATCATTTATCGTTCCTTATTTAAGTATATGTTGAAATTATGAAAGAGCTTACCTTTGTTTTATTGGTTTTTCAAGAGTTTCTAAGTGTTTGGAAGTTGCTGCCCCTCCCCCCCCCCCACCCCACTGTAAGTTACAGTACTGTTGAGTACATCTGACATATTCTAGTATTTATTTTCGTAAATTATCTGGTCTTTGCTAAGTGGTTTCTCACTTGATTGTCTTATTGGGAACAGATTGTTGGAACAGACAGTTGGAAACAGATTGCTTCTATTTGTAGTGGAAGACTAGATTGACGTAACATTGTTTTAATAAGTATTTGATTTCAAAAGCACCATCTTAGAGAATCTATCCTGGGCCCAACATATTGATGCAATCGTAAAGAATGCACGACAGCCTCTCCATTGTTACATCTATCGCAATAGGGCGATATATCCAGAGAAAAATGAGATAGCTTGTCTTTGGACATGTGGGCCCTGTAGACCACTTTAAATTGTAGGAGGGAGTGGCGAGCACATAGTGATGAAGTGTTAACCAATTTAAAAATTTCATTCCAAGTTTCCTCAGAAATTGAAATCTGTAAATCCTGTTCCCAGGCATTTTTAATTTTATCTAAAGGAGCCTCTCTTATTCCCAACAACATACCATAAACATCTGTATGTTTTGGACATGTATGAATCTTGAAAAATACTGGAAGGAAGTATTCCAAACTTTTTCTGTGCTTTTTAAAGTAAATTTTAAGCCTAACCCTTTGGCTGCCTTGTTTGTTATTGTTGGAGAAAAATTCACAACTTTGGAGATATCTGATTTGCATATATTGGCTTTTATTTCTCTTATAGCTAGGAGGGCAGTGTTGCTTAAATGGAAGAATGTTGCTCCACCTACTCACGCTCAATGGTTATGTGATGTTATGTCATGTTCAAATTAGAGAAGATCCGTTATTGAATTTTTGATTCTAACCAAGACTTTCAAAAATTGTGGGGACTATTTTTGAACTACTTTCAAAACCTTTGATTTGGTGTTAAAGTACAGATGTTGGCTAATAACATAAATCACTATGTGATAAGGATTTTATTGTCTTTTTTTTTACTATACAGCTTCGACTTTGGTAGTGGGTTTAGATTCTTTCTTTTATAATAAAATTACTGCAATTCATATTACAATTTAATTAATGTAAATATTTGATTATGAATATAGGGTACTGCGATTGCAAGTGTGATTTAAGTATTATGTATTCGGTGCTATTCTATCTTTTTTAATTTATAATATATATCCTCATGTAGTCTGTATTCGTCTATGTGAAAATTAATAAAAATATTGAAAAAGAAAGAATGCACGACAGCAGCAATATTTCATGAGGAGTTTGAGGAGTCTTGGTGCCACCACAGATTCTAGCAGATGCACTGCGAAGAGCTTTCAGACCTGTTGCGTCACCACCTGGCATGGAGGCTCCAATACACAGGTCTGAAAGAAGCTGTAGAGGATTGTAAACTCAGCCAGCTCCATTATGGGCACAAACCTCCTCACCATTGAAGAATTCTTCAGAAGTCCCCATCATCAGTAAGGACTCTCACCACCCAGGACATACCTTCTTCTCATTACTACCCTCAGGGAAGGGGGAAAAGGAGGCTGAAGAAGCACAGTCAACATTTTACATACAGCTTCTCACCGTCTACTACCAAATTTCTAATTAGTCCATGATTATTCCTCTTTTGCACTATTTATTTATATTGGAGCTTAATAGTTGTTTCAATTGATTCAACAGTGGCTAGATGGGAGATGCCAGAGAGTAGTGGTGGATAATTGTTTATCGGGATGGAGGCCAGTGACTAGCAGGGTGCCTCAGGGATCTGTTTTGGGCCCAATGTTGTTTGTAATATACATAAATGATCTGGATGATGGGGTGGTAAATTGGATTAGTAAGTATGCCGATGATACTAAGGTAGGAGGTGTTGTGGATAATGAGGTGGGTTTTCAAAGCTTGCAGGGAGATTTATGCCGGTTAGAAGAATGGGCTGAACGTTGCAGATGGAGTTTAATGCTGAGAAGTGTGAGGTTCTACATTTTGGCAAGAATAATCCAAATAGAACATACAGGGTAAATGGTAGGGCATTGAGGAATGCAGTGGAACAGAGAGATCTAGGAATAACAGTGCATAGTTCCCTGAAGGTGGAGTCTCATGTAGATAGGGTGGTGAAGAAGGCTTTTGGAATGCTGGCCTTTATAAATCAGAGCATTGAGTACAGTACATTGGGATGTAATGTTAAAATTGTACAAGGCATTGGTAAGGCCAAATTTGGAATATTGTGTACAGTTCTGGTCACAGAATTATAGGAAAGATATCAATAAATTAGAGAGAGTGCAGAGACGATTTACTAGGATGTTACCTGGGTTTCGGCACATAAGTTACAGAGAAAGGTTGAACAAGTTAGGTCTCTATTCATTGGAGCGTAGAAGGTTGAGGGGGGATTTGATCGAGGTATTTAGAAATTTGAGAGGGATAGATAGAGTTGACGTGAATAGGCTGTTTCCATTGAGAGTAGGGGAGATTCAAACGAGAGGACATGACTTGAGAGTTAAGGGGCAGAAGTTTAAGGGAAACACGAGGGGGTATTTCTTTACTCAGAGAGTGATAGCTGTGTGGAATGAGCTTCCTGTAGAAGTAGTAGAGGCCAGTTCAGTTGTGTCATGTAAGGTAAAATTGGATAGGTATATGGACAGGAAAGGAGTGGAGGGTTATGGGCTGAGTACGCGTAGGTGGGACTAGGTGAGATTAAGAGTTCGGCATGGACTAGGAGGGCTGAGATGGCCTGTTTCCGTGCTGTGATTGTTATATGGTTATATGTCTTGTGCTGTAAAACAAAACAAAAGTCCTGACAAACACTGGTAATTTTATTAGGTACCGCCTGTACCCAATAAAGTGGTCACTGAGTGTAAGTTTGCAGTCTTCTGCTGCTCATCCGCTTCAAGGTTTGACGTGTTCTGCATTCGGCGATGCTCTTTTGTACACCACTGTTGTAGCATATGCTTGTTTGATATACCGTTGCCTTCCTGTAAGTTTGAACCAGTTTGGCCATTCTCCTGTGACATCTCTCATTAAAAAGGCACTTTTGCCCATAGAACTGCTGTTCACTGGATGTTCTTTGTTTTCCTGCCATTCTCTGTAAACTTTAGTACTGTTCTGCATGAAAACCTTAGAAGATCAGCCATTTCTGAGATACTTAATCCACTCTGTCTGGCATCGACAATCATTGTACGATCAAAGTCCCTTAGATCACCTTTCTTCCCCATTCTGATGTTTGGTCTGAACAACAACTGAACATCTTGACAATGTCTGCATAATGAAGTGGCCACTGAGTGTATGTCAGTAGTAATAAACCTAATTCTGATTCTCATTTCCACCTATAGTTGATCCTTGTGAAACCTCATTTACACCATTGATAAATTGTGACTGTACTTTAGCCTTACCAAAAACAATTGATAGAAATATGAGCAACAAACACAAAATGCTGGTGGAACACAGCAGGCCAGGCAGCATCTATAAGGAGAAGCACAGTTGACGTTCCAGGCCGAGACCCTTCATCAGGGTCTCAGGAAGGCTCTTGTCCCGAAACGTCGACTGTGCTTCTCCTATAGATGCTGCCTGGCCTGCTGTGTTCCACCAGCATTTTGTGTGTGTTGCTGGAATTTCCAGCATCTGCAGATTTCCTCATGTTTGATAGAAATATGAGTATGGTTTCAGCCCAACACTTCACTGTTTATTTCCCTCCATAGATGCTGCCTGACTTGGTAAGTTCCTCCAGTATTTTGTGTATGTTGCTTATAGAAATTGATTTTTAGTGGCTTAAAGTATTAACTTTATTGAACAGATTAATTTGTCTTTACTTTTCTCAACTTTCACTATCCAGTTAGTCTATATTAAAATGGAAAAAACTGCCAGTTATCTTGGTTTACTCATTCACCTTTTTCTGTATTAAATTTGCACATTTCAATCCCAGTTGTTTTTATTTCTTCAAATGCATACATTAACAGCATTTATTACCAATCCCTGATTTATCTTGAGATGGTGGAGGTGGCTGTCTTCAGCTGCTGCAGTGGGTTAAGTGAAAGCATTCTCATGGTGCACAGGAATTTTAATTGAAGTGAAAGGATAGTTGTTTCTTGGTGATTAGTAGTCAATTACATTGCTGTGGATGGGGACTCGCATATCTGTCAGCTTGGGAGAAGATCTCAGATTTTCTCAAAACAGATAACTTCTATGGATAATCTAAGATCTTTATGATTCATTGTTGCCAGTGCTGAATTTCTAAATGCTCTGTGGTTATGGTGAGATTTGAACTTGTGCTGCCAGACCATTAGTCTACCCATAAGGATAACTCACCAAGTGATGCAACTCTGCTATTGCACCCGTCTGGTAAAATAAATAAACTGCGTCTTGACCTTGTGCACAATGTCATTGAAAGTTTAAAACCTGATCCTGTTGTCCTTGGAGCAGAGAGGTCATTTTAACCAAAACCATGTGCAAAAAAAGGAACCAAATTTTTTTTAAAAGTATTGATGCTAGAAATATAAAATTTAAAAAAAACAGAAAATTCTGGAAACAATTTGCAGATCAGTCAGTATTTGTGGAAAGAGAGACAGTTGGTGTTTCAGATCTGGGACCATTCATCACAACTTGGTGAATCTTCAACTGGACATAACAAAGTGGTGTTATTCTAGTTGTTGGTTGCATAATCTCATCACCAGAGTAACTAAAAATACCAAAAAAATCAATATTTAACATAAGTGAGATTGGTATTCCTGAAATATTGGCTTAATTTTATTTTTTGCATAGAGTATGTCCCTTACATCTACAATTAAAGGGTGCCAATGTCACATCCAGAGCAACCTTGCTGGATGACAAGATTCTGGCAAGTTCCTGGCTTTTGTTAGATCCTTACGTGGAGTAACTGAGGTAGGTAGGTGGCCTGGAACAAATTTGCACCCCCTCCCAAAAAAAATTGATAAACTAATATAGCAGAGCAATTTTTGAAATAAATGAAAATGAATCATTGAATATATAAACATTTTTAGAAGTTTTAAAAGTAATATAATCTAAACCACTTATAATTAAAATCATCATTGCCAATAGAAATAATTTTGAAAATGCACCATTCTTAACTTTCTTCATTGAAGCTTTAATATTAATATTCTGATCAATGGAGTCTGGGAGCAGATTCCATTGTGTAAATGCAGGCTACTTCCAGAAAGTTGTGCTCCACTGCTGAGGTGCAAAGAGAATCTAGTGGTGGGATGTGGTGTGGAAACCATTTGCTGTGTTCAGCCTGTAGGCACAAGACTTTCTATTTCATCCACCAAATCTTCTTACAGTTTAATGGAAAGATACTCAATATCAAGGACTGGGAATATTTTCTACTTACTGGTGTGGCCTAGAATATTACAGAAAACATTTTGGCTTGCAGACCATTTTTGTTTCAGCACTTGGACACCAATGTCTAATTCCTAATTCTGTTTATGACGCTTGCAGACTGCCCCAGCACATCCTTGGGTTTGTTGGTTGGTAACACAAACAATGGAGTTCACTGTGCTTGTGATAAATATACCTGAATATGGTGGATCTAGTGACCTTGAGGATGTACTGTAAGTAAGGGTGCCTTATAGTGTTGTTGGTGAGGGATTTCTAGGATCTCTAGACCCTGTGACAATGAGAGAATAGTGACGTATTTCCAAGTCAGGATGGTGTGCAGCTTGAAGTGAAACCTGCAGATGGCAATGTTTCCATGCATTGGCTCTGTGAAGGCTCTTTGCCGAGATTAAGCACTTATCCTCCAATGCTATTTGTATCCAAGTACCTTAAATGCCTTTTAAACATTGAAATTGTAACAGTCTCGAACATCACTTCTAATAGCCTGTTGCAGATATTCAGTACCCACTGTGTAAATCTTTATTCTGGCATTGTGTTTTTGGGCCAATTCAGCAATCTGGCATTTTGCTGTCTCCGAGAGGGCAATATGAGACTGCAAGTGAAGCATGTGGCATAGAGGCCAGGAAGCCTAGAGATGGGAGTGAGCCCATCATTGACTCCATCTCTAGTCGATCTCACTGATTAAAATGTCAAGTAAGAGTGAAATCATTGAGGCAGGTGTGGAGGGTGAACGAGCGTCCAGCGCCATCTTACAGCCTCTCCTTTGCTGTTGCTGGAGGGAAGTGCCCACGTGTGCGACAGTCTCTCTCTCCCTCCCGCTCGCTGGTCCTGAGGGAAATTTGTTGCAAATGAATGATCGATCCCCTCTCCCCGCTTCCTTTCCCCCTTGATGCTGTCAGAGGAAGGTTCATAGATTGGGCTCTTCACTTTTCGATGTGCTCTAGTTCTGGTTGCTCCTTTCATTTGTTGTTATTTTGAATGATTTTTGAATCGTGGCTGCCTGTAGATAATGAACTCTGAGCGGAACTGAAATATGCCTTTTGATTTTGTGTTTTTATATTTGGTGTTTTCACTTTTTTTTTGTTGCCATTTGCACAATTTGGTTTTGTTTACATGTGGGGTGAGGGGGGATTTGATGTTTTTCTTTGAACTGGTCCATGGTTCTCTGTTTCAAGACTGTCTATGTGGAAGGCAAATCTCAGGATTGTATACTGCATATGTACTTTGATAATAAATAAACTTTGAATTATTTGAAACCTTTGAAAAACCTAAGTCTCGCCTTTGTCCTTAAATCTGTATCTTCTGGTTCTAGACTCCCCTGCTCAGAAAAAAGATTTGACTACTTATCCTATCTAAAGAAGACACCTATCTAGCATTGTTGCCTGGATTTATATGTTGTAGCTGTATTGGGATTGTTGAGCTAAAGGTGGAGCCTCTTTCTATTTTCTAAAGTGCAGGCCTTTAGTACCACAGCTGAGCTAATGCCGGGTCACTTACCTTTTTGCTATAACCAGGGGTTTCATCTATTTCTTGATATCACATAGAGTGAAATATTTTGGCTGGAAACTGGCTTCTGTGATGCTTGGCGTCTCAGCAATAGATGGGTCATTTATTCAGCACTTAGTTATTGCTGTTATTGCAAATGTTTCAACTTTTGCTTCATCGCTCACAGACTATAACTCGTCATCACTGAGAACTGGGATGTTCTAGGAGCTTTCCCCTGCCATTAACTTTTTAATTATGCATTACCGTTCATGACTGAATTGGTGTGACTGCAGTTGGTTGTACCAATGCCGTGTTCAAGTTCATTGATGACGGTGTTGTAGGCTGAATCAAAGGTGGTGATGACTCAGCATGTAGGAGATTGAAAATCTGGCTGAGTTGGTACCACAACAACAACCTCTTACGCATTGTCAGCAAGACCAAGGAGCTGATTAATGATTTCAGAAGGAGAAACCAGAGGTTCATTGGAGGATCAGAAGTGGAGTGGGTCAGCAACCATAAATTACTCTGCATTTTTATTTTGGACAACCTGTCCTGGACCCAGCATGTAAGTGCAATTACAAAGAAAGCATAGCAGGGCCTCTACTTCCTTAGTTTGCGACCATTCTAAAACTTTGACAATTCTGTAGATGTATGATGGAGAATATATTGACTGGCTGCATCACAGCCTGGAATGGAAACACCAATGTACTTGAACAGAAAATCCTACAAAAAGTAGTGTATATGGCCCAGTCCATCATGGGTAAACCCACTCAATCATTGAGCACATCTACGCAGAGCATTGTTGCAGGAAAGTAGCATCCACCTTCAGGAACTTCTATCACCCTAGCCATCATCTCTTCTGCAACACACACACAAAGTGCTGGAGGTACTCAGCAGGCCAGGCAAACTCAAGCAGTCATAGGGACCATCTGTAAGTCCATACAAACAACCCTGGGTCATGATACAACTCAATTCCCTGGAGCTGCATGGAAGCACCATCATCAGCTCCTACTCATTTAATCCCCAAACTTGATAACAATAGAATAGTGAATGTATATTGGGCAATGATGTTATAGATTATAACATCATGTGTTTCTGTTACTCTGATGGTCCTTAGCACCTCATAGATAACCAGTTCTGGGCTTTCAGATCTGTTCCACATCTATGTCCAATTGTTATGTATATTATTATTTATATACCTTGTGGCCACTTTATTAGGTACAGCTGTACACCTGCTCATTAATGCAAATACCTAATCAGCCAAACCTGTGGCAACATCTCAATGCGTAAAAGCATGCAGACATGGTCAACGTTTCATTGTTGTTCAGAGCAAACATCGGAATGGAAAGGTGCGATCTACGTGACTTTGACCATGGAATGGTGATTGGTGGCAGAGGGGTTTGGGTATCTCAGAAACAGCTGATCTCCTGAATTTTCATGTACTCCAGTCTCTAGAGTTTACAGAGAATAGTGTGAAAAACAAAAAAAAAATCCAGTGAATGGCGCCTCTGTGGGGAAAAAATACTTTGTTAATAAGAGAGGTCAGAGGAGATTGGGTGACTGGAGTGTGCCAGTAACTCAAATAACTACATGTTACAACAGTACAGCATCTCTGACCTCAGAGCATGGTGAACCTTGAAGTGGCTGGGCTATAGCAGCAGAAGACCATGAATACATATACACACAGTGGCCACTTTAATTAGGATCAGAAGTGGCCACTGAGTGGACTTATTCATTATTTATATAAATGATTTGGATGCAAATGCACAAAATTTGATGAGGAAGTTTACAGATACTGCAAAATTAGGTGGTGTTGTTGATAGTGAAGAAGGTTATTGTAGATTTCAAAGGATTTTGGTCAACAAGGGCAGTAGGCCTGGAAATGGCAAATAGACTTCAATACAAATAAGTGTGGAGTGATGCATTTTGGAAAGTCAAACCAGCTAGGAAGTGTAATGGATCAGTGAGACCAAGGAGTACAAGTCCATAGTTCATTGAAAGCAGTGTCATGTAGACAGGGTGGTGAAAAAAACGTATTACATGCTGGCCTTCATTAGTGTATAGGAGTCGGGAAGTTATGTTGTGTTGCATAAGTTGGTGAGGCCACATTCAGATTACTATGCACTGATGTGGTCACCCTGTTATATAAAAGGTGTGGTTAAACTGGAAAGAGTGCAGAAAAAGAACTCTACAAGGATTTTTCCAGACTAGAGTGTCGGAGTTATAAGGAGAGATTGACCAGGCTAGGTCATTATTCCTTGGAATGTTGGAGAATGAAGGATGATCGTATGCAAATGTTTAAAATTATGTGAAGTGTAGAGGCATAGAGGTGGATAGTAACTCCTCAGGGTGGTGAGTTCAAATTGAGGGGGCATAAATTTAGGGTGATAGGGGGAAAACCTGAGGGACAACTTTTTCACACGAAGGGTGTTAAATATATAGGACAGGATGCCAGAGGAAGAGGTTGAGGCAGGTGGAATAGCATCAGTTAAGAAACACTTGGATAGCTACCTGGAGGGGCGGACTTAGAGGGATATGACCAAATGCAAGAAGTTGGCATTAACTTGTTGTGTACCATGGTCAGCTTGGATTTATTTGGCCAGAAGGTCTGTATTAATGCTGTGTTGCTTTATGACTCCAGGACTCTATCCCATTAAGTGAGACTGTGCAGCCATACAACATGATGGAGGATGTCCTCAGTTAAAGACATGTACATTTAAACTAACAAACTCAAGAAAATCTGCAGATTCAGAACTCCTAAGCAACACACACAAAATGCTGGAGGAACTCAGCAGGCTAGGCAGCATCTATGGAAAAGAGTAAACAGTCGATGTTTTGGGCTGAGGCTCTTCATCAGGACTTTTGATCCTATATCCACAGCATTTGAATTTTATATGGCAACTTCACTGCTGTGATTATTTACATTCTTTTCAGTAGTAGCAATGCTATCCTCTAAAATGGAAATCTCATCATCATTTGGAAATGTTTGAAAAGCAATATTGAGCCATTGAAGTTAAAGCTTTCAACAGCCCTGTCACCATCCTTGGAAATATCAGCATTCTTTCTGTGGAGAAAGTCAATCTGTCAAGTTTCTCCCTTGTTATTTTGTAATTGTGGTTAGTCAAGAAAACAGCATTGTTAATAGATTTCTAAACTCTTATTTTGCAACATTTTATTTGTTAACAGTAGGTGGAAATTAGCAACAATTTCTAAAAGAGCCTTTGGCAAAAAATTATGTAGAAATCTTTTCATATCAACATATGCAATTCATTGCTAGAATATATTGTACATTAGCATACTTGTATATTAGTTTAACAATGCATGGGCTGCTGAGCTGTCTTGGAAATGTAATTTTGTAATAACATTAGTGGATATCCCATGGCTTTTCTTAGTTGATGTATGTTCTGTATCTTATATATGTGTTTGTGTTATTGATTCTGTCTGTCTTTCTCAGTTCCTTTTCTATTCCTTGCCTTCTGTCTTTTGGATCAGAGTTGAAAAAGACCTGTTGACCCTTCATACCTTCCATATGTGTGTTTGAGATATTTTTCTCTTTTGTTGGTTTTCTACCATTGTTGCATGTGTTGCTATGTATCTTAGCTCTTTTGCTTGTATCTTTTTCTAGTCTGTAGCCAGTTCATCTCTTGTTTACTTCACCCCTTTCTGATTTTAATGTAAAGTTGATATCATCACAGCATATTTTCCCCATCTATAATTCCTTGATGACTACCATAAATCCCCTTGCCTTTTCCTATGATCCCATTGCTTCTGTCCTCTCTCCCCTCACCTTCCTTTTTGATCATGTCAGACTCTCCCTCGATCCTGTTGCCCTTTTCTTCAACTCCATTGCCTCTATCTTCAATCCCATCAGTTTTGCCCTTAATGCCTTTGCCCTGTACTGATCTCATTGCCTTCTCCTCAATCTTATTGCTTATATCCATTCAAAGATGTTCTTCTTTTTTCCCTCTCTTCAATTATGGTACTGAAATTATGTTGAATGCTAAAGTTTTGGCTAGTTTCTGAAGCCAGTGCAGATTACACAGTCTGTATAGGATGTACATACATGCAGTTAGATACTTAATTCAAGAGGTGCCAACTGTCTCTATTGCCAGTGCAATGATATTAGAATATAGGTCTTTAGGAAGGGGTTGAACTCAGAAAATAATGATGTGGACCTGGGATAAAAAAAGCAATATCTGACAGTAGGGGATAGTGGAGAATACTGATGAAGAAAAACTGCTGGAGTTAAAGTGCATCTCATTTACACTTTGAAGATAGAACCAATCAAATTTGGCAACATGATATACAGAACTGCAAGGCTTGATTTGCAGAGGTAATTTTACCACTTCATGAGATCTGAAAGATGAACACTTGTATATAAAGAAATCTATTGTAACCTTACAGTTTAATTTGAAAGAAACTCGAGGCATTTTAAATAGGGTGATAGAAAACATTACTGAATCATGACACAAGAATGGAATATCAAACGTGAGGTTTGATACTGAAATTCTGTGAGATGTTAAATATGTAATATAAATTGTGGATAATTAAGATTTGTTTTGTTGCTACTGTGATATTTTTTCTCATGACAAATTGAGACCCCTACATAAGAATTCATAATAAATTGATATTATCATTATTTTCTTTTCTTCACATTCTAAATGTCAGCTTTATTAACAGAATTTTAAATAGGAATGCTGTACCAACTTTATTCACTGGAAAAATAAAACTGAGAGATTTCCAGAATTAATATGAGATCCCTTCATTTGTATCCGTTTATGAACTTGAGGTGTCTTGATTTTTGTATTTTTCTTCTGCGTAATCTTCTCAACTTGTAAGAGACTTCACATCATAAAAGTTGCACTTGACCAATTGACTAAAATTTGGAGGCATTTTGTTGGATTAAGTATTTCAAATATTTGCCTTTGCTCTCTGGCAGCATGGAGCTGGAGTATCCCAATGCTTGTGATTTACTGAAAAAGTGATTCAAATCAAAAGCACATCATTTTTAACAGAGGCTTTTCTCTGAATACTGAAGTAGTTCTCTCAACTGAGTAATATGCTGCTTTGCAAAAGAAATCAAATAAATGTGGAGGGGTACAGGCCTCTCACCTGTTGAGTGACAAACGAAATTCAACAGAGAACGTAGTGAGATATCAGTAGGATGAGAAAGAAACTGTATTTATATCTGGAAATTTCATCATGTAATCCAGTGTCTAATGAACACAACATTCACTTGAACACTTTATATTCAGTTGACTAGGTGCTTAGACATGGTATCTAGTAATTCACAAAATATTTGGAAATAGCAATTTATTAAAGGTGACTTTGTATTTGTCTCTGACTTTGTATTAACGGGCACTAATGACAGTTATTGAATGATCTAATCATTGGGTTCAATAGCCCTTTTCAAGTGTTAACATATTACAAACTAGTTAATTTGCTGGAAAAAGTGGTGTGCATTTCAGTAGTCAAAATGAAGCCTTGCTTCGAAAGTGATGAGATCAGGATTGTTCCAGAGATACTTGGGTAAAAGTTCACCTTTGATCTGTTATGTGTGATATTATAATACTTGCACACTTCCTTTAATTTCTGAAGTTCAATAGAACTGAACTTCAAAAGCTGAGGACACAATATACATCACATATCGAGTTCTTGCAACTGCCTGTCATCTATTAAGCTGTTTAAATAAAAGCACATCAAACTTGAACTTGATCTTGTTATCCCCCTTAGTCAATGAATTCGTAATGTGTTAGAAGTGCTGAATTTTCACTTTTTTCTCATATTTATTAAGTAACGACTCAGAGTACTCGTGAAAATAACCAACAGAGGATTTCAAAGAGTTACCACCCTAATTTTCATTGATGGGAATGGGATTAGCTGTCAAGGACAGCATTTATTGTTCAATCCTAATTGCCTTTAAGAACAAACAAGAGAAAATCTGCAGATGCTGGAAATCTGAACAACACACACAAAATGCTGTAGGAGCTCAGCAAGCTGGGCAGCATCTATAGAAAAAAAGTACAGACGACATTTCGGGCTGCAACCCTTTGCGGTGATGAACTATCGTCTTCATTGGCTGCGTTTCTGGAGGTTCCTTGGTTCAGACTCTCAGCTATACTGTTCACTGGTTGACAGAGTCAGGGATTTATCAAGTGTAACGTTTTTGACTTGACAGCAATAAGTATTAAAGGATTTATCTTAAAAATAATACTTATAAAATAGAATTGAACAAGATATACATAATTGAAATCCTAGTCATCACATTCATCATATTCCATTGGACATGATTAAAAATGAGTTACTGTAAATTCAAATAAAATCCTGAACATTTTTTCTACCTTTTTCCTATTTCATATGACACCTTGAAGTTGAATTGTTATACAGTTTTTAATATAGTTTATGACAAAAGTTCAATCTAAACATATTGTGCTTATTCTCGAGGTTTGTCATATATAATTGTCTTAATTAATTAGAAATTGTGCTGGTTATTTTTTTGCTTGGCAAACTGCAATTACAATCAATATTCTGTTATTATCCAACATCTTATTGCTTGTAGAAGGAATCTTAAATTATTGCTGTAGAAAAATCAGTTGAACACGGATATGGTAGCTGGAAATCTTTCTGACAACTTGCGCTCTGGTTATGTAATGGAAAGTGAGTGATTTTTCCACTAATTCATCCTATTGTGCAGTGTGCGGTGTGATGGAAGCATACATTAATGCAGATTATAAGCTTATTTTCCTGCTCTTACTGTTAATACAATACTTGGAATTAACTGTCTTTTCACCAGCATGTCAAAATAATCTGGAATTCAGGAACTTTGATTTGACTGTAATGCTGCATATCATTTACCAAGCTAATACTTAGCTAATACTTCTGCTCAGACTGTCTAGTTCAAATTAGTATGCTGATGATAAAGGCTTATACGCCTGAGTATTCTGAAAAATCTGATGTTGAATAGAACAATGTTGAGTATCTCTGTCCCACTCTAATGACCCGAATATGAAATCAGTGATCAGAGAGATGTAAATAACCAGAAAAGGAGATCCTTTCCCATAAGTATCTCTAAAATAGATAGTCCACTAAATATTAGCAAAATGCATCTCTTTGACAATGTTAAATCGTACGACAAATGCAGACTTTTATGTTATTTAAAAAAATGATGGGACATGAGTGATAAAATGCAAAGGGCAGCTTTTATTTTTCATCAGTAATTGTCCTGGAGAAGATGATGGCTGGCTCCTCGGATCAAAGCCACATCTTACAGTATAATTTTCACTGGTTGTTTGAATCAGAGACGGGTTGAGCATGCAATTTTTAACTTGTCATCAGTACCAGTAAAATAATAGATACTTATATAAAATAGAATTGAACAAGACAAGTACCTAAGTTAATTCTCAGTACTCACATTCAAAACATATTTACATGGTCATGAATAAAAATGAAATGCTGTTTTTAAAAAAAAACTAACCAAGGAATTGAAAAATAAATAACTGAACCAATTTGCAGTGCATTTGTGAGGTACATTTTACTGATATTTCAAGCTTCAGTCAGTTATCACATTCTGTGTCCCCTCATTGTAATAGTTACTCTTGATAAGCATTATATGTTCAAAGGCACTGTAGGAAATGCTTTTCTGGAATATAAAAGTACACACAAAATTCTGCAGATGCTGAAAATCCAAAGCAACACAGACACAACGCTGGAGGAACTCAGAAGGTCAGAGAGCATCAAGGAAATAAACAGTCAACATTTTGGGTCATAGAAACATAGAAAACATACAGCACAATACAGACCCTTCAGCCCACAAAGTTGTGCCGAATGTGTCCCTACCTTAGAATTACCTAGGCTTTAGCCATAGCCCTCTATTTTTCTAAGCTCCATGTAGCCATCCAGGTGTCTCTTAAAAGACCCCATTGTTTCTGCCTCCACTGCCGCCAGCAGCCCATTCCACGCACTCACCACTCTCTTCGTAAAAAAAACTTACCCCTGATATCTCCTCTGTACCTACCTCCAAGCACCTTAAAACTATGCCCTCTCGTGATAGCCATTTCAGTCCTGGGGAAGTGCCTCTGACTATCCATGCGATCAATGCCTCTCATTATCTTATACACCTCTATCAGGTCACCTCTCATCCTCCGTCACTCCAAGGAGAAAAGGCCAAGTTCACTCAACCTATTCTCATAAGGCACGCTCCCCAATCCAGGCAACAACCTTGTAAATATCCTCTGCACCCTTTCTATGGTTTTCACATCCTTCCTGTAGTGAGGCGACCAGAACTGAGCACAGTACTCCGAGTGGGGTCTGACTGGAGTTGTATATAGCTGCAACATTACCTCTCGGCTGTTAAACTCAATCCCACAGGACCCTTCTTCAGGACTGGAAAGGAAAGGGGAAGACGTCAGAATGAAAAAGTGTGGGGAGGAGGAGGAGGATAGCTATAAGTTGATAGGTGAAGCCTGGTTGGTGAGAAAGGAAAAGGGCTGGACAGAAGGGAATCTGATAGGAGGGAAGTGGCCCATAGGAGAAAGGGAAGGAGGAGGATCACTAGGGGGAGGTGATAGGCAGTTGAGAAGAGGAAAGAGGCCAGAGTGGGGAATAGAAGAAGAGGGCAGGGGGAGGGAATTTTTCTTAACTGATAGGAGAAAGTGATATTCACATCATCAGTTTGGAGGCTACCCAGCCGGAAAATAAGGTCTCGCTCCTCCACCCTTAGGGTGGTATGAGAGGAGCCCATAGACCGACATGTTGGAATGGGAATTAAATTACTTGGCCAGCAGCAAGTTCTGCTTTCCATGGATGGAGTGGAAGTGTTTGCTGAAGCAGTCCCCCCAATTTATGATGGGTCTCGCCAGTGTAGCGGCAGCCACATCGGGAGCGCTGGACACAATAGTCAACCCCAGCAGATTCGCAGTCAAAGTGTTACTTTACCTAGAAGGGCTGTTTGGGGCCCTGAATGGAGGTGAGGGAGGAGGTGAATGGGTAGGCGCAGCATTTTGGCTGCTTGCAGGGATAAGTGCCAGGAGAGAGATTAGTGGGACGAATGAATAGACAAGGCCATATTTACTATGTATAAATTTTGGTTTAGAACAATGCAGGCTTTCTAGTGAAACTGACATGGATAATTTGTAAAATCTTCCCAAAAACTCAGCTGTTTGGTCTCTGTCAATTGTTACAACTGGGATTTTCTGTCAGAGGTAATGAGAGACACTGTGTAAGTATGGACAAACGTGCAGTTTTGTGACAATGGCTAATGCTGAAGTGATATTAAACTACATGTATTCTGTCATGGCTGTCATTTTTCATACTCTCATATATGTGTTTGATAAGGCAGTAAAGCTCATAGTCATCTGACACTGTGCCATCTGATAATGTTATACCATGTCGCCAAACCAATGGAAAAGACTGAGGAAAACAACGCTATTCTGTTTTGAACGCGTGTTGATAGTTTGGCATCCTTTTTGCTCCTGAATTGAACATCTGTCTATGATACTTGTATCTGTCACAGACACCACTTACTTTTAACTCTGTAAAGTCTTCCCTTTGGTTCCTTCCAATCATATCAGGGACAGCCCCATCTATCCCAAACCATGTCTTAGACCATGAGACATAGGAAGAGAATTAGGCCATTCAACCCATCGAGTCCGCTCCACCATTCCATCATGGCTGATCCCGGATCCCATTCAACCCCATACACCTTCCCTCTCCCCATATCCCTTGATGCCCCAACCAATCAGGAATTTGGCAACTTCGGTTTTGAATACACCCACAGATTTGGCTTCCACTGCAGTCTGTGGCAGAGCATTCCCCAGATTCGCCACTCTTCAGCTAAAAAAATTCCTCCTTACTTCTGTTCTAAAAGGTCACCCCTCAATTTTGAGACTGTGGCATCTAGTTCAGGATACCCCCGCCAGAGGAAACATCCTCTCCACATCCACCCTATCTAGTCCTTTCAAAATTCGGTACGTTTCTATGAGATCCCCACACATTCTTCTAAATCCCAGTGAGTATTGGCCAAAGCTGCCAAATGCTCCTTATATGTTACCTCTGTATTCCCGGATAATCCTTGTGAACCTCCTTGGACTCTCTCCAATAACGATACATCCTTTCTGAACTAAGGGGCCCAAATCTGTTGACAACATTCCAAGTGTGGCCTGATTAGTGTCTTATAAAGCCACAGCATTATCTCCTTGCTTTTATATTCTATCCCCCTTGAAATAAATGCCAACATTGTATTTGCTTTCTCTACCACAGACTCAGCCTGTGAATTAACTTTCTGGGAGTCGTGCAGGAGGACTCCTAAGTCCCTTTGCATGTCTGATGTTTGAATTTTCTCCCCATTTAGATAATAGTCCGCAGTGTTGTTCCTTTTACCACAATGTATTATCATACATGACCCAACTGGTGTCTTCATTGGTGTAAACTCAGGCTGTACTGTTGCTTCAGAGACAGGTTATGTGTTCAGGTTGTATTGCAGAGATTTGAAGACATAATCTAGACTGGCACTTCATGCAATGCAGAAAAGAAGGGCTGCATTTTCAGAGATTGTCTCTTTCATATTAATATTAAAATCAATTCCTGACGTATTTTAAATCCAGTGAATTACTTCTGAAGAATACTTGCTATTGTAACAGCGCAAATGAAGCCAACAGTTTGTGCACATTTTTCCACAAGAGCAATGTATTAATGAATAGTTTTTATCTGATGTGGTGAATCTTGGAAAATTTTGAACAAATATAAGTCTTCAAAATATTATCAATAAATCATTTGTATCTAATAAAGAAGGCTTCAGTTTAACATCTAACCTGGAATGTGGCACCTCTGATACCGCTGCACTTCCTTGGTACTGCATCAGCTAGACGTTCAGAGTTATATCTCAGGAATTTGAGTTCAACCTTCTGACATAAGTAAGAGTTGTAACAACTGAACCACAGCTGATTTAAGCTCCATAGTCGCATTGAAAGAAGACAAAGAGAGTCTTGATGGTGGTGTTTTTCCCTTTAACTGTTCCGATGGTCCCTTGTCAGACCTTTGTATTTTATCCTAAGTACATTAATTCATCCAGAGTACTGTTAGTCACACTTTTATCATATTGCATATACCATATATGCAAGTTATTGTTGTTTCCAATATTTAATTAATGTTGATTATGTTTATTTTTATGCCAATAGTCCTGTATCAATAATTATTCAAAAAATTTTCCTTTTGTGCATCATAGGTCTTGATTTCACAGAAATATTGTGTTTAATTTGGATAAGATTCTGAATTATGGTAATGATAATGAACTGGCCGCTATTGTCATAGTTATACTTAAAAAAAAACATTTTTCTTGATTAGCTGACTTCAGTTGAAGTAATGTTGAGGGACCGGGACTGATTTTGATGTCCAGGGAGTAGGAAAAGATTAAAAAATAGATAGGCCTGTTAGTATGTTCATATATATCCTTGTACTAGTTTCAAAATCAGTTAGTAATTATCATCAAACTTTAACTTTTAGTTGATTAAATTTTTAGTCACTGATTACTTATCTGTGGTTGCAGGATTTCCTATCGCGGCCAAATCTTATTGAAGATTTCAAAAATTTTAATGGAAGGTATGGTTATGACATTCTTGTCTTATTGACCATATTCTTTGGTGAAGGGGGTGAAGCAGCTCGACAACTTGCCATTTACACTGACAATGATGAACTAAGCAACAGGGTGAGTCATCTAAAATTCTCTTCATTTTATTGCTTTTCATTAGACTGTATTTTAAGCTAAAACTGTCACGCCTCCTGTCCCATGATCCTTTCCTTTCTCCAGCTCTGTATCACTTTCGCCAATCACCTTTCCAGCTCTTAGCTTCACCCCACCCCCTCCGGTCTTCTCCTATCATTTCGCATTTCCCCCTCTCCCTCCTACTTTCAAATCTCTTAGTATCTTTCCTTTCAGTTAGTTCTGACGGAAGGGTCTCGGCCCGAAACGTCAACAGTGCTTCTCCTTATAGATGCTGCCTAGCCTGCTGTGTTCCACCAGCATTTTGTGTGTGTTGTTTGAATTTCCAGCACCTGCAGATTTCCTCGTGTTGACACCCCTTAGTTTTCAGCTTTACTGTTAGATAGGATATAAAGCCATTTTTCACTACAGTACCTAATTTTAAAATCGCCAAAGACAACAGACTATTGTCTGACAAAATACCTTCCTTAAACCACACTCCTATAATCTGATTTACATTGGTGCTTAGTTTGTAAGAAAGGAGTATCCAGATGGAGTACCAGTTCTCTGTTTTCAATGCTTAAGTGTTTCAGAAGTCCACCTTGAATCCTCTACTTGACAGGGCAGTGTTAGGCAAGGGCCTGTGCCTAGCAGGTAGGGTTATTTCCACCCTAAAAAATCAAAAAGATGTGTGACAATGTGTGGAAATTTATTTCAGTCTAAAGCACCCCTTTGACTGCAGTGCAATTCAAATTCTTAAACATGCCATTGTGAATCAGCAAAGCAATGTTTGCATAGTTTTGCATTGTGTAAAGCAGCATTTAGTTATGCTGCCTAGCCACTGCCCATGACTCGCTTGTGAACATTTTCAGTTTATATTAGATAATTTTATTCCTTATCAAAAGTACACAAGGAGACTCTTAAACATACACTTCAAATAGGACTTTTGTTTGGATTGGGTTTAACTAAAATTCCAAAAAATGAGAGGATGCATAGAACTATCAATTTCTTGTAGCTATATTAAGACTAAATAAGCTCATCTGAGTAAGACAAGCATTATGTTACTTCAAAATAAATACCTATTACACCAAGGTCCTTAAGACATGTTAGAAATGTTTCCTCCTGTACTATGTTAAATAAATACATACTTACTTAGCCATAAATGATTAGCAGTATTAATGTGACAGATTTTATATAAACACATAAAGCATTTGTACGTCATGTTAGTGAGTGAATTTTAGAGCATGCTTGGGATCTTGATAATGCTGAACTGGCATATTTTCTGAATTTTTTGATATTCCTCAACACACTTTTTATATTAGCTCATATCTTATCTCACAGAGTCACTTTTTACACTGAACTTTGTTGGTTTCAGGGGAGTATAGAAATTTTGGACTTGTTGGGTCATGGAGAAGCCTGGGGACTGTGACCCATGGGCAAGTGTGGAGATTAGATCCTCATAAGTCTTGGAGGAGAGAGGCAAATGTTACCTAGTGGGCTAAATGCCAAATCTTTGGGTTTTCTGAATGGTCAGATATCTGTTAACACTTTCTCTGGCAGCTTGTTCCATATACCCATCAAGATCTTTAGAAAAACTTTATCCACTTTAAATCTTTACTCTCTCACTGTAAACCTCTGTCCTCTAGTTTTAGATTCTCTTATCCTGGTAAAAAGATTATGACCATCTACTTTATCTATGCACCTCTTAATTTTTAAACCTCTAAAAAAAAATACACCAGTTAGCTTCCTTTGCACCAGAGAAAACTGTGCCACCCTATGCAGTCTTTCTTATAACTGAACTCCTCCAATCCTAGTACCATACGTGTGAAAATGTTCTTAATCACATCCTTCCTATAATATGGTGACCAGAGCTGCACACAATATTCCAGGTGCAGCTGTAACATGGCACTTCAATTCTTGTATCAAATTCTTCATCTGCCATAGAACTGCTTCAGCATTTTTATCTGTGTTGCCATTTTCAGAGAACTATATGTATGTACTCCTACATTGCTCTGTTGTATAATGCATCCAAAGAGTCTGCCATTCACTGTGTTTATCCTGCCCTGGTTTTACTTCATTTCAAAGCATTCATATTTGTATGAGTTAATTTCCATTTGCCATTCCTTGTCCCACTTTCCCAGTTGATTTAGATACTATTAATCTTTAAATTAGATAATCTTCCCTGTCCATTATACCACTAATGTTGGTGTCATATGCAATTTACTAATCATACTATCTGCACTCTCATTAAATTGTTAATATATACTGTGTATGAGAAATAGCAGATCTAGCATCAAACCCTTTGTCACCTTGTTGGTTGCAGGCCTCAACTTGGAAAAGCAGCCCTCCAGTAGCACCCTCTGGCTTCTTCTGCAAAGCCAGTTTTGTACACAGTTGCTGGTTCACTATGGATCCAATTTGATTTCAGCATACAGGCCAGCCTATCATGCAAGGTTATTTCACAAGCCTTACTGAATACCATGTAGATGATGTCTACTACCCTGATCTGCTCAGTCCTCTTGGTCATCTCTTCCAGTTTTTAAGTCCATGAGGCATAATTTCCCTCACACGGAGCCATTTCTTTCTTTTTCCCCACTCTACCCAGTTATCTGCTTGCTTTCCCCATCAAAGTGATCCTCAAACCTCTCGCAATTCAGTTCTTTTCTCCAATTCACTTCTATGGTAATCTGCAAAGAGATAACAGATGAACAGTTATTCCGACCATTCATGACATCTTGGTCCCAGCATGTAGTGGACTATTGAAAGTTCTTCAGTTGATCAGTTTTAGAGTTGCTTTGGGCCAAATTTACTCCATAGGCCATAGTTTAGGTGTCCCTGTAGTATGCTAATCATTTTGAAGTTGCCCCATTTTTCAGCTCTCCATATGACCTTCCACAGTGATAGTCCACCAGCCCCATCCAGATTTCCAGGCTGTTGATTATGAGATGAGACCCCAGCATCCATTTGGGAGTCAACTTGAACGGAAGGTGCAGTTTCAATGTGATCTGTTTCACTGGGATAAAAACAACTTCATATAAAACAGTAAACTTCATTAATGTGTTCTTTAGTCCTGTTCAAGGCACTGAAAGCTAAATACTTAGAGAGCTATTTGCTTCACTCAGATTGTCTAGCTTCTGATTGTAAATCCCAAATGTTTCTTTTAAGCAGACAAGATTAAAAGAACTACTTCAAGGTTATATCATGACTTTTTTTTCTACTTGTGCAGTGAACTTATATAGTATAATGACCAAAGGTAATAAATTCTTAAAGAATTCCTGTAGTAACCTTTCTCCAAGTGTTTAACAAATGAATTATTTATTGTGTCGAGTGTTTAAGTAAATAATGTTCACTAAACAGACAAATATTCTCATGTCTGGCAGATATGTAACACTTTAGAAGAATGTCAGAATCCTTGTCTCCAACTGGAGCCAATAGAATATGGGTTCCAGGAAATCAAAGCGTATCAACAAGGAAGTTCTTCAGATTCGTGCAAGCAAATACTTCCAATTATAAAAGACTGTATCCATAGGAGACACCAAGGAATGGTGATGAACAGGAGAACTTCCTCCACTGAAGCTGTTAATGGCAGTGCTCCAGTTTCAGAAGGATCATCTGGGGTTCTGGACTTATCTGGTCCTGATGTGGATTCTCAAAACACTGAATATATTGGTGACAACCTACTGGAAAATTCTCAAAATATGAACTCTTCCTTACAAGCCCATGGTGATGGAAATTTAGACCTTATGAGTCCAGACAGTGGACTAGCTACCATCAGAAGCAACCGTTCTTCCAAAGAAAGTTCAGTGTTTCTCAGTGATGAAAGCCCAATTCGAGAAGCAATTGTACCACCGTCTAATACTGCACATGGGTATGACTTGTTCAGTTCACTGCCTGAAGGTGAATTACTAGAAAAACATATACCATCAGTTGTTAATTTGAATAATAATTTTGATCTATCTGTCCTTGATCCAATACACTGCAATAACATCCAAGCTGAGTATTCAGGAGAAAATGAAGATTTTGTGATTGCTGGTTTGCCAAACACAGAATCTACTCCTCCAAAAGGTTATTTTGTTAAATCAGCCACATTGAATAATAATTCACTAGACTTCACTACTGATATATCAAAGGAGGTTAGTAAAATAACTGAACTGGTAAAGGCAGAGGATATTAATGTTTACAGACAAGGAAATGCTAGTGAAGAGCCAGAAAAAGATCAAATATTGCAACATGTAGTGGGTGACACTTCAATATCGAAAAGCCTGTCCAGTGATGTTCTTGGAGTGGACATTTTAGATGAGAAGGTTCCCCCAACACCGATGAACAGTCTTGTGGAAGGATCACCTCTAGATGAAGGTCCGCATAATATTTTTGCAGAAGATGTAATACAAAAAATGAATGGAATAGTTACAGTTCATTCTGATCAGTTAGATTCAAAGTGTATTGGACAACAGAATGAATTTGAAGTAGGTATGAAGACGGTAATGCCAAAACCGGATGCTGTCTGGGACAGAAATCAAAAATCATTGAATGCACGTATTCAATCTTCTGATCTTTGGGCAGACTTTGAACAAGAATTCAATAATTCTAACTTTGAACAGGATGACGTTAGGAATGAAATCGATATCAAGTGTAAGCAATCAACTGTGAATAATATTGATAATATATGGAATACGACTGGTCAATCCATTTTCCTATCTTCTGCCAAACCGGAGACATGTGGTGAATTACATAAAACTCATTTGAAAGAAACTGCTGAGCCTAGTTTCAATAACTTTGATACACACTGCAAATCTGGAAATAAGTCATTATTAACAGACAAATCTATACATATTACTAATTTACCAAGCCAAGTGAACAAACAACATTATGTAGATATTCAGGACATAGATACAGAACAGAAACAGACTATGTCAGCTGCAGAAGGTACATTTATTTGGGATAAATCTACACAAGAGGTTGTTAGACCTGCTGAAATATCCCCAGAGATATCAATGGATTCTAAAGAGAAAATCCAACATACAGACTCTGAAAATTTAGATTTCAACATAGATCCCACTCAAAAAATACCTCTTTCATCACAAATGCCAACAACATTTTATGATCCTGCACAAATTCACATTCCATTTGCTGGAAATGTATCAACAGAGACTAAATCTAATGATGAAATTATCCAAGCAACTGATAAAATTTTAAATGCATGGACATTTGATCAGGAATTTGGGAACTCAAGTTCTGGAAGTGAAAAGACACACATTGCAGAATATGATAAAAACAGCCAAATAACTTCACATAGACATGACATAAATACTGATTCTGAAAATCCAGATGAACGATTACCATTGGAGAAGAACTTTGAAGCATGGAATATTTCTCAGGATGGTCTCAAAGAGTCACCAATAGCAAATATAAATCCGTGGAGCAGTCAATTAGACAGTATTAACCATGTACTAAAGAGTGAATCTCCTCTGTCAGTATTTAATACCAATAATATCCAAGGAACTGAGCAATTACAAGAAGCACATCAAATTAATAATAGCCACAGTCAAGTAGTATTTAAAACTATAGGTATACCAAACACGGAAGAATGGGAATTAACATCACCATATAATCCTGATATATGTAATAAATTTGAACAGAGCTGCCATTCATCTTCTGAGAGTCTGGAGGAAAGTGGTGAACATAATGGGGGTGTTGGAGCTACAGAATTTCTACTTAAAACTTCAGTTCAACAAGTTAGATATTCTGCAGCTGAAAATCCATCTATAACAAATATGCAAGAGGGTAGAGAGTTCTGTACAGAAATGCATCATCAGTGCAATATTTTGGAACAGCCTCAATATGAATCAACAGATACAAGTCAAGATATACTTTTCCAACTACAGGAAATCACTCAACCAAAGACAGACTACTCTAATCTGTGCCAAGTTTCTAAAATGGAAGACCAGTTATCAAGCTATGAAAATAATGAATTATTCAGTTCTCTTGGCCTGGAATTGGTGAAATCAGATAATGAACAAATTTTGGCAAGTCCTAATAATTGGAATCAGCTCAAACAAGAGCATACTGAACTGAACCGGAAAAATTCAGATTTGCAGTGCAAATCTGGTGAGGATTTCTGTTATTCTGACCTGGAAGGAAAATGGAAAGAAGCTACACATGAAGCAAAACAGCCAGAGTTTGACCTTTGTGATACGCATGGTGACATTGATCAGGACAGTCGGCTGTCAAGCTCTGATATGCTGCAAGCCCATATAGCAGCTACTGATGCCCAAAGTAAACCTTTAGAAGAAGGAAAACTGCAAACGAGGAAGAATTCTGAACTCTGTAAAAATTCTGATTATGAGTTTATTCAACCATGTACAGATCTTGACATTTTGAATGCAATTGAACAAGAGCAGCCAAAAGACGTGGATTCTATGAACCTTATAGAAGATGAGCGGAATCGATCTTTCAGCGAAATTCATGACACTTGGACGGACCGTTGTTATGAATTTCCTGAAGTACTTTCTGCTGGGAGTGATGTTTACAGTGGATCTGAACAGGTGCTAATTGAAGCAGGTGGAAACTTTCCTGATATTGTGAATGATTATTGCCAAAATACATGCCAGTCTTCTTCAGCTAAACCTGATCTATGGAATAATTCCAGTAAGTTGCTTCTTGGTTCAACTTCTGCAAATCCTGATATTTTAAATGACTATGAACTAGAATCCAGCCACTCAGCTTCAAACAGTCCGGACAGATGGAGTGAATCTGTTGAAGCAGACAAACGAAATTCTGGTAGTTCAGATACATGGGTTGGTTCAGAAGAAAAAAATGAAGAACTTGTGATTAAGTTGCCTGATTTCATGAACACTTCCAGAGAACCATCTTGCCTATCGACCTCATGTGATCTTCCTTCAAGTGAGTCACCGGAACAGAATTTTCTTTATTCGTATCAAAACGTGCATGATGTATTAATACAGCGGGAAAGCCATATGCCTTTGATGGATGTGGATTCAAAGGTTCAATTAGAACAATTAGGTAAGGTAACAGAATCAACACCTGCTGATGTATGCAGTGAGACAGAACAATACTTTAACACAGTTGAACAAAGATCTGATGAAATTAAAGATCTGAACATCTTAGACAATGTTAATATTGAATCTTCGCAAGGTGCACAACAAATTTATGTAGATCCTGATGTTTGGATTCATTTGGGAGAACAAGTTTCTGAATCAAATATAAAAGGTCAGAATTTACTAGATAATTACAGTGGGGTGGTAAGTTATTATGATTTGGAAGATGCTGAATTTACAAGTCATAGAAACCACGTGGTGAACCAAAAAAATCTAGAAAATCCTAATGTGTGGAATCAAGTGGAAAAGTTTTCTGATGGTGCACTATCCTACCCATGGACAGAAAACGAGCAGTTTCAAACTTTGGGTTCTGAAAATAATGCATTGTGTCACTTAACAGAAAATGAAACTGAATTTGTTACTCTGGGTGAGAGAATAACTTTATTTCAAGAAGTACAAGGTATTTCAAAAGAAAATCCATCAACGTTAGAGATTATCAATAATTTGCACAGTATAAATGACAAGAAAAAGGAAATTGAACCCTATTTTTCAAAATCCAAATCTGCTGAGGACTATTTTACTTCTGACTTGGACAGTCAAGAGGTTACTTTGCATAATTCAGAAGTGATGGAGTATTTCTCAGTATCTGAAGAAAATCTTTTGCATATGGAACCACTGAAAGATGTTTCTATAGTAGGAACAATGGATTCTAATTTATGTGATACAATTTCATCTGTAAGCAGCACCACTTCCAAAGCCATAAATGATGAGTTTGGCCTCAGAGAGAAAATTGTATCTAGTGATGAGGATCCCCTTGTAAGTCATTCTGAATTCCAGCCTTGCAATAGCAACGCTGATTTAAACAGGTTTAAAGAGAATATAACATTTTCCCATGAAATTCTGGAAACAACTTCATCAGCTAGCATTTGTGAATCTGCAGGGCAGTCAGATTCTTTGAAAAAAACAACTGAAAGTGTAGAAGACACTAAGATATTTCCACCAGCAGATGGTACATCAGCATTGTCTATCACTGAGCTATCAAACCATCAAAATTTAGAAACTGAATGTTTAACACATAATGTGGAAAGTGAGTGGGTTTCATTTGAAAATACTGATAGTAGTAGCAGCAATGTGACATCCTCTAGTTTATCATCCAGTGTCCAAAAATCAGATTTTTGGGAAGATCTCAGTCCTGTGGATGGTGCTATAATTGACGATAAAGGGATTTCTCATCTCACTGTTTCAGAGAGCATTGTTGCAACAGACAGAATAAAAGGAAGTGAACCAAGAGTGGAAATTGCAGAGGGTTTAATAGAGTTCTGCAACAGAGGAAAGGATCTGCTCTGTGAGCAAAGGTTTGGTGATCAGTACAGCTTGGTTTCTTCAGGCAGCTCACCAGCAACCCCAACTGAGATTAGTAGCAGTTCAACAGAAGTTGAATATTTGGCTAAACATCATACCAAGGAAATTACAAATGAATTGCAAAGCCAAGACATTGGACTAACTTCAAACAAGGACTGCAGTGCAGGAGAAATAGATTATATCACTTTCTCTGAGAAAGAGAGACCTTGTGAAAAAGCAGTGGGCATGCAAGAGAACAAAAACTTGGAGGTGGAAGATGTAACTTCAATGACTGCAGAAATAGAAGACGTGCCTTCAATGTTTGAATCCGTTCAACAAACACTCACAGGAAATGAATCTAGTGAAGTTGAGAAATTTTCCTCTGAAACTCATTCTGCATACAATACCTCAGATGACCATTTTGTGACAAGCAATGGTCAGGATCTAGGAGAAACAGGTTTAGATGAAAAAATAAATGAAAATCAACAAATTGAAGGAAAAATGGGTGCAAATGATCAAGATTCCTCATCAGATGAAAGTCCTAGTAGGACAGAATTGAGTATATCTGGGTCAGAGAATTCTGTTAAAGAACTGAAAGCAGCAAGACCTGTAAGTGATGAGACATGTAGAGAAAAATCTGAAGAATCTAAGAGTGAGCATGATAGAATATGTCAAATGTCATTAGAAACAAAACTCACAAATCAATCCAACAAGACAGTGTTCACAGATAATCTAAGCTATATGGAAAGTGAGAAAACTGTGTCTCAGCTCTCTTCAGGATATGACAAATTTTCATCTGAAAACTTACAAGAAGGTCCAAAATTGCCAGAACAGGTTTATTCAGAATCATATGGAAATCAACCTAAAGCAGAAGTGATTTTGGCTGATAAGAGTGAATCATCTGAAATAAGGTAAACAATGTCATATTCCATCATTTTTATTTCAATGTAAGCCCCATTCTATAGGTCTGGTTCTTTTATGTGCTTTTTTAGGATTGTGTGAAAGGAAACTGAATTGCTACCAAGGCTTCAGTTTAACAATAATTGTGTTATAAGTGAAATGTGTTTCAGAATGAACTTAAGAATTTAACAATTTACTGAATAAGTCATCAATGCATTAGCAGTAAGATTTTGGCAAACAAGCCTTAGTAAATAAAGAGCTTTTCTGAGATTTTGATCTAAGGTTCGTTCTTGATTTTAGCAATCAGATTCAGCCTTCTACAGTGGGAAAGCTAATGTCACAACTGGACAAATGATCATAGTGAAGAATTTTTACTGAGCTTCACAGAACCTAAAACATGAAGTATGATTTAAGTTTAAAGCATGCCTGGAAAATGTAGTGCATATAGTTTAAAGGGATACCTTGAGCAACTGAGAAAACTACATGCAGTGATCTTGGTACATTGTAATACCATTTTCTTCATTTGTATAGCCCAGTGTAGCATGAAAATTAGCCTCCCATGCATTTACTCTCTTTACACTTCCTACTGCCTTGGGAAAGTAGCCAACATAGTCAAAGCTTATTCTTTCTCTCCTCTCCCTTTCCATCTGGCAGAAGATTCAAAAGCTTGCAAATGTATACAACAGAGTCGAAGACAATCTTAATGCCACTGTTATAAAACCACTTGAACCTCTTCATGAACTCTTGATCTCTCAATCTACCCTGACATGGCCCTTGCACCTTTGTCTACCTGCACTGTGCCATAACATGTTATTCTAATCTGTTACTGCTTTTCCTTTTATATTACCTTTATTAATTTTGAGTGGCAGGATCTTTCTGTTGGCATAAAAACAAAGCATTTCCCTGGATCTGTGTACACGTGACAATAAAAAATCAATTACCATTCACTTGAGGGTTACTGCTTTCAGTGAAGGATGATCTTTTAATAACTACCTCTTTTTTCTATGCACTGAAGAGCTACAAACATTACACAAGCATTGAATTTGAAATGTTGTTACTTGAAGGAGTACCAGGATAGTGATGCGGTGTGGATTAAAAATAGACTAGGGTTCTCCAGGTAGAACAGTGATAATAAAAAGCAATGGATGTGGTAAGTATGCCTGTGGTTACAAGAAACAAGTCAAACAGGAAATCCTTTGGTCATAAGCACTAAAAGGTGAGAAAGACTGGTAGACTCAAATGGACATGAAAGAGTACTCCATGGACTGGGGTGCTGTAAGCAAATCAGAGCCTCAAGAGCTAACACTACATTGATTGCTTTGGCTGTGGGCCAACAGAGTTTATGGGCCAAGATATTGTCCATTGAAGCTGATCTGTATGTTGTGATGTCAGCTACGGATCTGATGTACTGTCTTAACTGGTTGGCTATCATATAGTCACTTATATCTGAAGATGCAGTGAACTTCATGGCATTACATGGATTTTGATGTTGAGTCTAATAGGTATTATTATGGTTCACTCTGTGGAGGGTAACAGTCAATTTCAGATTTTTTAGACTGAATTGCTTATCTCAGTACTAGTCAATTAGACTGCAGTTTAATTTTCAAGTCAAAATCTAGACCCATCTGTTGCAAGTGCTGCCTTGTAACATATCACCTCTTGCAAAGTAAGGAAATACATTATTTTAAACGGGGATCTACATTAATGAGTGTATTGGTGTTGCTTCCTGCATCAACGTGAAGCGCGACGACTTCATCAATTTTGCCTCCAACTTCCACCTTGCCATTAAAAATACTACACCTCTCCCCCACTCCTTTTCTCAATCTCATTGTCTCTCTCTGTGCAGACAGTTTATCTACTGATATCTTTTATAAACCCACTGATTCTCACAGACTATACCTCTTCCCGCCCTGTTACTTGTAAGACTGCCATCCCCTTCTCTCAATTCCTCCATCTCTGCCGCATCTGCTCCCAGGATGGGGCTTCATATTTCAGAACTAAGGAGATGTCCTCTTCTTTCAAAGAAAGGGGCTTCCCTTCATCTATCATCAACGATGCTCTCACCCACATCACTTCCATTTCACACACAACTGCCCTTTACCCCATCTTCTTGCCACCCCACCAAGGATAGGGTTTCTCTCGTTCTCACCTACCACACCACCAGTCTCTTGGTTCAGCACATAATTCTCCATAACTTCTGCCATATCAAAGTGATCCCTCCACCAAGCTCATCTTTCTTTTCCCCCCACTTTCTGCTTCCTATGTGACTCTCTTGTCCATTCATCCTTCCCAATGATCTCCCTCCTGGCTCTTATCCTTGCAAGCAGAACAAGTGCTACACCTGCTCTTTCACCTCCTCCCTCACTAACATTCAGGACCCCAAACAGGCCTTCCAGGTGAGGCGATATTTCACCCTCAGTCTTTTGGGGTCATCTACTGTATCCGCTGCTCCCGGTGTGGCCTCCTGCATATTGGTGAGACCCAACATAGATTGGAAGGCCGCTTCGCAGAGCACCCACGTTCTTTCTGCCAGACAAAGCAGTATCTCCCAGTGGTTACCCATTTTAATTCTACTTCCCATTCCCATGCCGACACATCAGTCCACGGCCTCCTCTACTGCCGTGATAAGGCCACACTTAGGTTGGAGGAGCAACACCTTATATTCTGTCTGGGTAGCCTCTAACCTAATAGCATGAATATTTATTTCTTGAATTGCCTCTCTCAACTTATCTCCTTACCTGCCCATCACCTCCCCCTTCCCTTTCTTCCATGGCCTTCTGTCCTCTCCTATCAGGTTTCCCCTTCTCTAGCCCTTTATCTCTTTCACCAATTGATTCCCCCCTCCCCCTCTCCCAGTTTCATCTACCAGCTCGCACAACACACTGGGGGTACTCTGCAGGTCGGGCAGCATCCATGGAAATGAACAGTTAACGTTTTGGGCAGACCCTTTGTCAGGACTGAAGAGGGAGGGGGCAGGGTCCCTATAAAGAAGGTGGGGGGAGGGTAGGAAGGAGAAGGCTGGTAGGTGCCAGGTGAAAAACCAGTAAAGGGAAAGATTAAGGTGGGGGAGGGGATAGGCCGGAGAGGTGCAGAAGGAATGTAAGTCGGAAAGCACTATGGGTAGTAGAAGGAGGCTCCTCCAACCTGAGTTTGGCCTCATCATGGCAGTAGAGAAGGCCATGTATGGACATATCCGAATGGGGATATGAAGCAGAGTTCCCACTCTCCTCCTACCTTCTATATAGGGCCCCAGCTCCCTCCCTCTTCAGTCCTGATGAAGGGTCTCGGCCCGAAACGTTGACTGTTCATTTCCACAGATGCTGCCCGACCTACTGAGTTCCCCCAGCGTGTTGTGCGTGCTGTTTTGGCCCCAGCATCTGCAGTGTTATTAGTGTGTTTATGGTTCATCTATCACCTACTACCTTGTACGTTTTCCTCCCATTCCCCCATCTTCTTGTACTTCCTTTGTCGTCTTTTTCTCTCCAGTCCCGATGAAGGATCTTGGCACAAAATGTGAACTATTTACTCTTTTCCATAGATGCTACCAGGCTTGCTAAGTTCCTCCAGCATTTTGTGTGTGTTGAAAAGGGGACTTAGACTTGATTAATGAATCTGAATAAGATTAAGATCCTTTTTGGCAGAAAACAGATTAAAAGATTTTCTATTATTCTAGTAATATATTTTTTTAAAACTGTAAGTGACAAAATGTTTTTTAAAGAACTATCACTTATGTAGTAAAGTGGTAATAACTGAAAACAGGAAACTCATTGCAGAAGTTAGATGGCAGCAGTAATATACTGAGTATGTTGTGTAATCTGGTGCATAAACTGTAACTTTATGTGGTGGAAATTTTTCCTACAAATTCTTTAACTAAACATCAAGTCTCAGTTGCTCTACATGTCTACACAGGATAGATGGATTGCTGAAGTATATAAAGGAGTTTAAGTAATACAAGACTGGTTGAGTAAAACCTGAATATTTAGACATTTTCTGCAATATCAGTTGTGTATCTGTGCTGGTTCCTATAGTTAGAACTAAGAGGCATTGCTAATTTGATACCTGTTTATGTACATGGATCCTTTTGGGGATCCAGCATTTTACTTTAGACTATTTTGTGGCTTATTTAGAAACAGCATACATGTATGTTTATGGTCTTCTTGCTAATACAGCCCATCCGCTTAAAGGTTCAATGCGTTCTGTGCTCAAAATTGCTGTTCGGCACACCACTGTCATGATGTGTGGTTATTTGAGTTACTATCACTTCATAATTATAAATTACATATTTATATGTAATTATTATATTAGGATATTTATATCCTAAATACAAATAACCTGGTCATTATTCCCTTCGGATCCTGAGGTACACAATTTGGTTTTTGCATCTCTACATGTATTCCTTTGTGACAGCTGTATTTCAGTAAAAGATCTTGGGATGTCCAAAATTGAATGTACCTTACAGATGCATCCACACCTGAAGATAATCATTTTTTTCCATCAGTCTTCACTGTGGAAGACTCTAGCAGTATGCCAGATATCGTAGTGTGTGAAGGAAGAGATGTGGGTGCAGTTACTATTACAAGGGAGAAGGTGCTCAAAAAGCTGAAAGACCTAAAAGTTCATAAGTTACCTAGACCAGATGAACTGCACCCTAGGGTTCTGACAGAGGTAGTGTTCGAGATTGTGACGGCACTAGAAATGATCTTTCAAAAATCATTGGACTCTGGCATGGTCCCGGAGGACTGGAAAATTGCAAATGTCACTCCATTCTTTAATAAAGGAGGGAGACAGCTGAAAGGAAATTACAGACCAGTTAGCCTGACCTCAGTGGTTGGGGAGATTTTAGAGTCAATTGTTAAGGATGAGATGATGGAGTATTTGGTGACACAGGACAAGATCAGACAAAGTCAGCATGGTTTCCTTCAGGGAAAATCCAGCCTGACGAACCAGTTGGAATTCTTTGAGGAGATTGCAAGTAGGGTTGATAAATGGGATGCTGTAAATGTTGTATATTTGGACTTTCAAAAGGCCTTTGACAAGGTGCCACATATGAGGCTGCTTACCAAGTTACAGGAAAGTTACTAACATGGTTAGAACTGATTGGAAGAAGGCAACGAGTGGGAATAAAAGGATCCTTGTCTGGTTGGCTGCCAGTGACTAGTGGTGTTCCGCAGGGGTTGGCGTTGGAACCACTTCATTTTATGCTGAATATAAATGATTTAGATGATGAAATAGATTACTTTGTTGCCAAGTTTGTAGATGATACAAATATTGGTGGAGGGGCAGATAGTGTTGAGGAAATGGGTAGGATGCAGAAGGACTTAGACAGATTAGGAGAATGGGCAAGAAAGTGGCAAATGAAATATAATGTTGGAAAAAATGCATGGTCATTCACTTTGGTAGTAGAAATAAATGTGCGGACTATTTTCTAAATGGGGAGAAAATCCAAAAATCTGAGATGCAAAGGTACTTTGGGAGTCCCTAACGGATTACTTACAGGTTGAGTCAGTGGTGAGGAAAGCAAATGCAAGAGATGTGCTGGCATTGGAGAGGGTTCAGAAGAGGTTCACAAGGATGATTCGAGGAATGAAAGGGTTATCATACGAGGAATATTTGATGGCTCTGAGTCTTTATTTGCAGGAACTTAGAAGGATGAAGGGAGATCTCATTGAAACCTTTTGAGTGTTGAAAGGCCTAGACAGAGTAGATATGGAAAGCATGTTTCCCGTGGTGGGAGAGTCTAGGATAAGAGGGTACAGCCTCTGGATAGAGGGGCATCCATTCAAAACAGAGATGCGGAGAAATTTCTTTAACCAGAGGATGGTGAATTTGTGGAATTTGTTGCAGCTGTGGAAGCCAGGTCGTTGGGTGTATTTAAGGCAGAGATTGATAGGTTCTTGATTGGACACGGCATCAAAGGTTATGGGGAGAAGACAGGAAATAAGGTTGAGGGGGAGAAAAAGAAGGATCAGGCATGATTAAATGGTGGAGCAGACTGGATGGGCCAAACGGCCTAATTCTGCTCCGATGTTTTATGGTCTTATTAAATAACTGCTCAGTGAGATGTTCTACCCTAGTTATGTGAAATATCAGAAGCACTTTCTTGACAATGCATTTTTTTTTCTTTAAGCCCTGTTTTGTCAGGTTATCCTTTTGTTTTATCTTATCTGGATTAATTTGCAGTCTCTTTATAAACCACAGTTTATTTCTTTTCATCTACTTCTTTGTGTTCTAGTTCCTTAAAATTAGTACAAGAGCAATTATCTCCAAGCTCTGAGTTGATGGCACAAGAAACTGTACATGAACATACTGAGGAAGTAAGAGAACATTTCCCATATGAAGGTTATGTAAGGTTAGTTTAAGTAAGTGCAGGTATTTAATTTATATTTCAATGTAAGGTAACTAGCTCTGATGTGTCATGTGAAAATATTGTGAAGATTGATAATTTAACATTCAACTATGTTGGTTGTTCAGTCAGATGCAAAAGTTCTTATGATATTGGAGACAGAAGGGAGATTGTGATGTACACTAGTGAACAGTTTATGCTCAATCAACATTTCCAAAGTAGATCACTGAGTCAGAGTAATACGAAATAGAAACAGACCCTTTGTTACAACTGGTCTCCTCCATCTTCCCTGCAAGTCCCAGTTGTCACATGTTTAGACCGTACATGGTTTTCTACCCTTTTTTATTCCATGGACCACTGCCATTACCTGAGGGATCCCTCTACACAGGTTGGGAACCCTGTCCCTTCCTCTGCATGTACCTATTTAAATGCTTCTTAAGATCTTGGAATTGTACCTGCCTCAACCACTTTCTTTGGCAGCTCATTCCAGGTACTCATCGCTCTCTGTGTAAAGTTACCTCTCAGATCTCTTAAATTCCTTCCCTCTTATCTTATTTCTGTGTCCTTGAGTTTTGAGCATTCCTGGAGAAAAGACTGGCTGTCCACCAAGTCCATTCCTTTCATGATTTTATGAGTTTTTATGTGCTGACTCATCATTCTCTTGCATTACAGTGACAAAAGATGCAGTACAGACAACTTCTCCCTATGAGTAGGACCCTCTAGTCTAGACAGCATCCTCAAAACTCTTCTGCACCATCTCCAGCTTGATGGTGCCTTTCCTAAAACAGGGTAACCAAAACTACATGCAATACTCCAAGTATGGCCTCATGAATAACTTGTATAATTGTAACATAATGTCCCTACTCCGATTCTCAATGCCCTTACTGATGGAGTCCAGCATGCTAAATGCACAAGCCATGTGACTATTCCTGATCTAGCCTTGGCTATCCAAGCAATGCTGGATCTTGTCCTTCAGAATTCCTTCCAATTAACTTCCCTATAACTGAAGTCAGGCTCACTGGCCTGTAGTTCCGTTGCCTGTCCTTGCTACCTTTGAACAATCAAACGGCATTAGCCACCATCTAGTCCTGTTGGAACTTCACTTGTAGCTAATAATGAAGGAAATATCTTTAAAAAGGCCTCTGCCATTTCTGCCCTGGCTCTTCATAAGGTGGTGGGGGAGGTGCACCCGGCCAGGTCCTGGGGCTTTGCTTCCAAGCTGCAAATACTCCCTTCCTCATAATATGCATTAGACCCAAGACCTCACCACTTATTACCCTCAATTGTTTACAGCTAATCTAGTTTTAATTTCTACCTGGAGCAAAAGGAAGTTTCCCTGCTAGGATATTGATCAGTTCAAGTGCAGCCTATCCCTCATGTTCAAGTCACCTCTATCCCAGAAAAGGTCCTACTGATCCAAGAACCTGAATCCCTGCACTTGGACCAGCTCCTCAGCCACAATTCAACTGGCGTATCTTTCTGTTCCTGGACTCGATACCATAGGGCACCAGGAGCAATCCAGGGATCACTATCCATGAGGTATTGTATTTTAATTTCTTAGCTAATTCCTTATACTCATTCTGCAGAACTTCATCCCTTCTTTTACCTACATCATTTACACCAACATGTACAATGACCACTGGTTGTTCATTTTCTGCAGACATCCTTGACTTGTGCACTTAGGCAATCCCATCCTGGCATCTTTTTTTAACAACCAGAGTCAGCTATCTGTTCCTACTCACTATCGGACCTCCCTCCTATCCCTATCATCCTGGCTGATTGCACCCTTTCCCTTTGAGCCTCCGAGCAGTGACAGTGCCAGAGACCTGACTATTGCTGCTCATCCTGAAAGAATGTCCCCTCAGTTACAAAGGGGCATATCTATTATTGAGGAGATTGGCCAAAAGGGAACTCTGCACTGACTAACTACTTCTCATGTTGATCACCCACCTGAAGCTTGTGCCTTCAGTGCAACCACCTCAATAAAGGTCTCATCTTTGGAAACCCTCAGCTTCTCAGGTAATCCTGAGTAACTCTATATCCAGCTCCAATCGTTTGACCTGGTCTGTCAGGAGGTGCACTTCCCACAGATGTGATCATCCGGGAGACATTGAGGTTCTACAACTTCCCACATCTTGCAACAGAAGCACTCTACTGCCCTAACTACCATCTGGCCTACACTGAATCAAGTACTAAGCTTAACAATTAAATAAAACTTATACCTGTTCTTACCTGTGCCTTCTCACAGGAGCCCCTTTAAAGAGCTGCTCTCACGCTCCATACCTGGACCACTTACTCTACCTCTTCACATTTGTATTTGGCTCTTTATGTTTGCACCATCTTTTCCTTTCTTTTCTTTTTCAATCTTTTTATTGAGTTTCATATAAATATAAAAAAAACATAACATAATAATGAATAGGTTATGAATACAATAGACTTAAGATTACATTGATAATAAGATAATAATATCCTATTAAACATCAACAAAAAAAAGCACATTAATCAATCGAGTCTATATAATTATATGAAATAATTATATGAAAAATTATATGATATTTCCTTCATAATTATATGAAAAAAAACAAAAATAATCATCAAAAGAAAAAGAAAAAAAAATTAAAGATGTGTGAAAAAAAATATATATATGAAACAAACACTAAACTAAAACTAACATGGGCAATAATAACAGTTTATAAGTATATGATAGTGTCAAAGAACTCCGGAACTCCATACCTGAACAAGAATAAACAGAGAGAAGGTCTGGGAAAGGCCAAATTAATTCATATGAAAATGTCGAATGAACGGTCCCCAAGTTTCTTCAAATTTAATTGACGAGTCAAAAATAGTGCTTCTAATTTTTTCCAAACTCAGATAAGAAATAGTTTGAAAAAGCCACTGAGACGTAGTAGGAGGGTTTACTTCTTTCCAATTTTGTAATATAGACCTTCTGGCCATTAATGTTACAAAAGCAATCAATCGTCTGATTAAAGGAGAAAACTGATTACCATCCTCATTTGGTATACCAAAGATTGCAGTAATAAAGTTAGGTTGTAAATCGATGTTCCAAATTGAGGAAATGGTAACAAATATGTCCTTCCAATAGTTATGTAAAGTGGGACATGACCAAAACATGTGGGTCAGTGAAGCCACTTCTGAATGACATCTGCCACATTGAGGGTTAATATGAGAATAAAATCGAGCAAGTTTATCTTTAGACATATAAGCTCTATGTACAATTTTAAATTGTATTAAAGCATGTTTAGCACATATAGAAGAAGAATTAACCATTTGTAAAAATTTTTCCCATTTATCTGTTGGTATATTGTATCGAAGTTCTTTTTCCCATTGTTGTTTAATTCTATCAGACATCTCTGGTTGTATCTTCATAATCATGTTGTAAATAAAAGCAACTAATCCCTTCTGACAAGGATTTAAGGTAAAAATCAAATCTGAGAAATCCGTTGAAGTTGAGTTGGGAAAAGATGGTAAAACTTTATGTAAAAAATTTCTGATTTGTAAATATCTGAAGAAATTAGATTTAGGTAATTTAAACTTATTGGAAAGTTGGTCAAAAGACATCAAAGTACCTTCAAAAAAAAGGTCACAAAAACATTTTATACCTTTCCTTTTCCATATGCTAAAGGCTTGATCTGTCAAGGAAGGTTTAAAGAAAAAATTAAATAAAATAGGGCTATCAAGAACAAAGTTTTTCAGAGTAAAAAATTTCCGAAATTGAAACCAAATTCGTAATGTGTGTTTAATAACAGGATTAGATATCTGTTTATTGAATTTAACTAAATCAGCAGGAAGAGAAGAACCAAGAACAGAGAATAAAGAATATCCCTTTACCTCATTGCATTCCAAATTTACCCACTGTGGACACCCTAATGAGTCCAAATCTAATTTCCAATAAGTTAGGTTACGAATATTATTCGCCCAATAATAAAATCTAAAGTTAGGTAAAGCTAAACCACCATCTTTTTTAGATTTTTGTAATTGCCTTTTACTTAACCTGGGGTTTTTATTTTGCCACACAAATGAGAAAATTTTTGAATCAATGTTGTCAAAAAAGGATTTAGGAATAAAAATTGGTAAGGCTTGAAATAAATATAAAAATTTCGGTAAAATCATCATTTTAATAGCATTAATCCGACCAACTAATGATAGGAATAAGGGAGACCATCTTGTAGTAAGATGTTGTATTTGAAGAAGCATAGGTAAAAAATTCAGTCTAAATAAATCTTTATATTTCTTGGTAATTTTTATACCTAAATAGATAAAATTATCAGTAACAACTTTAAATGGAATCCTGTCATTCAATAAAGTTTGCGCGTTTAAAGGGAATAATTCACTCTTATCTAAGTTTAATTTATAACCAGAAAAACTACCAAATTGAGCCAACGCGCCATCTTTTCCTTAGCACAAGGCAACAACATTGACGGGACCTGAAGGGCCTTTATGAATTGAAAGATCAGTGATTCCATGGGAGTAATGTTTCATCCAACCATGAAATGCAAACTGACACATGTGGTATCCAGCCCAGTGCATCATTTGAAAGGGCATTGATGTGTAACATCACAGTATGAGTTGCCAGGTCATATAGATGTTATATGCTATGGTCATTTCAGGTTGCAGGATAACAGTCAATGATCAGAATTTTTTAAAGAAGGAAAGATATACTGGTCATAAAAATAAAAAAGATTTTTTCCCCACATATATCTACTTTAGAAGTGATTTGACCCTTATTATATAGAATAATAGAATAACAGAACTAGCAGCGTAGCGTTAATATATATGCCTTTTACTCCCACCCATTCCCTTAGTTCAAAACATATCAGATTGTTCTTGCAATTTTTTTGTCATATGCTTATCTATCTACCACCGAAATATATATTGACGCTTAATAATCCAAACAGTATTTTGTTACCAAAAATTAAATTGGGTTCAGGGGATATAAAGCTGCATGATCATCATCATCAGTAGTATTTTGATTATGTCTCCCCTTGTCCAGTCATTTCCCACATCCAGGACATCTCTTGTGTCCTCAACTTTGAATTCCTTGGTCCAATCCAGCTTATCTTTATCATAAACTTCCAGTCTTTAAACACCTCCATTTCCCATCTGGAAGGCTTTATGGCCCACAGTTTCTCTCCACCAATGCTCTTCTGCTTTACAGTACTCGGGCTTGCCCTCAACAGCTTCTTTTCATTGCTCCCACTTTCTATAGATCAAAGGTATAGCCATAGGTGCTTACATGGGCCCATCCTATGCCTCCACTTGGTTCAGGGCTATTCCGGCAAACCAACATATTCCCCAGCCTTCAAAGGAGTTGTAATGCATGTCCCTTCACCTACCCCCCCCCCCCCACATCTCTTGGTCCAGCCAAGTGAGATAGAGATCCACCTGTACCTCTCTCTAATCTTGTCACCTACCAGCCTCAATTTTTCTCCATTGCCTGCTGCTGGTAATCTTTCCTGATTCCAATTGAGTCATGATGCAGGATCATGACCCAAAACAAGGATACACCTTTGCCTCAACTGACACTCCTTGACTTGTTGGATTCTTCCACGGTTATTTTTCTGTTCTAGATTTTTAACATCTGCTGTCTTTGTCTTCTTGTCTAAGTGTATTTTGATAAATATGTTCGTAATTTCTTTCAGGCCTTTCAGGGCAGAAATTCAATATTCTTATCATTTTTTACTTTTGATAATTTCCATCAGCTCTTAGAAAGATGAATGATTCTCAATATTTCATCATACAAAAAAGAGGAAGTGGTAGGTACATGCTGAAGGACATGTTGAATGGGAGCAGAAATAGGTCAAATGGCCTCTTGTATCTGACTAACTTCAAAACTGTTTAGCTGTAGGATTAAGTTGCTTTTAGTTAAAAAATAAAAAGCAGAGAAGAAAAATGTAATTGATTATATTTCCACCATTACTTGTTATGTTTAAAATCTGCTTTAATAGACACATCATCCTTTTTCCTTGTTGTCATGGTACCATGTAACAGTGATTCACTTCACCGCTAATGAGAGAGTGAAAGTTCTCAGTCTGTTTGTCATTAACACTGACAACCTGATTCATCGAGAAATGAAGCATGTATTAACACAGTGACTGTGTGAAGCGATTATAGAAGAAGATCCAATGAAAATAAATTGGCAGTCAAGCGGGATACAGATTTTACTGTGGGTGGATTTGAAAGTGAAGGAATATAACATCCTATCTATTCTTCCTTCTGTCCTTGGACTTTGGCAGTATGATAGCAAGATAACTAATTGGCGAACTCTTTATTGAATCGGGAAATAGTAATCAGTCACTATAATCAGTAATCAGCCAGTTTTAAAAGGAAATAGTGTGGTACCTGGAGTGAATTGCTGGGCCATGAGTGGTTTGAAGTTAATCACCACTTGCATGGTAGGATGCAAGTGGCTAAACATGTCATTTCTTCAGCTTTAAATTACCATGCATACATCTTAGGCAGCATACTGTTGGTCCTTTGCCCTGGGCACTCCTTGACCGACTTTCAGCGAGACCAGGAGCTGAGCCTTGTATACTTTTAAAGTGTGCCAATAATTCCCCAACATATCACAGGACTTAGAGAAAAACGACAAATGTTCCTACATCCGTTCTACCTACATAACCAGCTCCATCCAACCTACGGTATATTTTCACCAAATACCTACTCTCCCTGTTGTCAGCTCTCAATAGATGTGAATGCTGCACATGATCACCCGACGGCAATGCTTGTTACTGATGGCCAAGAATTTTAAAACCAGTGAATGTGAACTCTAAATGGCAGGAAAAATTTTATTATACAGAAATTCCCTGTTTATTGAAAGAAATTTGGAAAAATTCAAGAATGCTTTTCACCTATCTAGTCAAATACCTTGAGATGAAATACAAAGAGAGATGCTGTGCTAGTAGTTTGTTTGAGCCATAATCTCTAACACTTTATGGAAGTTTTCATTTTCAAAGAAAAATGGTCGATGATTCTCATACTGCTATCTGGCAAGACAGTCAATAGTTGCACCTTCAGCTCATTATTCAGGATTAGGTTTTCAGTGAGTGTCAAGCTGGTCTACTTGATGACTCCAAGGGCTTTGGAGATGTGAATTGTGTTCTGGATGAAGGTGGCATTGGCTGAGAAGCAAGAGAATGGATGTTTTTTCTATATCTGATTGCATAGTACAGTATAATGCCAGTGATGTAGAAACAGACCACATTAATTAGTTGTATATAGCATTTACAAAAAGAAAATTGTGCTTCATAAGAACATAAGCAAACAAGAAGTGATATTTTGATATACTAGAAGTAAAATGAATTGTACCTTGCAACAAGAAATATAGTTTTATTATGGAAGCTCACTTTGGGATAATTCTTCAGCATACATCATTTGCTCAATCATTTTTGTTTATAAGTACACATAGAGTTGTGGGTGATATATTAGCATGGATAGATGATTGGTTAACCAATAGAAAGCAGAGTTGGGATATATGGGTGTTTCTTTGATTAGCAATCAGTGGTGAGCAATGTGCCGCAGGGGTTGGTGCTGGGCCTGCAACTGTTCACAATATACATTAATGATCTGGAAGAGAGGACCAAGTGCAGTGTATCTAAGTTTGCTGATGATACTAAATTGTGTGGAAAGGGAAATTGTGTAGCGGATACAGAGAGTCTGCAGGGAGTGTGGGCAAGAGTGAGTACAATGTTGGTAAATGTGAGGTCATCCACTTTGGAAGAAAAAATGGAGGATCAGATTATTATTTAAATGGTAACAGATTGCAGCATGCTGTTGTGCAGAGGGACTTGGGAGTGCTTGTGCATGAATTGCAGAAGTTTGATTTGCAGGTGCAGCAGACTATCAAGAAGGTAAATGGGATGTTGGCCATTGCTAGAGGGATTGAGTTTAAGAGTAGGGAGGTTATACTGTAACTATACAGGGTAGAGGTGAGGCTGCATCTGGAGTACTGCCTGCAGTTCTGGTCTCCTTACTTGAAGGAGGATATACTGGCTTTGGAGGCTGTGCACAGGAGGTTCACCAGGTTGATTCCAGAGATGAGTGGTTAAACTATGAGGAGAGATTGAGTCACTTGGGACTGTACTTGCTGGAATTCAGAAGAGTGAGAGGAGATCTTATAGAAACATGTAAAATTATGAAATGGATAGATAAGATAGAGGCAGGATAGTTGTTTCCACTGGTAGATGAGACTAGAACTAGGAGACATAGCCGCAAGATTCCGGGGAGTAAGTTTAGGGTGGAGATGAGGAACTGCTTTTCCCGAAGAGTGGAATTCTCTGCCCAATGAAACAGTGGAGGCTACCTCAGTAAATATATCTAAGACAAGGATGGATAGATTTGTGCATATTTGGGGAATTAAAAGGTTTGGGGAAAAAGCAGGCCGGTGGAGATGAGTCCATAGTCAGATCCTATGTCGTGCTCCTATTTCTTATATTATTATGTTCTTATATTTGTTTTTTTAGTGACATTTTTGCCATGAAAATCAGAAGAAGACAAGTTTGCTGTTGATCGTACAGTATCAATTGGGTGCCACTGTAATGCAGTGGTTAGCCTAACATTATTAGAGTCCAGAGTTAAATCCCAATAACCTTTGTAAGGAGGCTCTGTACATCCTCCCCGTGGAATGCTTGAGTTGCCTCCTGGAGTCCAGAGACATACCAGGTAGGTTAATTGGTCGCTTTAAATTGTCCTGTAACAAGGTAAGAGTTATATCAGGGTTGTCAGGGGTTGCTGGGTGATATGGTTCAAAGGGTCGGAAGGCCCTGTATCTCCTAATATTTAAATACATTAATAAATAAAAACAAAAGCTGGTGGCACTTGACAGGTTAGGTTGCATCTGTGGCTAATGAAACAGGAAGGGAGAAGTGGAGTGATGGTCATTTAACAGTTCTGATTTTTAATAAATACAGGCAAACTGGAATATACACACTATCTTGCTCTACAAATGTGGCCTGACCTGCTAAATATCTTCAATATTCTGTTTTCTTTTTAGATTTCCAGTATCTGCAGTTGTTTGCTTTCCTTTCTCCATACAAAGTGGTACTAACCAGCATGCTGAAAGAGTTAGACAATAATCAGATGGTTGCGCCCAGCAACTTGTGCACCATGTTTACCCACCAAAATTAAGGACTCGTTTTCCAAAAAAATGTATTTCCACATTTATGGAATTGCCTCCGGGACAGTCTATCTATCGTTAATATTTGGCAGCATTAGCGTTGTTCAATCCCTGAAGCAGTAACACCTGATTGAGTGCTATTACAACAAGCTCTTGCTCCAGGTCAGTAAAACTAGTTGGGACTTCAGGAAGTAGAAGGGAGTTGAACAGGCATTAGACTGCATTGGCAGATCAGCATTAGATAGGGTCAGCGGCCTTAAATTTTTGGGCATTAATATATTGAATGGCCTGTCCTTGAATTTACTTCAAGGATAAGGTCGTTCATGTCATTGAATACTAAGAAACTTCTACAGATATACCTGGCATCCTGGTCTGTTATGGCAATTCAAGCACACTGGAATGCAAGCTGCATAGAGTAGTGAACTCAGCCCAATGCATCACCAGCTAATACCATGACCATTTTACACTACAGCAAACTTTGCTATAATTGTATTTTTTGTAAATAGTATGTAATTTGCTTTTTTCTTTACTGTTATTAATCTAATGTTCTGTGTCCATGATGCTGCTCCAAGTAAAAGTTTTGTTGCACCAATACATGTGTGTCATTAGTCATAGAATTCTACAACATAAAATCAGGTCTTTTGGTCTAACTCATCCATCTTAATTGTTATTCAAGTGAGTTCATCACAACTGACCATACTTGGTCCCAAGCTCTGTAAGTCTTTGAGCCTGCCCCAACCACTATTTCTGGGAGCTCATTCTAAATACACACTTACATTTGCATGAAGAAGTGGCTCTTGATGTTCATTTTAAAATTTTATTTCTGATCTTAAACATATGCTCTTTTGTTTTTAGCACCTCTGAGGAAAAAGACTGCTTTCACCCTATGTTGCTCATGACTTGTATACCTCTCAGATCATCCCTCTGTCTCCCACACTCTACGGAAATAAACTCTTGGCCTATGTAATCTTGCCTTATACCTCAGGCTCCCATGTCCAGGGAGGATCCCATTAGAACTTTTCTACACTCTTTCTAGTTTAATAACATTTTTCCAATAACACAGTGACCAGAATTGTACACAATACTCCAAGTGTGGCCTCACCATCATCTCTTGCAAATGCACCTTAGCTTCATGGTTCCTATACTCAGTGTGCCATTTGATGCTTTTTCACCATTCTAGCTACCCAAGACATCCCTTTCAGTGAGCCATGCACTTGTATTACATTACTGTTCCATAACGCCTCCCACCCAAGGCCTTGCCATTCACTGAATAAATTCTGCCTTGATCTCCCAAAATGCAATCCCTTTCTCTGGATTGAAAGCTATCTGCCAATCATCAGACCAAATACTGTACTATACCTAGCTGAAAAAGATCTCCCTGTAATTCTTCATAACCTTCTATATTGTTTACAACATAAGTTATTTTATTATCATCTGCAAATTTACAAACTTGCACATTCACATCAAAATCGTATAGATTTGAAACAAATGTCCCAGCACCAACCTCTTTGTCACACCACTAGACACAAGCCTCTGGACCAAGGAACAACACTGAACCATATCCCTCTGTTTACTACTAATGCACCAATTATGAATCCAATCTGTCCTCTTCCATGGATCCCATGGAAACTAACCTTCCAAACTAGCTTGCCGCAAAGGTCCTTAAAAGTCTTGATAAAGGCTTTATAGATGGTGTGGAATGAGCTGCCAGCACAAGTGTTGCATTCGAGCTTGATTTCAACGTTTAAGAGAAGTTTGGATAGGTACATGGATGGTTGGGGTATGGTTGGCTATGGTTCAAGTGTAGGTTGATGGGACTAGGCAATTTAAATTGTTCAACACGGACTGGATGAGCCAAAGGGCATGCTTCTGTGCTGTACTTTTCCATGACTCCATATAACTTGACATGACCTATCCTTATCTCACTCTTGGTTGCTTCTTTAAATGACTATAAAACATTTATCAGACATATCTAACCACCTATAAAGCTGTGCCGACACTCCTATTGGTTAACCCTGTCCTTTGGGATCTTTTCCAGCAGTTTACCCACCACAGATGAAGCAAAAGTGTCGGCAAGGGCTTCTGTAGTTTCTCTAGTTTTACACAAGGTCCAAGAATGCATCAGATCAGGCCTTGTGGATTTATCCACCTTAATGAATTTTAAGGCTTTCAATACCTCTTCTGTGCTAATTTGTATGTGGTCTAAGACATCATCTCTCATTTCTTTAGTCTCCTTTTTCTGCACTGTAAAAACTGAGAAATTTTCATTAAAAATCGCTCCCATTTCCGTTGATGGCCATACTGACTTTTAAGAGGACCGACTCTCCCTAGCCACCTTTTTATTCTTAATTTACCTATAGAATCTCTTGAGATTTTTTTTCCAGTTTGCTTGCCAGATCTTTCTTGTATCCTCTTTTTACACGCCTAACCTTTAAGTGAATTCCTACTTTCCTGCACTGTAGTCATCAGGAGATTCACTAGTTCCCAATTGCTTGTGCACAGTCAATGCTGCCCTCTTTCTTAACCAGGGCCTCAATACCTCTTGTTAACCAGGTTTCTTAAACCAATTAGCTTTGCCCTTTATCTTAACAGGAACATGCAAACATTCAACTCTGGACAGATCTTTTTAAAGGTTTCCTGTTTGGCATTTGCTTTTTTTCCCTGCGAAGAATCTCACAAAATCAATCACAACATCTTGTCTAACAGCTCCGAAATTTGCTCTGCTCATTTGCTCTGAACCATTCATCTTTCCCCATTACTATTTTAAAGCCAATAAAATTATGGTCACTGGATCCAAAGTGCTCACAGACAGACAAGTCTGACTGTGGCCCTACCACATTTCTCAGGAGGTGCAGTGTCACAGCAGACTAAAGCTCTTGTCTATAACGCCTTCAGCATCCTGGACAATCTTAACAGTTGTACTTGAACACAATGTCATCGAGGACATTGGCATTCTCCTTGATCTCCCACAGGAGATGCAAAACGGTTTGCTAACTGACATCCAAACACATATTCTAATAAGACATAGGAGAAGAATTAGGCCATTCAGCCCACTGAGTTTACTGTGTCATTCTATCATGGCTGATTAATCATTCTACTCAACTCCACTCTTCTGCCTTTTCCCTGTAACTTCTGATGCCCAGAATAATCAAGAACCTAACAACCTCCACATTAAATATATCCAATGACTTAGCCTGCACAGTGGTCAGTGGCCATGAATTCCACAGATTTACCACCCTCTGGCTAAAGAAATTTTCTTCATCTCTGTCTTAAATGGATGTCCCTCTATTCTAGAACTGTGCCCTTTGGTCCTAAATTCCCACACTATGGGAAACATCCTCTCCACGTACAATGCATCTAGGCCTTTTAATGTACGATAGATTTCAATGTGACCCACCCCAACTCCCTTCATTCTTCCAAACCCCGGCAAGTACAGGCCTAGAGCTTGTGAATGCTCCTCATATGTTAAGCATTTCATTCCTGGAATCATTCTCCTCAACCTCCTCTGGACTGTCTCCAATACCAACACATCCTTTCCTAGAGAAGCAGCCCAAAACTGCTCACAATACTGCAAGTGCAGTCTGACCAATTCCTTATAAAGCCTCAGCATTAAATCTTTGCTTTTGTATTCTAGTCCTCTCAAAATGAATGCTAACAATGCATTTGTCTTCCTTCCTACTGCCTCAGTCTGCAAGTTAATCTTTAGAGAATCCTGCACGCTGACTCCTAGGTCCCTTTGCAACTCTGATTTTTGAATTTCCCCCCATTTAGAAAATAGTCCATGCCTTCATTCCTCCTACAAAAGTGCATGAACACGCACTTCCTTACATTATATTTCATCTGCCACTTGGCCCATTCTCTCAATCTACTAAGTCCTTCTGTAGACACCCTGCTTTTTCAACACTATCTGCCCCTACACCTATCTCGTATTGTCTGCAAACTTGTCCACAAAGCCATCAATTCCTTTATCAAAATCATTAACATATAATGTGAAAAGATGTGGCCTCAACACAGACAGCTCTGGAACACCACTAGTCACAAGCAGCCAACCAGAAAAGGTTCCCTTTATTTTCACTCTTACCTTCCTGCCAATCAGCTGCTACTATCTTTCTGTAATACCAGGCAATCTTGTTAAGCAGCCTCATGTGGCACCTTGAAAAAGGCCTTCTGAAAATCCAAGAACACAGTATTTACCAATTCTCTTTTGTTTATCCTACTTGTTATTTCTTCAAGGAATTCCAACAGATTTGTCAGGCAAGATTTTCTCTTAAGGAAACCATGCTGACTTAGGCCTATTTTGTCATGTGTCTCCAAATACATCATTAATAACAGACTGCAGCACTGAAGTCAGGCTAACTAGCCTGTAATTTCGTATCTTCTGCCTCCCTGTCTTCTTAAGTCAAGTCAAGTCACTTTTTATTGTCGTTTTGACCATACTATGTACAGAAAACAGTAAAAACGAGACAATGTTTTTCAGGACCCTGGTGCTACATGAAACAATACAAAAACTACACTGAACTACGTGAAAACAACACAGAAAAAGAAAACTACACCGGACTGCATAAAGTGCACAAAACAGTGCAGGCATTACAATAAATAATAAACAGGACAATAGGCACAGTAGAGGCCAGTAAGTTTGTGTCAGTCCAGACTCTGGGTATTGAGGAGTCTGATAGCTTGGGGGAAGAAACTGTTACATAGTCTGGTAGTGAGAGTCTGAATACCTTGGTGCCTTTTCTCAGATGGCAGGAGGGAGAAGAGTTTGTATGAGGGGTGCGTGGGGTCCTTCATAATGCTGTTTGTTTTGCAGATGCAGTGTGTAGTGTAAATGTCTGTAATGGCAGGAAGTGAGACCCCAATGATCTTCTCAGCTGACCTCACTATCCGCTGCAGGGTTTTATGATCCGAGATGGTGCAATTTCCGAACCAGGCAGTTCAGAACCAGATGCAGCTGCTCAGGATGATCTCAATACAATCCCTGTAGAATGTGATGAGGATGGGGGGTGGGAGATGGACTTAAAGAGTGGAGTGACATTTGCAGTCTTCCAGAATTTAGTGATTCTTGAAAGATCATTACTGTTGCCTCCACAATCTCTTCACCTACCTTTTTCAGAACCCTAGGGTGTAATCCATCTGGTCAAGGTGACTTATTTACCTTCAGTCCTTTCAACTCCCCAACCGCTCCAGCATCATTTTCTAGTGGTCTGATATCCTCTCCTATCTCTCTTTTATTCTTTATATATCTGAAAATCATTTTGTATCCTTTTTTATATTATTAGCTACCGGAGAAAATTGGCCTGCCGTCATATTGTGGCGACCCATTTCCTAGCGCACTCGATCCGGCTCACAAATAGCCAGGGCGGGATCAGGAAGGCTTTAAAGTGAGGCTGCGAAGTTCGAATAAAATCTTTTTGTAACTGCAGTTCACCGACTCCGTGTCGTTATTTCAGCGCTGCGTGTAGCACACGGCTACAATATTTCTCTTTTCTATCATTTTTCATCTCTTCTCTCTTTATGACTTTTTAGTTGCATTCTGGTGGTTTCTGTAAGGTTCCCAATCCTCCGCCTTCCCATTATTACAAACAATTAGTAAAAGTTAGAAAAAAAAGACTCATCAGAGCATCAGACACAAAATGTTGGAGGAGGAAGATATCAGAACATACTAGTTACCTTCCTCTGCCTAACCTTCTCTGGCCAAAGCCCTAACTCCCCACTTTTATGCTGGTCCACTCTCAAAATGGCAGTTGTATCTTACCTCACCTTCCTTGGTTGAAGTGCCCTCTAATTAACCAATCAATGAGACACTGACTCTCGGCTCTTGACTACCTGTAAAAGTGAAACTAACAGGTAATGAGGTTTGTCCTTTTAAAGGTCCCTGTCTTCACTCTCAGTTCCTGACTCTTGTGAAAGTGAAACTTGTGCATATGACAATAAACTCAACCTTGACTACCAGGCCAACTAATGACCTTTACCACCTGCAAAAACAAGGGCTGCAGCTTCATTCCCTCTCCAGTTTTCCAAGTTCCAGGTTAAGAACTGTGCCAGGAGAAATAACCTAGAATTCCTTGAAATTCATTGAAAATTCAGAGACTGAAGATACTGGTAAGTGCTAGATAGATTCGGCAGTTCAGGAGAGGGTATAATTGAGTAAAGATTTCAGGTAGAAAATCCTTCATTAGAACTGGGGAAGAAAGAAAATTGAGTTACAGGAAGAAGGATGGATAGGATTAAGGAAATAAGTTAAGCCATTGGCAGAATGAGGAAGAAGGCTTGGTCTCTGAGATGACTATTTTTGTTCAGGACATAGAGGGGTGAAATTCCATTACTTGGAGTTCAGCAAGGTGTGCAATGTCACATGTTACTGAAATCTGACACACTGTAATTTCAGAGTGCAGCAGGGCAGAGGTGCTAAGTAGCCATTTTAGTACGACCACATCAACAACTCATGTATCTGTTCCTACTAGGCTGGAATCCGGAGGCTGGAAGCCTGTCCTGGTGTTATCGGACCGCGTATGTGCTCGGGCAGCAGGGAGGAATGGGGCTTGTTTTTGCTGCTGTTGTTTTGTTGCTTGACATGTTCTGTGTAGTTCTGTGCGTTGTTGGAATGCTATGTCGATGCCAGATGTTGTGGTGATATTTGGGGGCTGCCCCAGCACACCCTTGGTTCGTTGTTTGTTGTTAACATAACACATTTCACTATATGTTTCGATATGCACTAACCAGTAAACCAAAATCATGAACGTTGTCCTAGTCCCAGTGTGGCAAATAGTTGGTTATGGATACTTCCCATTCTCAGTGAACTGATGAAGTCTGCTGGATAAACTTGTTGGAATGCTTTGCAGAAACAATAGGCAGGATAGATATAGGAGAGTCAGTGGATGGTGTTTACTTTGGTTTTCTAAAGGTCTTTCACAAGATGCCTCAAATAGGATTGCTAAACAAGATTATTACAGGAACGGTATTACAAGAATGATAGTAGCGTGGATAGAACATTGGCTGACTGGCAGGAGTCAATGAGTGGTAATAAAGCAGACCTTTACTGGTTGGCTGCTGGGGACTAGTGTTCCTTAGGGGGTTGGTGTGGAGGCCTTGTCATTGGGTACATTTAAAGCAGAGGTTGTGAGGTTCTTGATTAGTAAAGGTGTCAAGGTTATGGAGAAAAGCAGATGAATGGCATTGAGAGGGATAATAAGTAAGCCATGATGGAACAGAGGAGCAGACTCGATGGGCTCACTGGCCTAATTCTGCTGCTTGTCTTCTTGCGTTATCTCATTCCTATTTGCTGGAGAGCAGTAGGCAGGATATGCAGGTGATTTTTTAATATATGAGTGCACCCTTGTTTGGTACATTTGATTGCATATGCATTACTTTGATGGAAATACATGGCACTTCTCCCCTGTAATGGAACAACACCCAGCTGGTGTACAACCAAAGGCAACAAATCTCCTGTGGAGACAGCACCCGTACAAAGCTCTGAGTCGGTACTGCAATGCTTACACATTTTCACTTTTGCAGCACTGAAAGGTGAGAAATTAGTCAGAGACACTACACAAAGTTGGAGTTCATCAGTATCATGGTGAAATTGATCATAACTTTAATCCTAGAAAGTGTCAGCTTTAGGCTCTGTACAATGTGATGTGGAAAAGTGGAACCTGCATCACCAATGCTCCTGGGCACCTTCTGTAGATGTTCATATAATATCCAAGGCATCTCATTAACTTTCATCTTTATGCCATGGCTTTTCGGTCCTCAACTGAAGCTGAACTAAGGTATGTCCTTACTTGCTGAAGAGAGGGTATATGATCTGTGCCTACCATCTGACCTGGCTGTAGTCCACTGACGTTTGGTGATGCACCATATGTAGATCTGGCATCCTCTACTGAAAGTGCTAGGATCTGAACTGATGCAAGTGTCTATCACAGAAAAAAATGTGGTCCCTTCTACAGCCTCTGATTGCTTAGCAGCTGTGGACTTGGCAGGTTGTACTGTTTGAAATGAGAATGACAGTAGGATATGGTTATAGTAAGAGATGGGAAAGGTAAGAGGTGCATGTTTAAACCATCTAAATCTTGGGGTCTGAGTCCATTGGACACTGCTGTGCAGGTTGACTCTGTAGTTAAGAAGACATACAGTGCATTGGCTTTCATCAATCGTGGGATTGAGTTTGAGAGCCAAGAGATAATGTTACAGCTGTATAGGACCCTGGTCAGACCCCACTTGGAATACTGTGCTCAGTTCTGGTCGCCTCACTACAGGAAGGATGTGGAAATTATAGAAAGGGTGCAGAAGAGATTTACAAGAATGTTGCCTGGATTGGGGAGCATGCCTTTAGAGAATAGGCTGAGTGAACCCGGCCTTTTCTCCTTGGAGTGGCGGAAGGTGAGAGGTAACCTGATAGAGATGTATAATATGATGAGAGGCATTGATTGTGTGGATAGTCAGAGGCTTTTTTCCAGGGCTGAAATGGCTAACATGAGAGGGCACAGTTTTAAACTGCTTGGAAGTAGGTACAGAGGAGATGTCAGGAGTAGTTTTTTTTACGTAGAGAGTGGTGAGTGCGTGGAATGGGCTGCCGGCGACAGTGGTGGAGATGGATACGATGGGGTCTTTTAAGAAAATCCTGGATAGATACATGGAGGTTAGAAAAATAGAGGGCTATGGGTAACCCTAGTTAATTTCCCTGGTAAGTATATGTTTGGCACAGCATTGTGGGCCAAAGGGCCTGTATTGTGCTGTAGGTTTTCTATGTTTTTATGTTACTAAAGGAGTATCTGATACAACACCATAGACTATACTTGAGTACCATCCCGAATAGATCTGTACTTTTAAATAGCCCACCACTCTCTTATAAAGTGTCAATCATTTACTAAAGACTACAAGAACTGAGAATTACTAACATTTCCAAATTTCCTCAGCCATAACCGATTTTCCATTGCATTCCTACTACTTAACAAATTCACATTAAGGAAACCTTTTAGATCAAAAATGTTTGCAGTCTGGTTTTGCACTATATGGATGTTATGTGTAGTGCTAATACCAACATATTATCAAAAATATATAAAATTGTGACACTCATGCTGTAAGGAATGATTAATCTCTGTAAAGTGGTAACAACCAGCCCGTGTGTTTCGGAGACCTGCTTACATGTTAGGCAGGTGACAACACCATTTCTGACCTGTAAGGAAAGCTAGGCATTGTTAAAATATGCTCTCTTTTACATCATGTGCTCTCAATGAGGTTGTGAGGGAAAGGATAATGGTACAAAGGTCACTTGGAGGAGATCCCAGGACTGTGTTCACTCTCCAATGTACAGATGGTCCCGGATGCAGATGGCATTTGGTCACAGAATGAGGAAGCAGTGAATAATAGCTCACAGAAAGCATGCTCTGCTGCTAAAAACCATAAGTAAAATTTAAAGGGAATAATTGTTACTCTATGATAATGGGATCGATATGGTATTTTAAGTCTCAGATATGTTCAATGTGATGAATTCCTCGCTGAACTGTGAGTTAACTATGAAAGTTGTGAGCGATGACCTTTGAATCCAGTTTCTCCCAGTAAATAAGTAATAGGCATTGAAGATGTCATTAAATACAGGATCAAGATGGGGAAATTCCATGACTGAATTGTAACAGGAAATGTTTGCTCCAATTTCTTGATGAGTTGGACTGTAAGCAATAAATAAATTATCCATACTTCTTCCTCATTGGAAATGGGTTTAGTTTCCAAGACTGAGTGAATTAGTTACTTAGTATTTTCCAGAAGAGGTTTTAATCAATAAACAGAAACCTATACTTGAAGTGTGTTCGTGAAGCTTCTCACAAGTAACCAACATATTTATGCCGAGATTAACAGTGCAGGCCAGATTTTGTAGGCAATGGCCTGTTGTCTGCAGTTAGAGTTAGGCAGCCACCCGAACACATATTTACCTGCCACTAAAGCAGAGGGCGAAAAGCATCTTGGACTCCTATTTAATACCATTTAATAGTGTACTGAAGAAGTACTGAAGAAGCACTATGTCTAAAATCCCCTCTAAGCTTTGACAGCCGACATGCCACCCCTAGGTTCAGGAACAGTTATTGCCCTACAACTATTAGGTTCCTGAACAAGGCATGGACAACTTCAATTGCCACTACTCTGAGCTAATTCTGTAACTTACAGACTGGCTTCAAAGGGCGCTTTACAACTCATGTTCTTAGTATTATTTTTTATTTGTAGTTTGTCATTTGCATGTTGTCATTCTTTGCCTGCTTTATGTATTTCTGTGAATTTTATGTTTTTTCCTGTAAATGCCTGCACAAAAATGAATCTCAAGGTAGTATATGGTAACATATTCATACTTTGATAATAAGTTTACTTTCCAGCTGTGCGGACATTATTTTAAGAAGTTTTTCATTTAGATATGAAATAATTTAGAAATAGAATTTATTAAATCAATAGAATATCACTAATTTAAAACATCAAACCAGGGGCTCCCAATCTGGGGTGCCCGCACCCTCAGGGGGTGCGAGATGGAATTTCAGGGGGTGCGACAAAGAGTGGCTTGTGTCCTTGAGTGACGAGTCAAGAGTCATCACTCAGCCAGCTGCCAGTGTGCCTTGAGAAGTGATAGTAACGTTTGTCCCAAGCACACTCCAGTCTCCCGCTGCCCAAGTCGAGAGAGACGTAAACTCACACCAGTCTTCCTGCTGCCCGAATCAGCGCTGAGGATTCTCATCAATGTTACCTGGGAAGTTACACCTTAGAGTTGAGGAGTCTCATCAGCGTTAGCTAGAAGGTTACATCTCAGAGTTAAAAATCATCTCACAATGCTAAAATCTTTATACAACCCGAATCAACCATCGAGTAACAACTTTGCATTAAAACCAAATCCTCAGACAGTAGGTAAATTATTCAATTACAAAATTTTAAAAAGCCGCATTTTGATAAAAAGCAGCTGAAGTCATCCATTCATATTCATCTCAATGCATTACAGAAGTTTTTGAATTTCAAAGGTTTTTATTCTCTTAAAAGGTTTTTTTCTTGAATCATTGATAATAGACAATAGGTGCAGAAGTAGACCATTTGGCCCTTCGAGCCTGCACCACCATTCTGAGATCATGGCTGATCATCTACTATCAATACCCAGTTCCTGCCTTGTCCCCATATCCCTCGATTCCCCTATCCATAAGATACCTATCTATCTCCTTCTTGAAAGCATCCAGAGAATTGGCCTCCACTGCCTTCCGAGGCAGTGCATTCCAGACCCCAACAACTCTCTGGGAGAAGAAGTTTTTCCTTAACTCTGTCCTAAATGACCTACCCCTTATTCTCAAACCATGCCCTCTGGTACTGGACTCTCTCAGCATCTGGAACATATTTCCTGCCTCTATCTTGTCCAATCCCTTAATAATCTTATATGTTGCAATCAGATCCCCTCTCAATCTCCTTAATTCCAGCGTGTACACGCCCAGTCTCTCTAACCTCTCTGCGTAAGACAGTCTGGACATCCCAGGAATTAACCTTGTGAATCTACGCTGCACTTCCTCTACAGCCAGGATGTCCTTCCTTAACCCTGGAGGCCAAAACTGTACACAATACTCCAGGGGTGGTCTCACCAGGGCTCTGTACAAATGCAAAAGGATTTCCTTGCTCTTGTACTCAATTCCCTTTGTAATAAAGGCCAACATTCCATTAGCCTTCTTCACTGCCTGCTGCACTTGCTCATTCACCTTCAGTGACTGATGAACAAAGACTCCTAGATCTCTTTGTATTTCTCCCTTACCTAACTCTACACCATTCAGATAATAATCTGCCTTCCTGTTCTTACTCCCAAAGTGGATAACCTCACACTTATTCACATTAAACATCATCTGCCAAGTATCTGCCCACTCACCCAGCCTATCCAAGTCACCCTGAATTCTCCTAACATCCTCATCACATGTCACACTGCCACCCAGCTTAGTATCATCAGCAAACTTGCTGATGTTATTCTCAATGCCTTCATCTAAATCATTGATGTAAATCGTAAACAGCTGTGGTCCCAATACCGAGCCCTGTGGCACCCCACTAGTAACCACCTGCCATTCCGAGAAACAACCATTCACCATTACCCTTTCCTTTCTATCTGCCAACCAGTTTTCTATCCATGTCAATATCTTCCCCCCAATGCCATGAGCTCTGATTTTACCCACCAATCTCCTATGTGGGACCTTATCAAATGCCTTCTGAAAATCAAGGTACACCATATCCACTGGATCTCCCTTGTCTAACTTCCTGGTTACATCCTCAAAAAACTCCAATAGATTAGTCAAGCATGATTTGCCCTTGGTAAATCCATGCTGGCTTGGCCCAAACCTATCACTGCTATCTAGATATGCCACTACTTCATCTTTAATAATGGACTCTAGCATCTTCCCCACTGTTGATGTTAGGCTGACAGAATGATAGTTCTCTGTTTTCTCCCCCCTCCTTTCTTAAAAAGTGGGATAACATTAGCCATTCTCCAATCCTCAGGAACTGATCCTGAATCTAAGGAACATTGGAAAATGATTACCAATGCATCTGCAATTTCCGGGGCCACCTCCTTTAGTACCCTAGGATGCAGACCATCTGGACCTAGGGATTTGTCAGCCTTCAGTCCCATCAGTCTACTCATCACAGTTTCCTTCCTAATGTCAATCTGTTTCATTTCCTCTGTTACCCTATGTCCTTGGCCCATCCATACATCTGGGAGATTGCTTGTGTCTTAGTGAAGACAGATCTAAAGTACTTATTAAATTCTTCTGCCATTTCTCTGTTTCCCATAACAATTGCACCCAATTCATTCTTCAAGGGCCCAACATTGTTCTTAACTATCTTCTTTCTCTTCACATACCTAAAAAAGCTTTTGCTATCCTCCTTTATATTCCTGGCTAGCTTGCGTTTGTACCTCATTTTTTTCTCCCCGTATTGCCTTTTTAGTTAAGTTCTGTTGTTCCTTAAAAATTTCCCAATCATCCGTCCTCCCACTCACCTTAGCTCTGTCATACTTCCTTTTTTTAAAATGCTATGCAATCTCTGACTTCCTTTGTCAACCACTGTGGCCCCTTTCCCCCCTTTGAATCCTTCCTTCTCCGGGGGATGAACTGATTTTGCACCTTGTGCATTATTCCCAAGAATACCTGCTATTGCTGTTCCACTGTCTTTTCTGCTAGGCTATCCATCCAGTTAACTTTGGCCAGCCCCTCCCTCATGGCTCCATAGTCTCCTTTGTTCAACTGCAACACTGACACCTCTGATCTGCCCTTATCCTTCTCAAATTGCAGATAAAAACTTATCATATTATGGTCACTACCTCCTAATGGATCCTTTACCTCAAGATCGCTTATCAAATCCTGTTCATTCCACAACACTAAATCCAGAATAGCCTTGTCCCTGGTCGGCTCTCGTACAAGCTGTTCCAAGAATGCATCCTGTAGGCACTCTACAAACTCCTTATCCTGGGGTCCAGCACCAACCTGATTCTCCCAGTTCACCTGCATGTTGAAATCCCCCATAACTACTGCGACATTACCTTTGCCACATGCCAATGTTAATTCCCTATTCAACTTGCACCCAATATCCATGCTACTGTTTGGTGGCCTGTAGACAACACCCATTAGGGTCTTTTTGCCCTTACTGTTCCTCAGTTCTATCCACACAGACTCTACTTCTCCTGATCCTATGTCCCCCCTTGCAAAGGACTGAATCTCATTCCTCACCAACAGGGCCACCCCCGCCCACATTTCTGTCTATATGATAGCACGTATACCCTTGTACATTCATTTCCCAGGTCTGATCTCCCTGAAGCCATGTCTCCGTTATCCCAACAACATCATAGTTACCCATTCGCACCTTCAAGCTCATCGACCTTATTTCTGACACTTCATGTATTCAGATATAGAATTTTTAGCCCATTTCTCCTCTCTCTCTTTAAATCGCTACCTATTGTGCTTAACCCAGCTCCCCGAACTCCCATCGGGCTATACGCTCCTTGAATTTTGTTGTCCTTCCTAAATTTACTTATTCTTTCTGCACATTTTGAATTGTGTTAGTTGAGGAGGTATCATGGTTAGCACCGAGGACTTTGAATCCTGTGGTGGGAGTTCATATCTCCAGTAATCGTCGGAAATAGGTGTGTAAATTCAGTACAGAGCAGCCTAATAAGTCACGTTGCGTCCCCGTAGCATTTCCACCTGACGATTTATCTTGGCGTAACCGCAGATAATATAGTAATATAATATTCGAAAGCGTATTTCTCGCGATACTTTGCTGTAGGCATGTCTGGTTGAGTAAAGCAGTAATCCCTGACTTAGTCAGATAGTTTTTTTCATATTAGCTCATATTTTTCTCTTTACCCTTAACCCTTCATCATGTCAAAAAGAAGGAAATGGAAAGATAACTATGTATGCTTTGGTTTCACTTGCACAACAGGAAATGATGGCTTGCAAAAACCCCAGTGCATTCTTTGTAGCGTTGTGTTTTCCAACTCAAATCTGAAGCCATCCAAGAAAAAGCATGGTGGAGCTGATGTTGAAGGGCATGATGTTGGGTCATTGAAAATCATAAGAGCTCATTTTGCTTCACAAGGAACTCTTCCAAAATTAGGTTTTGTTTCTGTTGAAAAACCACTACTTCTTACTTCATACCAGGTGGCATATAAAGTGGCCAAATCCAAGAAGCCCCATACAATTGCAGAAGATCTCATCAAGCCATGTGCACTGGAAATGGCAACAATTATCCTGGGCAAAGAAGAAAGAAAAAAATTTGAACAGGTGCCCCTATCAAATATTGTCATTCACAACCGAATCAGTGATTTGAGTGAAGATATTTTGGACCAAGTTATCTCAGATGTCAGAGCTGGTCCTCTTAAAATCTCTATTCAGTTGGATGAGTCAACTGATGTCTCCAGTTATAGTCAACTCATCACGTTAGTGAAGTATGTCAATGATGGTGCTGTGAAGGAAGATTTCCTGTTTTGTAAAGATCTGAAACAAACACAACTACAAAGAATGTGATGCAGCTGGTGAAAGACTTCTTTGCCAAACATGATTTAGATAACAAAGTCGTTGGTTCTGTGTGCACTGATGGGGCACCTGCAATGCTTGGAAATAAATCTGGCTTTTCTGCATTGATGAAAAAGGAGATTCCAGACAAGTTCCCCATTGTTTTCTTCATCGGCATGCTTTGGCATCAAAAACATTGCCTCCAAATTTGAAGTAAGTCCTTGATAATTGTGTGAAGATCATCAACTGGATCGGGGGCGTGCTTTGAACCATCGCATCTTCAAATCATTTTGTGAGAATCTGGGAAGTGAGCATTCAGCTTTGCTTTTCCACACAGAAGTCCGTTGGTTGTCACAAGGACAAGCTTTAACCTGCTTCTTTGAACTGCGGGACAAAATCAAAGTTTTTCTGAGGAGCGTGAACGTGATCTGGTTGGGGCAATGGAATCACAGGAATTCACCCAAATGCTGGCTTACTTAGCTGACATTTTCATTCGTATGAATGACCTGAGTGTTTCTCTTCAAGGAAAAGGGATAAACATATTGAAGGCTTGTGAAAAGTTAAATGCCTTCAAAGAAAAGTTACGTCTTTGGCGTCGAAGGATGGAAAGAGGCAGTCTCTCAAATTTTCGTTCACTAGAAGAGATGGTTGATGATGCTGGATCCATAACTCCTACTGTGCGTGAAGAAATTGTGGCTTATTTGGAAATGCTGTCAGAATCGTTTGATGGATATTTTGTTGCTGGAGACCTGAAGATTTCGGAAGAATGGATCATGAATCCATATTCCTACAATTTGGAGAAAATGTCAGATGATGAAGAGCTGAAGGAAGATCTTATTGATTTGCGGACAAATCGAGCTCTTGAAATGCAATTTGAAAGCAAGACTTTGGAGGAGTTTTGATGTGCAGCACTGGATATGTTCCCAAGACTTGGTGGAAAAGCACTCCGTGTCCTCATTCCATTTACAACAACATACCTGTGTGAATCTGGATTCAGTTCTCTTTTGTCAATCAAGACAAAATCTAGGAATCGCCTGAATCCACAGGCAGTCCTGTGGATCGCAGTCAGCAAGAAAATTCCACGTTTTGACAAAATCATGAATGAGAAGCAGGAGCAAAGAAGTCATTGAATTTTATGTTCACAATTGGGATTGATTTTACTGATTATAATTTTTTCTGAATAAATTAGAATCTAATTGCTCAATTTATATTTGCATTTTATGCAATGAGTTAAAAGCTTATCTTTTTTAAGTTCAATTTGTTCACCCGCAGTATTGTATGTGGTTCAATTTGTGGTTCAAAAATTAGAAATTAGACTTCTTCATCTTCAAATGTCATATTACTTTTGTAGGGGGTGCGAACATTAATCAAACATTTCCTAGGGGTGTGGGGCATAGAAAAGGTTGGGAACCACTGCATTAAACTGAACAAGAATAATTTTAGGATGAACTCATTTTCCTCTTTCTTTTTGCAACCACTGAGGTCATGGATCTTGTGCCAGGTTAGGCAGTGCAGGATACAAGAGATGATATTTATATTAAGAAATCTTAGTAAAATGGGGCACTGCCTCTGGAAATCATGTGGAAGAAAGGGGTGAAGCAAATTGTTTTATTGTTCTAAACAGCATGCACAAAATGCTGGAGTATCTCAGCAGGCCAGGCAGCATCTGTGGAAAGAGTACAGTCGACACTTCGAGCTGAGACGCTTTATCAGGACTGGAAAAAAGATGAGATGAAAGAAACTGGGGGGAGAGAAGGAAGAAGCACAAGGTGAAAGGTGACACTGGGGAGGGCAGGGGAGAGGTGAAGTAGTGAGCTGGGAACTTGATTGGTGAAAGAGATACAGGGCTGAAGAAGAGGGAATCTGATAGGAGAGGACAGAAGGATGTGGAAGAAAGAAAAGGGGGAGGAGTACTGGAGGGAAGTGAAAAGGTGTGGTGTCACTCCACTATTTTTCCTACGCTACATTGACAACTGCATTGGTGCTGCTACCTGCACCCATGCCGAGCTCGTTGACTTCATTAACTTGCCTTCAACTTCCACCCTGCCCTCCAATTTACCTGGTCCATTTCCGACACCTCCCTCTCCTTTCTCGATCTCACTTTCTCTGTCTCTGGAGACAGCGCATCCACTGATGTCCATTATAAACCCACTGATTTTCATGGCTACCTGGAATATAGCTCTTCCCATTCTGTTACTTATAAAAAAAATTCCATCCCCTTCTCTCAGTTCCTCCCTCTCTGCCACAACTGTTCTTAGGATGAGGTGTTTCATTCGAGAACTAAGGGGATGTTCTCCTTCTTCAAAGAAAGAGGCTTCCCTTCCTCTACCATCAATGTTGCCCTCAGCTGCATCTCTTCCAATTTGCACACGTCTGCCCTCACCTGAGCCTCCTGCCACCGCACCAGGGATAGGGTTCCTCTTGTCCTCCCTACCACCCCACCAGCCTGCACATCCAACACGTTATTCTCTGTAACTTCCACCATCTCTAACAGGATCCCACCACCAAGCACATCTTTCCCTCCCCCCTCCCACCCCCTGCTTTCTGCTTTCCTGGATCACAACCTGCGCGACTCCCTTGTCCATTCGACCCTCCCCACTGATCTCCCTCCCGGCACTTATTCTTGCAAGCAAACAAATGCTACACCTGCCCCTACACCTCCTCCCTCACTACCATTCAGGGCCCCCAAAGGTCCTTCCAGGAGAGGTGACACTTCACCTCTGAGTCTGTTGGGGTCATCGACTGTATCCAGTGCTCCCGGTGTGGCCTGTTGTATATCATAGAACCATAGAACCATAGAACATTACAGCACAGAAACAGGCCCTTTGGTCCTTCTTGGCTGTGCTGAACCATTTTTTTTGCCTAGTCCCACTGACCTGCACCAGGACCATATCCCTCCATACCCCTCTCATCCATGTATCTATCCAAGTTTTTTGGCCCATTTGTTCAGCTGGTCCAAATTCCTCTGCAAGCTTTGAAAACCTTCCTCACTGTCCACTGCACTTCCGGTCTTTGTATCATCAGCAAATTTGCTGATCCAATTTACCACATTATCATCCAGATCACTGATATAGATGACAAATAACAATGGACCCAGCACTGATTCCTGTGGCACATAACCTGTGTCGGTGAGACCTGATGCAGATTGGGAGACCATTTCACTGAGGACCTATGCTCTGTCAGCCAGATAAAGCGGGATCTCCCAGTGGCCACCCATTTAAATTCCACTTCCCATTCCCATTCCGACATGTCAGTCTACAGCCTCCTCTACTGTTGTCAAGAGGCAACACTCAGGTTGGAGCAGCAGCACCTTATATTACGACTGGGTAGCCTCCAGCCTGATGGCATGAACATTGATTTGTCAAACTTCTGGTAATGCCCCCCTCCACACCTTCACCATTCTCCATTCCCATTTCCCTCTCTCACCCTATCACCTTACCTGCCCATCAGCTCCCTCTGGTGCTCCTCCCTCTTTTTCCATGACCTTCTGTCCTCTCCTGTTAGATTCCCCTTCTCCAGCCCTTTATCTTTTTCACCAATCAACATTCTAGCTCTTTAGTTTACCCCTTCCCCCCACCTTCCTGGTTTCACCTAGCACGTTGTGGCTCTTCCTGCCCTCCCCCCCACTTCCTTATTCTGATTTCTCTTTGTATTTTCCAGTCCTGATGAAGGGTCTCGGCCTGAAACGTCGACTGTTCTCTTTTCCATAGATGCTTCCTGGCCTGCTGAGTTCCTCCACCATTTTGTGTGTGTTGCTTGGATTTCCAGCATCCGCAGATTTTCTCTTATTTGTCACTGTTCTGAATTTGGCAAAAGATTTATAATATCTATAGTTAACTACAGGCATGTGCAGGTCCTAATGTACTTTATTTAAATGATTAGGTACTCATGTTTCTGTTCAGGCTGCCGGAATTTGTCTGCTAGGACTGAGTCCTTTATTTTCTTTCACAGTGAATAATATGAATTAGAACTGAATGGTTCTATTGTATATTTCTCTTTTTTTTTGAACAATCCTTCAGGATCAATTGAGAATATTGTGAGAGAGTTTAATACTTTGCACTAAAAATTCTTTTCATTTCAAAATGACTGCTGTTAGCAGCTATTCTATTTTGCTGATTATTTTTAATGTGCATAGTTCTGTGGTTCACAAATGTAACGTTCATGAATATAAACCTTTGGGACTGTAATATGGTTGGCATTTGTCACTGCTCTCTGATCCATCATTAAAAACAAAGCGGCTGAGATTCTTGTTGAAGAATTGTCATCAGAAGCAGGTGATCATCTGTGTTTTGATGTGTCATCTGTCACGTGACCAGCACTGAAATGGATGATCTGTTTTTGGAATGAACTGTACGTGGGGATGCTCAGGATAAAGTAAAGATTATTGTGTTATTTTAGTGACAAGATTGTTCAGATATTTGAAAGGTAAGGGGTTCAAGGAGCTGATTTATTTCTATGGATATTTAAATAAATGAAACTGAAGAAATCCATGCTCATTTGTGACTGTTCACTGGATATGGTAATCAGTGCTTGCTGCCCGAATGAATCTCTGCTGCTTTTCCACTGTTAAATATTCATTTATTTCTTGAAGATTGGATGTTCTTCCAAAATTCAAAATTTATTTGTGCTAAGTTGTATATCAGTAGTAGTAGATCAAATATATCATATTTTGATCTGGATCAGTTGTGATTAATTATTATGTGCTGTGTTTGTGAAGTATTTTGTTTATAGCTTTATTTGCTGGGCATTAGTAGAGTGAAGAAAACAATGAAATATGAGCTGTGTCATTTGCAAATAGTTAACAATAGAATTTCTGATGCGGTATTCTCCTAATTTGTTTTAGTTGATGTAAAGTCAGTAGAAGCTGACATATTTCAGGAATACGCTATAGTTTGATGTGTGTAAATACTTTTCAAATTCAGTATTTTTAATATAAAAGGAGATTAAAGGCCAAGGAGAAAACAAAAAAGTTGCTGCTGTTTAACAATGCCTTGTGAAAAATATACATTGAAAAAGCTATGCAAAGCAGGTCAGAATGAGAGTAGTTATACAAATGTATTAAGTGCTCAGTGTGTGCTCTGTTGATCAGACACAGCTGCAAGGCTCCATTGTAGAACATTGTGTATAGCCGATGCTTCTAAATTTCCATCATTCATGCATATCTCAAAGCAGATTGACATCAGATAGTTACTTTGGTGGCAGAAAATACAGTGTGACAGAGTGTCATGAATTTTATGCCTTTCTTTCTTGTAATTTGAACCGCAGTGTTCAATTGAAAGACAGGTTTGATGCTGGAATAGAAAGATATTCAAATTAGAACACAAGAATTTAATATGAATGTTGTCATGGGAAGTATATTTACACAATTAGTGAAGGCTTCTGGGTAGATTTTGGAAAGGAAGCTATTGGTGAATAAGTATATTCGTGTCTTTCTAAATGTAGCTACTTCAGAAATATCTTTCAATAACTATGCTTGGTTCTCTGTCATATTTTCAGTTAGTAGTTTATGGAGTTTTCACTTCACAGTAAAAAAAAATCACTTTAATCATTTTTTTATTCTCCAACAAAATAATGCCCTTTGTAAAGAGTAAGGGAGAGATATATGTACTGTGCTCTCTCTATGTGCTATAGAGAATTATTATTTAACATCGATAATCTGTACTATATTTGATGTTTTATTAATGATAAAGTAAGTATGATTTTTTTGTGGTCCATAGACTATTGAAGTTCTGTTAGCAGTAAAATTTATCATTTCACTTTAGAATGAAAAGCTAATTTTTTCCCCTGTAATTTATGTAGTGGCGTGATGAGCATAATTTCAGATACTGTGTGTTCTGAGATGATGTTAGTTTTAACAAATCTACTGAACCTTTAAGAGCAATTGGCTATCTGTAAGAAGTTCATGTGTTCTCCCCGTGACTACATGGTTTCCTCCAGGCGTACCGCGGTGTTCCCTTCCACAGTCCAAAGACGTTCCGGTAAGTAGGTTGTTTGGTCATTGTAAATTGTCCTGTGATGAGCCGTGATTTGTTTGGACATTAGTTAAATAGGTGGGGCACTGCAGGCGGCACAGCTTGTTGTGCCGGAGAGGCCTGGTCCGTGCTGTATCTCAAAATAAAAAATAATAACAATGAATTGGAATGCTTTTGAAGTACTGAAGGGTAGTCTGCTGCTGATGAGTGAGCCACTTGCATTCATGTGATGTTGAAAGATACAGTTCCTTGCATCTTGGCCCTGGCCAAAGTCTTCCAAGATAATCAAAGAGGCATAGTGTAGCCTGACTGCAAATGTCAGCTTCCATATCTTGGATCACTCATCCAGTTCACCAGCTGTCAAAGTTGTGAGTTAATTTTTTATTTGTGAGTGACTTTGGAAATTACAAACTTTAATTTGGACATTAGTAAAAGCTAGAGAGTCAATTAAAAAACAGTAAAAGCATTTACACGTAGTTAAGTACATCTAAGTCCATTTTAATCAACTGAATTGACAAATTGGAAGGGAATTAACTGCTGCTTACTCTTCACCCCACTTCACACACTGTACACTTCATTGTCATTTCTTCCTGTGGAAACCAATGGACTGGCAGATCTTTTACAAAGTTAACCCGGGACAGACTCGATGGCTGATTTCTTGAGTCTAATTGCAGGACGTTTGAGAAGACCTGTAGCACTTGTCTAAAATCTGTGAGGTATCCACAGTTCAATGCTGCTGTCACAAGTGGATCTGCTACTTTATAACTGGAAGGCTAGAGCATCTTGATTTCAATGTTTCTTGATAGCTGATACATTGAAGAGCTCAGGGCAGATAATGTACCACTTAGCAGACAACAAATTCAAAATGGTGGAGGAGCTCAGCAGCTCAGACAGCATCTGTGGAGAGGAATGAACAGTCAATATTTTGGGCCAAGATGACTCCTTCATCAGGATAGGAAAGGAAGGAGGAGGAAGCCAGAATAAGAAGGTGAGGGGAAGAGAAAGGAGCATGAACCCTTCCCCTTTAATTAGACCATTGTGACTTTGACTCATTGGAGGCTGTCTAGTCCATACTCAATCGTTCTACTGTTTTCATTATAGGCAAGTTATATGTACACTTTTTTTTGGCAAGATGTAATTGATAGTGTACAGAATGTGTATTATCTTGCAAAGGCTGAAATCCAAAAGCACATATAATCAAAAATCATGCCAGTTCAAGTGGAAATAAATAGTAATCTTCACATGAATGATTTTTGGCACTGTGGCAGTTATGCAATGAAGATCTATTTTAAACAATATTATCAATGAAATATTTTGAGAAAAGTATGCTCTAGGAACTACTAACTGTGATCTTAGCTGCTTAAGCATTTTGTATGATCCATATATATATATAGATTCCTTGTTTTCTACTTTAGCATTAAGGCCAATTTTAAAAAGAAGAGGGAGACCCAACAAATTATGAAGCATTTGTACTCTTAATGTTTCAACAGTAATTTCTAGATTTAAAAAATTACTGCTAAAAAGAAGAATGTTTTTTTGTTAATGGAATATTCTATTTGCACTTTTCAGGAGATATTTCATAGATCACAATTCATTCTTTAATAATATTTTAGCTTAAAGTTCAAAACACAGTATTTCATTCAAAACTGGCATGAACTGATGATCACTCAGTAGGGAGTAAAAACGCAAAGAGAAAAATGAGAAATAATAGAACAAATTTGAATCTTGAGAAAAAATATTTTAACTGATTAAATGGAGTGAGTGCTTAAATCTGACTTGTAATAACAAAATGAAACCGAATGTGGTTCAATGTGTTGTATTAACTTACGGGTTATCTTATTTTCTTGTATTGAGCTGGTTAACTTGTATTTACCAAGCTCATCAGGAAACATTGCATTACAAGGTTGGTCCAAGTGTGAGAAGTTGTTTTGCTTTGTATTGATGCTGCTAGATTAAAGTTCGATTCCCAATGAAGGTTAGCTTCACACTATTTTAACTGCATACTAAAGTTCAGAGATTGTGATCACGACCAGTAAAGTAACTGTCCTCATAAAATTTGCATACCAGTTTAAAGGAGGCATGAAGGACCAGACAAACTGTTTCTGATGCCATTTCAATTGAATTTTACAGTTAGCTTGAGTGGGGAGATTGTTGTGACTTGCTCATTGGACTGTAGCTGATCACTTGATCAAAAGGAACAAGAGGACCTAAAATGGGAAAATTACAAATGTCTCTCCGCTCTTGAAGAAGGGAGAGAGACAGAAGAAAAGAAACTATAGGCCAGTTAGTCTGACCTCAGTGGTTGGAAAGATGTTGGAGTCAATTATTAAGGATTAGGTCTCAGGGTACTTGGAAGTACATGACAAAATAGGCCGTAGTCAGCATGGTTTCCTCAAGAGAAAATCTTGCCTGACAGATCAGTTGGAATTCTTTGAAGAAGTAACAAGCAGGATAGACAAAGGAAAATCATTTGATGTTGTGTACTTGAATTTTCAGAAGGCCATTGACAAGGTGCCTCACATGAGACTGCTTAAAAAGCTACAAGCCCGTGGTATCATAGGAAAGATTCTAGCATGGATAAAGTAGTGGCTAATTGGCAGGAGGAAATCCTCCAGTTGGCTTCCAGTGACTAGTGGTGTACCACAGGGGTCTGTATTGTGACCAATTCTTTTTACATTATACGTCAATGATTTGGATGATGGAATTGATGGCTCTTTTGCAAAATTTGCAGATGATACAAAGTGCTGCCAGGATAATCAAGGACACAACCCACCCAGCCAACACACTTTTTGTCCCTCTTCCCTCCGGGAGAAGGTTCAGGAGCATGAAGACTCATACGGCCAGATTTGGGAACAGCTTCTTTCCAACTGTGATAAGACTGCTGAACAGATTCTGACCCGGATCTGGGCCATACCTTCCAAATATCTGGACCTGACTTGCACTACCTTACTTTCCCTTTTCTATTTTCTAACTATGATTTATAATTCAAATTTTTATTATATTTACTTCGATGTGTACTTCAGGGAGCGTGAAGCGCAGAATCAAATATCGCTGTGATGATTGTACGCTCTAGTATCAATTGTTTGGTGACAATAAAGTAAAGTAAGGTAGGTGGAGGAGCAGGTAGTTTTGAGGAAGTAGAGAGACTACAGAAGGGCTTGGATTAGAAGAATGGGCAAAGAAATGGCAGGTAGAATACAGTGTTGGGAAGTGTATGGCCATGCAGTTTTGTAGAAGATTTGAAAGGGTTGACTATTTTCTAAATGGAGAGAAAATACAAACACTGACTTGGGAGTTCTTGTGCAGGATTCTCTAAAGAGTAATTTGGAAATTGAGTCTGTGTTGAGGAAGGCAAATGTAATGTTAGCATTCATTTCAAGAGGACTAGAATAGAGAAGCAAGGATATAATTTTTTAAAGCACTAGTGAGGCCTCACTTGGAGTATTTAGAAAGAATGTGCTGAAACTGGAGAAGGTTCAAAGGAGCTTCACAAAAATGATTCAAGGATTGAACCTCTTGTTATGTGAAGAGTGTTTTATGGCTCTGGGCCTGCATTCAATAGAATTCAGAAGAATGAAGGGTGACCTAATTGAAACCTATTGAATGGTGACAGGCATGTTTCTTATTGTGGGAGAGTCTAAGACCAGAAGAGAGAGGTTCAGAATAGTGTCCTTTTAGAAAGGAGATGAGGAGGAATTTCTTTAGCCAGAGAGTGGTAAATCTATGGAATTTATTGCCACAGGCAGCTGTGGAGGCTAAGTCTTTTTGTATATTTAAGGCAGAGGTTAATATATCCTTGAATGGTCAGGGCATGAAGGGATACAGAGGGCAAGGCAGGAGACTGGGGCTGAGAGGAAAAATGGATCAGCTGTGAGGAAATGGCAGAGCAGACTCAGTGGGCCAAATGGCCTAATTCTGCTCCTATATCATATGGTCTAAAAGGAAAATCAAAGTATTTACTTAGTGGAGCAAAATTAGTATCACAGAAAAGTCATGACTTCAGATAACTAACTTGTTTGACTGTCAATGAGATTATTTCTCCACATCCTTTGGTCAGCTTCTTGGTCAATGGTATGAAGATGAATTGTATTCTGGGGCTGAAAAGAAGGCCATTGTGTTTGTTATGCATTTGTCTTGTTATCACGGTCTCCTGAAATTCTTGGGAAGTTAAATACTCTGCATCTTTGAATAATATTTTACCATATTGAAATACGAGGAAAAGTATTGTCAATAAAATGCAACTTAATTATTGACTTTGTTGTTTTTACAATTTGATTTTGAAACTAACGTTGAATGATTTTCCATAAACTACAGATGCTAGTTATTTTGAAAGAAGGCAGAGTTTGTGACATTTGTTGATTTTTGAATTGACATAGAAAATGTGATTACATAAACTAAAAAAAAAGATGTGTGTAGATAGTATTGGGCTATCTTGGATTAGACCCAGTCCATAGCTTATGGTTGATCCCTGATCTGCCCCTGCATTATTACTTCATGATATCCTTGAGATCTTGTAATAATGGAATACTTTTTCATTGTTTCCTTGTGTCTTGGATGATCAGACATTTGAAAAGGAATGAGGAAATCAAATTATTTTAATAATAATTAAGAGGATAAGATTATTTATTTAGAACATTTTAAACTACCAATAATGAATAAACAATATGAAAATAATTAATTTACCAAAGAAAAATCAATAAATAAATTTACTTACTTCATTCAACTTCACTTGCCCCATCTTTGAAATACTCCTACAACCAATGGACTCACTTTCAAGGACTCTTGATCTCATGTTCTCAGAATTTATCGTTTTTTATTTATTTTTGAATTTGCACAGTTTGTTATCTTCTGCATTATAGTTGAATACCAAAGTTGGGCAATTTCATTAATTCTGTAATACTTACTATTCTATAGGTTATTCAGAATGAATCTCAGGGTTGTATATGGTGACATATATGTATTTTAATATTAACATCTACTTTGAACTTTGAGTCCAGTAGCGAGAGGTCAGATGAGTATGCATTCTTCAAATGGATGTCAGTGCATTTTTGCTCCTTATCTTTTCAGTTATTTTGTGCTGGTAGGACTGCTGCTACATTTGTAAAATGTGCAGAGTAGGCTAATGAAGTCAAAATTCTTGCAAGGGTACAATTGTTTGTTTAGATTTCCACTATTCAGCTGTTAGTAAAATGATGGGAACTGATTTCAGGAATAAGGAAGGAAAGGCTTAACAAATTAATAACCATATAATGGAAACTATTTAATTCTTATGAGTTGTTAAGGATTAAAATAGGCTTAGGTACTTGGATATTTTTTCTATTTATATATTGCGTGAATATTAAAATGATGAATATGATTCTAACTTCCTGTTACAGTCGTAAGTGTGATAACTAATCTCCACCTTGCTGCAGCTTTAGACTTAAGTTAGACTTAAGTGAATGCTGTACGAGACTCTGACAGCTAGGGCGAGAAAAGAAATGTGAGGGTGATGATTCTATGGTAGAGAACAAAATGCAGAAGTATTGGATCCAGAAATAGGAATATTGAAAAATACTGAAACCCATATTTTATATATTTTATTAAGTAGTAATGTTAAATAAAAATATACTAAATACGCAATGTTTGTGCAAAGCATGAACAAAATTTCACTTTGTGTTATTGAAGGCTTTGTTTAACAGTACTTGCTGTTTTAATAGATGTTTGAACTCTTCTTTGAAAAGATGATTAAAATAGCTTTCAATTAAAATTATGAATAAGGACAAATCATAGCTATATATGTACACGTCAAATAGCATTCCCAAAGCTCTTAATCTGTAAATGTTAGATATGTGTATTTTAAATAGTAAAACAGCTTTTAATCAAATAAAAATGCATAGATTATTACTGAGATGGATGAGGCCAGTTTATTTATTTCATATTTTACATTTATTTACTTTCTAGGTCTCATTTTTGTAAAAAAAAGTGTCAGGATGTTGTCATTTACTGCTTTTTGACTAAGTGTTGCGCGATGCGCATCAGTTGCTGGGTCTGTGTGGAACTGATATGACCAGTGAATTAAAGCATCAAGACATTTCCACTGCGGACATGCCATCAGTGAGAAATACAATCGTGTTCAGGTTTATTATCACGATCATATATGCGTGAAGTTTGTTCTTTTGTGACAGCATTGTAAAGACATTAAATTAAGTATATATTAAAATAATAGTGCAAATCAAAAGAATGTTGAGGTAGTGTTCATTGGTTCATGGAGCATTCATAAATCTGATGCCATAAGGGAGGAAGCTGTTCTTAAATCGTTGAGTGTGGGTCTTCAATCTCCTGTACCTTCTCCCCCGCCCCCAGCAAGAAATGGGTATGTCTGGGTTAGTGAGGGTCCTTAGTGATGGACACTGGCTTCTGTGTCCTTGATGATGGAGAGGGTTGTGCCTGTGATGGAGCTGACTGACACTACAGCTCTCTGTGGCCTCCCCTTGCAACCATGTGGTTGTGCAGCCTCCATACCGTACTCCAAGACAACCAGTCAGAATGGTCTCCACCAAAATGATGAAATCAGTACCACTTGAGTGTGGGAACACATCTAAGTATCATTTAGGCTATATGGCCATATGCTAATTTATGTCACACGCCCTATTGTAATAGATTTTTACATGACCACGTGTAGGATTATTTACAAAACTGCTACAAGTTCATTTGTAAAGAATTGCATGTTTGGCTGTTCTTACTTGTGAAATGAACGATGTTGCCTTGACAATTTTTGGATATATTTCCTAGTTTTAAAAAGGTACCTTAATCTTCACTTTTATATTTAATTCAGGTACTGTATATAATTTTTGTTAGATTCATTCTTTCAATACTTGTTGACAGCAAAAGTAAAATCTAAACTAATTGCGCTTGTTGACTAATAATAAATTTTCACCACTTAAGATGATCAAATGCATTTGTAGTGAAGGAATAATCAAGTCCTTTGAATTAGCTATGAAATGCACAGATCTGTGAATTTAGAAAGACTCCTTTTGAAAAATTGATAAATCTATGATTGGAAACTATCACAGTTATGTCTGGTTCTTAATCTCAGGGTGTGTGTCATATATTACTGTTATCTGTATGTAAATCTCCATAGTAAAATTAAAAATAAAACATTGATCAAGTAGCATTGATATCTATTAACTTTATAATTCTCCCTTCTATTAACTTGAATTTGAATTGAAGAACAAGTCTTCATCATTGGTATTTCTGCCTGACTGTGCCAGCACTATAATCTATTTCTTTATGTTTAAAATAGATGGGAAATTACCAAAAAAAAGTTTTTGTGCACTTTTCCTGAATGGTGTGATTCCTAACCATGCCATTGGTGTACCATACAGTGTTCTGATGCTTGCAAAATTAGAAGTAGTATTAGGGTTTCTGATCACTTCCTTTTGTAGCTTTTGAAATGACTGCAGTGCCCTGACAACTATTACTGAAGTAACTCTAGTTCAGTGGCTAAGTTTACCATGACTGATTTCCTGAGGAACAGTTAAAAACAAGTGATTTTATTGGCAAGTAATTATGAAGAAAATATTTATATTCAGCAACTTCCAAGTTGAATTCTTTGTAAAATTTCCAAAGTATTTAGTAAATCTTTTTAAAGGACAGAAAGTTGAGAATAAAACCTGAAAAGCTGCAAGGTCTGAATACTGCTGTAAATTTCACATCAATTCAGATATTTGTGATACCAACTGAAAGAAAGTAGAATGATATTCCCCTTCCAAAAACATATACTTCGAAGAATTCCCTATTAGATGTTAGTCTTTGTCCAAACTAAATCCATAACATGCATGTGATGTTTGGGCTAATTTCAGTGCCAGATTTCCCATAGTTCCTTCCCTCTTCCATTTTCACTGATAACCGTGCTACTCTACATTAGGCAGTGTTAAGAAGTGAGCACCAGAGATTTTTCTGCGAGGCGAAAGCCATATTTGCTAAAATGATTGCAAGGCTGTCAGATTGCATCAAGATATTGTTAGTCTTTTGCAACCCGTTATTACCAAACTATTCTCCTCTTGAGGAGTTGAATCTTTGCGGCGGTAAAAGTGGATTTCACAAGGGGAGTTTCTTCCTGTGTTCTAAAGAGAAGGATTATGAAAATATGGAAGAGGGAAGGAATAAGCAAATGATGGGATAGATAATGTTAATGATGCTTAGTCTTTGAAACTCATTCCACAAATGTTTAGACATAGACACTTCTTACCTACATTCAGCTGCTTTTTCTAGCAGAAGCCTGTACTTCCCTCTCCAAATGTAACTAAAACGTTATAAGATCCTACAGAAGATTTTTATAGACATCTCTAGTAATTTTTCTCTGTGAAATTAGAAAATTGTCTAATTTCATGGATTTCCAAATAGTGCAGGTACAACTTATCTAATATGCAATGGCCACTACTCAGCATTATCTAAAGAAAAGACTCCTATTTCATGAACATTAGCTTGTGTGCCATGTCAGCTCTCTTTCTTTGCATGGTGGAAGAGGTCTAGAGCACTGAAAAAGGCATTTCAGCACAACTGGCCCATCTGACCAAGGTGCCCATCTAAGCAGTAAGACAGAGACACGAGAGACTACAGATGCTGGAAATCTGGAGCAACACATAAAACTCTAGAGGAACAGCAGTTCAAGCAGCATCTAAGGAGGGAAATGCACAACCACTATTTCAGGTGGAGACCCTTCTTTGAGTGTGGAAGGGTCTTGGCCCAGAGCATCAACTGTCGGTTTCCTTCCATATATGCTAACTGACCTGGGGATAGGTCGTGACCTGAAGTATTGACTGTCCATTTCCTTCCATTGACGCAATCTGGCTCGCTAAGTTTTTCCAGCATTTTGTTCATTGTTCCCATCTTAGCAAATCCTTTATACTTGCTGAATTGATTTGGCTTTGGTGAGATAATATTATTAACACGCTTGTTTAATGGTGGCTAATTATATCTTCTATGCTCATCTCTCTGTACAGTAAAACCATACCTGCCAGACATGTTCCAGTGTGGCTGAACCTACTCAACAAAATTGACACAGCCTTAGTAGCTGAACGTCTTTCTTACCTGCCATATACAGAATTTTCAATCTGTCAGATAAATTTCCTTTGCTCCACCCGGGCTACGTAGACTAACATACAAGGGGTGATTGATAAGTTTGTGGCTTAAGGTAGAAGGAGTCAACTTTAGAAAACCTATCATATTTATTTTTTAACATATTCCCCTCCTACATTTACACTCTTAGTCCAGCGAATGTGGAGCATAGGGATCTTGGACCTCCAGAAAGTGTTCACAGATGGGTGATTGATAAGTTTGTGGCCTAAGGTGGAAGGAGATGAGTTATACAGCTCTCGTCACATGCACATGCAGTTCAACTCTTTAAGTGATTATGCAGAAAGTTTGAAGTTAATAACTCATCGGGATGATTGATAAGTTCGTGGCCTAGGTAGAAGGAGATGAGGACTATGTTGAAAAATAAATGTGCTAGGTTTTCTAAAATTGACTCCTTCTACTGTAGGCCATGAACTTATCAATCACGCCTCTTGTTTCTCCCTTCTTCATGTCTACCAAATGGTCAAACTTAAAACATTGACTGTACCTCATTCCTGAGTTTTTTTTTGCAGCATTTACTTTTGTTTCTCTAATCCATAGTTTTTTCCCCAATTTTGATGAGAAATTATCTCTCCACAGTTGCTACTGAATTCTTTCATCATTTATTTGTGTTTGTAATTACTTTTTCTTTGGTCTTTTCTTCATTTTCATTATATATTTTTTAAATAATCTTTTCTATGTCCAGACTAGAAATAGAAATTCTGCATTACAATTGTTTTCATGTTTAAATAACAGCAGTAAGGACTAATTAACATATTGCATGAGATCATTCTATTTTGTATATTCATCTTAAACCAGCCGGCAGTGGTAACATACTTTAAATAAAGGTATCCGTTCCCATGTCAGTTACTATAGCTTCCAGTTCCCTTTCTCTTGATTTCCAAATCCAAATTTTTTTGCAAATTCAGCTTCAGTAGCTTTAAAAACAAGAGAGCAAGATTTTTGTGCTCCATTTGTAGGTTCAAATCATGAAGAAAAATGGCTCCTGAAGAGAAGTCAATAAAATGTAATGCTAAAGCATAGTCATAACTTTAATTTAACAAGCCAATCTGTAAATTAATATAACCTACATAAACTCAGCACAAAAACAAATGTCTTCAATTACTAATGTAATGTTTTATCAATCACTCATTCTAATTAGATCTGGGAATTCATTTTGTTAATTATAAAATATTACAATTCTCAGAAATATCATGGGAATTGAAATATCTGTGAGAGATTACTGGCTTATGTGGTCTGCCTTTCTATTAAGTTTGATTTGAGTAGTTCTGTAGGGGTTCAAATGGTGGCACTTTAATCTCTGAGTCAGTGTTGTGCACTATAATATTGGGGTGTTGCTCTGGTAAAAATACACACAAAGACTGACAAACAAACAACATGCAAAGGACAAACTCTGCAGATAATGTAGATAAGTACTGAGAACATGAGCAGTAGAGTCCTTGAAAGTGAGTCTATAGATTGTGGAATAATTTCAGAGTTAAGTGAAGTTATTCATGCTGTTTCATTAGCCTGATTGTTGAAGGGTAATAATTGTTCCTGAACCAAGGCTATTGTACCTCTTTGCTGATGGCAGCAACAAGAAAAGAGCACGGCCTGGATGGTGAGGTCCTTGATGATGGCAGTGTGTTTTGTAGATGTGCTCAGTGGTGTGGAGGGCTTTACCCACCATTGTTTTTGTAAGCTTTTCAGTTCCTGGGCGTTGGTGTTTCCGTACTATGAAACAGGATATTATCTCAAACTTTTATGTGCGATGCTGATTTTGCACAAACTTCTAAGAAAGTAGAGGAACTGTTGTGCTTGCTTTGTGTTGGAACCTAGGACAGATCCTCTGATATAATAGCATTGAAAAATTTACAATTGCTGACCCTCCCCACCTCTGATCCCCTAATGAGGACTGGCTCATGAACCTCCAGTTGCTTTCTCCTGTAGTCAATAATCAGCTCTTTGGTTTTGCTGACATTCAACAAGATTTTCAATCTCCAATGTGCTGATTAGCCACCATATTTGCCTTTGTGAACAACAGTGGTGTTATCACCAAATATAGAATTGGAGCTCTCTGATATTCATAGCTATAAAGCAAGTAGAGCGGGGGCTAAGCACACAGCCTTGTTGATAGTGATTGTGGAAGAACTGGTGTTGCCAATCCAAACTGACTAGGTTCTGTAAATGAGAAAATCAAGGATCCAATTGCACAAGGAGGTATCAAGGCCTAGGTCTTGGATCTTAGTGATTACTTTGAGAGGATGATGGTGTTGAATGCTGAGCTATGGTCAATGAAGAGCATTATGAGGTGTGCATCTTCATTGTCCAGATGTTCTGCAATTGAATAAAGAGACAATGAAATGACATATGCTGTTAACCTGTTGAGACTGTAGGCAAAATGAAGCAGAAGGGCTGAAAAGAGGCCCTCCCCATCCCAAAAATGGGCAGAAGCAAGAAATGACAGCAAAGAATGGCATGTTAATCATCTGTAAAATCAATTGTTACGTGATCATGAGCGTAATGGCTTATCATTAACTTTCCCTGTGTATTGATAATTGGTCCACTAAACACAAGGCCATAGATGAAAGGTAAATGACAGGCAAGTGTCAGATTGGATGACCTGGTCCAATATTTTGAAGAACAGAAGTGCTGTGTCTGTGTTACATCTGACGTTTAACCATTGAGCATTAATAGTTTAACAATCAGCTCTGAATAAGCACGTTTAATTGTTGCCATGTTGCTGCTTTTATTTTTTTTAAATTTTATTTCGAGATACAGTGTAGAACAGGCCCTTCTGCCCCTTCAAGCTGTGCCACCAGCTACACATCAATTTAACCCTAGCCTAATCACAGGAAATTTACAATGACCAATTAACCTAACTGGTGCATCTTTGGGCCATGAAGGGAAATCAGAGCACCTCAAGGAAACCCATACGCTCACGGGGACGCACAAACTCCTTATAGATGATAATGAACTCCAAACCCCGTCACCCTGAGCTGTTATTGCCTCATGCCAACTGCTATGCTACTTTGATGCCCATCTTGGGATTATGCAGGTTACAACATGGTTAAAATGGTTCTTACAATACAGAACAATGTTGTAGTGCTTTTGAAGCATTCAAATAATTATTAATATGCAATATGTCAAATATTTTCTTTTTAAGTATTTCTGAAATTTGAACTTAAAAAGAATGTTAACTTGTCAATGATATGTACACATCAACATTGCATTAATTTCCGCAGTTATTACTCTGGTGGTGTGTTTGCCTTTTACAGATCAGTGACAGAGGATGTGGGAATGGACATCCCCTTTGATGAGGGTGCACTAAGTCCCTTAGCTGAAGAAAGCAGACCTGGTAGGAACAGTCTGATTAATTCATTCTATAAATAATCTGCTAAATTATGTGCTGAGAATCAATGGCACAGTAAATATGACTCATCATTTTGCAGGAACCAAAGCACATCTTCAAGACCTCCAAGCCACACTCTGCCGGGCATAAAATAACAAATTACTTACATAGAATAAATCACTTATTTTCTTCCAGTTCCTTCTGACCTTGTTTCGCTGCTTATGTGGTCTATATTTGGAGCTTGGAATCACTAGAATTTGAAATTTAAAGTTAGAGTTGAATGTATTATTATATGCACAAGTTTGTGTCTGCAGAGGTGCAATGAAGGACTTATTGCAGTAGTTATTATAACATTAGAAACAACAAGAAAAACGTAAATTATACAAGAGTACAAAATTATACAGGAACAAATTTATGTGAGGTTATTGGGCTATTTGATATCTTAATCTTCTGAGCAATGCCAAGTAACAGTGGCATGAATCTAAATCTCTCGTTATTTATATTCATGGTCTGTAAATATGTATTTAGACTATTTCTGTGAAATTTTGTTCAGTGATACCTTCAAATTTAATTGCCATTCAACCATACATGAATACAGCCAAACAAAACAGTGTTACTCCAGGGCCAAGATTCCAAAAGTCATACACAGCACGAGGCACATATAGTACATATAAAATAGCAAACATTTACAAAAAGGCAGTAAAATACAGTCACAAAAAATAGTTTGAGCCCTTAAGTGCATGAATGTTGCAGCAGTCTGCAGCTGAACACAGCTTGTCTTCTGCTGAGTGAACATGAGGTATAGCCCCAACACCAGCATGGACACTACACCACCCACTGCCAGCACTCGGGAGGAGTGCCCAAGTCTGATGCCTCCCCCTGGGCGGCTGCAAGCAGGCAACACTGCAGCTCGAGGTCTTGTCCTCACTGTAACTGAGGCCACTCATCTCCCCCACCATTTGTCTATTGACCAATGAATTAGACTTGCAGCATTCCACATTAACAGTGACAAACAGGGTCTTGTAATTTCCTTAGTTGTTTTTCTTGTGATCACTCACTGTTAAGGCTGATTTATACTTGTGTGTCACATAGACGCCGTAGATAACACGTATCCTACGCCGTACCCTACACTGTAGGGTGACGTGCACCTCTCCAGAAAAGTAACTCGCGCGTCGTGGTGACACAGACCACAACAACTGTGGTTGGTCCACTTGGTAGCATCGCATTGCCTCCTACACATTTCCGGTTGCTTCTTCCCCGCCATGTCTGTAGGTGTGCGTGCACCGATACAAAATAGATGAACCGATTCGTCAGATCTACCTGTTGACACGCGAAAATGTTTGAAGTGCATTTCCTCGTCCATGCCTCTCACAAAGAAACTCAACACAGTGGCATAGAAACCCCACCGCCAACTAGCGTTTTGGCGCACACCAACACATGCTTGCTACGGCGTAAAGTGGCACAGAAGTGAAAATCAGGGTTACGGTGTAGCCCATATGCACAAGTATAAATCAGCCTTTAGTCTGCACACTTATGCTTCTCTGTTGCAGGCAGCATTGAGCTACATGATACGTTAGACAACATGACCAAAAGCTGGGTGAAGGACAAAGATTTTAATGACTATAAAGAAGGAGAATAAACCAGAATGACCTAGGGATGAAATGCTGAGCTCAGATATGGGGTGTAGAATTTAGTATTATTCAAAATGCATATATGTCACCATATACAACCCTGAGATTCATTTTCCTGTGGGCATACAAAGCAAATCCATAGAATAGTAACTATAACAGGATTGATGAAAGATCAACCAGTGTGCAGAAGCTAACAGACTATGCAAATATAAATAAATAGTGATAAATAACAAGAATGTAAAATAATGAGATAAAGAGTCCTTAAAGTGAAATCATTGGTTGTAGGAATGTTTCAATGATGGGGCAAGTGAGTATAGTTATACCCTTTCAGGTCAAGTGAAGTTTATTGTCATATATATAAGTAGGTATATAATGAACATAACTATATAATATATATAGAAACAAGGCAACATTTCTCTGAACCAGTGTGTAAAGCACAGTAGTACACATAACACACAATAACTCATGAAGGCAAGGATAAAATCCAGTGGCATTTCAAATACGATGTGGCAGGGAGTTCAGAAGACTAATGGCCTGGGGGAAGAAACTATTTCCCAGCCTGTCCATTCTTGTGTTTATGTGTATTACTCTCCTGCTTGATGGTAGAAAGTCAAAGAGGATGCTGGATGGATGGGTGGGATCCTTAATAATACTAAGAGCTCTGCGTACACAGCACACCTAATAAATGTCCCTGCTGGATGGAGGATTTGGTTCAAGAGCCTGATGGTTGAAGGGTAGTGACTGTTCTTGAACATGGTGATACAAGTCCTGAGGCTCTTGTACTTTCTTCCTGATAGCAGCAGCGAGAAGAGAGCATGGCCTGGGTGGTGGGGATGTCTGATGATGGATGTTGCTTTCCTATGATAGTATTTTAAGTAGATATGTTCAATGGTTGGGAGGGCTTTACCCGTGATGTACTGTGCCAAATCCACTAATTCCTGTAGGCTTTTCCATTCAAAGACATCGGTGTTTACCAAAACAGGCCATGATGCAGCAGTCAATATACTCTCCACTACAAATCTATAGAAGTTTGGCAAAATTTTAGATGTCATGCAAAATCTCTGCAGACTTCTAAGGAAGTAGAGGTACTGCCGTGCTTTCTTTGCAGTTGCACTTAAGTGCTAGATCCAGGACAGGTGCTCTAAATAGCAACACCCAGGAATTTAAAGTTGTTAACCCTCCCCGCCTTTGTTCCTCCAGTGAGAACTGGCTCATGGACCTCTGGTTTTCCTCTCCTGAAGTATACAATCAGCTTCTTGGTCTTCCTGACATTGAGTGAGAGGTTGTTGTTATGATGCCACTCAGCCAGATTTTCAATCTCCCTCCTGTATGCTGATTCACCACCACCTTTGATTCAGCCCACAACTGTGGTGTCACCAGCAAAGTTGAATATGGCTCTGTGGGCACTTTAGGTATAGGGATGAACTTATAGAATGATACTTATGTTTAAAAAAAAAGAAAAATTGTTAGGAACCTAAATTACTTGGTATCTGTATTTTTGAATTCTTCATGCACCCTAGACATTCAAGTAGTATCCGCATAATATGTACATTTTGAATTGTGTGCCTAGATGGTAAATTACCGCCAGTATGAAATATTGATACAATGTCCATTCCCAAGCACGCTGGCAATGACTTAACCTGGGTGTAGAGGAATGTGACAGACTCCCATGTAGATAAGGAAATGAGGTTATACATAGGAATACTAACGGAGTATCGGTGGCATAACCAGTTCTTTTATTCTAAGTATTCAGTGATTTAATCTGCAAAAGTCTGCAGTGAATAGTATTGCAAATGCTAAAGGATATTTTGTTGTCTTAAAGGTTTCTGCATAAATTTACTTTAAGGCAAGGCTTTGTTAGGCATTCCCCTTGGAATATAGCGTGTCTAGAAAAAATAGAGTGGACAGGTCTTGGAGATGCTAGGAGAGAATGAGAGTATAGTGTGAGAAATGTTTTTGAAAGAGCTCCACTTCCAACCAGCCTGTTCAGGAAGCAATTATTCCACAAGAAACTGAGTAAGGAACAAGGTGTGAGATAATTGTACTTGCTTAAATAAGGCTGTTGTCATTGAAATCTTCTTAAGTTACAACTGCAGTCTATAAACAGAATAAGAATGCAATTTCCCACGCTGCAAAGTCAACCTGAGTAATCAACTATTATGTATCTGGCTAGTTCCAGAGTGGAGCTAAATATATACAACATCTTGCAATACAAGTTTCAAGGTTCTTTTTGGCCTGTTGTAAATTTCATAGAGCTTAACTGTATATTAAGGGGGGGGTGGTGTGTGTGTGTGTGTGTGTGTGTGTGTGTGTGTGTGTGTGTGTGTGTGTGTACGCGCGCGCGCATGTATCTTTAGGTTTATGGAGAGGGGTGTGGTTATTGGGATTTTGACATGAGGAAAGTCACAGACCAGTGGCGCTGTCCACAAAGGACTCACCTTACATAGAGCACTACAGCACAGTGCAGAAACTTCAACCCACAATGCTGTGCTGACCTTTTAGCCTACTCTAAGATCAATCTATGACTTCACTTCTACATCCAGTAGCAGTTAATGTTTCTAACGTCCATATGCCTATCTAAGAGTTTCTTAAATGCCCCAAATATATCTACTTTTACCACCACCCCTGTCAGGGTAATCAACACACTCACTACTGTGTCAAGAACTTAGTCTGACACACACCCTATATTTGCCTCCAATCACCTTAAAATTCTTCCCCCTGGTATTAGTCATTTACACTGTGGGAAAAGCCTCCTGGTGTCTACTCAATCTATAATCCGATCCTCTTTTGCTTCGAAGAGAAAAGCTCTAGTATGCTCATCCTATCCTATGTAATAACTATCAGGGTTTCCTGTTTGCCAGCTAATTCTTTGTAGTCAGTCCCTTCAGGATTGAGGATGCCTTGCATCTCCTCTGGTTTTGTGGATACTGGAGTGTCTAACAAGGCTAATGCGTGATGTACAGACTCTCTCACCGATGGGGCTGGAGCCTGTCAACCTGGGCTGGTGGGTGGGGAGTTTGTGAGGTGGTGTGCTCCTTTCACAACCTTTACAGGGCTTCGGTGTGTCACAGGTTCACAGAATGTACACAGGCCCTTTGGCCCACTATGTACATACCTATGCCCCTTTCCACAGCCTCTTTTTGTAGCCATCTGTGCCATAAAATGCTTATAGTGCCTATAAAAAGTATTCACTTCCCTGAGAAGTTTTCATGTCTTATAACATTGAATCACAATGGATTTAATTTGGCTTTTTTAACACTGATTAAGAGAAAAAAAAAGCACTTCCATGTCTGAGAGAAAGCTAATTTCTACAAATTGATCTAAATTCATTAAACACAAAATAATTGATTGCATAACTATTCACCCCCTTCAAGTCAGTATTTAGAGAATGCACCTTTTGCAGCCATTACAGCCTTGAGTCTGCACATCTGGACATTGCATCCCCCCCCCCCCCAACCCCCATTCTTTACAAGACTGCTCAAGCTCTGTCAGATTGCACAGGAATCGTGAGTGAACAGGCCTTTTCAAGTCCAGCCAACAAATTCTCAATTGGACTGAGGTCCAGACTCTGACTTGGCCACTTTAGGACATTAACTTTGTTGTTTTTAAGCCATTCTTATGTAGCTTTGGCCTTATCCTTGGGGTCATTGTCTTGCTAGAAAACAAGTCTTCTCCTAGGTCCCAGTTCTCTTGCAGACTGCAAGTTTTCCTCCAGGTTTTCCGTGTATTTTGATGTATTTCATTTTATCCTCTATTTTCACAAGCCTTCCAGGGCCTGCCACAATGAAGCATTCCTGCAGCATGATGCAGCCACCACCATGTTTCATGATTGGGATGGTGCATTTTTGGTGATGTGTGGTGTTTGGCATACACCAAACATAGCATTTAGTCTCTTGTAACTCCTCCAGAGTTGTCATGGGTCTCTTGATAGCCTCTGTCACTAATTACCTTCTTGCACAGTCACACAGTTTTTGAGGACAGCTTACTCTAGGCAGATTTACAGATGAGCCATATTCTTCCCATTCCTTGGTGATTGACTTAGCTGTACTCCAAGAGATAATCAATGAATTGGAAATTTTCCTGTATCCATCTCCTGACTTGTACTTTTCAATAACTTTTTCACGGAGTTGATCGGAATGTCCTTTTGACTTCATGCTGTAGTCTTTGCTAGGATACTGGCTCACCTTCCAGATACAGATGTATTTGTACTACAAGCAATTGAAACACCTTGATCTCCATTTAACTAATTGTGTGATGATTGGTGTGTCATCTCAAAGGGGGGTGAGTACTTATGCAATCAATTACTTTGTGCTTTATATTTGAGATTAATCTAGATCACTTTGTAGAGATCTGTTTTCACTTTGATACAAAAGTATTTATTTTTGTTGATCAGTGTAAAAAAAAGCCCGATTAAATCCACCATGATTTAGTGTTGTAAAGCAATAAAACATGAAAACTTACAATGGGGGGGGGGGGGGGGGTGAATACTTTTTAACAGACACTGTATTTAAAAACTTCCTAAATATTATGAGAGTACTTGCCTCTGCTCCTCTCAAGCTGTGTGTTCCAGATTTCAGTGCCTCTCTGAATTCTTGCAGATGTGCTTTCGTACTTCCATAGGATCCTGCCACGTCCAACATATTAGTCTTCCCAATATGCATCATCTCAGCTTTTTGGAGATTAAATTCCATCTCCAATTACCTCTTTTCATTCTACCAATTCATTTGCATTGTTCTATTGTTGGGATGACCCTCTGCATCATCAACAACATTAACAATGTTCATATCATTTGTAAACTTGCTAACCGTACCCCTTACATTTGCATCCAGATCAGTCATGTATATTGCACACAACAAAGGTTCCAGCACAAGTTCTCAGTGTACACTTCTAGTCACAGGCTTCCACTCACAGAAGCAATCCTTGATCATCACCCTTCGCCTCATATTACAATGCCAGTTTTGGATCCAATCCATCCAGTATTCCATGTGCTCTTACCTTTTCGATCATTAGTCTAGGTAGACTACATGAACTGTGCTATCTTCATTAGTGCACTTTTTTTAACTGAAAAATTCAGTCAAGTTGGTGAAACAGAATCACCCCTGACAAAATCAGACTGATTTGCTTTGGTTAATGTCTGGCCTACTAAGTGCAGAATGGTTCCAGTAGCTCAGAATACTTTTTGCAATAACTTCCCTTCCACAGATGGTGAATGCATGGGCTTGTAATTCCATGGCTTTTCCCTGCTGAATTTCATGAATTACATATATGGTTCTCCCTGCATCTGACACTTTACCTGCAACCAGAGCAAGTTTGAACACTTCTATTAGAACAATCTTTTCTTCTCATGCTTCAATGCTAACCTCATCATGCCATGAGTTTATCCACCTTGAAGTCCATTAGGGCATTTTACTATTTAATATCTTGATAATTAAAAAACAGCTAATTTGTTCTAAATTTCACCACTCCTCACCGGGATTTGCCAATTATAATGTCCTTTTAATGTCAATAGTGAATACAGATGAGAATGTAGTACCTCACCTGCTTTCTCTGGCTATATTCACAGATTGCTACGTCGGGCTTCAATGATGCTACTCTTTCTTGGGATAGTGTCTTCATCTTAATAGGTTTATATTACTTTCAGTTTTCCCTTACTCTTGTTGGCAGCACTATGCCGTCCTCTATTTTACTCTCACTAATGTTTAGCTCCCCCTCCCTGAAATTACTAAACTCGTGGTGCATGCACTCAGTCTTCACTAGCAACCAGAATGCTTCCTTCACCACACTGAGAGGTCACAGAGCAGAGATTTACAGAAGTCAATGGAGATGTTACGTTTCTTCATGGAGGCTTTGAGCACATCCCTGAATCATTTTTACCGTCCCCTAACTGACTTCTTCCCATGTAGAGCTCAAACCAGAACTGTTTCAGGGGTCTGGTACTAGGCATGCAAGTAAAATAAATAACTGCCTGTAACCAGGTACCCAACACTGGGGGATATCAACCCGAGACAGGCCATTGATATTGGTTGATTTACCCTGCTAATGCAAGTGGAAGATTTTGTGGAGATGGTGTTACTGGTATTTTTTGTGAAGACTAACCATTGCAAAGTCTTCCCTGTAAAACCCCTTGATTTCAGCATTACCAGGCTGAATCTCAGGACCGAGCAGAGGAGGATCAACCACTTGATGATTCTGGTTAAACATGGTTGCCAAGTTTTCAGCCTAGCCTTTTGCAGTAACATCCCCAATGCGGTGAAAGAGGGGATATTACCGGAACCACCCCCTCTTGTTATCTATAATTATCATTATAGGCATTATCATTCATGACTCTCTCATTTATCTCTCCCATTTAGTTCAATAACAGCACTACCCAACATGCTCAGGTTGCATTCTCACTTTTTAATTGATAATGCTCGGGCCTCAGGATGAAAATAGATGTTGGCTTTCTGAGATCTACTTTGTAGATCAATAAAAATCATTGTTCAAGGACACAAGTCTGTAAATGCTGGAATCTGCAACTAGATTTTCAACTGAATTCTTTAGTCTATTGATGATGGTGGGAAAAAATTCAGATTGAAATTTCTATCTTTCTGCTATGTTAGCATCAGCAAACAATTGTTGATGTTACTAGTAGGATTGAGAGTTTGGATACAATATACAACCAATGTTCCATACTCCTCGATAACCTTGAGAACATTTTTTTACATGACGGTGAGACATCTACTTGCATTAAAATTCAGAAAATATTTGAAACTTTAATCTGAGTAATTGTTTATGACATGTACTATTATTGGTGATTATATATGTATATTAAACTGTTTGCTATTTATTGGCAAAGGGCATGACTGAAAATACAAGAGAAGAGCAAATTGAGAACTAACAAAAATAGATATCTAAATAGCCTAACTATTTTCTTTCATCTTACACAGAACCACCAAATTCCCTGGATCTCAATGGAACACACTCTGGGAAGAAAAAGCTTATAGCGCCTGAAATCAGCCTTTCACTTGACCAAAGTGAAGGCTCAGTTCTTTCTGATGATAACCTTGATACTCCCGAAGATCTTGACATCAATGTAGATGACCTTGAGACTCCTGATGAAGCAGATTCGCTTGAATACTCAGGGCAGGGTAATGAACTGGAGTGGGAAGGTAAAAACAAATTAAGATCAACTGTTATTAAGAGCTATTTGAGTTCTTTCAATGATATTTCTCCAAGGTTCTACTTCAACAGATCATTATTGATTTATTCTTGCTTTTATTATTTTGGATGCGCTTGGATGAAAATTAAGAGTGGCAAGCTAATTGAGTCATATTGGAAGTCAGTTTTCATGTCGCTGGCCAATGCTGCCCCCTATATCATACTATTTTCCCAAAAAAGAATAGATGGGACTTTACTCAGAATATTGTAAGATTATTGTAAAATTAAGCTAGTTTTAAGAGAGAAATCACTCAGAATCAAAAAGTGCAAACGGAAATATAGCAAGTACCACTTCACATTTCCTAAGTGGCAAGGTATAAAATAATAGTAGGTGGCAGGGGATATGGCATTTTTCATTAAACTGTACTCATAGAGCACTACAGAATAGAAACAAGCCCTTTGGGTCATCTCATCCACGCACTTAAGTAATCATGTATTACTTCAATATCACAAGTCTGACCTTTTGAATTTGACCATCATTGTTGCCTCAGGCCTTGGTAGCAAACTCTTTAGATGACCAGTCATGATAAAATAGCAAGGGAAATACATGTAATGTGGAAGAACGTCAGATTTGGCATTGCACCCATATTTTAGGGTAGTTTCTGTCTCATGTTAAGTCCGTTCCTCTACGTTATGAAAACTTAATGTAAAAATACAAGTGTTATACATTTCACATTGAAACATATGACTGACCTTTTACCATCTTTCTTCCTTCATTCCCTCCAATGAATTCAGTGATAATAATTGAGATAAAAATCTGTGCTATGCGCTGTGATAATTAGAGTGCAGTCATCTTTATGTTTTTCTATATGTGCTCTAACATATGTGACACAGATGCCCCGAAATCCAGCTGCATATTCACTAATTTTCCAGCCACATTCAACTAGAAGGTAAGTTTTGTACCTGTTTTTTTTCAGTTGTGTAGATAGTGATTAGGCAAATTGGTCTTTTTTATCATCCAGTGTTCTCTTTGATGTTAATCATGTGCTGTGCATGATTAGTGCATTTTGCACTCTTAATGCTCTCTGAAGTGATATTTTTCCACAATTATGTCATAGTTTCTACCAATATATCTCATAATTGCCATTAACTTCAAATTTTTTGTCATCTGACTATACATATACACAATCAAATGAAACAACGTTCCTCTGGACCACAGGGCACCCACGCAACATACATCACATACATCGTATAAACCAAAAATATTATACTAGAAGTTCAAGCTTAAATTAAATTATCATTCAACCATACATGAATACTGCCCAGTGAAACAGCATTCCTCCGAGGTCAGGGTGCAAAACACAGCACCAACAATCATCCACAGCACAAGGCACATATAGCACATAAAAGGTAACAGTAAAACATACAATCACACTTTAAAAAAAAAGTACATAGTTCAAGACCCTGAGTGATATGGCCTATAAATTGATTGTGAATTGTTGTTATCAGCAAGAACAAGCAGTTCTCAGCAGTCCGCAAATGAATGTCCACGTGCAATCCGCCTTGTCATTCCACTAATCATGCACCAGAGGGCAGCACCAATGGATGGGGGCCAGATCACAACCCAGCATGGACACTGCTCTACTCCGTCTCCGGCATCTCCTCTCCAGAACCGCTGCAACAAGCAAGCTCATGGCTTGAGGCCTAGTCCTCGCTATAACTGAGGTCATGCACCTTCTCCTGCCGTCTGCGTCACCAATATACAGGGAAATTAACTTGCAGTATTTTACATCATCAACATCCAAAACAGTCTAGCGATTGCAAGAGAAACATCTAAGAGAATCACTCACAGTTAAACTGCACACTTTTCTCATGCGTTGACTCTGATGGCTTCCTGTAGCAGGCAGTAACATGACACACACCAAGACTAGCTCCCCTGCCAATGAGCACCTCACTGATGAGGTAGACCTGCAGTACCTGAAGCTCTCAATGTCCTGCGATTGTGGGGAAAAAAAAGACAAAAACGGCATTGCTTGGCCTCCAAGAGGCTGCTGCTTCTGAAGATGCAGCCACCTTACCGGAAGATTTATAACTAAATTCATAAAATATAATTCAAAACGTATGCACAGTGTAGTAAAGCACAGCACAGGTAAACAGTACAGTAACTAGGTTATTGTCCTAGTGACGAGAGCTCGGTGGTGCCAGTTTATTTATTAGTCTCACAGCCCAAGCGAAGAAGTCTGTTACCCAGTCTGGTAGTCCTTGTCCTAATGCTTCTTTACCTTCTTCCTGATGGTAGCAAGTCAAAGTGATTGTGGGACGGGTGGTAGGGATCTTCAATAATGCTTTTGGCCCTTCTCTATAATGCTTCCGGTAAATGTCATAAATAGGGTGGAGGGAGGCCCAGATGATCCTCTCAGCAGTCTTTACTGCCCTGTGTAAGACCTTGTGGTCTGATGACATGGCAGTGACTGTACCACATAATAATGCAGCCAGACAGGAATCTCTCACTGGTGCTTCTGCAGAAATGGGGGTGTGGAACCTCGCACAGTGCTAACTCCCTCCTTATTTCTGTTGTGCAGCAATTGTTTGAGGAGTGTGCTTCTTTGTATTTGATGAAGAATGAAACAGGTTAACTTTGAGCTTTGGCATTTGTGTTGAGTCAAGGGGCTGTGTAGAACCTGGGCGTATCAGGATGATGCACTGATTCCTTGCTGTCATTGCAGGCAAGTTCCAAAGACAGTGCAACATTATGGGCTCATTTAAAAGTCAAATACACTTGTGATAACAGCTGCTTGAGATATGCTACCATGGACACCATGGACAAACATTTCACTACAACAATGCAAAGGACAGAAGCTTTTCCTCTCTCTTGCTGCTGACACTGAAATATGATATGCCTTGCAATGAAAGTGGCCTGGATTTGAAATGTTTTGACAGCATTCTTTAAGTTCAGTATAAAATAAATCTGCCCTTTTCTCTGCTGGAACCAGACTTTCCAGTTCAAAATTGCTGGGCCAACATAGTGAGGAGGATGCAAAATCAGAATTCAATATGTTACAGATAAGAATGAATGTCTTTTTTTGTTGCTCTGCAGTTCTCTTTTTAAACTGTAGATGTTTCATCGTAATAAAAAATACTCACTAGTTACTTCATGGTAACTCAAGTATTCCAAACAATATAAAGGGTGCTTGCAGAATTGATTTCAAGTGAATCCCTACTTCATTCCTACTGGTCACTTTGTTAAGTATCCCTATACACCTGTTCAATCGCATTGAGCTGAGGAACTGACTACACTTTGCTTCTATCACCTTAGCTTTATGTCACAACTGTCAATTGAGACCAACACATATACTCCTGGTTTACCAAGAAGAACCAGGGCTGCTTTGATGAGAATAACCAAGTAGCTAACGAGTAACAAGTAGCTCGTAGTGAAAGCTTCACCAGTTCACAAAGGGAAAAAAACAGCTCTGCGGGTTCCTGAGGGCAGCTGAAGTATAGGGGCAGCAGAAAATGGTTGACCTAAAGAACAAGTGGTAGATGGTGAGTGAATGGGAAGCCCAGAAGCCCCAGTGACAGCGATGACACGACTGGGTTCTTAAAGGTTTCAAAGGCTGTGAATGCCTATTGGAAGAGATCCTTAGAGACCTCCTCAGTTACGATCTGCTTTGATTCGAGTTCTCTTAATTCCACCCCTCGGCTACTTTTTCAGGCCAGTCTTTCTGCCACTTCTGACTAACACAAATTCAAAAAAGACCAAATCCCAACTAACAAGTTACAAAGCATTGGGAACAGATAGTCTGCCTGCTGAACCCCTAAAGCTCAGTAGCGAAGGGCTTCGGTCACAGATCCCTAAACTCACAAAACCATAAGCCTCCAAGATCATCTTATAGAATGGAGACAAATCTATTTATGGGACTTGCAGGAGTTCTCACTGCAGACTGCCACAGAGAAAGTCATCACCAAGAACTGCCTCTTTTGAGTCCTTTATTTTGAATCTCCCATCACATTATTTCCTGTTTTATTCTGTGACCAGCATACTAATCACCTCCTTCACTCCATCTCCACTGCTCCATCATCAGTTACTGATATTTCAGTGATAAGACCATTATTCTCTCGAACTCAGTGTTTGTTGTACTGTGCCAAATTCTTTTAGATTTTTAATTTATTTCAGAGCCACTATAGATGTCAATTATTTCTGATATGTACCTTCAGTACATTTTTTAAGCAAATTCTAGTCCCGGTTTTCCTCCTGTGGAAGAATGCTGGACCTTTGAAGCATTTGGCTTAACATTATAAAAGGACTGCTGATTTGACTTGAAAATAGCATTGAATATTTATCATCTGTAATCAAAGAAATGTATGTGGATTTAGTGAGTACACAAAGGAGTCTTTTAATCACTGAGCACTCACAGCAGAAAAATGGGTCAGTGTCTCTCATGCGGAAAGTAAGAAAAATGAAAAGAGGAATCCAGATTAGAAATTGTGTACGTCTGTAAAAGCTATTCAGTGGGAAAACAAATATTTTCAGGCTTGTTGACAAACTGTTTTTGTAATAATACATTTATCAAAATATTTTAATGCAAATATTTGCTGTTGTCTTGGAAGATTCACTGATAATTTCCCATTAAGAAGCAAGACATCATTTTTGTCTGATATTTCTTTCCTTTTCTCACTCATCTTGTCATTGGAAAAGGCCACTATTCATTTTGGTTTCCGAAAGGCTATAAAAATGTCAAGACATTTATCTTACTGGAAATGCAAATCTAAATTTTTTCTTATACCAGGATGGTATAAGTAAATCACTGATACATGTACCAGTAAGGTACATTTAACAGAACAATAATTCTGAAGTGAGCTTGCTCTGGGATTTTCAGTGCAATCAGCATACTGCAAGTCTAGTTAAATTTTCACGAGTTGTAACTCCGGTTTGCAGTTATATTGTTTGTTGTTCATTTGTCAACCAACTACTTTTACATTTGCTATTGGAAACATTGTAATGTATTCAGTAAATGTCAACTGAATTGGAATATTTAATGTGATATAACTTTATATTGCGAAAATGTTACGACTAGAATATACCGTTGCCAGATAAATAGATTATATTGATCTCCTAGTCCACTATTTCAGTGCAGGAATGAGACAATTTATTTTAAATGGACAATCAATTTGGCAAAATTAATTGGCAAAGGGAAATGCCGTATGTTACTCTGGTAATTCGTTTTGCAATTTAACAGAAAGGAAACAGTGATGAAGCAAGATTATATTTCAGTAAAGAAATGGTGTTTGTACATGAAAATCTTTCTTTGGCATGTTTACTGTTCCTGCAGTGGCTTAGTTCCTTTAATTCCTCAACCAATTTTTTATTTAACTTGTCAAGTTGATGAGAAACTTGACTGTATTATGTTTCTTCGCTATTATTACTGCTTAAGTTGTCCCCTAAGGCAGTTGGTGGTATTTCCTGATGTTTCTGGAGATAAAGTAATTTTAGCACATCTCGTACATTTGCAGTTAGCTTTTCTTCAATTATGAAGTTCTACTTTAGGCTCTATTTTGCTCACACTCTCTTCATTGGTCTCCCAAAGCTCAAGATATAGGAGGGTAGTATTATTTCCATTCCCATTCCTTCACTTATTTTCCTATAGCTTATTCTCTCTCACAGGCTCATTACCTCCAACCTGGTTCTCCAACCATCCACTTAAGAAGTAACTTACAGTTAATAACTACCTACCCACCAGCATTCCTTTGGGACATGGGATGAAACTGGTGCACCCAGGGAAATGCCCATGTTGTCATAGGGAAAACATGCAAACTCCATATAGGATCAGAGGCCAGGACTGAATCCAGGTTGTTGGGTTGTGAAGCAGTGGCAGCACCTGTTGTCAGAATCAGAATCAGATTTATTGTCAGCAGCATATAACATGAAATTTGTTAACTTGGCCACTCTGGCTGAGTCATAAAGGGCATAACAGGATCCTGCTGCAGCAGTGATAGATGAATAGTGATATGCCATATTACAAATCAGAATGGCAATGGGAAAGGAACCAAGAAATTATCAACAGGCTTGGTACTTCCAAACAGTAAGTATGGACTAAGAGAGAGAGTCATAGAGAAGTACAGCACAGAAACAGGCCTTTCATCCCGAAACTATTTAAACTGCCTACTCCCATCGATCTGCACCAGGACCATAGCCCTCCATATCTCTACTATCCATGTACCTATCCAAACTCCCCTTAAATGTTGAAATAGAGCTCGCATGGACCACTTGCGCTGGCAGCTCATTCCACACTCTCACAACCCTCTGAGTGAAGAAGTTTCGTCTCTAATGCTCCTCCTCCTTCCCCTTCTTCCATGGTCTTCTGTCCTCTCCTATCAGATTCCCCCCTCCTATCGACTTCCCAGCTCTTTATTTCACCTCTTGTCTCCTCCCTCCTCTGTTTCACCTATTACTTTGTGTTTCTTCCTCCCCTCCCCTCACCTTCTTACTCTGACTCCTCATCTTTTTTCTCCAGTCCTGATGAAAGGTCTCAGCCTGAAACGTCAACTGTTTACTGTTTTTCAAAGACACTGCCTGACCTGCTGAGTTCCTCCAGCATTTATTGTGTGTTGCATGTTCCTAATGTGGGCAGTTGGGTATTAGTGTAGATGGGGGAAAAAACCATTGGCAAGGATGTGGTGTGCCAAAAGGGTTGATTGGCTCTACAAAGGACTGTGAATAGCAATAATGCAAATAAAGTTGCTAGTGTCATTCAAAGATGACTATCTTTGGGACCTGCTTTGTTTGGGAATCGCTTCAGTGTACCTGGCAGTCATTGGTAAGATTAGAAATGCGGATTGGACAGTTGAAGGTTAAGTAACTCTCCCACATTTGACAAGATGTCAGACTGTAAAGCTGATCTGTTTGCAGTAGAAAGCAAGGAGAATTGCATGATTGTGATGGTAATAGAAATATCCCCAAATCTATTAAAAATTCACTTAATGCTGGACAAGATAAATCTTTCTATATAAAGCTAGGACACAAAGTAAAAGAAGCCAGATAGTACATAAAGAAAAATTGTTGTGAATTTCAATGTAATGTTGCAGGATGTATTTACCAATATAAATATATATATGAAATACCCCAGTTTCCTTGGCTACGTGAGCTTAGGGAAGACAACCTCCAACCCCACCAAATTTGTGACATTGAGGTGCACTCAATCCCAGCACAAATGCTGGTTTGTGTGGATACTGTGTCATTTGCTACCCTGTTACAAATTAATGCCACGAAATAACACTCAGTACTCCATATACGATTAAAGGAATTATATTTATGAATCTTAATTAAAGAGACATTAAAGAGTACCAAAAAGAAAAGGGCTCATTCTAATGAAACAGTCAAACGTGCACAAGTTGGATCTCATCTTGAACTTCTCTAAAACTCACGCGCTGGGCCCTCGGTCAACGTGAACGCACATACCATCTTCCAAATGTCGCTCGCAATCCATCTCGAGCAAACGGGTCTCCCATCGATCGTATGCTACCACCGGTTCTCCCTGGCGTCTTCTCTCTTCATCTCCTTTGGAACAAAAGCCCTAAGCCCAACTATATATATATATACATACATACATACATATATATGGTTTAAGCTTGGTCGTAGGCTGTAGGCAGATGGGAACTGGTATGAAAGGTCAGAGGACATGGTCACAGGGAGAATTACACGCTCCTCACAGACAGTGGGAGGAATTGAATCTTTTCCTACAGCTGGCACTATAAGATATTACACTGGCTACTATAATGGCATGCCATCCTGTATTGTGTTCAATTTTGGTCAATTCATTATAGGAAAGATGTGAAAGCTCCAATGAAGTGCATTGGAGATTTACCAGGATGCTGCCTGGATTAGGGACCATGTTTTATGAGGAAAGGTTGAGCAAAGCTAGGGCTTTTCACTTTGGAATGGAGGATGATGAGAGGTGACTTGATAGAGATGCATAAGAGATAAGAGGCATTAACAGAGTTGACAGCCAGCACCCTTTACCCAGGAAGGAAGTGGTTAATACGAGAGGGGGTAACTTTAAGGTGATGCAAAGAAAGGCAGAGGCTCGGGAACACACTGCCAGAGGTGGTGGTAGAGGCAGACATGTTAGGGATATTTAAGATGAAAGAAAAATGGAGGGTGATGCGGGAAGGAGGCATTAAATTGATCTTGGAGTAGGTAAAGGGTTGACACAGTATCAGGGGCCAAAGGGCCCATACTGTGCTATACTGTTTTATGTTCACTATATCTACATAGACTTCTCGGTGGTTATCAGTAGGTTCATTTAGCTTTGTTGAGAGCAGTGGAATCTCATGACAGGATTCATTTACCACGTTGAAGTTGCTTCAGCCTAGGCTTATTGCTCACTGCGTTTGTGTTGACAAATCTCATGAACACCACTCTGCTGAGATGAACAATATTCCTAATGAAAAATGCTGAACTACTTTATGTTGTGAAATATTCACAGTGACAGCTGTTTCTATCAATAGTTTTAACGTTCACACGTGAAATGAGGAAACAGTGACCAGAAGCATCGAGCTATTTGTTGCACTAGTGTTAGATTAAACAAAATCTGACAGATGGCAAAGCCAATATACATAAACTGCTAAATTTGACTAGAAGCTACATATCAATGCATTTACTTTTAATATATATCAAGTTTTTTCCTAGTTGCTAATAACAATTACATGTGATTATTAAGGTGAAAAATAATTTTCCAAAGCAGCGTAATTTGAAATTTTTTGTACCGTTATCTATAACTGGGGGGGTGGTTTAAACTAGATGTGCAGGGGGCAGGGATCCAGAATACGAGAGAAGATGATATGATGAAGGATTAGGGACAGGTGGGGAATACACGTTTCCCAAATATTAATTGTGTAAAGGAGAAAGGTGAGACAGAACATGTGTTGGAAAAGTTACATGTACAGAAGGTTGGTCAGAAGGAGCATGGGGTTAAATGTGTAGAAGGTTTGGGTGATCTTGAGAAGGTCATCAAAATTCAAGGTGCAGTTAGCCCGATGGAAGTTCAAGGAGCTGGGTTAGGTACAATAGACAGTGTTTTAAGCAGAGAGAGGAGGAATGGGCTAAGAATTCTATACTTGAATGCGCGTAGTGTCAGAAATAAGACAATTGAGCTTGAAGCTCAGATGAAAATGGGGAACTACGATATTGTTGGGATAACGGAAACATGGCTGCAAGGGGATCAGGCCTGTGAATTGTGTGTACCAGGGTATACATGCTATCGTAGAGACAGAAATATGGGAAGAGTGGGTGGGGTGGCCCTGTTGGTGAGGAATGAGATTCAGTCCTTAGCAAGGGGTGACTTAGGAACAGGGGAAGTAGAGTCTGTGTGGATTGAGCTGAGGAACAGTAAGGGTAAAAAGACCCTAATGGGTGTTGTGTACAGGCCCCCAAACAGTTGCGTGGATATTGGGTACAAGTTGATTAGGGAGTTAACATTGGCATGTGCTAAAGGTAATGCAGTTGTTATGGGAGATTTCAACATGCAGGTGAACTGGGAGAATCAGGTAGGTGCTGGACCCCAGGATAGGGAGTTTGTGGAGTGTTTAAGGGATGTATTTTTGGAACAGCTTGTGCTTGAGCCAACCAGGAACGAGGCTATTTTGGACTTGGTGATGTGTAATGAACAGGAATTGATAAGTGATCTTGAAGTAAAGGAGCCATTAGGAAGTAGTGATCATAACATGATAAGTTTTTATCTACAATTTGAGAGGGATAAGGGCAGATCAGAGGTGTCAGTGTTGCAATTAAATAAAGGAGACTACGGAGCCATGAGGGAAGAGCTGGCCAAAGTTAAATGGGCGGATGCCCTGGCAGGAAAGACAGTGGATCAGCAGTGGCAGATATTCTTGGGGATAATACAAAAGATGCAAAAGCAGTTCATTCCAATGAGAAGGAAGGATTCAAAGAGGGGGAAGGGGCCACAGTGGTTGACAAAGGAAGTCAGAGATTGTATAGCATTAAAGAAAAAGAAGTATGACAGGGCTAAGATGAGTGGGAATATAGATGATTGGGAAAGTTTTAAGGAACAGCAGATCTTAACTAAAAAAGCAATACGGAGAGAAAAAATCAGGTATGAGCTCAGACTAGCCAGGAATATAAAAGGGGATAGCAAAAGCTTTTTTAGCTATGTGAAGAGAAAGAAGATAGTTAAGAACAATGTTGGCCCCTTGAAGAATGAATTGGGAGAAATTGTTATGGGAAACAGGGAAATGGCAACAGAATTTAATGCGTACTTTAGATCTGTCTTCACCAGGGAGGACACAAGCAATCTCCCAGATGTATGGATGGGCCAGGGTCATAAGATATCAGAGGAATTGAAACAGATTGACATTAGGAAAGAAACTGTGATGAGTAGACTGATAGGACTGAAGGCTAATAAATCCCCGGGTCCAGATGGTCTGCATCCGAGGGTTCTAAAAGAGGTGGCTCAGGAAATTGCAGATGCATTGGTAATCATTTTCCAATGTTCCTTAGATTCAGGATCAGTTCCTGAAGCTTGGAGAGTGGCTAATGTTATCCCACTTTTCAAGAAGGGAGGGAAGGAGAAAACGGAAAACTATCGCCCTGTTAGCCTAACGTCAGTCGTAGGGAAGATGCTTGAGTCCATTATTAAGGACGAAATAGTGGCACATCTTGATGGCAGAAATAGGATTAGGCCAAGTCAGCATGGATTTATCAAGGGCAAATCATGCTTGACTAATGTGTTGGAGTTTTTTGAGGGTGTAACAAGGATGTTAGACGAGGGTAAGCCAGTGGATGTAGTGTACCTAGATTTTCAGAAGGCATTCGATAAGGTGCTACATAGGAGATTGGTGAGTAAAATCAGAGCTCATGGCATTGGGGGCAGGGTTTCAACATGGATAGAAAACTGGTTGGCAGATAGAAAGCAAAGGGTAGCAGTGAATGGGTGTTTCTCGGACTGGCTGGAGGTGACTAGTGGGGTACCACAGGGCTCTGTATTGGGACCACAGCTCTTTATGATTTATGTCAACGATTTAGATGAGGGCATTGAAAACTATATCAGCAAGTTTGCTGACGATACTAAACTGGGTGGCAGTGTGACATGCGAAGAGGACGTTAGGAGAATACAGGGAGACTTGGATAGGCTGGGTGAGTAGTCAGATACTTGGCAGATGTCATTCAATGTGAATAAATGTGAAGTTATCCACTTTGAAAGCAGGAACAAGAGGGCAGAGTATTGTCTAAACGGTGTAGAGTTAGGTAAGGGAGAAATGCAAAGAGACCTAGGAGTCCTAATTCATCAGTCAATGAAGGTGAGTGAGCAAGTGCAGCAGGCAGTGAAGAGGGCAAATGGAATGTTGGCCTTTATTACAAGGGGAATTGAGTACAAGAGCAAGGATGTTCTTTTGCATTTGTACAGGGCCCTGGTGAGACCACACCTGGAATATTGTGTACAGTTTTGGTCTCCAGGTTTAAGGAAGGACATTCTGGCAATTGAGGAAGTGCAGCGTAGATTCACTAGGTTGATTCCTGGGATGGCAAGGCTGTCTTACGCAGAGAGGTTGGAGAGATTGGGCTTGTACACACTGGAATTGAGGAGATTGAGAGGGGATCTGATTGAAACGTTTAAGATAATTAAAGGATTTGATAGGATTGAGGCTGGAAATATGTTCCAGATGTTGGGAGAGTCCAGTACCAGAGGGCATGGATTGAGAATAAGAGGTCAGTTATTTAAAACAGAGTTGAGGAAAAACTTCTTCTCCCAGAGAGTTGTGGAGCTGTGGAATGCACTACCTCAGAAGACGGTGGAGGCCAATTCTCTGGATGCTTTCAAGAAGGAGCTAGATAGATATCTGATGGATAGGGGAATCAAGGGATATGGGGACAAGGCAGGGACTGGGTATTGATAGTGAATGATCAGCTATGATCTCAGAATGGCAGTGCAGACTCGAGGGGCTGAATGGTCTACTTCTGCACCTATTGTCTATTGTCTATATATTACACTCCTGATGCTGTTGTGTGTCTTGAATTTTGTTCTGCAGAAAATGGATGCAAAAATCAACCATTAAATGCTATTTGCACGATTTACTTTTCTTCACTTGATATCCTTTACAGCAGGGTCAAAAACATTTCAAACTGTTGGCCATCTTTGTTGAGGCTGATGGAAAAGACTAAGATGCTAAAAACCATTAAGTGGAAGCAGTGTGCGATCAAGCAGCAGAGGTGCCCACTGTTGGATGGACTACCAGATACTTGCTGAAACGGAAATACTGTGAAGAGTAGTACAGCCTGACACTCTACACAGCAAATCGAAAGGACAACATCCCATATAACATCTTAGATGAATTTGGCAGCGGGTATGAGGCCTATATTGACTGCTGTTATCCTTCCAAATTTCAAAGTAAACTTATTATCAAAGTACATACATACAACCCTGAGATTCATTTTCTTGTGGGCATACTCAATAAACCCAATAACCAGAATAAAATCAATGAAAGACTGCACTGACAAATGACCAGTGTGCAAAAACCAACATACTGTGCAAATACAAAAAGGAAGAAAAAATAAATAATAATAATAATAATAATAATAAATAATAAACAAATAAGCAATAAGTATCCAGAACATGAGATGAAAAGTCCTTGAAAGTGAGTCCATAGGTTGTGGGACATTTCAGTGATGAGGCAAGTGAAGTGAGTGAAGTTATCCCTACTGGTTCAGGAGCCTGAGTGTTGAGGGGTAATAACTGTTCCTGAACAGTTCTTATCCTTTGTTTTCTTTTCAAATAAATATTAGTCACAGGTGACTTTGTAACTTGCATATCAGTTTATCTGGCTTTAGCTGATCATGACCAAGCAAAGTGCTTCCTTCAGTTGTTGTTAAATTGGAATGGCATCATGATGGGTGAGCCTGATTGATTGAGCTTTTATGGCTAATGAATTCTGAGATACAATGCCTATAATAATATCCTATTTAAATATGTCGTCAAATGACCGGGTTGCTGCTGAAGAACTATCCAGCCTTAACAGTGTCATTGTATCTGCTGACACTCATTTTTGGGTATATTGCTCCTGTTCTCATGTGCTGAAAGATTTTGAGGGTTGTCAAATCCCAGCAGTGTCATTAATTCCTTGTCCTGTAACTTAGTCTCTTTCATATTCCCATCAATTCTCCCTCCAATTTTCTTGTGGTGTACATGTATATTAGAGGTAATTTACTACAGCCAATTAACCAAACAATCAGCATTTCTTTAGAATGTGGGAGGAAACCAGGACACCCGTATGGTCACATTTAGAATGTGCAACTAACTCCACATGTACTGTAGGTCATCAGAAGGCCAGTCCAGGGTTACTGGAGTGTTTAGACAGTCGGATGACCTGCTGTGCTATGCTACATTAACCTTGCCAAGTGAAAGAGAAATTCCTCTGCCTGTCAGTGTTGGTGCATAAGATCTGGTACCGAAATGTTTTCATGACCTTAGATTTACAATGAGAACCACTGCGGCTAAAGTGAATTTTTATAATTTTTCTCATAATCCCCTTCTCCAATACAGGACCCTGTTCTAGTAACAAACTAGAATTTTATGACTCTTTTGTCACTGTAGATTTGTTTATCCACTTTTAGTGAAGTCTTAGCCTGACTAATATGCAGATTATGCCCCAACACCATTACATAGCCACCTGACCAACTAATATTTTATGTTTCATCTTTTATACCAAGCACTGCATAGGTTATTTCAACTTTTTGTTCTATTTAATATTATTTAGTTCTGAAGGGGGTGTAGGACTCTGAAATATCAAATGCATCTTTTCTATTTGATTGATGCTACAAGACCTGCTGCTTTGCCATTTTCAAGTATTTTGCTGTCTTGTGTCTTTATTGTTGATAAAAAGCATTCTTTATAAAATTGTGTATATTGCACATACAGCTGAATGCTGAATATTTATTACAAGTATTGTCTTTTAGATGAAACACCAAGCACAGTCAATATGGGGAGAGAAGTGGCAGAACCTATACCAGAATATACAGCTGAAGAGGAACGTACTGATAACCGGTTATGGCGAACTGTTGTCATTGGGGAACAAGAACACAGGATTGACATGAAAGCTATTGAACCTTACAGAAAAGTTGTCTCTCATGGGGGTAAGGCATTTCGTCAATGAATTTCTCTTGAAGGAAAACATAACTTAGATTATTTAACAAGCATTATGCTATTTCATATTTGGCTCAACTCCAGTGCCATGTATTAAGAAGTTGTAGTAAATTGTGGATTTTCCTAGACTGGTCTCAATAAATGAGTATCAGCTTCACTCACTTAAACCTACATCTTTAAGTAAATGTAACCTTTCATTTCCTAATTTTTAAATTTTTGAATCATAATAAAATGGTTCTGGTTGTTAGCTTTGTCCTTGATGACCTTCGCATAATGATAATACATCTACAATGATGTTTGATTACATTTTCCAGGTTATTGACCTATTGGTGATACATGTTGAATTTAGTGTACAGTGACTTCAAGTACAACATGAAGATGTTGATGTTCTTAAACTACTACCGGTGATAGAGTTCACAGAGATAGGAATGTATTAAAGTGGTCCTTGTAATTTGCTTACAGTGTATCTTATGCATGTGTTGATGAAAGAAAGCCATTTGATGCATCATGACTAGCTAGTACCCTGCACAATTCCATCCCGATGTTATTTCCGAGCCGTACAGCTCGGAAGTAGCCCCTTTGGCCCACTGTGTCCATGCCGATCATTAAGCACCAAATTTTTCTTCCCACGTTTCCATTAGCAACATTTACCCTTCCCAATTCCACCAATTGTATGTTCACTAAGGCCAATTTAGAATGGTCAGTTTACTTACCAATCCACATGTCCTTTGGATGCAGGCAATAACTGGAGCAACACGATCACAGAGAATATATGATTCCAGCTAGACAGCATCCGATCTCAGAATTATACCCAAGGTTTCTGGATCTGTGAGGCAGCTGCAAAACTTACTGTGACACTATGTAGGGGCTGCTTTCTTCATTGAGCTATGTTACTAAGCAGGTTAATTCATTTCAAATCAAAGGTGTGCCCATTGGCACTTACATGGGCCCCCAGCTATGTCTGTATTATTGTTGGCTATACTCTTTTTTCCTCTCCAGGACTTCACCCAGCTTCTCTTTCCTTTTGTTCAGCTTTTTCCATTATTTCACCTTCACGTCACCTCCATCTGCCCCATCTATCTCATCTGGTTCCAGCAATCTACCCTCCACTTCCATATACTAACCGCCTTTCCTTTCTCCCTCAAGACCTGATGCATGGTCTCAATCTTAAATGTTGACACATCCCTCTTGCCTGTACAGATACTGTTTAATACACTGAATTCTTCCAGCTGTTACTTTTGGCCCCAGACTCCCATCATCTTGTGCTTATGATGCAAGATAGGCCAATGATTAAAAGCTTGAAGATACTTGGCTTGCAGATTTATTCAGTTTATATTGAGTCTGACAGCAACCACAGCAGTATTCCTTATAACATATACACAGTAAATCTACTCCAATGTATTACGCTCAGATCCCAAAAAAGCAGTAGCACAATAGCATAGTAGTCAGCATAATACTTTAAAGCATTAGGCCAGGGTTCATTCCCTGCTGTTGTCTGTGAGGACTTTGCATGTTCTCCCTGTGATTGTGTGGGTTTCCTCCGAGGACTCTGGTTTCCTCCCACATTCCTAAGGTGTATGAGCTAGGGTTAGTAAGTTGGGGGTGTGTTATGCTGGAGCCAGAAGTACTGCAAAACTTGTGTGCCACCTCCAGCACATTCTCTGTGCAAATGGTGCCATTCACTGCATGTTTCCGTGTACACGTATCAAATAAAGATAATCTAATCTTAAGTGTTAAGGTCCCCTTGTGTCTTAAATGCTTCGAAGATATGTTGCTGTCAGTGGTAGTCAGTTTGATCTCTCCTTTGCTATTCAGCTGCAATCTCTAAATCTGGAGCAAAATTTGGAATAAGTTTGGAGCTGTGTGATTCTGAGGGAATCTAAATGGTACATTTCTTGCAAAGTACTTTGCAAGAAACTATTACCTGAAAATATTATTAACTATGCTTATTAAAAGTTCATTCCTTCACTTAACTGGTGATTAGAAGAAAACTCTTACAGTTATTTTAGACTGAAACTGTTTTTTTAAACTATGGCATGCCCAGGCAACCTCCAAAGAAAACAACCTCTCCCTCAATTTCGCAAAAACAAAGGAGCTGGTTGTGGATTACAGGAGGAATAGAGACGGGCTAATCCGGATTGCCATCAATGGATTTGGGGTTGAGAGGGTGAACTACTTTAAGTTCCTCGGCATCACCAAGGATCTCACGTGCCCTGTATGTACCAGCTGCATGCTGCAGTGCCGTTTGCTAGATGGGAGCATCTGAAACCGTTTGCGGTTGGGGTAGCTGGAGGTCCTGGTGATCCTCCAAGCGCTTTTTACGCACCTGCTGCTATTAACGTCCTGAATAGAGGACAGTTCACATCTACAGGTGTGCTGTGCTGGCCACATCACTCTCTGCAGTGCCCAGCATTTGCAAGTAGCACAGTTCCCGTATCAGGTGATGACACAGCCGGTCAGGATGCTCTCAATGGTGCTCCTGTAGAAAATCCTAGGGATTTGGAGATTTATGCTGAACTCCTTCAGCTGTCGGTGAAGGAGGCACTGTTTTGCGTTTATCACCACACAGCCAGTATGTACAGTCCGGGTGAGATCCTCAATGATGTGTATACCAAGGAACTTGAAACTACTCACCCTCTCAGTGACAGTCCCATTAATGTCAATAAGGGCCTAACCTGTCTCCATTCCTCTTGTAATCCACAATCAACTCCTTCATTTTTTTGACATTGAGGGAAAGGTTGTTTTCTTGACACCACTGTGTCAGGGCATTGACTTCTCCTACGTAGACTATCTCATCATTGTTGGAGATGAGGCCAATCAATGTCATGTCATCTGCAAATTTGGTCAGCAGATTGGAACTGTGCATGACAACACAGTCGTGGGTGAATAAGGGAGTAGAGGAGCAGGCTCAGGATACAGCCCTGGGGGCTCCTGTGTTGAGGGTCAGAGGGCCTGAGTTGAGAGAGCCCATCCTTACCATTTGCTGGTGATCCAACAGGAAGTCCAGGATCCAGCTTTACAAGGAGGGGTGCAGGCTGAAGTCTCTGAGCTCTTAACTTACCAGAGAAAATCTGTAGATGCTGGAAATCCGAGCAGCACACACAAAATTCTGGAGGCACTCAGCAGGCCAGACAGCAGCTATGGAAAAGAGTATAGAAAAAAGCAGGAAAAAGCCAGAAAAAGCGGAATCTCTGAGTGACCACCTATTTTAATTCCACTTCCTAATCTCATTCCAGTATGTCCGTACGTGGCCTCCTCCACTGTCGTGATGAGGCCATACTTCGGTTGGAGGAACAACTTATTATATTCCATTTGGATAGCCTCCAACCTGATGACCAAAAACCACTGATTTCTCGAACTTCCTGTAATGCCCCCAACCCCCCTTCACCATTTTGCATCCCCTTTTCCCTCCCTCACCTCCCCACCCATCACCCCCTTCTGCTGCTCCTTCCCCTTTTCTTTCTTCCATGGCCTTCTGTCTCTTTCACCAATCAACTTCCCAGCTCCTTACTTCATCCCACCTCTTTCAGGTTTCACCTATCGCCTTATATTTCTCTCTCCCCGCCCCCCACCTTTTAAGACAACTCCTCAGCTTTTATTTCACCAGTTCTGCCAAAGGGTTTCCGCCCAATAGGTCGACTGTACTCTTTTCCGTAGATGCTGCCTGGCTTGCTGAGTTCCTCCAGCATTTTGTGCATGAGCTCTTAATACATTTTAACCTGTTTTGTTGATGGAGGAACTGTGTGTCAGAAAAATGACCTTAGATTAGGGGGACAGAATACCAAAGTTATTCCTTTTGGGTTGGAGTCTTGGGCAAGGATCAATACACAGCGCCAACATGCTAAACTATTTTCTAGAGAAATACACAATTTTTTTTGTGCTTCACCATAGCAAAAATGAAATGAAATAAAGACAGGTTTCTGTAGGGTTAAAATCTCAGTTTATTTTAGCGTTTTGCACCTGTCTCTTGTTTCATATTACTGTTTTCTTCCTCCTGCTTTGTAATTTTTCAATAGCAAAGTTTCTGGAGTTGGACTCAATTCAATAGCTAAAGCCTTTAAAGGATAACAAAGGGTGATTATTTAACAATAACTGAGACCAGAAATAAATTGTGCTTATGTTATTAACTGAACAGAAATTTGTTTAGGGTCCATACTTTCTTTTGTTAATCTAGAAGACCTACATTAACGTAAAAATGGTGTGTCATGAAAGCCTATTGATCTTACTAAATACTTAACTTTCTCTTCTAGCTGCTTTTCTTTTGAATGGAAGAATAGCATTGAAGTTATCGAAACTTTGACTTATACGCTTGCTTTCCTCAAGTACTGTACTCGGTAATGATACAGTATACCTCAACAGTTACTTACACAGAATGGAAATAAACTAAATATTTATCTCACTAACTTGAGTTTCTCACAGCTTATTAGGCTGAGTACCTCTTTCACAGAATATTTATTTCAAGCAAATAAAGGAATATTGTTGTGATAGATATGTTTCTATACTTTTCTGATCTTACAAGGTATAGAAAGAGAACTAAATATGTGTAAATTGTAACTGCAACAGCCTTCCTTAGGGACTCGTTTCTTTATCAATGGTGCTATTTAGAGTTCCTGTTCAGACTATTGGAATTCCCCACTCAAATAGTTTTAAAAGGGACTTTCAGAGTTCATCATGTATGTATATTGTTTAATAGACTTGTGATTTTTTTTCACAAATATAGACAATGAAATAACAAAGCAGAATTGAATTGAATTGAGTTGACTTATTTCTTACATCCTTCACGTACATGAGTAAAAATCTCTATGTTACGTCTCTGTCTAAACATGCAATCATAGTGATTTATAATAAACAGAACAGTCAATGTAACATAGAAATGCACTCAAATCAGCATGAGTTAATCAGTCTGATTATCCTGGTGGAAGAAGCTGTCCAAGAGCCTGTCGGTCCTGGCTTTTATGCTGCGGTACTGTTTCCCAGATGTCAGCAGCTGAAGTAGACTGTGGTTGGGATGACTTGAGTCCCCAATGATCCCTTGGGCCCTTTTTTTTGTAATTGTCCTGAATCATGGGAAGTTCACAACTACAGATGCGCTGGGCTGTCCACACTGCTCTCTGCAGCGTACTGTGATTGAAGGAAGTACAGTTCCCATACCAGGCAGTGACGCAGCCAGTCAGGATGCTCTCAATTGTGCCCCTGTAGAAAGTTCTTAGGATTTGGGGGCCCAGACCAAATTTCCTGAGCCTTCTGAGGTGAAAAAGAATGCTTACAGCTACAATGGACAACTGATTGACAATTAATGATCTGAGAAATAAGAGTTCAGCTGCTGTTACAATTAATATATTTTCTTTTCCTCTGCAATACTGAAATATTTTAGATTATGCCATTAATACTGCACAACAACAAACAAATATCTTCTTTTCCTCAGGATACTATAGTGATGGGCTTAATGCCATCATTGTGTTTGCTGCATGCTTCCTGCCAGAGAGTAGCAGACCAGACTATAACTATATCATGGAGAACCTCTTTTTGTGAGTAAAATAGTACAATTTGTGTATCTGTTCTGATTCATAACCAAATAATTACATTGAACTCTTAAATTCAACTTATGAAGTGAATAAACTTTCATCTGGATTTAAGAAGGACTGCAAAATGCTAGAAACACTCAGCAGGTCAAGCAATATTCTTGGAGAGAAAGTGGCGTCAATGTTACAGGCAATTTACCTTTAATAAAGATGGGTTCTGAAGAAAGACCTGAAACAGTTTGTGCCACTGATGCTGATCAGTTTCAACTCCTCTTTCCTGTGGAGATACTGGCATAGACCCACTACCACTGAAGTGCATAAGTCCATGAACTACGCTGATATTTAAAATAAACAACTCTTAGCTATAATTCTTTATTGCAATGGAATTAATTTGTGCCACTGTTCTTAGACAACTCTTTATAGATTCATTGTTGTCCTAGCAGTCTTCAGCTTTATAATTTTGGACAAATTTAGTTAAGATCTCTTATCTTAGAATCATCCACTTCAACTGAAGTGTGTGGAAAGTGAATAACCACCATTAATATGTAAAACTGATTTAATCAATGTGTTTTAAAATAGCTTTAAAATAGCAGTGTGGGTTTGCACTGAATGATATCTGTTGAATAGGTATGAAGATCCAAGAGCTGAAATACTTTAATATTAGGAGAGATCTCAAATTAGAAATAAACAGTAACATATAAATTCAGTGCAAAATCCATGATTCACCTGGTTCATGGCATGTTATGAGACTCACTGAGGGTTGACATACTGTTTACAGGAAATTAAATAACCAAATTGTGGTTGCTGATCAGGTTTCACTGTGAGGACATAGGAAAAAATATTTGTGGACAGTGTTAATCCAATGTTCAACCACAATGTTTGCCTTGACATAAATATATGCTGTTGCCTATGTACCAATTTTAATATTATAGTTTCACAATTTTGAGTAAACATAGTTCATTATCAAAAAAAAACTGTAGTTTAATATTTATTTGTTGTAATTTTATCCACAAAAATTTTGACCTTGTTTTTACTTAATTTAGAATTTCATTTTAATATTTATATCAATATAGTACATATTTATTTAGTCCATGAAGGAATGGATTTGATTAAATAGATTTAAAAAGCATGTTGCAATTGCTATAAAATTTGAATCAGTAAGTTTTCTTAGATGGAGTCAAATCTAAGTTACTTTGTTTTGAATGTTGCTAAATTTGGAAAAAATATCTTTTGCTTATTTGCATTATATTTTACGATCATGCCTCCAATGAGCATATTAGACACACCAGCTCAGAGTAAACAATGAAATTTTAATTAACTGTAAAGTTAATTTTGATGTCAGTTTAGATGTCCCACTGATTTTGCTGGAATAATTTTAACTAGTTTTAAACAGATCAAAATGAAGTGTGCAGTGGAGGTCATGAAAATTTATGATACTTGCATAGAATATTTTAATCAGTATCTTCAATATATAATATGTGGAATCCTATTGAGTAAGACTGATGAAAATCTCATTGTTTGTAATTAAGTGAATTCCATCAGTCTCAATCCATTCCCATTAAAAATGCATTAGATTTTTCATCAGGTTAGAAATTGTACTTGAGTAATACTAAAAGGAAATGAAAATGCATTGAGATGTAACTTTTCAAACTGGAGTTTAAGAAAAGAAACCTCTCAAAAAACTCAAAAGGTCAGGCAGCAGCTATACAAAGAGAAATTGAGTTAATATTTCAGATTGCGATACATTAACCTCCGACCTTAGCTTCATTATACAGTGCACTGTTGTGGAGGTTAGTGATGACCGATTAATGAAAGCACCTCACCAGCAGTTTATTATGGAACCACAAGCCAAAGCTAAGCGCGTTTCACCCGTTACCTTTTTTCTCACTGAGCTCTGTAAGGAGTCATATCACTATTTTCATCTTGAAACATATGCTGCCTGACTTGCTGCATTCCTCCAGCATTTTATGTGTATTTTGTTTTCAATGAGCAAGTTTCCACTTCGCTACTATACAACACCTATCTCTAAAGCTTGGCTGAACTTTGGCAGTTACATCAGTGAGCAGAAGAATGTTGGTTTTTAGTTGTTAGCTAAATGGGTTTGCTTCGAGTAATGGGTCTTCGAGTAATTCAAAAAATGTTGATCTTGAGCTTCATAAATTAATCACTTATTTGTTAAACTTGATGTTTAGTGTTGGAAGTCTCATTATCATTTCAGCAATGCTAAAGTTGGTAATTGAAAGCAGATTTGAAAAGGCCTGAAATTGAAAGTCATTTTTCTTTGCGGACAGGTATGTGATAAGTACTTTAGAGCTCTTGGTAGCTGAGGATTACATGATCATTTATCTGAATGGAGCCACTCCACGAAGAAAGATGCCAGGTTTTAACTGGATGAAAAAGTGCTATCAAATGATTGACAGAAGGTGAGAATTTTTTTTAAATTGTTTTATTTCAGTCAACCTCTTTAGAACCTCTCATACCCATATTAAGCAAGCAATAAATTTAGGGCTGAATTTTAATAGGATCTTCCTAATCCGAGAAATTGAGCTCAAACCCCAAATTAGCTATGTGCTTCTCACTTGTATGTAATTGCATTCACATGTAGATCAAGTGAGTACAGCTATAGATACTTATGTGATGTTGATCATAATCAGTGATAGTGGGAGAGCTAGGCAGAAAGGAATGAAGATTTTCAGACAGGTTTTATGGAGTCTGGTAGAGATTAGGAAACTGGGCTGTACTTCTAGTGTATGTGTCAGCGACTACATATGGATGGAGCAGATGAATATTTAACTGCAGTGAATTTACACAGAGGGAAGGGCATTGGGAATAGTTTGGAGGAATTCAGATAGGATCAAGAGAGAGAGGCAAAGCATGAAACCAAAGCATAAGAGTTTGAAATGTAGACCAAAGCTGTGTTTAATATTATTTGCCTAAGTGCAAGGAATAAAGTGAAACAGACGGATGACGCAAGAAGAGATGTGGAAATATGGGTTTTTAAACTTTATTTTAAAATAAATTGCAGTTGTGAAAAAGGATGACAATTTAGAAGGATTTTTCAAACAAATCTTGTTGAATGACAGAAAAGGGGAAACCACACTGCTGGGACTACTGGGAGTCTTTAAGATTTTTAGTCTAAGAATGCCAGCAAAGCAAACTTGTAGGCAAATTTATGAAAGTAACTTGTCTTAAAGTTAATGGGCTAAAATCAGCGATAAAAATATCAACAGCTCAGAAAATGGATTCAGGAAAAAACATTCTTGCCAGTGCGTAGCAATCCCAAAAAGGCAGAATGATGGGAAGAGGATTAGTGACTACAATTCTTGATGTGTTTTTATTTTAAGGATTGATGATGAGTGGCTGGAATAAGTATCAGTGAGAGAACAATTTATGGTGATGTTTATTACTCACTAGACTTAGCCCAGTTATGCAGAAGGACAGAAATAACTAATGAATGAGGGTTATAAATTAAGGGGAAAATGGCGGAGAACGGATTCAACAAGGTAACATGGAAGGTAAGTCTGTGATCAGAGCAAGTAGAAGCATTCAAGGAGATTTAAGAAAATCACATTAGAGAAGTTTTCAAAATGAAAAATTGTAGAATTGTCAAATCTGGAGTATTCAGATGATGAAGTGCATCATTCCAATTCTTGTGAAGTAGATTATCAAGTTACATAATGGTGAGTTAGACAAAGAGTTTTTCATGTGTTAATGAAATGAAGTTACAAATGTACATTGAAACTAAAATCAATATTTGCCAGAAATTTCATGAGTGAACCAATCTGTCATTGGGGAGCAATTTTAAAATAAATTTCTAGCTGGAGTACTGGGTTTGACATAACAAAATCCAGTTAAAACCAGTTTACTTCCCATGCTAGATATAATCTTTTAAATAACAGTGAAGATGTATCCTTGTCTCACCCTTTTTAAAAATCTCTTAAATTTCCAATATGCTCACACTTGTATTCCACTGTTTAATTTTTAGAAATAAATGCATTTTTTGTTTTTCATATTTATATGAACAGTGATTGTGCATTGTGTCAGTCAGTAAATTGTGAATATAACTCAGTAAAGTTAAAGGAAATGATGTAAATGACCTTTCTGAATGTTAGTAATGTAAAGGAAGAAAAACAGTAATAATTATTTGATACAGTGAAGTGTTACTTTATTACTTTTCTTAAAATACAGGTTGAGGAAGAATTTGAAATCATTTATAATTGTGCACCCATCATGGTTTATCAGGACAATACTTGCTGTGACTCGGCCTTTTATTAGGTAAGTGACGACGTTCTACTCCACATTTTAAAGAGCCTAAGAATAGTAGGTGTATAAGTGATGTAATGATGCCTACCCTGAAGAAGCTTAAATCTTTCCATCAGTCCTGCTGCAAGGTTTCTGCCCAAAATGTCGACTGTAGTTTTTTTCCATAGATGTTGCCTGGCCTGCTGAGTTCCTCCAGCATTTTGTGTGTGTTGCTTGGATTTCCAGACTCTGCAGATTTTCTCTTGTTAATGTTTCACCTCGTACTGACGTAAGACAAAGAAGCAGGATTAGGTTCATGTGGCAGCTCTGCTATCCAGTAAAACCAACACCAATTCCTACAACACCTTGCTACTCAACCCAAAAAATCACCTGTTTATTCCAGAGCAAACACGAGGAAATCTGCGGATGCTGGAAATTCAAACAATGTTTGAAACCAGCATTTTGTGTGTGTTGTTGTTTGAATGTTCCACCAGCATTTTGTGTGTGTACTTGTTTATTCCTCCTCTTTTTGTGAACTAATCCTCACCAAGTGTGGTTCTCTAATTTTATCTAATAATCTCATGTATGTCACGTCACTTAAATGCTTTCTGAAAATCTAGTACATATTATTTGTATTTCCTTTCTGATTAATACATGAAAAATAAAAGCATGATTTCTTGTTCATAAATCCATATTAACTATGCCCAATCCTTAGATTAGTTTCTAATTCCTGCGAGTACCTAACAGGTTAAGCAGCATTCTGTGGAAAGAAAAGCAGGATCAGTATTTTAGCTCAGTAGCTTTCACCAGAAATGGAGAATTGAGAATAGTATCATTTTTATTTCTGTAATCCGATATTAATTAATACGGTTTCATGCTTTGGAAAAAAAACAGGTGTGACATTTAACAGGTACACTGAAAAGCACCTGGATGAGATTTGCTTATTGCAAACACATTGAAGCTTCAAGAATGTACTCATGTTAAAAAGAATCCTCCATGTTGTCAGGGGGCCCTTGAATAAATTTGATTATACAGTTAAATAGTTTATTATAATAAAATAAAATGAATTTTGTGCAAACATTATTCAATGTATAATAATTTTGAGTGTGGAGTTTTCTTGGAGTAGGAGGTGCCTACAGTCACCTCCCAGCTACCTTCTAAATATATTCTTATCATGAGCAGGTACCTGGCATTGAGCATTTATGAGCTGATTAGTGAGAGATATAGTACAGAAATGTGCTCTTTTGGTCCACTTCGTTTATGCCGACTGCAATGTACGTCTACACTAATCCCATTTGCCCACATTAGGCCTACATATCGCTATGCTTTTTTTTTAACCATTTACCATCTAAACACAGTTTAAGTGTAATTGTTTCTGCCTCTACCCAACATCTCTGGAAGCTCATTCCACAAAATTCCCACCCTATTTGTGGAAGAATTTATCTCTTGGATCGCCCTTATTTTCCCCCCCTCAACATAAACCTTTGTCCTCTGATTCTAGACTCCCCTGCCCTGTTATAAAGACTCCTGAGTTTCTACCCTGTCTATATACCTCATAATGTTATAAATTTTTATGAGGTCACTTCTTGGCCTCCTGCATTCTAGAGAAAATTAAACGAGCCTATCTGAACTGTCCAAATGAATAATTGCTGCACTCTTTATTGCTGCCACATCCATCCTGTAATGTGGCAACCAGAACAGTACTCAATGCCGTCTAATCAATGTTTTGTGCAGATACAACATAACGAACCAAACTTATAATCTATGCCTTTGCCTATAAAGGTAAGCCAAATGCATTTTTCACCACCCTGTCTGTCAGTGTGAATGCTTTTGGGGAGCAATGAATTTGAATGGCAAGTCTTCCTGCATATCAATGCTCCTAAGGGTCTTGACACTTACTGTATATTTCCTACCCAAATTTGACTTTCGGGAGTGCAGTATCTGACACTTGTCTGGATTAAATTCCATCTGCAAGCACTTTTCCAGCTGTCCTATGTCTCCTCACAGGCACTGGTGCTTTGTTAACCTGTGCTGGCCTTCACATAGCTTGAACATTGTAAACATAACATAGTGGCAGGCAAAATGACCATTTAATCCTGACATATCTTCCAATAAAAATATGTATGATTCTTGATCCTCGGCCTCTCTTTTCTGTCTATATCCCAGATCCCTCCTTCCTTTTCAAGCCAGAAGAACGTTCATAACCCATGGCGATTCAGAATTTCCCATTGTCTCAGCTCTGTGTGTAGGGGGGGGTGGGGGACGCCCTCATTCCTTTATCCTAAAACTGCTAGTCTAAAGCCCTTCAGCCAATTGGGGCTGGGGGTGGACGGGAGGTGATAAATGGCCACGAGCATTTGCCAAGCCCTGTCAGAACTTTATGCTTCCAGACTTTGAGACTCCTTCCACAAAAACCTGTGGTTGAGCCATTTTGCAGACTAAAATAGTCCTGTCAGGAATGGAAATGTTATTCTTTGAAAATGTTGATAAGGTGTATGGAGATAAAAGAAAATCTACATGATGGGGGGACTTTGGGGTTTTAAAATTTAACTGTCATTCATTCTTTGGGGCACTCTTCTGTTTCGTGGATGTTTGCGAAGAAAAAGAATTTCAGGATGTAAATTGTATACACTTCCCTGACATTAAATAGAAACAGAGAAAGCCTACAGCACAATACAGGCTTTTCGGCCCCAATGCTGTGCCAAACATGTACTTACTTTAGAAATTACTAGGGTTACCCATAGCCTGCTATTTTTCTAAGCTCCAGGTACCTATCCAGGAGTCTCTTAAAAAACCCTATCATATCTGCCTGCACCACCACTGCCAGCAGCCCATTCCATGCACTCACCACTCTCTGAGTAAAAAATTTACCCCTGACATCTCCTCTGTACCGACTCTCCAGCACCTTAAACTTTGTCCTCTCATGTTAGTACTTCAGCCCTGGGAAAAAGTCTCTGACTATCCACACGATCAATACCTCTCATCATCTTATACACCTCTGTCAGGTCAGCCCTGACCCTCCACTGCTCCAAGGAGAAAAGGCTGAGTTCACTCAATCTGTTCTCATAAGACATGTTCCCCAATCCAGGCAACATCTTTTTAAATCTCCTCTGCACCTTTTTTATAGTTTGCACATCATTCCTGTAGTGAGGCGACCAGAACTGAGCACAGTACTCCAAGTGGGGTCTGACCAGGGTCCTATATAGCTGCAACATTATCTCTCAGCTCTTAAACTCAATCCCATGGTTGATGAAGGCTAATGCACCATATGCCTTTTTAACCACACAGTCAACTAGGCAGCAGCTTTGAGTGTCCTATGGACTTGGACCCCAAGATCCCTCTGATCCTCCACACTGCCAAGAGCCTTACCATTAATACTATATTCTGCCATCATATTTCACCTAGTAAAATGAACCACCTCACACTCCATCCGCCATTTCTCAGTCCAGTTTTGCATCCTATCAGTGCCCCGCTGTAACCTCTGACGGCCCTCCACACTATCCACAACACCCCCAAACTATGTGTCATCAACAACTTTACTAACCCATCCCTCCACTTCCTCATCCAGGTCATTTATAAAAATCACAAAGAGTAGGGGTCCCAGTAAAGGCACACCACTGGTCACCGACCTCCATTGCAGAATATGACCCATCTACAACCACTCTTCGCCTTCTGTGGGCAAGCCAATTTTGGATCGACAAAGCCAGGACCTTGGATCCCATGCCTCCTTATTTTCTCAAAAAGCCTTGCATGGGGCACCTTATCAAATGCCTTGCTAAAGTCCATATACACTACATCTACTACTCTACCTTTATCTATGTGTTCAGTCACATTCTCAAAAAATTCAGTCAGGCTTGTAAGGCACGACCTGTCTTTGACAAAACCATGCTGACTATTCCTAATCATATTATGCCTTTCCAAATGTTGATAAATCCCGCCTCTCAGGATCTTTTCCATCAACTTACAAACCACTGAAGTAAGACTCACTGGTCTATAATTTCCTGTGCTATCTCTGTTGCACCTATTAAGTATTCTTTATAATGGCTGAGGGAGTTTCTCAGCCTTGGGCATTTCTCTTGGTGGGAGAGTTACTTCAGGAACATGTATATCATTATTTAGAGAAACAGCATAGTAACAGGCCCTTCCAATCCATTGAACCCACGCCAGCCAGTTACGCCCATGTGACCAATTAACCCACTAACCAGTCCCTCTTTGAAGAAAATCTAAGCACTTGGAAGAAATCCATGTGGTTATGGGGTTGAGGAAATCATTTTTAAAAAACCCCTTACAGACAGTGGCAGGAATTAAACCTGGGTCGCTGGTGCTGTAAACACATGCTACCATGCCAACCCTTCAACATAGCTAATCTTCCATTTGATCACAGGAAATGGATGCTGCATTTTAGAGCACAAAGTGCACATAATTTGCATTCAGATATGCAGGTCACAATCTTTTTTCCCTGTCTGTAGCACTTCACCTAAATTAGTGATTTTATTTTTGAAATGACTTATAAATGGATTCATTCAAAGTGGAGCTAGTGGCCATTTAGCATCAGTCCTAGTCTACACCAGCTGTCCAGCATTTGGTATGATCACCAGTAAAACCCATCATTAAAAATAGAGCAGAAGATACGAGCAGATGGGGTTCCTGCACTGCAGCTGCAGTGAAAGTACAAGGTGATTGTTTTTTTTTAGATACAGCATGGAATAGGCCCCTACAGCCCTTTGGCTCAGCAATCCCCTGATTTAACCCTAGCCCAATCATGGGTCAAGTCACAATGACCAATTAACCTACCAATCAGTACATCTCTGGACATTGGGAGGAAACCAGAGCACTTGGGGGAAACCCATGTGGTCACAGGGAGAACGTACAAACTCCTTACAGACAGCAGTGCGAAATGACCCGGGTCACCTGTACTGTAAAGCAACATGCTACTCTACCAGTCCTCAGTGGTCCAAGTGATTGGCTGTAGTGTGTTCCTAAGAAATTTTGCTGGGTTTGTTCACTATTTCAAAATAAGTGTCTTTAAAAAATTTGATTGACCCTGGAGGGGAAGTTTCAAGTCATAATTCCCAATGGGTATACTATTCCTCTTGGTTTATTCAGAAGAGGATGAAACCTTCTTGGAGATCAGGGCAGGTTGGAATAATCTTGATACAATATAGGCTCTTGTGCTTCTCCTAGTAAGAATGCCCAACCCCAAGGGAGTATTATGGTAGCGTAGTGGTTAATGTGACACTGTTACAGCTTGAGGATCAGAGTTCAATTCCAGCGCTCTCTGTAAGGAGGTTGTACATTCTCCCCTTGACCGTGTAGATGGCAAGGATCATTGGGCCGGAAGGGCCTGTTCTATCCTTTATCTTCAAATAAATAAGTAAAATAAATAAAGAGTAAGAGTTTTTCATGCTTGTAAGACCTTAAGTTATTTGCAGTGTAAAAAACATTAGGCAAAAGAAACGTGCAGTGTAATGGCTGTCTTGCCCAGTCAACAATGGACTCAGGAATTGTTTTATATGGATTGCTCGGTATTATTTATTATTAGGCTTTAAAATATTTAAAAATGTGTGTCAAATTTTGTTTCAGTTCAAAGTTCAGCAGTAAGATAAAGTATGTCAGTTGCCTGGCTGAGCTGGAGGAGCTGATCCCCATGCAACATGTTCAGATACCAGACACTATAAGAAAGTAAGTAGTGAATTTCTCATTCAGAAGGTAATGGTGTTAGTCCTGAGGTTTTAAATAAAATTAAGTTCCTATTTTGAATCACAGCTAATGATTTCTAAGGTTACCATAAACACCTTTATGATATCATGGAGTGCAGATATATTTTGAGTGTACATTTCAGAATTAATGTTGAATTGATGCAAAAATTTTAATGTAGAATGATATCTTGCTTTTGTTGGGGAATGTGCTTGGACTAGCTAAGGAAATATCCATTCGTATATGCAAGGATATTGGCTGGATTGAAGAGCGTGTCCTATGAGAATAGGTCGAGTGAACTTGGCCTTTTCTCCTTGGAAGACAGAGGATGAGAGGTAACCTGATCAAGGTATATAAGATTATGAGAGGCATTAATCATGTGTATAGCCAGAGGCTTTTTCCCAGAGTTGAAATAACTAACACGACGTGGTGTAGTTTTAAGGTACTTGGAAGTAGTTACAAGGGGAACGTCAGAGGTAAGTTTTTTACACAGAGAGTGGTGGGTGCATGGAATGCACTGCCAGCAAAAGTGGTAGAAGCGGATATGATAGGATCTTTTAAGAGACTCTTGGATAGGTACATGGTGCTTAGAAAAATATGCGGTAGGGTAATTCTAGGCAGTTTCTTGAGTAGATTACATGGTTGACACAACATTGTGGACTGAAAGGCCTGTGATGTGCTGTAGATTTCTATGTTTTAATGTTCTGATTATACCCAGTCTATAAAACTATTCTTTATGAAAATTTGTCTGATTTTTGCTATACCTTTCACATAAGAGCAAATTACCTTCCTTCTCTTTTATTGGTTTCTATTTTTTAAGCAGTATTTCTACAAGTAGGAAAGCAAATTGCTTTCTTTTCAATCTATTTGTGTGCATAAAATAAATGAACAAATTGGTATTTAATTTTCTATTTATGTACAGTGAAGTTTGTCTTGCATACTGTTCATACAGATCAAATCATTACACAGTGCATTGAGCTAGAATAAGGTAAAACATTGACAATAAAGTGTAAAAGCTGTCAAAAAAAGTACAGTGCAAATAAACAATAATGTGCAAGGTCATAACAAGGTAGATTGTGAAACTGAGTCCATTTTAATAGGCAAGAATTCTGTTCAAGAGACTGATCATGGTAGGATAAAAGCTGTCCTTGGGCCAGGTGATCCATCTTTTCAGCCATTTGTATATTCTGTCTGATGGGAGAGGGAAGAAGAGGGTGTCTGGAGTTTGTGGGTGGGGTCTTTGATTATACCAGCTGCTTTACTGAGGCCTCTTACCAGGTAGAAATGTCAGTGAGCCTCCTTGGCTGTGACATCAGTGTGGTTGCACCATGACAGGCTAGTGGTGATGTTCGCACCTAGGAACTTGAAGTTCTCAGCCCTTTCAAGCTCATTAATATTTTAATATTTTCAACAGAGAGTTGATAACAAAAGCAAGCATTTATCAGCAAATATTTTCATCCAATATCTCTCTCTTTACCTTTATCATAAATGCATTGTGATCATAAACACGAATAAGTTGCAAATGCTGGAAATCCAAAGCAACACACTCAAAATGCCGAGGTAACTCAGCAGGCCAGGCAACATCTCTGGCAATGAATAAACAGTCGACATTTCAGGCCGAGACCCTTCTTCAGGATTGTGAAAGAAGGGGGAAAGTCACCAGACGAGAAAAAGGTGGGGGGAGGGGAAGGAGGACAAGCTGGGAGGTGATAAGTGAAGCCAGATGGTGGGAAAGGTCAAAGGCTGAAGAAGAAGGAATCTGATAGGCGAAGACCAAAAGAGAAAGGGAAGGAGGAGGGGACCCAGGGGGAAGTGGCAGGTAGATGAGAAGAGGTGAAAGGTCAAATAGGAAGGAGTGGGGAATAGAAGAAGAGGAGGGGAGGGGGATAATTTTTTTGACCAGAAAGAGAAATTGATATTCAAGCCCTTAGGTTGGAGGCTACCCAGACAGAATATAAAGTGTTGCCGCTCCACCCTGAGGGTGTCCTCATCTTGGCACGAGAGGAGGCCATGGACCAACATTTTAGAATGGGAATGGAAATTGGAATTAAAATGTTTGGCTGTCGGGAAATCCCGCTTGTGGCAGATGGAGCAAAAGTGCTGGATGAAGTAGTCCTCCAATTTATGACTGGCCTCACCAATGTAGAGGAGGCAACATCGGGCGCACTGGACACAATAGACGACCCCAGCATGTTCACAGGTGAAGCATTGCCTCACCTGGAAGGACTGGGACCCTGAAAAGAGGTGAGGGAGGAGGTGTAGCAGGTGGGGTGCAGAAGATGGTGCATTGTATGTGAAGGCTGATGGGTGGTAGGTAAGGACAACAGGAACTTTGTCACTTTTATGGCAGCGGGTCCACTTTCTCCAAATGAGGGATAATCATGGGCACCCTCATGGCACCCAACTATGCCTGCCTCTTCATTGGCTTTGTAGACCAGTCCAAGCTTAAAGCCTATCCCAGTAATGCTCCCCAACTCTTCCTCCACTACACTGATTGGTGCTGCTTCATACACCTGTACTGAGCTCATCAATTTTACTAACTTTGCCTCTAATTTCCACCCTGCCCTTAAACACACTTAGTCCAACTCCCTCCCCTTTATTGATCTCTTTGGAGAAAAACTATCAACTGCCATCTTTTATATACCAGCTGATTCCCATAGTTATCTTGACTATACCTCTTTCCACCCTATCTTCTGCTAAAAATGTTATTCCCTTTTCTCAGTTCCTTTGCCCCCGCCACAATCAGTTCCCTGGGCGTAGCTTTCTATTCCAGAACATCAGACATATCCCCCTTCTCCAAAGCATGGGGTTCCTCTCCCTCCACTAGTGATGCTGCTCCAACCCACATTTCCTCCATTTCCCGAACATCTGTGCTCACCCCATCTTCCTTCCACTGTAACAGTGATAAGAGTTCCTCTTGTCCTTACCTACCATCCTCTCAGCCGTTGCATCCAAAACATCACTTACACCATCTCCAAGGGGGTTCTACCACTAGACCTCCCCTAATCCTGCTCATACACCTCCTCCTTCACCCCTCTTCATGACCCTAAAGAGTCCATCCAGGTGAGGCAACATCTCACCTGCCAATCTGCTGGGGTTGTCTATTGTGTCTGGTGCTACCAATGTGGTCGCCTCTATATTTTTGAGTCCTGTCGCAAATTGGGAAACCGCTTCATCGAGCACCTCCACTCCATTCGCCACAAGCAGAACTTCCCGGTAGCTCAATATTTTAACTCTGATTGCCATTTCTGTTCTGACATGATGGTCCATGATCTCCTCTTCTGCCAAGATGAAGCCACACTCAGGGTGGAAGAGCAATGCCTTGTATTCCATCTGGGTAGCTTCCAACCTGATGGGATGAATTTCGATTTCTCCTCCCAGTTAAAAATAATGCCCCCCTTCCTCTATTCCCCACTCTGACCTTCCACCTCTTCTCAGCTACCCACCATTTCCCCCCATGATCCCCTTTTCCTTCCCTTCCTCCTATGGTCCACTCTCCTAACAGATTCCTTCTTCTCCAGCCCTTTACCTTTCCTATCTACCTGGCTTCACCTGTCATCTTCCAGCTAGCCTCTTTCCTCTCCCCCGACCTTTTTATTCTGGCATTTTCCCTTTCCCTCTCAGTCCTTCTGAAGAAGGGTCCCAGCCCAAAATGTCAACTGTTTATATATGTCCAGAGATGCTGCTGAGCTCCTCCAGCATTTTGCGTATGTTGCTTTGAATTATGATCATGATCAGAAAGAGTAAGTCAAGTTAAGAGGTTTATATACATGTATATAATGTACATTACCATATAATGATTGTAGAAACAAGATAACATTTCTCCGAACCAGGTTGTAAAGCACGATAGTGCACATAACACACAATAACTTATGAAGGTAAGGATACAATCTACAGATGAATCGCACATATGTAACAAGCTAAAGTACAAAAATTAAATATTGTAAAATATGGAACAGATTAACTACTGACACTTCAAATATGATGCAGCAGGGGCCTCATGGCCCGAGGGAAGAAACTATTTCTCATCCTGACCATGCTTATTTTTATGCATCAGAGTCTCCTACCTGATTTTAGAAAGTCAGAGGATGCTGGATGGATGTGTGGGATCCTTAATAATACTGAGGGCAAAAATAATACATTTAACTTACTCATCACTTTCTCCTGCTGGGCATTTTGTATCACCATTTGTCAGGATAGTAGAGGGAAATCTGTAAATTCTATTCGTCACAATGGAAGAAGAATTTTTTAGGTTCTGTGGCTTTATTTTATTCAAAGTTCACAGTAATTTAGTTGCTAACAACTTAATTCTAGACTTACGTCTGTTACTCTTTATTTCTCTGGAATCTATAACTTGTCTTGACCATCAGCCAGTTCCCAAAAAAAGCCAATAGGAATTTAATACATAAGGACTTCCTGAGGTGTAACCCATTAACAACAACATCTTTGTGTTTAACAAGGCACATTGTTTATGGTATTTGCATTGGAATTCTTTCCTGGATCCTGAGTATTACCATGCCATATATTAGACAGTAATCTTTTAGGGATGTGATTTTCCATTATTTGAAGAGTGTGCTGTTAACACTGGACACTTGAAGACTCAATACATTAATTTAAAGGGAAAAATCAACTGAAACATTAGCTAAATAGATAAATTAATAATGAATTGAAAATAATCTGGCTTGCTTGCTTCAATTATTAATGGTTATTTTGTCCATACACTCAATTTTCTTTCCAGGAATAAATTAATACCAAACTACAGTTTTATTTTGTTGAAAGACTCTGGAATATCTTGGTTTTGTGAATTAGACAAATTTGAATTCCACCAAAACTTGCATCCTGAATCAGCTGACAAATGCTAAACAGATTAATTGACTGATTGGATAATAAATGATCAATTTACCTAAAGTACTGAAATAACTGCTGACTTAGTTTCGAAAATATTGTATTGGATCATGGAAGAAATAAAGATTGTTAGATTTAATTGTAAATTGGTGATAAATTGAAAATTATTGAGCTTTGCCCGAGATGCTTTTGATTTTTCCATCCAATTAAGAGCCTGTTGAAGTTTGCTCTCCTGAACTGACTTTTAGTCAATTGTTATCAGGCTTTTTATCAACCCCATCTGTTTGATGAAATCAGCATGTTGAGTCCTCAAACTATTATGTTAATATTACTGCTTTGCTTCCAAAATACCTTTGAATAATAATTGTACTCCTAAGCACTGAATATTAAGAAATAGATTAGTAAGGTATCCTTTAAAATGCTGCTCTGACAGAAAAACATCCTTAAGTATCACTCTGTACTGCAATTACACCCTCATCAAATTTATTCCTTATAACCTTGTTTAAGATTCTTCACTGGCCCTTTGCAAGGTGCACAAGTCATCTGATTGAAAATTTTGAACAACATAAATTTCAAACCAGAAAACAAACAGAGAAGCTTTTCGTGGACTATGAAATAACAATGCCCAAGGCCAACAGTTTAAGGATGAAAAATTATTAAAAATGTTGTTTTTAATTAGGAGGCTTTATAAGTTTTGTAATTTTGATTGGGTACATGTTAATTTAGTTCTCTTGCATTACTACACTGATGATAGGCTCCTATTGCAATTAGCATGCAGGTTTTGAAAAACATTGCACTTATGGTAAACTGCAATCAAAAAAGAAAGAAAATGCTAAAATGACAAACATGTCAAGACTGTGAATTAGCCAAGCTTATCCTTTAATCAATTTTGATTAGCAGCAGTGTAGTGTTTAGTTTGGGATTAAGGTATGGATCATTTAGCTGTGGTAATGTGCTAGTAAAATAAAGGTTAATTGCCATGATTGATTAAATTTATCAATCTGTTTCAGCTAATTAGTTAGTAACTGCTTGTAATAAGCCATTAGACAAAGCCTTTTTATGGATGGTTCAATATATCCCTGGACTTTGTGAACCAGGAAGTAACTCTCATTTAATGATTTAGTGGACAGAAATCCAATACCAAAAGAACATTTGCTTTAGTGTAACTATTGAAATTCTATCACTTAACTTTATGGTTCCTGTGGAAAGTTAAATTATGTATTCAGTGTAGAGTTACATTTGTTCATTTTAAATGCTAGAAAGTATACACTCAGTGGCCACTTTATTGGGTATAGGAAGGAATGGAACCCGCTGTGGTCTTTTGCTGCTGTAGCCCATCCACTTCAGGATTTGATGTGTTATGCATTCAGAGATGCTGTTCTGCACACCACTTGTTATGTGTGGTTATTTGAGTTACTGTCAGCTTGAACCAGTCTGGCCATTCTCCTCTGACCACACAGAATTCCTGCTCACTAGATGTTCCTTTGTTTATCGCACCATTCTCTGTAAACTCCAGAGACTGTTGTGCGTATGCGCAGAAATCCCAGAAGGTCAGAAGTTTCTGAGATACTCAAACCACCCTGTCTGGCATCAACAGTCATTCCATGGCATTAAGATTACATTTCTTCGCTTTTCTAATATTTGGTCTGAACAACAGCTGAACCTCTTGACTATATCTGTGTGCTTTTATGCTGGCACATGATTGGCTGACTAGATATTTGTCTGTGTACAGGTGCACCTAATAAGGAGGCCACTGAGTGTACTGAAAGACCATTAATGCTAATCAGATGGAAAATTATATCATTATTTTAGGCATAACCCCTTCATCCAAAGATACTTGTATTCATGCAGAATTTTTCATAAGCACTGCCATGCTAATCTTTAGAAAGATAAGTACACCATTTATTTAAGGTATTGTCTTCAAGCAACCTTTCTTTTCCTGGAAAATGCATTCACCTACTTATACAGCAGTTTATTTTTGTTTTTGCTGTGGAGCATTACTCAAAATATAACATTGTAAATTAAACTTTGTGATTTTTATATTATATAAAATCAATAATATGAGTTTTCAGACTTTTCAGCAGGAATGATTATACTTAAATGAATGACTTGACAATTTAATAAGTAGCTTTATTATATCCATGATAGAAACCTTCTCCTCCAACTTAAAACATTTTACTTAAAACATTTTGTCGCTAGACTATATCACATATGAAAGTAGTTTTCTATGAAGTTTATATTTGTTACTGAGTGTCTGAATTCTCACTTCAATATGTAAAGCCTAATACTCTTATAGATCAGTAGCATAGAAAGTGTTGGAATGGGAGCATTTTTTTTGTGATGATAGTAATGCTTTAATGCTCTTAACTATGTCTAAAACCAAGACTTTTTATTGATATGTTGTTCTTCATTTCAATTGATGTCCTAAAGGTGATTTCTTCTGCCTGTTTGTGCCTGTCTTTTTCCTAATTTTGGTTTAATGACTTATTTCCTAAAAGGTATGAAGAAGAAAAGTGTATAAAAAGAAGGATGAGGTAAATTATGGATTTCCAAGCTACGTCATATGCTGTAGCATTGGCCTCCTTTGCAGCAAATTAATCTTAAGCTCAACAATAGCTAAAGCTGCTTGAATGTGCTGTTCTTCTGTGTTCCTTCTGTCCCCTTCTCCAAAGGAAGTAAATGCAATGGTGGAAAATAACTTCATGGGCAGTGACAGACAACACTTTTAATGCAGTATGTTATTCCAAGTCATTTCACAGGACTAAAACAGGCAGAAATCTGAAACTGAGTGACACGTTGGGCAGCAGGGTAGGTGATCAGCATGTTCCTTGGAATAAGCAGCAATGGGACAGACAGCATAGTGGAAGAAAGATTATGAAGGGAGTGCACATGACAAGAATCAAAGGTTTTCATGAAACTACTTCAAATATTTGCATGGCTGAAATCAGAGAGATAGGGAAGTTAGACTGTAGTGAATCTGAGCATTCACATAAAGTCTGGTGAGTAGAACGTGGCATACATATTATATAAGTATCCAGCAAAGAACATCACCAAGGATCTAGGCCCTTGCCCTTGATATTCAGGGCACTAAAACATTAGGTTGCCTGCCATCAACATTGTGGATATCAGTATTATCAGAAAGAGATAGAGGACTCAGAGGATGGGTCATTTCCTGAATCCCCTAAATAAGCTAGAGGTACTGAGACCAAGCTTTTGGTTTCCTTTACATAGTAGATTTTCCTTCTCTAACCCAGAACACATATCTTTTGCTTTGCCAGGTTACTGAATGCTGAGTATTAACAATTTTTGACAAAGTGGCTGCACCTTCAGCTCTCTTTAATACGCATGTTATTTTTGGAAAAGACGTGTTGCAGTCGTATGCGGTTTTCTGTGTGCTTCTCACTAATGAGCATTGACAAATACTGACAGGCAGCAGATGAATGATATTGTAAACATTCTCAATGCAAAACAGTAGTTATAGTGCTTAAAAAATTAAAATCCTAATTTTGGAGTAGCATGCTAAAAATAATATCTTTTGTTTTACAGTTACATCACACAATTTTCTTTATTCTTATTTTTCATGTTTTTACTCTACAGATTAGATGAAGAACTAAAAGAAGCATCAGACACAACAAAGTAAGCCAGTGCACATATCTCTTCAGATTTAAAAACATATATATTCCCTTATTACTTATTTAATTATATTTGGTTTTGTGTTAAATATCTCTTCCTCCATAAAAATGAGGAGAGACTTTACTTACTGGTAATTAGTTATTATCTGGTAATGAAGTGATTTTGCAATTCAAGTTCAAAGTCTTATGGTGGTACTTAGCTGACTAAATTTACTATGTCCTCTTACAGGAATGCATATTTTGAAAGGCAATTAATTCAGTATGATCAAAGCACAACATAGGCTATAAACTAGAGGAAAAATATTCAATATAATGAATAAGCAGTACATACAGAGAATATTAGATCACAGAGTATCAGTGTTAAATTAAGTATAGCACGTGCCTTACTAGAATTCCAAATAATTTCTCTCACATTTCACATTCCTTCCTCTAGTTTCCCTCCCCCCTCCCTCCCTTTATTCCATAATCCACTGTTGTCTTGTAACAGATTCCTCCTCCTTCAGTACTTTGTCACTTCAACTTCTTACATTATTCCCCGATCGCGCCCCTCAACTGGATCCACCTGGCACCCACCAGCTTTTGCTTCATTTCTTTCCCCTTTTCCCAGTTCTGAAGGAGGTGTTGACCTGAAATGCTGGCTATCCACGTCCCTCCATAGATGCTGTCTGACTTGCTGAGTTCCTTTGGTAATTTAATTGATTCCTTGACTTAAACCAAGTGAAAAAGAAAATCTGTATCATAATAATTAAAGAAAGCTGGCCTTATTGTCAAGATGTAATTTGCACTGCTTGCATTTTACCTTAGAACGAAATTAGGTTAAATTTGAAGCTTATTGACAACTCGAATGTCATCATACCTGCTTGAGATTTTGAGTTCAGTTTGAAAGTGCAAACTCTCCTAACATTAAGTGGCAATATCAGATTATTATAGAAAAAGAACCAGGTGGTTTAGTTGGTGCATTTGAGAAGGCACATTTCTCATTCAAAGTTGATGCGGCTTTCAGGTAACTTCTGTTCTATATGAAATCAGCAAGGATGAGAGTAGAAGTCAAGCAGGTGTTCAGTGTCATCTGACTGCATTTGACTGGGTCTCACTCTCCCTCTTGAATATTAACAATTCCGGGATAACTTCGAAGTACATTTACTATCAAAGTATATATGTAGCATACAACCCAGAGATTTGTCTTCCCACAGCCACAAAACAAAGAAAGATGATGGAACCTGTTCAAAGAAAACATAACACACCCAACATGAAAAAAGAAGAACAAACCACGCAAGCGGCAAGAAACAAGTGAATAACACAAAGAATATTAAACAGCAAACCACAGAGTCCTTGAAGCAGTCTAGGAGTGCCCAGTTTAGTTCAGTTCAGTCCAGTTTAGTGCTCTGTCCTCTGTAGACTGGCAGCTGCAGAGCCAGTCTGTGTCAAAGTGCCCCGGTCAAAATCACACAAAATAGCAACAAAAAAAGGATGCAAATAGAAACCAGAAACATATATGGTGTGAATTGCAAAGCCCTCTATAAACAAGTCCAATCTACAAACCACACTAAAAAACCTTGCGCAAGACTCCTACACCTTCCTCTGGCAACAGCGAGCAAGAGGGAGAGTGAGACCAGTCAAATGCAGTCAGATGACACTGAATACCTGTTTGACTTCTACTCTCATCCTTGCTGATTTCAATCTTACTCAACGCTTTAATCAGCGAGTAATGGAGCCCAATCACAGATGTGTGCTCCACAACTGGGCCGCATACTCTGTTCCCAACCTCACTTTCAACCACACCAAGTTCCCTCAGAGATGGCAAAAGTGGTAGATCACTCAGTAGGCCTGAAGACTCATTATCAAAATGTAAATTACAGGCTTCTATTGCACAGATTAGTAGTAGAAGTATATATAAAAGAAGAAGGAGAAGAAGGAGTAGTTTCATGAACTGTCTGCGGAACGTTGCCGTTAGTCGCGTTGGATGCTGGCACCATGGGGTTAGCAAGAAAAAATAAAATGCTTATGTTCTGAGAGTGTTTAATTCAAAATAAAAGTGAGTTCAAAGTTCAAAATAAATTTATACTGAAAGTGCATATATGTCACAATATACAACCCTGAGATTTGTTTTCTTGTGGGGATGCACAGTAATTCTGAGAAGCACAATGTAATCATGCAAGTCTCTACCCAGCAGGACAGACAAACCCAATTTAAAATTAAAAAAAGCCCAATACCCAATGCACATCGGGAGAGGAAAACAGCAACACAAACCATGCAAACAATCAAAGAAAGAAACAGCATTCCGAACCAAATGGAGTCCACAGACCCTTATCCCAGAGCAGCTGCAATAGGCCCAAGCCTTGGTCTCAAGTTCATCATATAGTGGGGAAAGCTGCTCCAAAGCTCTCAGACGTGAAGCGTGTAGCAGTGGGAGCAGACTCTCAGACTCAGCGTCACAGAGAGAGGAGTGAACATCGTGGCAGAACGAACAAAATTAGCTCAACTTTTCCTCTGGTCCGGGCATCCTGCTTTTCCAGTCTACCTGGGCTTGCATTTGTCGTGCCCTGCTGGGTGTAGCGCAGGTCTTAGACTTCGGTGCCCAGCCCAAAGCCATCTCAACCTCTCCAAGTCGACTCAGCGATTAGAGCAATCCAACCTCTCAGTCCAACTTCTCAGCCTCGATTCCTCTTTGAATCGCTTGCTCCAACTCCATTCCTGTTTCCAAAACCACCTCGATCATGTTGCACCCTGACTTTGAACACACCAGCACAGCTCATCCCTCTTGTCAGCTTTGCCTGTGCTTGCCTCTTCGTTGTTTGTGGTGGTCACTGTGTCCAGGACCATCACTACACGCGCTAACCAGAAGCCATGGATGACCGCGGAGGTGCGTGCGCTGCTGAGGACTTGTGACTCCGCCTTCAGAGCAGGTGACAAGGCAGCCCTAACAACAGCGAGGGCCAAACTGTCCCGGGCCATCAGAGAGGCAAAGTGTGCACATGCCCAGCAAATCCACAGCCACTTCCAGGACAGTGGCGACACGCGGCGCATGTGGAAGGGTGTTCAGGACATCACCAACTATGGGACAACATTACCTGACTGTGCGTGTGATGCGTCCCTCCCAGATGTGCTGAATAACTTCTACGCTCATTTTGAGGCGGAAAATGACGCAGCGGTGAGGAAGCCCACCCCTCCTCCAAGTGACTAGGTGGTGTATCTCACTGTGGCCGATGTGAGGAGAACCCTGTGCAGGGTCAACCCATGGAAGGCTGCTGGACCAGACAATATTCCTGGCAGAGTGTTCAGAGGATGTGCAGACCAGCTAGCAGATGTTCTCACTGACATCTTCAACATCTCCCTGAGCAGCGACACCATTCCAACGTGCTTCAAGGCCGCCATCATCGTCCCCGTGCCGAAGAAGTCTTCAGTATCCTGCCTCAATGACTACTGTCCCGTTGCACTTACATCCATCGTCATGAAGTGTTTCGAGAGGCTCGTCATGAGGCTTATCAAGACCCTGCTGCCCCCTGCATTTTGCATATCTTTCAACAGACGACACCATTACCATCACCCTCCATCTGGCCCTAACCCACCTGGACAAAAAAGACACATACATTTGGATGCTATTCACAGACTTCAGTTCAGCATTCAACACAATTGTCCCTCAGAAACTGATTGGAAAGCTGAGCCTACTGGGCCTGAACACCTCCCTCTGCAGCTGGATCCTAGACTTCCTGACTGGGTCAGTCCAAATTGGGAGCAACATCTCCAACACCATTACACTGAGCACGGGGACCCCCCCCCCCCCACCAGGGCTGTGTGTTCAGTCCACTGCTGTTCACTCTGCTGACCCACGACTGTGCTGCAACACACAGCTCGAACCACGTCATCAAGTTCGTGGGTGACACGACTGTGGTGGGTCTCATCAGCAAGAACGACGAGACAGCTTACAGAGAAGAGGTGCCGCGGCTAACGGACTGGTGCAGAGCCAATGACCTGTCTCTGAATGTGAACAAAACAAAAGAGATGGTTGTTGACTTCAGGAGGGCACGGAGTGACCACTTTCCGCTGAACATCGACTGCTCGTTGGTAGAGATCATTAAGGGAACCAACAAGTTCCTTGGTGTTTTTGGTGATGCAGTGATCCACTGCATGACTACCTGGTTTGGAAATTACACCATCTTGGATTGCAAGACCCCGCAGTGGATAGTGAGGTCAGCTGAGAAGATCATTGGGGTCTCACTTCCCACCATTACAGACATTTACACCACACGCTTCTTCCGCAAAGCAAACAGCATTTTGAAGGACCCCATGCACCCCTCATACAAACTCTTCTCCCTCCTGCCATTTGGGAAAAGGCACTGAAGCATTCGGGCTCTCATGACCAGACTTTGTAACAGTTTCTTCCTCCAAGCCATCAGACTCCTCAATACCCAGAGCCTGGACTGACACCCACTTACTGCCCTCTATTGTGCCTATTGTCTTGTTTATTATTTATTGTAATGTCTGCACTGTTTTGTGCACTTTATGCTGTCCTGGGTAGGTCTGTAGTCTAGTGTAGTTTTTTCTGTGTTTTTTACGTAGTTCAGTGTAGTTTTTGTATTGTTTCATGTAGCACCATGGTCCTGAAAAATGTTGTCTTGTTTTTACTGTGTATTGTACCAGCAGTTATGGTCAAAATGACATTAAAAGGTGACTTGACTTGGTAGTATACCACAGTTTACCTCATAATAAGTGTGATTAATGATGTTTTTAGTCCTATTTCTTGCTTTCTGAACTACCAATAAGCTGTTACACAATTTCAGTAGCGCAGTCTTAAACTGGAAAATTCCAATATTGTGGGGAGGGCTTTACCAGTGAAGGGCTGGGCTGTATCCACTTCCTTCTGTAGGATTTTCTGTTCGGTGGTATTAGTGTTTCCATATGAGGTTGTGATGTAGCCAGACAATATACTGTCCACCACACATCTATACAAGTTTGTCAAAGTTTTAGATGTCATGCCAAATCCTTGCAAACTTCTAAGGAAGTAGAGACGCTGCTGTGTTTTCTTCGTAATTGCACTTGTATGCTGAGCCCAGGACAGATCCTCTGAAATTATAATACTGAGGCATTTGAAGTTGCTAACCTTCTCCACCTCTAATCCCCTGATGAGGACTGGCTCATGGACCTCTGGTTTCCTTCTCTTGAAGTCAATAATCAGCTCTTTGGTCTTGTTGACACTGAGTGAGATGTTGTTGTGGCATCGCTCAGCCAGATTTCCAATCTCCCTCCTGTATGCTGTTTTGTCACCACCTTTGATTCAGCCAATGACAGAGTTGTCATCAGCAAACTTAAGGATGGCATTGGAATTGTGCTTAGCCTCACAGGCATAAGTTTAAAGGGAATAGAGCCGGTGGCTGAGCACATAGCTCGTGGTGCATCTGTGCTGAAGGAGATTGGGGAGGAAATGTTGATGCCAGTCCAAACTGGTGTTTGCAAGGGAGAAAATCAAGGATCCAATTGGACAAGGATATATTGAGGCCAAGGTCTTGAAGGTTATTGATTAGTCTTGTTGGGGTGATGGTATTGAATGCTAAATTGTAGTTGATAAAGAGCATCTTGATGCGTGCATCTTTTTTGTCCAGATGTTCCAGGGTTGAGTGAAGAGCCAATAAATCAGCATCTACTGTGGACTTGTTGTGCTGGTACACAAATTGGAGTGGATCTATGTTGCTTCTCAGGCAGGAGTTGATATGTTTCATCACCAGCTTCTCCAAATACTTCATCACAATAGATGTAAGTGCCACTGGATGATAGTCATTGAGGCAGGTTACCACATTATTCTTAGGCACCAATATAATTGAAGCAGGTGGGTACCTCAGACTGCCCAAAGCAAGAGGTTAGAGATACTGTTCAATGCTCCAGCCAGTTGATCAGCACAGATCTTTAGTACTTGGCCATGTATCACATCTGGGCCAGATGATTTCCGTGGGGTCACACTCCTGAACGATGCTCTCAGGTCAGCCTCAGTGTCTGAAATCACAGGATCATCGAGGGCTATGGGAGTTTGTGAAGTTTCTTCCTTGTTTTGATGGTCAAGGCTAGCATAGGAGGCATTGAGCCCATCTGGGAGCAAACCCTTGTCATCACCTAAGTTGCTTGGTTTCATTTGTAAGAGGTTATAACATTCAAAGCCCTGCCACAGCTTTCGAGCATTCTTCAGTTATTCAAGTTTGGTCTCAAATTGCCACTTTGCATGCGAGAATGGTTTACTGGAGATCATACCCGGACCTTTTGTGACTTCTTTAGTCAGCAAACCTGCTCTGGTCTTCAGTAGATTGTAGATCTCATGGTTCATCCAGAGCTTCTAGGTGGGGAAGACTTTGAATGATTTTGTGGGGATACACTCATCTACAACTTTTTGTATAAACTTCTTGACAATAGTGATGTATTCATTCAGATCCTTTGAGCCCTTGAGCATGGCCCTGTCCACCGACTCGAAGCAATCCCATAGCCGCTCCTCCACCTATATTGTGGTAGGAGAAGGACAGCCAAGTGATCTGATTTCTCACAATGTGGTCATGTATCATACCAAAAAATCTAAAAAGATTACGAGCATGAAGGTGTACAGGAATTACTTAATATATCTGCAGAACAGAATGAATAACTTCCAAAAAGGCTTTCAAAGAGATTGAAGATGATCTTTTCTGCATCAACAACTAACACTGTTCGAGAATTGTGCTGGGGCAACCTGCAAGTCTCATGACGTAGCATGCTGACAACTCACTAACTGTAACCCTAACCTGTTATTGTCATGGTACCAAAATGATGCCCTGGCAAAGTTTCATGTACAAGTTTAATTGCAACCCAACCATGCAGGAAACCCCAAGAATATAACCAAAGGAAACAGCAGAGCCAAGGTGCAAAACACAGTACCAAGAGTCATACACAACACAACACGGCACGTATAAGATAGAAAACACATGTACGATATCAGTGAAATGTAGTCAAATAAAAAATATAGTCCAAGTTCCTGAGTGCATAAATGTAGCAGCGGTCTGCAGTTGAATACAATACAGCTTAACTCTGCCAAGTGAAAATGAGGTGGGGGAGGGGGATGCAGTACTGACACCCATGCTGCCTTTAGTGGAGAGCACTGACTCTGACACCTCTCTCCCATGTGGCTGTAAACGGGTGACACTGCAGCTAGAGGCCCAGTCCACATTACAACTGAGGCCAAGCAGCTCCCCAGCCGTCTGCCAATAAACCAGGCAATCAGACTTGCAGCATTCCACATTAACTATACCCAGCAGGGTCTGATGATCACAAGGGAAGCAGCCAAAATGATCACTCGCTGTTCGCCTACCCCACTGCCTTCGCACACTGACTCCATCATGCCTGTCTGATGCAGGCAGCGGCATGATCTGCACTAAGATCAGCTCCTTAAGTTTCTCTGACAATGAGCAACTCACTGCTGGGGTAGACCTGCAGTTCTTTAAGTTCTTAGTGTCCAGCAGGGTCTTGCAATCATAAAATATACATTTAAAAAAGAGAACACCATGGGTTGACCCCATAGAAGCCACTGCGATCGAATAAGCTGCTGTCTTACTGGAATCCAGTAAGTTAGGGGCACAAATGCATTTTGTTTAGTATCATTAATCTTCTGGTAGTATTTTGAGGTGGAGAAATTCAAGACAATCCCTATGAATGATAATTCTATGTGTCTGCCTCATTACTGGGACATGGTGGAATCTGGCCCGGAGTTTACCCAGTCAATTCCATTTGACCCTATTAATCAATGATTTGACAGACCTGGATGAATAATTAGTGGGGAAGCTTACTAATGGTGCAGGTTAGTATTTTATAAAATTGTGGTTAAGTTTCCCTGGAATTTTTGTGTATGCCTCTGGGTCTCCTGCTATTAATCTTTATTAAAATGGTGAATTGGGCATACCCTAAGATGGAAAAAAGCAAACTGCCTCCTAATTTGAATTGTTTGCAGCTGCTTTTAGTACTATTTAAGCATGCTGATCACTTTCTGTGCATGAAATTCCTCTGCAAGGAATGCTTAATAATGTAAATAACCAAAATGAATTTAGATGAATATAATACTTTGTCCCTTCTCTGAAGGAAGTGGGTTATCTGACAAGTAATATACATGTAATTGCTTTATTCAGTTACAGCTCAATTCCCCTTGTTAGAATCATATTATATGCTCTGTTTCAGAACCGTTCATTTCAGCTAATTTAAATGCAGTGCCTCGGACATGTTGATATACTAAACTTTTCTTCTTGTTCCCCTTGTTTTTATTGGTACATTTATTTTTGTCACAATAAAACCAGCAGGTTGTCGATTGAATCAGAAGCATCTTCGGATGAACAAGTGTAAGGATAGTTTAATGATTGGAATGAATCAGCTCCAGTGTTTTGTGTTCAGTTGCATGGCTGTACAGATCTACTTATTGTTTGATATACTGTTTGTTGTGTTGTGCTGATACATTGTGCTTTGTAGATTTATTAGTTTAAGTCTCTTGAATGATAATGAAACATAATATCCCATTCCAAATTATTTTCAATCCAGGTATAGCCTTTTTTTCTAGCTTAATGTTGAAAAGCATTGTCAAAAATATATGCTCTATAAAACAACTCATAATATCTCTGGCCCGTTATAGCAATATTTTTACCATTTTTATGTGAATTTCTCAATCAATAAAAATCTGCGTTTTGTTTGTGAATTGCTATCAATGTGGTGCAACATTCAGTTTAAATAATTTGATAAATAATAATTAAGTCACCTTAACTTTTAAGTATTACACTATTTAAAAAAAAAGGTTTTGAGATTATCTGTCTTTTGTTATATTGCCATGCCTATAACTTGAAATCAGCAACATCATCAATTGATTGAGCTTTCTACTTCTCCTGATGAGGCAGGTGAATTTAACATTAAGCATAAAGAATATGCCTTCACATTCAATTGCCATATTTAACCTCAGCTAGTGCAGTAATTATTGAAGTTCTATGCCTTTGCTCCAAAAATCTAATTTTGGAGAAGATATATATATTTCTATTCTAGTACTTCTTTACTGCAAACTTGCCATAACTTGCTTCTGTGTTTTTTTTTACCTAGAGCTGAAACAACAGTTGATAAACATCTGGAGTAACCAGTCAAACATGGAATCGCAGAACCGCATACGCATAATTTTCTTTCTCACTAACAACAGCAATTCCTTCATCACATCCTGATTTACCTTTTTACACGTTGCTTATTCATATTAATGAAGTGTTATCAGTGAGTCATAAATTGAGACGAGTTGTGCCTGTGAATAAAATGTCATAAAGAATATTGTGATGAGTGGCAATAATATGCATCTACTTAAATGTTTATCTCAAAGTAATTGTATATTTAAAAAGAACACTTTAGCATTGCCGTATTAAAAAGAAACTTACGATGCCAAACTAAAGAGTAGTGCCTCTTTTCATCTGACTGCCCCACTCCACCACCCTGCCTAACAACTCCCACATCACTGGCTTTCCCAGTGAGCGTCATTAGCCATTTCATCCTTTTGCATGATATCACAGGCTGGAGGATGCCTGTGTTAGAGATGTTTCACTCTTGAAGGGAATAATTGAAGAGCTGTTTATTTTAGAACTATAAAAACATTTACATGAAATCTTTGAAAGCCAATATAGACTTGCTTGACAATCTCCTGAAATTAGACCATATAAGATGCATTTTAGGAATTTTGTCATGCTATCTTGTATATATCTTTAGAATTGTTTGTGTAATAGTTAATGTGGGTGATTTATTTTCATTCGATTATTTTGAAGCATATTGGAAACTTATTCCTATCAAAATACTTTACCGCACAGTTATTTGCAAAACATTAAAAAGTAAGTTTCATGGTCATTTACAGCTACTTACTTTATTTGAGAGATGGGAGTCATCAGTATCTCAGCATTATCATACTATATCCTGTTCACTTGTGTCTTCTGGCCCTTGCTATTCTGTATCTCAGCAAAGACAACTGGTGAACTGGATTTAATCAAAGGTACAGTTAGAAAGGCAACTCGTGTTTACACAACCTTAAAACTAGCAAATCATGAAATTCATTTGAACTAGCAGTTTTTCAAATCACTGGCAACCTTCATTTGGATTAAACACATTCTTCTGAATGTAATTAAAATAGCTAATCCTAAACATAATTCATTCAATGCATGCCAATTTGATGATTTTGTTCCTACTGATTTAATGTAGACCAAAAAACCAGAAGTATTTTCTTTTTGATTTTTTTTTGTTGCCAGCTTACTGTTCAAATTCATCACCTTGCTTCCATTGCTTGGTCAGACCCTGTTACTCTAGCTTAAGGCACTGTAGAAGAATGCTCTCCACCTGGACAACTGCAGTTCAAGCAGAAGTCATATGCTTATTTGAGCAAACTAGTGTTGGCAATAAACTTTAGCAGTATCGGTGATGCTCACATCTTGCAGTGTAAGCATCCCTTTTCTGACCTGTTATCCTTGAGATTTCTGTAAATAATTATCAGCCTGTTATTTCAAAGTATGTTTCTAGTTAGTTGAGGACACAAAATACAGTATATTTGAAATTGTCAGACCTAACAAATTTGATTTTTGTGGTAATGTTGAGATATCCAAATTGAACACTATTTCTTTAGAGGTGATTTTCAGCTTCACAAATCCCTCCAAGTACAGTAGGTTTTGGGGTTTATCATTGCGAGCTTTTAACCTTTTTGTCCCAATGCATTGCTAGATCTATTGGGCTGCTTTTAATCAAGTTTACTAAGGGAAAGAATTAATTGCTCAATAACCAATAGCAAAGCAAATAATGGTATAATTAACTAATCACAGTTAGGTAGGCACAAATTTAGGAATTCTTCAATGGTTGAGTTTATTGCTTGTGGGAAAGCTTTCAACAGGAATGTGAAATGATTAATACAGTAGGGTTAGGAGTAGATGATTGAAAGAGCAAAATGTGCTACTTTTTCATCATAATTGTACCTTCTATAAAATAGGTTACAACTGATAGCATGCTTCGTAAACCAGGACAACATTTACTGTCATATACACTTGGTGAATGGTATTTGGAAAGGGTTCTTTCATGTCAAATATGGTATTTTTTACAGCTTTTGCATTATTTATTCCATAAGTGAAAGTGATACCTGATATAACAATTAAAATGCTATCTCGCTCAGTAAATTAGAACCATTTCTTCCCTTGAGAGAATTAGGCTGTAGTTAATATGGTTACCAATGTGGAGCAAATTCATGTCCAAAAATATCAGTGACTACAAAGCAGATTTCTTTTTTTTTGTATGTTACTTGGATGTCACCTCTGAAAACTCATACAATGGCATTTTACTAATCATTTAGTATGACCCACCATTGTCTTTCCATTGCCACGACAGTATGTTTCAGGTGGACAATTCACCTGCACATTGATTCATTTGATTTAAGATTTTCTTAGCAAATAAAACACCCTCCCTTAAGATTTATGTAATTCTCTTCTACCATTCAAAATATTCTAAAAGGTCTTGTGTTACAGAGCCATTGTATTCTAGAAAGGATTACAAATAAATATGTGTTTGGTTTAACTGTTCCAATTTGAAATATTTTAATTTAATCAACTTCCATGACTATTTCATTTGCCAATTTAACGGCTGGAGCCTCTTTTCTCAAATGCATTCACTGTATTTTAAAACCTTGCCCTCACTATTGTTATCTACAGACCTCCAGGGGTTTTTTAAATTCAAAATCATACCTCTGAGATATTCTTGTAATTAAAGCTTCATGGGCAAGCTTCCTGCACTTTTCCCTTTATAAGCAATCTGTTTGATTGGTGAAAATCTACAATTCTTGGTTACTTATAGAATTTGCTACTAATAGAATCCAATATATGTTTTGAAAAGTATAATGGAGTTCCAGTTTTCTCTAGCTAAATTCTTATATGTTTAAGGCCATTAGATTTTTGCAAAACAAACCAGAATTTTTAAAATTCTATCAGAATAGTAATATTCAATCTGACCTTAGATTTTGTTATAAAATCTGCTGAAGTTTGCAACAACAATCAACTTGGATATTACCTATAATGTATCCCATTGTATTTTTATGTTTCAAATTGTCTAAGTGAGTTACACTGTCATTCTGTACAAATGACTAGGCAATTTTAATCAGTAAACTTTATCTATCATGTTTGCAAAAACGACAAAGCTGTTTCAGAATGGAAAATAATTCCTATATGACAAGTGACTTAACATTCTCATTCTTTTTGTGCCATGTTAGTGGCACAGAATTCAGAATGGTGGAGGTTAGTAATAATCAATATAAGCATGATTCTGTCTTAAGCTAGGTATCTTTGTTATGTGACATAGAGATGTCTCAATCTGAAAATGCTGTTTTTCCATTGTTGGAAACGTGTCCAAGTTTAAACATACCCATCAGATGAGAGAACAAGTCCAAACTTGGCAGTGGCTACAGTTTCATTGGAGGAAGTACAACTTGTTATTTGTAGCTATATTTCCTACATTGTCCTGCAGCCACTGTCAACCAAGGACCTCTGTTATAGTTGCACTTAAAGCATTCGTACTTTGAAAAATCAATGGCAAGGTGATCCTTTATGTAAAGAAATTGTGAAACTACATGTACTTAAAAAGAATGATAATTTGCACTATTAAATGTTGTGCTCTCCTATGTGTGACATTGTTTTCTTTCTGTGACTTTACATAATAGGCAATTAAAGAAATGCATGTGCCGTGAAAAGGAATGCACATAACATGACTGCAGTGGGTGGTATGAGAAACACTGTTAATTTCAATAAATGTCAATGACTTGGGTTTATCTTTGCAGTTGATTTGAAGTTAAAAAAATGTAAGCAGTTTTGATAGCTGTGGCACATGATGGAAGGGGAAAGAGCAGATGAAATGTAATGCAAAGATGAAGTAATGTAGTTCAGCTTCATATTCAGAGTTGTTTGTCACAAGTACATCAAAACATATTGTACAATGTTATATTAATAACCAATGCACCTAAGAATGTGCTGAGGGCAGCCTGCAAGTGTCAACGCACATTCTGGCATCTACATAGCATAACTACAATGCTTGGAGGGAAAAGATCACATAAGGGAAAGTGATATACATTAATTTTCAATGGGCTGCAGGAAGCATACACAGCTTCTCACGGGACAAGTTGATAAAGCCATTTAAGAAGCAGATGCGATTAAAATATTTATTAGAGGTACAGGTTGCTGAGTTTTACTATGTGACAGCCCTTTAAGTTGTTTCTATGCTGATGTGCTTATAGTTGGTTATCTGATGCACTGGTACACAAATTTGTACAGTAATTTGCACTATGAGACTTCTGGTGCTCAATTGAAGCCCATTTCAGAGTACACAAAATTATATCCAAAGGTCTTCAAAAGTGAAATATTGAGGGTGCAGAGTTTGTATCTCCTATTAGAATAAAAGGCAAGGCTAGCAGGTTTAGAGAATCTTGTTTTTGAGGGATGTTGAAGTGCTGGTTGTTACGAACCCCGTAACTGGGTCACTTACCAGCAAAGATAGTGAGGCCCGTTGAAGTCTGATGGTACTATTTTTAAAAGTCTTTATTTATAAAGGGGCACAAAAATAAGATTAGTACAGACATTCAGATAATATACGTCGTCAATACTCAATCTAAAAACGTGGGTATAATAATAATCATCAAATAAGCAATAGCTCTATCGTTTGTCTAGGGGATATTGTATTGTTCGATGGAAAGATAAAAGTCACTGTCCTTTCAAGCTGCAGCTCTTTGGGTTTAAGAGAGACGGTTTTAAACTTGCCCGGGACTTTTATGAGGCCAATCCATTGAGTCGGGAGAGTTGATTCCCCGTTGTTAGTTCCAAGTCGTTTTCCGTGATACCAGCCACCAGCCCCCAGGCAAGGGAACCAAACGCACGTGGCTTCCTTCAAATGGCTTCCCGCTATTATGGGATTGCTAGCGTTTCTTCTGGTGCGTCTGAGGTGTTGTTCCTACAGCCCCTCTTTTATTCTGACTCGCAGGGTAGTAGATGTCAATCAGGTTGGGGTGATGCAATCTCTCTCTCAACCAGCCCACTTTGCCCGAGGGCTTGCACATAGCATAGTCCCCAATCCACAAACATTGTCTCCAGGAGACAATGGCCAGGTCTCTCTCTCATTTCCTGGGTCTCCTGACCCAAACCAATAATGCTCTTGCGATTCTCACAAAGGAGGGGGCTACCCCGCACCCTTCGGCCCCTCAGAGCTGTGGTACATTCATAACATGGTTAATAAGAAGGAGGTGTATACCAAGCTGAGGCAGCAATGAACAAATGAGTAAGTTAAGTATAAGAAATGTAAGAGAACACTTAAATCACTTTGTAGGGAAATAAGGAGGGCTAAAAGAAGGCAGGAAGTTGCTCTGGCAAGGATGTCTACAGATATATTAAACAGAAGGATAACAAGGGACAAAATTGGTACACTTGAAGATCAGTGTGGTCGTCTATACATGGAGCTGAAAGAGATGGGAGATTTTAAGTGGATTTTCTGCATTTGTATTTATTTGGAAGATGAAAATAGAGTCTGTAGAACTATGGCAAAATGGTAGTGGGGTGGTGAACCATATATGGATTATGGGGGAGAAGGTATTGCTGTCTTGAGGCAAGTTAGAGTGGATAAGTATCCAGGGCCTCACAGGATGTCCCCTCACACCTTGTGGGAGACCAATGCCGAAATTACAGGGCCCCTGATGGAGGTATTTAAAGTATCCTCAGCCATTGGGTGAAGTGCCGGAGCAGTGGAGGATCACTAATGTTGTTGAACTGTTCAGAGGCTCTAAGATTAAGTTCAAGTTCATTGACATCTGACTGTACACGTACAACCAAATGAAGCAACGTTCCTCCAGACCACGGTGCACCCACAAATCATGTAACACACAGTGCATAAACCAAAATATTACCATAAATAAGATAATGAAATGTAGTTCACAATGCATGCAGCACAAGTATACAGAAAATGGTACAGTATAAAGTAAATAGCTCACTGACCTAATGACAAGACCTCAGTGGTGGCAGGGTATTTGTTTGTCTTACAGCCTGAAGGAAGAAGCTGTTACTCAGTCTGTCAGTCCTAGTCCTGATGCCCTTCTATCTTCTTCCTGATGGCAGTGGATCAAAGAGATTGTGAGATAGGAGGTGGGAATCCTCTCCGGTGCTTTGAGCTGTTCGCTTGCAATGCTCCCAGTAGATGTCACAAATAGGAGAGAGGGACACCCCAGTGATCCTCTCGTTCTTTTAATTATCCTTTGTAGGGTCTTGCAGTCTGATGCTTGTGGCCTCTGTACCACACAATAATGTAGCCAGAGTGGACACTCTCAATTGAGCCCCTGTAGAAAGTTGTTAGAGTAGGGGATTTTCTGAGGAAGATATTCTAAGAGGTCGGAGATATAATTATTTCGATAGACAGGGCCTAATTAGTTATAGTCAACATGGCTTTGTGGATGGTGGGTTGCGTCTGACCAATTTTCTAGAGTTTCACAAGGAAGTTACCAGCAAAGTTGATGAGGAAAGGCAATGGATATTGTTTACATGGACTTAAACAAAGTGGGAGAAGTCAGAGAGTGATAGTAGATGATTGCTTCCTGGACTAGAGGCTTGTGACTATTAGTGTGCTGCAGGAATTGGTGCTGGATCATTCTTTCTTATCATCTATGTCAATGATCTGAAGAATAATAATACGGTAAACTGGATTAGAACAAGCACACTCTCTATCCACAAATAGGGGCATAGTGGTCAGTGAGGAAATCTATTAAAACTTACAGTGGGACCTAGACCAGCTTGAAAAATGGCAGATGGAATTTAACGCTGACAATCGTGAGGTCTTACCCTTTGGGAGGACAAACCGGGTAGGACTTGCACAGTGAGTGGTAGAGCATTGAGGAATGCAGTAGTACAAAAGAATCTGGAAATACAGATCCATAATTCTTTGTAAGTGTCACCACAGGTAGGTAAGTTTGTAAAGAGAGCTTTCGGCACATTGGCTTCAGAAGTCGGAGTCTTGAGTTGGAATTATATGTTGAAGTTCTTTAAGACTTTGTTGAGACCAAATTTGGAATATTGCATGCTGGTCACTCACTATATGAATATGTATTGATTGAAGGAGTACAGAGAAAGTTTTCATTGATGTTGCTGGGACTTGAGGATCTGAGTTAGGTTGGAGCATAGGAGAATGAGGCAAATTTGATAGATATACAGCATACAAAATAATGAGGATAGGGTAAATGTAAGTAGGTTTTTTCCCTCTGTGGTTGGGCAAGATTGGAATTAGAGCCCATAGGTTAAGGGTGAAAGGTGAAATATTTAAAGGTAACCAGGGAGGAGCTCTTCATGCAAAGGGGGGTGTGAGTATGGAAGTGGTGGATGCAGGTTCAACTGAATATTTTCAGAAAAATGTAGATAAATAGATGGATGGGAAGGGTATGGATAGCTACGGTTTAGATGCCGGTCAATGGGACTGGGCAGAATAACAGTTCAGTCTGGACTACATGGATCAAGAGACCTGCTTTTGTGTAGTAATGCTCTGTGACTTTATGATTAAGTGTCTGTGGTAGATCATTCTACAGAAATCAAAATTGACTTATTCTACTGAAACCAAAATTGACCTTGACAGCGTGGAGGATCAGAGGGATCTTGGGGTCCGAGTCCATAGAACGTTCAAAGCAGCTGTGCAAGTTGACTCTGGGGTTAAGAAGGCGTACAGTGTATTGGCCTTCATCAATTGTGGAATTGAACTTAGGAGCGGAGAGGTAATGTTGCAGCTATACAAGTCCCTGGTCAGACCCCACTTGGAGTACTGTGCTCAGTTCTGGTTGCCTCACTACAGGAAGGATGTGGAAGCCATAGAAAGGGTGCAGAGGAGATTTACAAGGATGTTGCCTGGATTGGGGAGAAATGGTTGTGTGAATTCGGCCTTTTTTCCTTGGCTTGAGGATGAAGGGTGACCTGATAGAGGTGTTTAAGATGATGAGAGGCATTGATTGTGTGGATAGTAAGAGGCTTTTTCCTAGGGCTGAAATGGTTGCCACAAGGGCACACAGGTTTAAGGTGCTGGGGAGTAGGTACAGAGATGTCAGGGGTAAGTTTTTTACTCAGAGAGTGGTGAGTGTGTGGAATGGGCTGCTGGCAACGGAGGTGGAGGCAGATACGATAAGGTCTTTTAAGAAACTTTTGGATAGGTACATGAAGCTTAGAAAAATACAGGGCTATGTGTAAGCCTAGTAATTTCTAAGGTTGGGACATGTTCAGCAGAACTTTGTAGGCTGAAGGGCCTGTATTGTGCTGTAGGTTTTCTATGTTTCTATGTTTTTCTATATCACTTGGAGCAAAAAGCAAACTGCTGGGTGTAGCTCAACCAGTTAAGAATCAACATTGTGAACAAAGAGATCACAACATTTTAGGTTGAGATCCTGCATCGGGGAGATAAAGCAAACTAATTTTTCACCAGTTCACCATCTGCCTTGTTGTTAGCTCAAAATGGTCAGTGATATTTACTTAAAAGTAGGAGGCATTTTATACCTGGAAATCATGGACTAAAAATGTCAATAATATAATTCAGGAAGTTTGGTGTTTTATAGCAGCTGTACAGTGCAGAGATAGTACAGATAGTACAGTTGCAATACATAATAAATTGAAAATAAATATTGCAAAAGAGGAATAGTAGTGTATTGTTCATGGATCTCTGCCTGCTCATGTGTCTGTCTAAATATTATATCTGCTTCTACCATCTCTTTAAAGACGTTCCAAGCATCTAGAACTCTCTGAATAATGAAAACTTGCCTTACCCTTCTTTAAACTTTTTCCCCTCTTATATTGCACTATTGCCTCAGGGCTTTGGCATTTCCACTCTGGGAAATCGACTCTTATCTACTTTCTCTGTTCGTCTCATAATTTTATGTACATTTTTCAGGTCTCCCCTCAGCATTTGATGCCCCAGAGAAAACAATTCAAGCTTGCCCACCTCTCATGGCAAATGCAATCCAATCAACTACCTGCTGTATTTCTTCTGCTTCATTGCCAAAGCCTCGATGTCTTTCCTCTAGGGTGGTGGCCATGATTTCATGAACACAGTTCTCCACATAGTCTAATGTCTTATATAGCTGCAACACGACTTGCCAACTTTTATACTCTATGCTAATTGCCCCATTAACTGCTTGACAACTATTAAAGGTTGTTATTAATTTGTTTTTAACACTTCGGAAGTGCATATTTTGGATCCAAAAAGGTATGCAATGCATATTTCTGTTATTTTTGTTTAATTCTTATAACGCATTTATTTTTCAAACGAGTTAATTTAAACCCATGTTGAAGAGACATTTTTATATGTGCATAATGTGGACTTATTTACCCATCTTTCCTTTGCTGTTCAGAGCAGCAGAAAAACAATATTAAATTATTCAAGCTGTAGATTAGTGGGCAGCAATACAAAAAGGGCAGTGAAAATGTATCCAAACTAGTGCCTCCTGGAAATTCATACTGTGGCTTCTTAACCTGTTACATTACCAAACCCAATAATGATGTGACTCACAGTAGTTCTTTATGTCTTCACACAGAACCATGTTTCATAGACTTGTTGAAGGGAAAATAAGGTCAATGTTTTTTCAGGCATGCTGCCTCATTGCTTGTCTTTCACATTTCTCAGAAAAGCTCCAAACATGATTTTGCAAGCAGTTATCTACCAATGAATCTGAGCGAAAGTATACTGTGAGAATTGCCCTGGAGTCTCACTATCTAAGCACCCTGTCAGGACTGTGAGATCTACAGGAAATGGGTGGGTAGGGGCCTGAAAAGAGAGTGCTTTGCTGATTTGAAGCCTACCATATTTTCTGACAGGGTAAATGTTTAATCAGACTGACACACTATTTCCTTTCTTTGAGCACAAAGCATGTCTAAGATGTAGAAGGTTGAAGAAGGGTAAAGAATATTGTTCATTTAATGCCTCTGTTGAAAAAGGCAGAAGCCTTGAAAAGCTGCTTTTGTTCTTGAGTTTGGTGAGGTACTGTAAATACAGAGCAACAAATCCTATCTTAGGAAAACGCCTCGGAGGTGGAAGTAGAGGGTTATTTTTCAGGTTGGGATCCTGACCAGTGATGTGCCTCAACAATTGATGCTGGGTCCCATTATTAGTCATATGTCATATGTGTGAATGACTTGGATGAGAATATTATTGACATTATTAATAAGTTTGCAGGTGAACACTAAAATTGGTGGTGGGATGGACAGTGTCTAAAGTACAGCACTGGGCCTCAAACTCCCGACTTGACGATGATAGCACTCCAAACACTAGGCACTAAACTACAGTCGCCCAGATTCATGAACCCAAGGGGCTTCAGACCCTGTTCCTCATGCCTGCACAAAAATTAGCCTCTAGGTTCCAGAGTTGGAGTTCCATGTGCTCAATCCTGACCTCCCATGCTATCTGTGTGGAGTTTGTACATTATCCTTGTGACCATATAGGATTCCTCTGGATTCCTCAAACATCTCCAGCGTGCACATGAGTGGCACAAGTTGGGAGGAATCAGGGAAAGTGGAGAAAATAAAATGGACAGTGCAACATTGGTATAAATGAGTCTTTGAAGGTTGACATGGTCCCAGCTTCTCCATGCTGTAAGAGGTGATTCTGTCTACAACACCCCGCAGGCTATATTATTCACTGTGTAAGTTCTCCCTTATAACTTCCAAAATGGCAAAGGTTTAGAGGGATATGACCCAACTTCAGAGAAATGGTACGAGCTCGGAAAGGCATCAGAGTCAGCACGACTAAGTTGACCGAAAGGGCACAGAATAGAAAGATTATGAGGCAGTAATGCTTACAATTCTGAGTTCTGTGGTAACTTTTGATTTTGGACTGAAGTAGAATTGTTGTCAATAAATGTCATACTTAATTTAATAAGTACTATTTTCCTTTAAATTTAATCATCAGATCTTATCAATTAATATTTTGCCACAGGATGTCACTGCTTAGTATAGTTAACCACTCAAAGGTCAAAATGCATAATAAATTAAGGTTAACACGCAAAATGCTGGAGGAACTCAGCAGGCCAGGCAGCATCTATGGAAAAGAGTACAGTTGAGGTTTCGGGCCGATACCCTTCAGTAGAACTGGAGAAAAAAAAGCTAAGGAATAGATTTGAAAGGTGGGGGGAGGAGAGAGAGAAATGCCAGGCAATCAGTGAAACTTGGAGGGGGAGAGATGAAGCAAAGAGCTAGGAAGTTGATTGGTGAAAGAGACAGAAGACCATGGAAGAAAGAAGATGGGGGGCCAGGAGTACCAGAGGGAAGCAATGGGCAGGCAACAAGATGACATGAAAGAAGGACAAGGGATGGGAAATAGTGAAGGGGTGGGGGGGTGGAGGCATTACTGGAAGTTTGAGAAATAGATGTTCATGCCATCAGGTGGAGACTACCCGAACGGAATATAAGGTGTGTGTTCCTCCAACCTAAGTGTGGCCTTATCCTGACGGTGGGGAAGGCCTGGATGGACATATTGGAATGGGAAGAGGAATTAAAATAGGTGGCCACTGGAAGATCACACTTGTTCTGGCAGACAGAGCGTAGATGCTCAGTGAAGCGGTCTCCCAATCTATGGTGGGTCTTACTGATATACAAGAGGCCACGCCGGGAGCACCGAACACAGTATATGACAACAACAGACTCACAGTTGAAGAGTTGCCTCACCTGGAAGGACTATTTAGAGCCCTGAATGGTAGTCAGGGAGGAGGTGTAGGGGCAAGTGAAATTGTTGTTCCACTTGAAAGAAGTGCCAGGAGGAAGATCAGTGGGGAGGGACAAATTGGCAAGAAAATCGCATAGAGAGGGATCCCTGTGGAAAGCAGAAAGTTGGGGGGAGGGAAAGATATGTTTGATGGTGGGATCCAGTTGGAAGTGGCGTAAATTTCGGAGAACTATGTGCTGGATGCAGAGGCTGGTGGGGTGGTAGGTGAGGACAAGAGGAACCCTATCCTTGGTAGTGTGGCGGAAAGATGGGGTAAGAACAGACATGCCATGCTTAAAATGGAAGAGATGCGTTTAAGGGCAGTGTCAATGCTGGAGGAAAGGAAGCCCTTACTTTGGAAAAGGAGGACATCTTCATTCTAGAATGAAAAGCCTCATCCTGACAGCAGGTGCGGCAGAGACAGAGGACTTGAGAGAAGGAGATGGCATTTTTACAAGTAGCAGGGTGGGGCCAGGTATAGTCCAGGTAGCTGTGAGAGTCTATTGGTTTATAGTAGACACTGGTGGATAAGCTGTTTCTGGAGATAGCGACAGTGAGATCGAGAAAGGGAAGTATCCCACCCTGCCACTTGTAAAAAGGGATCATAAGAACAGGAGAAAAAGCCAAGTTAAGTTCTGAAATAGTGGAAATACAGGGCATAGTCAAGACAATTGTAGGTCAAAAAGGTAGAGGAGAAATGGGACTAGGACACAGATCCAGCAAGCTGAGGATCACCCCTCCGCTTCAACCAGAATTATAGCGGGACTTCTCTTTCAGATACATTGAGGGAAGTTTAAACTTTGATGAAATTACTGATATTGGCCCTTGGTGGGAAGGGCAAGGACTCTGGAATCTTTGTCAGTGGGTTGTTAGTGTACAATGTGATAGAGACTGAGGCCTCACTATTGGCAAGAAATCTTGACTTGCCCATTACAAGTAAAACTACAAAGCTTGGGGGAGGGTGCAAGCCTGCTCCATTAAGTGTACCTGTCCCACTACAGATTGAGGACATGAGTACTACTGAACATATTTATAGATGATTGAAAGTAAACCTTTTAATGTACAGTTTGGTCAGTCTGAAGTAGTGTATTTGGGACAAAGGATTAAGGCATGTAAAATAATACCCAAGGAAAGTAAAGAAGAAAGTCGAGTCAAATTCAAGTTTATTGTCATTCAAGTGCCAAGAAAACAACATTCGTCTGTACCAAGGTGCACAGAGCAACACAGTATGTATAACTCACACACAACACATGAAGAAATAATAACAGGGTTCTAGGTGTAATAATAAGAGGGTTGCCATGGTGGGAGATTCTAATTTCCCAATTACTGATTGGCATTTCCCTAGAGCAAGGGGTTTGGATTGGGTGGAGTTTGTTAGGTGTGTTCAGGAAGGTTTCCTGATGTAATATGTAGATAAGCCTACAAGAGGAGAGGCTGTACTTGATCTGGTATTGGGAACTTGATCTGGTATTGGGAAATGAACCTGATCAAGTGTCAGGTCTCTCAGTGGTGTACAAAGGCTGTTGAAAATCTACTCAAGAAGTAAAGTAAAGCTTACGAAAGATTTAAAAAAACCTAAGCAATGATAGAAATCTAGAAGATTATAAGGCTAGCAAGAGGGACTTAATGAAACTGTAAGAGCCATAAGGGGCCATGAGAAGGCCTTGGCAAGCAGGGTTAAGGACAACTCTAAGGCATTCTACAAGTATGTGAAGAGCAAGAGGATAAGACGTGAGAGAACAGGACTAATAAAATTTTGACCGTGGAAAAGTGTGTATGGAGCGGGAGGAGATAGCAGAAATACTTAATGAATACTTCGCTTCAGTATTCACTACGGAAAAGGACCTTGGCAATTGTAGGAATGACTTACAATGGATTGAAAAGATTGAGCATATAGACGTTAAGAAAGAAGATGTGCTGGAGCTTTGGAAAGCATCAAGTTGGATAAGTCTCTGGGACTGGATGAGATGTACCCCGGCTACTGTCAAAGGTGAGGGTGGAGATTGCAGAGCCTCTGGCGATGATCTTTGCATCATCAATAGGGACAGGAGAGGTTCCGTATGATTAGAAGGTTGCAGATGTTGTTCCCTTATTCAAGAAAAGGAGTAGAGATAGCCCTGGAAATTACAGATCAGCGACCATTACTTCAGTGGTTGGTAAGTTGATGGAGAAGATCCTGAGAGGCAGAATTAATGAACATTTGGAGAGGCATAATATGATCAGGAATAGTCAGCATGGCTTTGTGAAAGGCAGGTCCTGCCTTACAAGCCTGACTGTATTTTTGAGGATGTGACTAAACACATTGATGAAGGTAGAGCCATAGATGCAGTGTATATGGATTTCAGCAAGGCATTTGATAAGGTACCCCATGCAAGGCTTATTGAGAAAGTAAAGAGGCATGGGATCCAAGGGTACCTCGCTTTGCGGATTGAGAACAGGCTTGCTCACAGAAGGCAAAGTGTGGTTGTAGAAGGGTCATATTCTGCATTGAGGTTAGTGACCAGTGGCATGCCTCAGGGATCTGTTCTGCGACCCTTACTCTTTGTGATTTTTATCAATGACCTGAATGAGCAAGTGAGGAAATGGGTTAGCAAATTTGCTGATGACGTAAAGGTTGGAGGTGTTGTGGATGGTGTGGAGGGTTGTCATAGGTTACAGCAGGACATCGATAGGATGCAAAACTGAGCTGAGAAGTGGCAGATGGAGTTCAACCCAGATAAGCATGAGGTGGTTCATTTTGGTTGGTCAAGTATGATGGCAGAATATAGTATCAATGGTAAGGCTCTTGGCAGTGTGGAGGATCAGAAGGATCTTGGGGTACAAATCCATAGGACACTCAAAACTGCTGTGCAGGTTGACTGTGTGGTTAAGAAGGCATATGGTGCATTGGCCTTTGTCAACCATGGGATTGAGTTGAAGAACCAAAAGATAATGTTACAGCTATATAGCACCCTGGTCAGGCCCATTTGAAGTACTGTGCTCAGTTTTGGCCACCTCACTACAGGAAGGATGTGGAAGCTATAGAAAGGGTACAGAGGAGATTGACAAGGATGTTGCCTGGATTGGAGAGCATGCCTTATGAGAATAGGTTGAGTGAACTTGGCCTTTTCACCTTGGAGCAACGGAGGATGAGAGGTGACCTGATAGAGGTGTATAAGATGATGAGAGGCATTGATCATGTGGATAGTCAGAGGCTTTTTCCCAGGGCTGAAATGGTTGCCACAAGAGGACACAGGTTTAAGGTGCTGGGCAGTAGGTACAGAGGAGATGTCAGGGGTAAGTTTTTTTCCTCAGAGAATGGTGAGTGTGTGGAATGGGCTGCCGGCAAAGGTGGTGGAGATGGATACGATAGGGTCTTTTAAGAGACTTTTGGATAGGTACATGGAGCTTAGGAAAATAGAGGGCTATGGGTAAGCCTAGTAATTTCTATGGTAGGGACATGTTTGGCACAACCTTGTGGGCCGAAGGGCCTGTATTGTGTTGTAGCTTTCTATGCTTTTTTTTTCCAATAAGAAATAGGAGCAGGAGTAGGCAATCTGGCCTGTCAAGACACATTGAAAGGATGCAGAGCTATGCTGAGAAGTGGCATATGGCATTCGACCTGGTAACGTGTGAAGTGATTCACTTTGGAAGGTCGAATTTGAAGTCAGGAGGCAAGGTTAATGGAATGTTGCTTCATAGCATGGAGGAACAGAGAGATCTTGGGTCCATGTCCATAGATCTCTCAAAGTTGCTGCACAAGTTGATAGGCTGGTTTAGAAGGTATGAGGTGCATGGGCCTTCATTAGATAGGGGATTGAGTTCAAGATCCATGAGGTAATAGTACAGGTGTATAAAACCCACACTTGGAATATTGTGCTCAGTTCTGGTCACTGCATTATAGTAAAGATACAAAAGCTTTAGAGAGGGTTCAGGGCAAACTTACAAGGTGCTGCCTGGATTGGAGTGCATGTCTTATGAGGATAGGTCGTGCAAGCTAAGGTTTTTCTCTTTGGACTGAAAGAGAATGAGAAGTGAATTGATAAAGGAGTGCAAGATGATAGGAGGCATTGATAGAGTGGGCAGCCAGAGACTTTTTCCAAGGATGTAAATGGCGAATATGAGGGATCATTATTTTGAGGTGATTGGAGGAAAGTATAGGAAGGATAACAAAGGCATTTTTTTTGATAGCGAATAGTGGGTCTGCCAGAGAGGCTGTAGCAGCCAGTGCATTAGGGACATGTAAAAGACTCCAAGGTAGGCACAGGGAGGATAGAAAAATGCGGGACAGAAGGGTTAGATAGATCCTAAAATAGGGTAAAAGGATCTGTACTATGCTGTAATATTCTATGTTCTATATTCTATCTCTACTTATTTGCCGGTAGGTAACAATGCTGCCTCCCATTTTGCTTGCCACTCCATAATTTCTTTATTGCCAGGCGAGTGACTATGCTGTGAGGTATGTACAAGACTATATAAGCCATCACAGTAACAGTTTCTGTGTTTCAATCACAGAATCTTTTGCTTGCACAGACTGATGCATTCCTGCCAGGGCAGGGCCCCAATTTACACAATAATGTAAAACACACAGTAACTTATCACAATATTCTTGACGTACAACAGGTGTAGAAAACTCCCTCTGGTTGTCACAGAGATGATGAAGTGGTCTGTTCATGTTGGGCAAACACAAAAACAGCACTGTAGCTCAGATTTGCTTTAAATGCACAATGGCCAGATCTACCTCCAGTGTTGATTCCACCTGCTCTGTGTCATGACTCCTTTTATGATAGCTTGCAGAGTTTCTGTGAGCTCAGTGTAATTCTCTACAAAATAGTCATAGCAAATTAGGAGCCCCATAGTCTGATGAGTTTTTGTCGTTGTGTATTGCTAAGGGAGTTCACAAAGGATTGTGAGGACTGCGGAGAGGATCACCGGGGCCTACCTTTCATCCATCCAAGATATTTCTTAGGAGCTCTAAGTTTTGATTCAAGAAGCTAAGTGCCATTTTGGACCATGGGAAATATCCACTGCAGTATCACCTGAAGCTACCATCGTCAGACAGAGCTACATTTGTAATAGCGATGTTCCTACAGGTGGAAGACTCCTCCAGGGACCCTGCTACCTAATGACTTTGATCAGTATCTTCATACAATTTCAGGATCCTAGCCGTATCCTTCTCATAAAAGGTGATCTTAGTTTCATCTTAATAACCTTGGCGAGCCAGGTTATTATTTGACCACCAAACCACCAGTATTTTTAAGTGCCAATGATTGAAGAATAAATATCTAAATCATTGAATATAACATTGGGGTACCATTATAAACAAATAGATGTCCCTTGGCCAATAATTATGTACTATACATTATTCATCATCAAGTGTCTTCTATGTCGCTGGCGTTTAGGGCAGCATTTATTATAAGGAACCCATTATTGAATGGCAAATATAAACAGCTGCATTTTGAAATTAGCCACATAATTTGTTTTCACTGTTTGATTACTATCATTGACATTAATGATACTCTTTGTTACTTATTTTCCATAAACAGTTCAGCTAACAACACAGAGCTCAAACCCAGATTATGAAAGATCTGCATCAAGCAAACATTAAAGTGAAGCCAATGGGCAGACCACTGTTTCTAAAAATCACCATTCCCGTTAACATAAAATGGCCATAAGCATTTTTGTTCAAGCTAAGGCAGTGTAATTTTTCTGATCTCTGCGGAAAGCAGACAGAGAGATGTGGAGAAGACAAGTTCCTCTCTGGCTGGCAAGCCGGAACTGAATGTGATGGAGATGACATTTCTTTCTTGATTTTTCTTGTTAAATAATACTTCATGTATCATCTAATAAAAGCTATCTGCTTAATAACTGCTCATAGAATGGTTAATTAATGGCTTTTGGGGAGAATAATTTTTGGCCATATTCAAGGGTTCCAACTGCACTTGATTACCTTAGTCTGCTTCTAGATGAAAAACCTATAGCGATAGAAGAAAATGTTATAGGTTAGATGTTTAAATCATTTTTATGTGCTAGTGCAGATAATGCAACCTCCATTTTCACTCGCCGTCTTTGTTTCTGTTTCTTACACATTCAACTAACTTATCCAGTAGTTTGAAAGTTTTATCATTCTGGGAAGATCTTGGATCAAGTTCTTGGCTTGTGAGACAGTTAAAACCAGTCGGGAATGGGGTTCCACAAGTGCCTTGTTTGGATTCATACAAAAGATCCATAGATGAAAAATCTGTCTGCAAACTCCTTGTTCTTTATTTTGCTATTAGTAATTAACATTTCAGCAGTCAGCAGTTCTGGTGGGTTTGCAGATTTACAGTGAAGTGGGATAACATCTTAACATATAACCAGTGTTCTTGAACACTAACAAAGTAATACATTTAATCAAAAATTTCCAATGCTTCTTATTCAACCTCTATAGTTATATTGCTGACTTAAATCACCAGATATATTTTAGCCAATTGTTGTTCTGTAAATTTAGAGCAGTACTAAATGGGATTTGGTCCAGGTTGACTAATGCCGACAAGGCTGATTACCTAATGCTGTGGTTTTAAAGTTGATTTCAGTAAAATTATGGAGGTATGATTATTTCAATAAAACGATTCACTGAATGTTGCAAACATAGGACCCATATGGTTATAGGCTGCCATTAAACATTTTTATTAGTCATGTTAACAAGGAAAACAATTACAACAGTCACCAGACACAAACTGGTGCTATGATCTAAATTCAGACTTGATAAACCTTACCCTAGAGACTTTACTTTCCATTTGCAGTTCATTCCCACCCTGGTTTCACTGTTTGGTGGCTGAATACACTGCATTTAGGAATTAAATGAATTAAAATATGCCCTCTTCTTCAATCTTAAGTAATGTAATTCAAAAATAGAACCGTCAACAGACTGAACACATCAGTCATTATTCAGTTGACAAATGTCTGTACTAATAACAGGTTCAGGAGAAATACCAAAAGAGAAGAATCATTTATAATTAAAATTAATATGCTACATTATGAAAAAAAATGTATGAATTTTCTATAATTAATTTTTGCAATATGATAATTTTATGATTCTTTTGTAATTCTGGTGATTCACTGTCAATGTGTTGCCTGGAGTGATTCTAGACCCAAGAAAACCTAGAAAGTTTCTGAAATTGCTCTTATAGTATATTGAGTTAGTTAATAAATGGAGCAAAAGAATGTTACACAATAAACCAATCAATAGGCACTTTATGTGAATACCTGCCATGTAACATCAGGTTACCTAAGTTGAATTAAGCCTGGGCGTTTACTGAAATGTAAGGAAACACAGCCAAAGACACATTGTTGTGGCAATTACTGCTTAATTCCTAAGCAGTATAACTAACTTAGGTTAGTGTCCTTACACAAATGTCTCTATGTGCATTATGTCTGATGCACCATCAATAACTCTCGGAGACGGGAGGTGAACGATAGGCTTTTATTAGCTGCAAGAGACACGATCAGCAGCAAGAGACCACCACACAACATCCTGGAGACTGAGGGAGGAGCAGTGCCCCCAACCACCTTTATACCGGGGTCTGTGGAAGGAGCCACAGGAGCAGTCAGCGGGGGTGGGGGGGGGGGGGCATGTCCAGACAGGTATATGTAGTTCACCACATCCACCCCCCCCTTTGTTTTTAAAAGAGAAGTTTCTTACAAGTATATTTACAGGTTAAGTCTATCAGGTGGTCAAGTCTGTCACTGCGATCTACGTAGCACCGGTGGTGACTGCACCAGTGACAGTGGGTGTGCTAGTTCCGGCCTGACCAGAGGTGTCAGCCCATTAGGCATCAGTAATCCCTCATGCGTGTGCGAGGCGCTCGGTATGGGAGTGTCATGAGGAGTCTGTGCAGGGCTTGGTGTGCGTGGTGTCTCGTGGGTATATGCATCGGTGGGTACGAGGTTCATAGTCACCGTGGAGTGTTTGGGGTAGGGGTCTGGTGCTCCTGCGGGCACCAGGTCGCGGACAGAGACCGTGTCCTCCCACCTATCAGGTAAGACCACGTAGGCATACTGGGGGTTCGCATGTAGTAGGTGAACCCTCTCGACCATCGGGGAGTATTTATTGCCCCGGAGCAGCACTGGCCCTGGGTACGTCAGCCAAGCCAGTAGGGTGGTCCCAGTGGCAGACTTCCTGGGAAAAGAAAAGAGTCACTCATGAGGGGTGGCATTGGTGGATGTGCATAACAGGGAGCGGATGGAGTGGAGTGCCACAGGGAGGACCTCCTGCCAGCGAGAGACTGGCAATCCCTTTGACCTAAGGGCTAAGAGTGTGGCCTTTCACACAGTGGCATTCTCCCTCTCCACCTGTCCGTTCCTCCAGGGATTATAGCTCGTGGTCCTACTAGTAGCAATGCCCCTAGCCAGCAGGTACTGGCGCAGCTCGTCACTCATAAACGAGGACCCTCTATCACTGTGGATATAGCAGGGATATCCGAACAGAGTGAAGAGCTGGCGCAGGGTAGCAGCCAGCGCGAAGTCGGAGGCGTCACTCTCTACTTGGAAGGGAATGGTCTTGTCCACCGCATGCATCGTTGCTTTGGCATTGTCCCCTTTAATGCGGCTGAAGGCCGTGCGGGCCTCGGCTGAGAGGGGAAATGCGGTGGACTTGACCAGGGGGTGGGCCTTGTCTACGTAGTGAGGGACCCATTGGGCGTAATAGGAAAAGAAGCCCAGGCACCGTTTGAGGGCTCTGAGGATGGTGGGAAGAGGGAGTTCCAACAGGGGGTGCATGTGGTTGGGGTCAGGGCCAATGACCCCGTTCTCCACGACATACCCAAGAATAGCAAGTCGACTGGTTCCGAACACACACTTGTCCCTGTTATAGGTGAGGTTCAGGGCTTTGGCCACTTGGAAAAATCATTGGAGGTTGGTGTTGTGATCCGGCCAGTCGTGACCGCAGATGGTGATGTTATCCAGATAGGGAAGCATGGCCTTCAGTTGGCACTGGTCCACCATCCGGTCCATTTCCCTCTGGAAGACAGATACACCATTCGTGACACCGAAGGGGACGCGCAGGAAGTGATAGAGCCTGCCGCCCGCCTCAAAGGCGGTGTAGGGGCGGTCCTCCGGGCGGATGGGGAGCTGATGGTAAGCGGATTTCAGGTCTATGGTCAAGTACACCTTGTACTGAGCTATCTGATTGACCGTATCCGCGATGCGGGGTAGGAGGTACGTGTCAAGCTGCGTGAACCTATTGATGGTCTGGCTAAAGTCCACGACCATCCTATTTTTCTGCCCTGTCCGAAAAAACGACCACCTGGGCCCTTCAAGGACTTGTGCTTGGCTCAATGATCCCCTCCCTGAGCAGCCGCTGCACCTCCAACTTAATGAAGGCCCTGTCCCCACGCTGTACCTCCTGATTCTAGTTGCCACAGGTTTACAGTCGGGGGTCAGGTTGGCGAACAGTGGTGGGGGAGGGATCTTGAGGGTGGAGAGACTGCACGTGGTGTCAGTAGCGTGGCCATTGGCATGGTGTTGGGTGGGATGTGCGGGGTCAGTGTGTGTGTGTGGTCAGTAGCGGGGTATATAACGAAGCCCCACAAAACTGAGGATTTTTGACAGTGATTGATGGGAGGGGCCCGTCATAATCCATTGTCACACTTTTCAGGTGGCTCTGGAAGTCGAGCCCCAATAGCACAGGGGCACACAGTTGAGGCATGACCAGTAATGCAAAGTCCCGGTATTCTGTGCCCTGCACCACCAATGTCGCTACACAACCCACCTGGATGTCTGTGGAATGCGATCCAGAAGCCATGGTGACCCTCTGGTTTACCGACTGTGTCACGAGTCCACAGCATTGCACAGTGTCCGGGTGAATAAAACTCTCAGTGCTGCCCGTGTCAAACAGGCAGCTAGTCCTGTGCCCCTCCACCAGGATGTCCATCATTGACCTTGCAAGCTGGTGTGGGACGCTTTGGTCGAGGGTTATGGAGGCCAGAGTTGAATCGCCGTCTTGGTGCCCAGTAAGCACCCATGGATTGGAGGCGGGGCGAGGTGGCACCAACAAAGATGGCCGCCCCATGCCTCGCACGAGGCGGGCAGGCAAGATGGCGGCGACCAAGATGGCGACCCCATGCCTCGTACGCAGCGCTGCTCGACCCCGCTCGTGGTTTAGACTTACAGGCCTTGGCGAAGTGGCCCTTCTTTCCGCAGCTGGTGCAGGTAGCTTCTTGGGCCGGGCAGCATTTTCGGATGTGCTTTTCGAGTCCGCAGAAGTAACACTGTGCGGACTTGCGACTGGCAGGAGCCGTGGTCGATTGTGGGGACTTTACGGGCTCATGACTGGCAGCAGCCGTGGTCGATCCACTGGAGGGTTGCGGGGAGTTCATGGACTTGCGAGTGGTAGCAGCTGTGGTCGATTCACCGGTGCGTGGCGGGGTCTGCAGCGTCCATGGGACCGGTGGGAGATAGCGCGGCTGGACAGCGTCAGCATTGTGCACAGCAGCCTCCAGCGTGTTGGCCAGCTCGATCACCGACTGTAAGGTAAGATCGGCGTTTTCCAGCAACCGCTGGCGCACATACACTGACCTGATCTCCTTAACGAAGGTGTCTCATACCAAGAGCTCTGCATGCTGTTCCGCCGTCGGTCCCCTGCAGTCGCAGGCCCGCACGTGTGTCTGTAGGGCCCGGACAAACTCGGCTCTCGGCTCTCCGGCCTGCTGCTGCCGCGTCGCTAAGTGATGTCTTGCGTAGACGGTGTTCACTGGCCGCAGGTACTGTCTTTTGAGGGCGTGCAGTGTTCCTTAGTAGGTCGGCAAGTCCCCGATTAGGCAGTATACCCGTGGACTGACTCTGGAGAGGAGAACTCTGTGTATGATAGCAGGCTCTGTTACGCGAGTCTCTTCCAGGTATGATTGGAAGCATGCAAGCCAGAGTTCAAAGGCAATGGCTGCTTCTGGGGCTTGAGGATCAATGTCTAATTTATCTGGTCGTAAAATGCTCTCCATGTTTTAAAATTGCAGCTAATAAAATTGATGCACCATCAATAACTCTCGGATATGGGAGGCGAACGATAGGCTTTTATTAGCTGCAAGAGACCACAATTAGCAGCAAGAGACCACCACACATCCTGGAGACTGAGGGAGGAGCAATGCCCCCTACTGCCTTTATACAGGGGACTGTGGGAGGAGCCACAGGAGCAGTCAGCAGAGCGGGGCGTGTCCAGACAGGTATATGTAGTTCACCACAATGTCAGACGGTGAATAGAGAGAGGCAAATTTTTCATTAACTCTTTCAAATATTGTTCCTCATTGCAAAAGACTAACCAAACAAGTTTTGCCTCATCACATAAGACATATAAAGGAGCTGAGAAAACACTTATTTTGAGCAACACACACAAAATGCTGGAGGAACTCAGCAGGTCAGACAGCAGCAATGGAAATGAATAAACAGTACTGAAGAAGGGTCTGTTTATTCATTTTCATAGATGCTGCCTGACTGGCTGAGTTCTTCCAGCATTTTGTGTGTGTGCTTTTATCTTACCCTTGGATCTGTGGAATTTTTGACGCACTTGGTGTGTAAATAAAGAATAACTGCCATTCATTTTCACAAAGGGGAAATACAGGATTCCAACTTATGATCGAACACGTTTTATATTGCTGCAGCAATCAACACTCAGGTTACACTAATGTACTGACAGAATTCACTAGGGATGCATGAGAATAAAGGAGTTGTGGAAAAAATATAATCATCACTCTTGATAGAGAGCCAAATGCAATCACTTGGATCCAGTTACTAAGCAACATAGTTGGCACTAATTTACTTATATGACCTTCTCCGAGGATCGTCACCTTGTTGTGGTGGAGATGCCTGTGAGTTCCTGAGATCCCGTGAGTGATACTGTTGGGAGTTTAGTATCTGGTTGGGTCATTCATGGTGGTGGCAAGATCAGGGGGGGGGGGCAGATTCCAGACAAAGAACAGTCCAATTTGGAGCCTGGAATGAATGCAACCACTGACTGACCAGAGAGGAGAAATGTGATGATCACTGGAGAACAGTGGAGATACCAAACTGACCTAGTTGCTCTTTCTGAGGCCTTCTGGCAGACACTGAAGGAGGAGAAGGGCGGCTACACGTTTTCTAGAAAGTGAAGGCAGCTGACGAGCTCAGAATCCATGGAAACACACACAAAATGGTGGAGGAACTCAGCAGGCCAGGCAGCATCAATGGAAAAAGAGTATAGTTGATGTTTTGGGACCCTTCAGGACTGGAGAAAAGAAGAAATGAGGAGTCTGAGTGAGTAGGTGGGGGGAGGGGAGAAAGAAACACAAGGTGTGCTTGTCAGCCAACTCTCTCTACTTCCTGTGGGGATCAGTGACTGTCTCATGACAATCTGTTTGGTGCTTGCTAATAACCAGATGGTAGCTATCCTGAATGCTTATATAGCAGCTCTGGACTCAGATGAATATGAAAATAAAGCCTTCCACACTTAGCTAGTTGCAACACTGTCAAGCATCCCGAAAAAGGATAAGATAATTCCCAGGGGAATTCAATGCCAGGGTCACTCATTACCTCAGAATTTGGAAGGATATGAAGGAATTCGCAACATCTACTCAAATGGTGCACTACTTCTTACATCATCACAGACACTCTGTATGCCAGAAAGTCAAATACAAGGAGTCTTGGCAGCAACCCCAATCTAAACAATGACATTTCATTGGCCATAGAAACATAGCAAACCTACTGCACAATACAGGCCATAAGGCCCACAAAGCTGTGCCGAACATGTCCTCACCTGAGAAATTACCTAGGGTTACCCATAACCTTCTATTTTTTTGAGCTCCATGTACCTGTCCAGGAGTCTCTTAAAAGACCCTATTGTATCTGCCTCCACCAACATTGCCGGCAGCCCATGCCACGCACTCACCATTCTCTGCATAAAAACTTACCCCTGACATCTCCTCTGTACTTACTTCCAAGCACCTTAAAAATACGCCATCTCATGTTAGCCATTTCAGCCCTGGGAAAAAATCTCTGACTATCCACAGAATCAGTACCTCTCATCATCTTATACACCTCTATCAGGTCACCTCTCATCCTCCACTGCTCCAAGGAGGAAAGGCCAAGTTCACTCAGCCTATTCTCATAAGGCATGCTCCCCAATCCAGGCAACATCCTTGTAAATCTCCTCTACACCCTTTCTATGGTTTGAACATCCTTCCTGCAGTGAGGTGACCTGAGCACCGAGCACTGAGCACAGTACTCCAGGTGGGGTCTGACCAGGGTCCTATATATCTGCAACATTACCTCTGGGCTCCTAAACTCAATCCCATGATTGATGAAGGCCAATGCACTGTATGCCTTCTTAACCACAGAGTCAACCTGCACAGCAGCTTTGAGTATCCCATGGACTCGGACCCCAAGATCACTCTGACCCTCCACACTGCCAAGAGTCTTACTATAATACTAATTATAATATAATATAATATAATATAATATAATATATATACTATAATATAATATAATATAATACTATATAATACTATATACTATATAATACTATATTCTGCCATCATATTTGACCCACCAAAACGAACCACCTCAAACTTATCTGGATTGAACTCTATCTGCCACTTCTCAGCCCGTTTTTGCATTCTATCAATGTCCCGCTGTAACCTCCAACAGCCCTCCACACTATCCGCAACACCCCAACCTTTGTGTCATCAGCAAATTTACTAACCCATCCCACCACTTTCTCATCCTGGTCATTTATAAAAATCACGAAGAGTAAGGGTCCCAGAACAGATCCCTGAGGCACGCCACTGGTGACCGAACTCCATGCAGAATATGACCCTTCTACAACCACTCTTTGTCTTCTGTGGGCAAACCAGTTCTGGATCCACAAAGCAATGTTCCCTTGGATCCCATGCCTCCTTACTTTCTCAATAAGCCTTGCATGGGGTACCTTGTCAAATTCCTTGCTGAAATCCATATACAGTACATCAACTGCTCTACTTTCATTAATGTGTTTCGTCACATCCTCAAAAATTTCAATCAGATTCATAAGGCATGACCTGCCTTTCACAAAGCCATGCTGACTATTCCTAATCATATTATGCCTCTCCAAATGTTCATAAATCCGGCCTCTCAGGATCTTCTCCATCAACTTACCAAACACTGAAGTAAGACTCACCGGTCTATAATTTCCTGGGCTAGTTCTACTCTACATTAGAAATGGGGATGGTGCCGGAGGACTGGTGTATTGCTCATGTGGTTCCATTGTTTGAAAAGGGTTCTAAGAGTAAACCTAGTGATTATAGGCCTGTAAGTTTGACATCAGTGGTGGGTAAAGTAATGGAAAGTATTCTTAGAGATGGTATATATAATTATCTGGATAGACAGGGTCTGATCAGGGACAGTCAACATGGATTTGTGCATGGAAGGTCATGTTTGACAAATCTTATTGAATTTTTTGAAGAGGTTACTAGGAAATTTGACGAGGGTAAAGCAATGGATGTTGTCTATATGGATTTCAGGAAGGCCTTTGATAAGGTTCCACATGGAAGGTTCGTTAAAAAGGTTCAATTGTTAGGTATTAATATTGAAGTAGTAAAATGGATTCAACAGTGGCTGGATGGGAGATGCCAGAGAGTAGTGGTGGATAACTGTTTGTCAAGTTGGAGGCTGGTGACTAATGGTGTGCCTCAGAGATCTGTAGGGGGTCCAATGTTGTTTATCATATACATTAATGATCTGGATGATGGTGTGGTAAATTAGATTAGTAAGTATGCAGATGATACTAAGATAGGTGGCATTGTGGATAATGAAGTAGGTTTTCAAAGCTTGCAGAGAGATTTAGGCCAGTTAGAATACTGGGATGAAAGATGGCAGATGGAGTTCAGTGCTGGTAAGTGTGAGGTGCTACATTTTGGTAGGACTAATCAAAATAGGACATACATGGTAAATGGTAGGGCAATGAAGAATGCAGTAGAACAGAGTGATCTAGGAATAATGGTGCATAGTTCCCTGAAGGTAGAATCTCATGTGGATAGGGTGGTGAAGAAAGCTTTTGGTATGCTGGCCTTTATAAATCAGAGTATTGAGTATAAGAGTTGGGTTGTAATGTTGAAATTGTACAAGGCTTTGGTAAGGCCAAATTTGGAGTATTGTGTACAGTTCTGCTCACTGAATTATAGGAAAGAAGTCAACAAAATAGAGAGAGTACAGAGGAGATTTACTAGCTTTCATCACCTAAGTTACAGAGAAAGGTTGAACAAGTTAGCTCTTTATTCTTTGGAGCATAGAAAGTTGAGGCGGGACTTGATAGAGGTATTTAAAATTAGGAGAGGGATAGATAAAGTTGACATGGATAGGCTTCTTCCATTGAGAGTAGGGGAGATTCAAACAAGAGGACGAGAGTTAAGGGGCAAAAGTTTAGGGGTAACACGAGTTGGAACTTCTTTACTCAGAGAGTGGTAGCTGTTTGGAACAAGCTTCTAGTAGAAGTGGTAGAGGCAGGTTCGATATAGTCATTTAAAGTAAAATTGGATAAGTATATGGACAGGAAAGGAATGGAGGGTTATGGGCTGAGTATGTGACTAGTTGGGAGTAAACATTCAGCACAGACTAGAAGGGTGAGATGGCCTCTTTCCATGCTGTAATTGTTATATGGTTATACTCCCTTTCTTGAATAATGGAACAACATCCGCAACCTGCCAATCCTCCAGAATCTCTCCTGTCCCATTGATGATGCAAAGATCATCACCAGGGGCTCAGCAATCTCCTCCCTCACCTCTCACGATAGCCTGGGGTACATCTTGTCCAGTCCCGGTGACTTATCCAACTTGATGCATTCTAAAATCTCCAGCACATCCTCTTTCTTAATATCTACATGCTCAAGCTTTTCTGTCCACTGTAAGTCATCCCTACAATTGCCAAGATCCTTTTCTGCAGTGAATACTAAAACAAAGTACTCATTAACTACTTCTGCTAACTCCTCCAGTTCCATACCCACTTTCCCACTGTCACACTTGATTGGTCCTATTCTCTTACGTCTTATCTTCTAGCTCTTCACATACTTATAGAATGCCTTGGGGTTTTCCTTAATCCTGTCTACCAAGGCCTTCTCATGTCCCCTTTTGGCTCTCCTAATTTCTTTCTTAAGCTCCTTCCTGAAAGCCTTATAATCTTCTAGATCTCTATCATTACCTAGTATTTTGAACCCTTCATAAGCTCTTCTTTTCTTCTTGACCAGATTTACAACAGCCTTTGTACACCACAGTTCCTGTACCCTACCATCCTTTCCCTGTCTCATTGGAATGTAGCTATGCAGAACTCCACACAAATATCCCCTGAACATTTGCCACATTTCTTCCGTACATTTCCCTGAGAACATCTATTTCTAATTTATGCTTCCAAGTTCCTATCTGATTTTCCCTTACTCCAATTAAATGCTTTTCTAACTTGTCTGTTCCTGTCCCTCTCTAATGCTATGGTAAAGGAGATAGAATTGTGATCACTATCTCCAAAATGCTCTCCTACTGAGAGATCTGACACCTGACCAGGTTCATTTCCCAATACCAGATCAAGTACAGCCTCTCCTCCTGTAGGTTTATCTACATATTTTGTCAAGAAACCTTTCTGAACACACCTAACAAACTCCACCCTATCTAAACCCCTCGCTTCAGAGCCATGCCAATCGAAATTTGGGAAATTAAAATCTCCAAATACTACAACCCTGTTATTATTACACTTTTCCAGAATCTGTCTCCTTATCTGCTCCTTGATGTCCCTGTTACTTTTGGGATGTCTATAAAAAAAAAACACCCAGTTGAGTTATTGACCCCTTCCTGTTCCTAACTTCCACCCATAGAAACTCGGTAGACAATCCCTCAATGTCTTCCTTCTTTTCTGCAGCCGTGACACTATCTCTGATCAACAGTGCCACACCCCTACCTCTTTTGCCTCCCTCCCTGTCTTTTCGGAAACATCTAAAGTCTGGCACTTGAAGTAACCATTCCTGTCCCTGAGCCATCCAAGTCTCTGTAATGGCCACCACACCATAGCTCTAAGTACTGATCCACGCTCTAAGCTCATCTGCTTTGTTCACAACACTCCTTGCAATAAAATAGAAACATCTGTCTGAGTGCATCCTTCTCTATCACCTGTCTATCCTCCCTCTTGCACTGTCACCAAGTTTTCTTTATTTGAGAGCTAACCAAAACTTCCTCCATCTCTTCAGTTTGGTTCCCACCCCCCAGCAATCCTAGTTTAAACTCTCCCCATTAGCCTTAGAAAACCTCCCCTCCCCCAGGATATTGGTCCCCTGGGGTTCAAGTGCAACCCATCCTTTTTGTACAGGTCACACCTGCCCCAAAAGAGGTCCCAAAGATCCAGAAATCTGAATCCCTGCCCTCTGCTCCAATCCCTCAACCACGCATTTATCCTCCACCTCATTCTATTCCTATGCTCACTGTTGCGTGGGACAGGCAGTAATCCCGAGATTACTACTTTTGTGGTCCTTTTTATCAACTTCCTTCTTAACTCCCTGTAGTTTGCTTTCAAGACCTTCTCCCTTTTCCTGCCTATGTTGCTGATACCAATATGTACCACGACCTCCGGCTGTTCTCTTTCCCACTTTAGGATATCATGGACGTGATCAGAAACATCCTGGATCCTGGCACCTGGGAGGCAAACTATCATCCGTGTTTCTTACCTGTGTCCACAGAATCGCCTGTCTGACCCCCTAACTATAGAGTCCCCTATCACTGCTGCCATCCTCTTCCTTTCCCTACCCTTCTGAGCCAAAGGGCCGGACTCTGTTGCTTCACCCAGATAGGCTGTTCCCCCCCCCCCCCAAGCAGTACTCAAACAGGAGTACTTATTGTCAAGGGTTACAGCCACAGGGGTGCTCTCTAGCACCTGACTCCTACCCTTCCCTCTCATGACTGTTACCCACTTATCTGTCTCCCGAGGCCCTGGTGTGATTACCTGCCTATAGCTCCTATCTATCTCCTCCCCATTGTCCCTGACCAGGCGAAGGTCATTGAGCTGCATCTCCAGTTCCCTAATGCGGTCCCTAAGGAGCTGCAGCTCGATGCACCTGGCGCAAATGTGGCCATGTGGGAGGCTGGGAGTCTCCCGGACTTCCCACGTCTGATACCAAGCACAGGACTCTGGCCTCACACATATACTTCCAGTCTGCATTCTACACAGGCAACCTACCTCGCATCGACCCGTTATCGCCAAAGCCCCATTGAGCCAAAGCCTCCCTACTCTGTTTCCCTGTACACTGACACCCATTCTATAATCCCAGAATCATTTTCATGAACCTCCTTTGAACCGTCTCCAATGTTGGTACATCCTTTCTTAGATAAGGTGCCCAAAACTGTTCACAATACTCCAATGTCTTATGAAGCCTCAGCATTACATCCTTGTTTTTATATTCTAGTCCTCTCAAAATGAATGCTAACATTGCATTTGTCTTCCTCACCACCAACTCAACTATCAAGTTAACTTTTGGGGAACCCTGCATGAGGTCTCCAAAGTTCCTTTGCACCTCAGATTTTTGAATTTTCTTCCCATTTAGAAAATAGTCTATGCTTTCATTCCTTCTACTAAAGTGCATGTTCATACACTTCATGATACCATATTCCACCTACCACTTCTTTGCCTGTTCTCCTAATCTGTCTAAGTCCTTCTACAGCCTCCCTGCTTTTCAAACACTTCCAGCTGCTCTGCCTATCTTCATATCATCTGCAAACGTAGCTACAAAGCCATCAATTCCATCATCCAAATCATTGACATACAAATTAAAAAGAAGCAGTCCCAACACCAACCCCTGTGAAACACCATTGGTCACTGGCAGCCAATCTGGAAAGGCTCCCTTAATTCCCATTCTTGGGCTCCTGCCAATCAGCCAGTGCTCTATCCAGACTAGTATCTTCCCTAAACACAAGAAAGTCTAAAGATGTTGGAAATCCAGAGCAACACCCACAACATGCTGGAGGAACTCAGAAGGCCAGGCAGCATCTGTGGAGAGGAATAAGCTGTCAACAATTTGAGCCGAGAATATGATGGGCTGTTATTTTGCTAAGCAGCCTCATGTGTGCCATTTTGTCAAAGGTCTTTGGAAAATCCAAGTACACAGCATCTACCAATATTTCTTTGTCTATCTTGCTTGATATCGCCTGAAGAAATGCCAACAGATTTCTCAGGCATTGTAGGGGAACAATACTGTCTTTGACCCATTTTATCATGTACCTCCAAGTACCCCAAAACCTCATCCTTAGCAAGTGACTCCAACATCTCCCCAGTCACTGAGGTTAGGCTGTACAAATGTAATTTTACAGTCCTCTGGAATCATGTCAGAATCTAGTATTTCTTGAAAGATCACCACTGATTCCTCCACAATCTCTTCAGCTACCTCATTCAGGACCCATGGGTGTAGTCCATCTGGTCCAGGTGATTTATCTAACTTCTGATCCTACAGCTTCCCATGCTCCTTCTCCTTAGTAATAGCAACTGCACTCACTTCTGCCTCCTAACACTCTCAAACACCCAGTTTATTTCTAGTGTCTCCCAACGTGAAGACTGATGTAAAATACTGTACTTACTCAGATCATCTGACATTGCCTTGTCCCCAATTTGGAGATTTAGAGAACTTTTGTCAAAAATCTATCCCTGATGTTGCCTATCAGGGATTCACTTGGTGAATCCCATCATAATACAGAATATTCTTGTAGGTTAAGACAAAGGGGAAAATAAAACCATCAGTTCTCCTATGTGTAGTTTACACTAACATCACCCTGCATGGTGGGAACTACGTAGTTCATGGCCCTCTTGACTCAGTGTTAGTAGTTCATATTCATTTTCAGGGAAGTATTGGGGTCGATCTGTTGCTACTCCAAGATCTCTGTAACCAGGATGAAGTTCCACTTTCTACATGGTCCTGTAGCTCCCAGTACTTCAGCAAGGCTGAGGCATCAGACGGTTTTTACCAGCAAAAATGATCTGTTGTTATAATGGAACGACTTTGGCAAACAAAGACATGCACATTCCAGGTTCACTAACAATTAAACTTGCCTTTTAAATTGAGCATTTGTGAAATCCTTTCAGGTTCATGAACTTTCAGAATTAGTCAGAATTTTTTAAAAAAAATCTTGTTAGAGAAATAAAAATTATTCCAAAATAGTATTTAATTAATTAAAAAATCCAAAAACATTAAGCAGTCAAATTATTTCAATGAAGTGAAAAAAGCTTTGGCTGTTGTTCTCCTGACAGCAAAGTTTCAGTCAGCTCTCCTGGCAGCCTGTTTTGGCACTCTGGTACCATAACATACTTTATTCAGGAATAGCCTAAGAATATAAAAGAACTTGTATTGTACAAGATCTGGAGAGAAAATCTCCATGGGAATGTAGATTATTTAGTTGACTTTTATAAAAATTTGCATCCGTCATTGGGTCCAGGCTGATGCTGAAGACAACTGAGAAATATAGGTCAGTGGCTGCAAAGGAGGAAGCTTAAGGATTGTGATTAAAAAATATGTTCCCACAATTGCCGATTGATGTACCTTGTTTGAAGGTCTTCTACAAGTGTATGGCATAACCAATATGCTGAATATCTGGAAAAGCTTAGACTCCTTGTGTTATTATTTCCAGATGGCGAATGAACCGTTGATGACAATCCTCCTTGCTTTATAGGAAATAATAATCACGGATAATGAATTCCAGATAATTTGGAAAGCTGAGGGGTTGATCCACAGGACATACAGGGAGGTAGTTACACCCAAGGTGCAGGACCCTTATGAGGAGAAAAGGGGATAAGCAGCCAGTGAAGTGTAAACCTGTGGACATACCACTCAACCACAGATATACTGCTTTGGGTAGTTTTGGGGGGAAGGGGGATGACTTAGCAGAGGAAAACCACTGTGGTCATGTCTCTGGCACTGAGCCTGGATCTCTGGCTCAGAAGGAGAGGCAGAAGAAAATGAGTGCAGTAGGGATAGGGGATTCCACTGTTAGAGGAACGGACAGGAGATTCTGTGGGCACTATAGACACACATAGATGGTACGTTGACTCCCAGGTGACAGGATCAGGGTTGGGTCCAAAGCATTCTAAAGGGGGAGAGTGAGGCCAGAAGTTGTGGTACATATATGTACCAACGACCTTGGATAGCAAAAGGGATAAGGCCCTGAAGAGAGAGTATAGGGAATTAGGTAGAAAGCTGAAAAAGCAGGACCTCTGGGACCTCCATGGATGGCTGACTGTGGCACATGTCGGTGAGTGTAACAGTAGCATGATTTGACAGATGAATGTGTGGCTGAGGAATTGGGCTTCAGATTTCTGGATCACCAGGATCCCTTCTGGGGAAGGTATGACCTATGTAGAAAGGGAGGGATATGAACCCAGGGGAAACTAATATCTATGTTGATAGTTTTGCTAGAGCTGTTGGTGAGGGTTTAAAATAATTTAGCAGGGGTACAGGAACCAGAATTATAGGGCTGAGGATTGGGCAGTAGGTATACACGTAGTGTATAGTGAGAATGTGAGGAAGGACAGGCAGATAATAGGGCAAAATTACAGTCAGTGAAATGAGATAAAGTGTAACACGGGTGCAAATCAAGGAGTGATCAATACAGGACTAAATTGTTATATTTGGATGCACATTGCGTATGGAATAAGATAGATGATCTTCTTGTACAGTTAGTGATCAGCAGTTATGACATCATGGGCATCACTGAGTTGTGGCTGAAAAAAGATCATAGTTGGGAGCTTAAACAAGGATACACATTGCATCAAAAAGACAGGAAGGGAAGGGTAGGTTTGCTCTGATATCCTTAGAAAGAGGTGACATGGGATTGAAAAATGTTGTATACTTGTGGGTAGAGTTAAGGAACTGTAAGGGTAAAAAGACACTGATGGGAATTATGTACAAGCTTCGAACAGAAGCCAGGTTGTGGGGAACAAATTCAACAGGAGATAGAAAAAGCATTTAAAAAAAGTATTGTTATAATAGTCATGGGGGATTTCAATATGCAGGCAGATTGGAAAAATCAGGTTGGTGCTGGATCCCAAGAGAGGGAATTTACAGAATGCCTATGAGATGGGTTTTTAGAGCAGCTTGTCGTTGTGCTCTCAAAGGGAAAGGCAATTCTGGATTGGGTGTTGTGTAATGAACCAGCTTTTATTAGAATCAGAATCAGAATCAGGTTTAACATCACCGGCATATGTTGTGAACTTTGGGAAAGGAATCCTCAGGAGGCAGTATTCATCATATGATACAGTTCACACTGCAGTTTACGATGGAGATAATGTTGGATATATCAGTATTGCAGTGGAGTAAAGGGAATTACAGAGGCATGAGAGAGGAACTAGCTAAAGTCTATTGGAAGGTGCCATGAGCAAGGATGGTGGCAGAACAGAAAGGGCTGGAGTTTCTAGTAGGTAGATAAATCCTAAAGATGAAGATGTATTCTAAAGGAAGGGTAATACAACTGTGATGAGGAGAGTCAAATACAAAGCACAAAAGCAAAGAAGAGAGCATATAATATAACAAAAACTGACGGGAAATCAGAGGATTGGGAAGATTTTAAAAATCAACAGAAGGTCACCATAAAGCCATAAGGAGAAGATACATTAAATATGAAGGTAAGCTAGCCAATAAAATAATGACAATACAGAAAGATTTTTGGATATACTAAAGAGAGGCAAGACTGGGTATCAGACCTTTAGAAAATGACATTGGAGAGATAGTAATGGGGTACAAAGAAATTGCTGGCAAAATTAATAAGTATTTTGTGTCGGTCTTCACTGAGGAAGGCGCAAGCGGTACGTTACAAATTCAAGAATGTCAGAGGGTAGAAGTGAGTGTAGTAAGTATTACTAAGGAGGAAGTGCTTGGGAAGCTTAAAGATCTAAAGATAGATAAGTCATCTGAATCAGATGGACTACACACCAGGGTTCTGAAAGAAGAAACTGAATAAGTTGTGGAGGCACTAGTAATCACTTTTCAAGAATCACTAGATTCTGGAATTGTTCCAGGGGACCAGGAAATCGCAAATGTCACTCCACTCTTTAGGAAGGGAGGGAGGCAGAAGGAAATTATATGTCAAATTAGCCCAACCTCAGTGGTTGGAAGGATGTTGGAATCTATTATATAGTATATGGTTTCAGGGTACTTGGAGGCACATGACAAAATAAGTAAAGTTAGGATGGTTTCCTTAAGGGGAAAGCTTGCCAGACAAAACTGTCAGAATTCTTTGAGGAAATATCAGGCAGGATAGACAAAGGAGAGTCAGTGGATGGTATTTATTTGGATTTTCATAAGGACTTTCACAAGGTGCCACATATGAAGCTGCTTAAGATAAGATCCCACGGAATTATAGGAAAGATACAAGCATGGATAGATGATTGACTGACTGTCAGGAAGCAAAGAGTAAGAATAAAGGGGGCCTTTTCTGGCTGGCCGCAGCTGTCTTGTGATGTTAAGATGGCTTCTTTCCATTTGGCAGATGGAATTGGTGGCTTTGTGGACAATATGAGGCTAAATCTTTCTGCATATTTAATGTGGAGATTGACAGGTTCTTGATTAGAAAAAGTGTCAAAGAGAATGGGCTTGAGAGGGACAATAAATGTCAGGGTCCAGTCCGGTCCGGAATCCGTGTTCCGGGTCTCGATCCGGTCTGAGGGCTCCAGACTCCGGGTCCTGCAGTTGTCCCTCCCATCACCCGTGAACTAGTTAGGACCCTCCTGGCTCAAGGAGGCACACCTGTGACTCATTGAGCTGCAGGTGTTTATAAGGGGACTTGGGACCGGGACCAGGTGGGTGGTTGTTTTGTTTCCTGTTCTCTGCTGGCTTCAAACTCTTCTCTGCATTCTGTTATCCTGCCTGGGCTCAGATCCACTCCTCATCAGGCTTCTCTGCCCTGTACCAGTACTGCCAGGTTGGTCCTCTCCCCCACCTTTCTTCCCATGCGCTGGTCCTGCTTCTCCGCTCATTTGTGTTGTTCGCGCGGTCGTGCTGTCTGCCGGCCTTTCCTGATTTTCCTCTTATCATGGCTGTTGTGTTGGTCACCCTGGACTTATGCCTGTTCCTACCCCTTGCCTCTGTCGGGCAGCCCCGACTGGTCTGCCACTGCTCGGCAGGGGTTCTGCCCTGTCCTCATCTTCCGCCTGAACCCTGGGATTGTGCCCCGCACCCACCTAGGGGTCCGCGTCGTGCCCAGGCCTCCGGAGTTCCCGCCTGGGAGGCGGCCGTACCTGGGACATATGCGGCCCACCCAGGGAGGGCTCTCCTCTGCCCCGTCCTCCTTTTCCGCCCGAACTCTGGGATTGTGCCCCGCACCCGCCTAGGGGTCCATGTCATGCCCAGGCCTCTGGTGTTCCCGCCTGGGAGGCGGCCGTACCTGGGATATATGCGGCCCACCCAGGGAGGGCTCTCTGCCGGCCTATCTAGCCACCTAGACCGGCCTGCCTGCCCGCCCGAGCCCCGGGGACCTGTCTGCCTGCCTGAACTCCGGGAGCCTGCTCCGCCCTGCTTGCGTGACACTCCATCAACCTGCACCCCAGCTCTACCCTTAAATGCCATGGCATCCCCATCCTGTCCTCCCCCTAGTACTTCAGTGTCTGCATCCTGCGTTTGGGTCCATCTGGCCCTGTTCCTGACAATAAATCAGCCATGATGGAATTGTGAAGCAGATTTGATGGGCTGTGTGGCCTAATTCTGTTCCTATGTCGTATGGTCTAAATACAATTGATTTCTACCATAAATATCACACATGGTTTATCAGTAATTCCAAACAAAAGCATGCAAATTTGTTGAAAGATCTTGAAAGTTGAGGAATTTGCCTTTCCAATTGGTGTCCCTTGAAAATTTCTTTTGTAGTTTGTAGTTAGAAATCAGATTTTGCCCTTACATTAGTATGCTGTATGTTGTGCTAATGCACCCCATCAGATTGCCAGTGAAAACAAATGTTGGAAAGTGCATTTCCTGATTGAAATGGGCTCAGCTGAAAGTAACTTGCAACAATTTATTATGCATACATCAGAATCTCACCAGTTCTTAAATGCACAGAATCTCTTAATGATCATATTAAAAGGGAGAGAGTGATAGATTCAATGAAGAGAAATGGCATTTTTATCATAGATTTTATAGATCAATATAGCATGGATATAGGCCCTATGGCCCATCAAGTCCTAGCCATGCAGATGCCCAACCAGCTAATCCCAAATTCCTGCATTTGGCCCATAACCCTCTAAGTCCCACCCTGATTGTACTCATCCAAGTGCTTTTTAAATGATACTATTGTACCTGCCCTAACTACTGCTAGCATCTCATTCCATACACACACCACACTCTGCATGAAAAATTGTGGCTTGTCCTTATTAAGTTTTGCCCTTCATATACTGAATCAATGCCTTGGTTTTGAACTACTCTGTCCTGGAGGGGAAAAAAATTGCCATCCACTTTATCTATGCCTCTCATAATTTTAAGCATTCCTATGACATTGCCTCTTATTCCCCTCTGTACTGAGAAATAATGACCTAGTCTGGCCAATATCTCCCTCTAACTCAAGCTTTCTAGTCCTTGCAATGTCCTCATAAATCTTTTCTGTATGCTTGCCAGATTAACCACACCTTTTCTAACACAAGGTCATCAACACTGTACACAGTACTCCAAGTGTGGCCTCTCCAAGGACTTATACAAGTGCAAAATAATGTCCCAGGTCCTATACTTAGTGCTTTGACTAGTGAAGGCCCATGTACTAAAAGCCTTTTTCATAACCATGTCTATTTGACACCACTTTCAATGCCCTTGTACTACTTTGTCCCTCTGTTCCATTCATAGTACAATTTCTACACTGGTTCGACTTTCCAAAGTCCATCAACTTATCTGTATTTAAGTTCATTTGCCACTCCTTTTCTCCAACTGATCAATATTTCCTTGTAATCTACAGTAACTCCTAGTTTTGTGTCATACACAAACTTACTGATTAAGCCTTGCACATTTACATCCAAATCATTGCAAGAGCGTAATGTCCCTACTTTAGTATTTAGTGCCCAAGTGATAAAGGTCAGTACCATATACAGCTTTCTCACAATGTTAACAATGTTTGTTGCCGACTTTAAGGATCCATGGATATAATCCAAGATCCCTCTTACCTTCAATATTCACACAGACCCAGACATTCATGGCATACTCCTAAAATTTATCACCTCATATTTGACTGGATTAAACCCCATCTACAATTTTTTGCCTATTTCACCAACACATTGCTATCTCTCAAAGCCTCTGACTATCTTCCACACTATCAACAACTCTGCCAATCTTCTTGTATGCACAAACTTACTGATATTGTACCCCACACCAGATCCAATTCATTCATATAAATTTCAAACCACAAGAGTGCCGGTACCAATCCTTGTGGGACACCATTACCAAAGTAGATCACATATACAATAGGTAATGTGAGTCTCAGCTACATCCTGCCCTTATTGATTACTTCATTAACTCTTCATATAACTAAATCAAATTGGTCAGTCTCTGATTAGTTCCTCTCTTTTCAAGTACTCGTTAATCTTCTGCCTCATACTTTTTTCTAGAACCTCCCACCTAATATGAGTCTTATTTCTCTACAGTACCAGCTTTCCTCTGTGGCCTTTCTACAAAAGGGGATCATATTTGCTGCCCTCCGATCATCTGGTACCTCACTCATCCAACACAGATTTGAATGCTTCAGCCATAGCAGCAGCGATCTCTTCCCTTGCTTCTCCTAGCAACCTGGGATAAATCGTACCTAGTGCTGGTGATATATCAATTTTTAGGACCACAGAGGCAATGAGTACTTCCTTTTTATTTATAGAGACCTGCACTAGACTTTCACTACATCATCAATGAATTCTCCAACTGCAACTGACTAATATTTATTTAGGACCTTGCCTACACCTTCTGGCTACATGCATGGATTATTCCAGTTGTCCCTGATATATGTGGCCATTATCATGTTTACAGATTACCTCTGGATTTACTTTAATTCTATCTGCCAATAATTTCTCATGACCTCTTCTAGCCATCTCAATTTCATGTTTTAAATATCTCCTTATGCTTTATAATACTCATGTCATTAATTGCCAAAATCAAGTCCTGACGAAGGGTCTCGGCCCCAAACGTTGACAGCGCTCTCCCCTGTAGATACTGCCTGAGCTGCTGCATTCCACCAGCATTTTGTGTGTGTTGCTTGTCTATCATATACTTCCTTTTTTCTCCTTTCCAACCCTTAACATCCAAGGTTCCCTACAACCTGGCTTTTACCCTTGCAGGGAGTTCTTGCCATTGAACTCATGCTATTTCTTCTTTGTGAATGTTTTCACTATGTAGATGTAGTCTTACCTACAAACAGTAGGTATTCCATATCTGTTTTTCCCAGGCTCTCTTATGTTAATGAATGTGGCCGTCTTCCAGTCTAAAATCTTTGTTATCCTTTTCTATAATCACTTTGAAATGGATGGAGTTATGGCCACTATTTACAAAACGTTCCACCCACTGACCAGCTTCACTCCCAAGATAAGGAGACATGAAAGACTGTAGGTGCTGGAATCTGGAGGAACCTAGTAGTTCAGGAATTGTCTCAGGAAAGAAATAAACACTGAGAAGGATATTAATCCACTTCTTCAGAATGTTTTCCAGTATTGCTCTTACAATTGATGTAAGCTCACACATCTATGGTTACCAAATTTTCCCTGATGCCTTTCTTGAAAAGCACGTCCATGTTCATTGTCTACGATATAAAGGAACCTATTTAGAACTAGATAGTCTGCAAATGGAAGAGCAATGAACTCAGCAATGGAGGAGACCAAATATTAGGATGAAGCCGAGGAAAATCGATGAAATACTGGTGCATACGTGGGGTGGAGTGCAGAGGGATTAATCTGAGATGAATCTAGCTATGGGAGGGGGAGGAACAGAGAGCAACTTGGATAGGAGGATTGTATGGGACAGGGATAAATAATATGATGAAAGAGACATGAAAGTAAACGGAAAAGGCAGGCAATGAGGAACCTGTTTATAAGGTCCTCAGACATGAGGAGGGCAAAGGACAACTCAGTTACAAAGAGGCGGACCAGACTGGACATGGGGGATGAGAGGGGATGTGTGGTGGGTGCAGTTACTCAGTAATGGAGTCATGAAGTAGTAACAGAGGAAATTGTACGTTGGGGTAGGACGACAGAAAGGTACCTGGACGTGCCAAGCAGAGGGGGGATATGGTTCATGGGCAGGATAAAGGAACTCAAACATATATGGAATAAAGAGGAACTTGAAAATGGAAAGGACATAGAAGAAACTGTATTTGAGGGCTGTGGGAGGGAGGGGACATAAGGAAAGACTTCATGTAAATGGTCTCTTCAGTCCATTGAGTCTCTGCTTATCTACAAACACTCAGTTTTTCACTACTCTTATCTCATCGATGTTCCTTTCCTCAAACTTCCAGCAATTTACTGGGACAAATTAAACTACAGTTCCATGCATTAGTGATGGGGAAGGAAACCAGAATGCCCAACAGAAGCCTACTGTGCATAATCACAGGAAGAGTTTACACCTGAGATCAGAATGAAGCCATATCTCTGGAGCTGTAACAGCTCTAACTGTCTCCCTGTGCAGCCTATCATATACACTGCCCTTGTAACCTCAGTTCTAATCTAAAGCATCTTCGAAGTCTCAGTTTTGTACCAACTGCCTAGTTTTTTTAAATTATCATCCACAACTCTCTAATGAATTCTCTGAGCCAGTGAAGAATTGCTGGCAAGATAAATTGGTGGTAATAAAAGAGAATACCTAATTTAATTGAAATTCCATCAGAACAATAGGTCTAACACGAGGAAATCTGCAGATGCTGGAAATTCAAACAACACACACAAAATGCTGGTGGAACACAGCAGGCCAGGCAGTATCTATAGGGAGAAGCACTGTTGATGTTTCGGGCTGAGACCCTTCGTCAGGACTAACTGAAGGGAAAGATACTAAGAGATTTGAAAGTAGTGGGGGGAGGGGGAAATGCGAAATGATAGGAGAAGACCAGAGGGGGTGGGATGAAGCTAAGAGCTGGAAAGGTGATTGGTGAAAGTGATACAGAGCTGGAGAAGGGAAAGGATCATGGGACGGGAGGCCTCGGGAGAAAGAAAAGGGTGGGGGGAGCACCGAGGGAAATGAAGAACAGGCAGAGTGATGGGCAGAGAGAGAGTAAAAAACAAACAACTAAATATGTAAGGGTTGGGGTAAGAAGGAGAGGAGGGGCATTAATGGAAGTTAGAGAAGTCAATGTTCATGCCATCAGGTTGGAGGCTACCCAGCCAGTATATAAGGTGTTGTTCCTTCAACCTGAGTGTGGCTTCATCTTGACAGTAGAGGAGGCCATGGATAGACATATCAGAATGGGAATGGGAAGTAGAATTAAAATGTGTGGCCACTGGGAGATCCTGCTTTCTCTGGTGGACTGAGCGTAGGTGTTCAGTGAAATGGTCTCCCAGTCTGTGTCGGGTCTCACCAATATATAAAAGGCCACACCGGGAGCACCGGATGCAGTATACCACACCAGCCGACTCACAGGTGAAGTGTCGCCTCACCTGGAAGGACTGTCTGGGGCCCTGAATGGTGGTGAGGGAGTAAGTGTAAGGACAGGTGTAGTACTTGTTCCACTTACAAGGATAAGTGCCAGGAGGGAGATCAGTGGGAAGGGATGGGGGGGACGAGTGGACAAGGGAGTCACATAGGGAGCGATCCCTGTGGAAAGCAGAAAGGGGGGGGGAAGATGTGCTTGGTAGTGGGATCCCTTTGGAGGTGGCAGAGGTTACGGAGAATTATACGTTGGACCTGGAGGCTGGTGGGGTGGTAGGTGAGGACAAGGAGAACCCTATCCTGAGTGTGGTGGCAGGTGGATGGGGTGAGGGCAGATGTGCGGGAAATGGGACAGATGCATTTGAGAGCAGAGTTGATGGTGGAAGAAGGGAAGCCCCTTTGTTTAAAAAAGGAAGACAACTCCTTCATCCTGGAATGAAAAGCCTCATCCTGAGAGCAGATGCGGGGGAGATGTGGTGGAGAAGGGGATAGCATGTTTGCAAGAGACAGGGTGGGAAGAGGAATAATCCAGGTAGCTGTGAGAGTCTGTAGGCTTATAGTAGATATCAGTAGATAAACTGTCTCCAGAGATGGGGACAGAAAGATCAAGAAAGGGGAGGGAGGTGTCGGAAATGGACCAGGTAAATTTGAGGGCAGGCTGAAAGTTGGAGGCAAAGTTAATGAAGTCAACAAGCTCAGCATGTGTGCAGAAGGCAGCACCAATGCAGTTGTTGATGTAGCGAAGGAGAAGAGTGGGACAGATACCCGTATAGACTTGGAACATGGACTTTTCCAGCAGGTCTCCTTGTGGAAATGGTGAGGGGGGGTGTGGAGCTGGCTGCATTAGAATTCCTCAAAAAATACCATACATTTATTACTGTAGCATATTTTAAAAATAAATTCTTGGCTTTGTGACTTTCATTATTTCATAAAAGTCCTCTACTTTGTCTATGAGCACTGGTCCTAAGATACCTGCTTTGAGGAAATTTACACATATGACTCACAATCAAAATTACCAAGCTTTGCTGTGTGAATTGCACGGCTCTTTTCAACGTATTTATCACTCTCAGAGTGCAATTTGCGGTTTAAATCATAAACCATATAACAATTACAGCACAGAAACAGGCCATTTTGGCCCTTCTAGTCCGTGCCGAATGCTTACTCTCAGCTAGTCCCACTGACCTGCACTCAGCCCATAGCCCTCCATTCCTTTCCTGTCCATATACCTATCCAATTTTACTTCAAATGACAATACCGAACCTGCCTCTACCACTTCTACTGGAAGCTCGTTCCACACAGCTACCACTCTCTGAGTAAAGAAATTCCCCCTCGTGCTACCCTAAAACTTTTGCCCCCAACTCTCAACTCATGTCCTCTTGTTTGAATCTCCCCTACTCTCAATGGAAAAAGCCTACCCATGCCAACTCTATCTATCCCCCTCATAATTTTAAATACCTCTATCAAGTCCCCCCTCAACCTTCTACACTCCAAAGAATAAAGACCTAACTTGTTCAGCCTTTCCCTGTAATTTAGGTGCTGAAACCCAGGTGACGTTCTGGTAAACCACTGGACACCTTGCAATCAGCAGCAATCTCTCAGTGCTGAACTGGCTTCGGAGCTGTGGCTTATGGCCATCAGGCTCCTGGACCAGCCTCGCTTGCCTTAGCACTGAATTGGCTCCGTGGAGGTGCACTCACTTTCAGGGACTCTGCTGTTAATGTTCAATGTGTTACTTCTTTACATTTTTATTATTTGTACAATTTGTTCTTTTTTAGCACATTGGATGTGTGACAGTCTTTGTTGTGTAGGTTTGTATTATCGGTTCTATTGTGTTTTATTGTTTTGTGGCTGCCTACTAGAAGGCAAATCTCAAAGCTGCCATACAGTATGCATATTTTGATAATAAATGGACTTTCAACTTTTAACTTTAAGCATTCCGTGTAGATTTATTTTTTGCCTGGTAGAATAGAGTCTTTGATGCATAAGCACAGGTTAAATGCGAGTTTACTATAATTCACCATTCTGTAGTCAGATACTATTTTTCTTGAGTAATGTGACTTGTATGATTTGTGATATTCCTTGTTTACTTTTCACTCTAAAGTGCTGTTTGATTTCTGGCTTCTTGTAATTACTACTTATATTCCTATTCTCCGATAATACCTGTGATATCTTCAATCTGCACCCATTTCTTCAACTTGGAACCAATACAATATTTGGAAAATTACTGCAGGTTCCATCATCCTCATTTCCTCCTCTACAAATGTCCACTTCTTGAATTCTAACATTTGTAGTCAACATCAGCTGTGAACTATCAAGAAAGTGTAAGTAATAGCTGCTAGCAAACATTATGAGTAACTCAGAACAAAAGAAGCATTTTTATATCCAGTAATGCATGATTTACACATTCACATGTTAGTTGGATCATTTCCTTTATTTTTAATGGAAAACAAATGTTGGCTTCCTTTACTGGCATAGAGTACTATTGTGCAATTGAAAGTGAATGGATTTCATCCTTGGTCAGTATATACGAAGTTACTTCCAATGGCATATCTTATTGATTAGCCAGCATTTATATTTGCATTATCCTGAGTTTGTAATTCCTACAGTACATAATTCAAAAAATTATTGCTTTGGAAAATCGCAATGCCTAATATATTTAATGACATAAATATGTTTGATGACAGCATAGGAATTCAACAAGTAATCAGAACTTGGTTATAATTGTTAACTAGTATTCTATATGCTGCAGATAAGCCATTTAATTCCAAGACTTTTTTTTAATTCTACATTGCCAGGAAATGTGAAAAAGTGGTATCTGTAGCAAACTCATCAAAGTCTCTTGCTTTTCAGATAGTTGTATATAATTGCCAGGCTGTAAAAAAACCAAATACATCCCATCAAGGACAAATGGAAACACTTATTCTTTGCATGATGCATTTCACACTTATAGTTGTCTCAAAGCACTCCACATTTCATTACTTTCACAGCATGAGCACTCTTATTTAATGCAAATATAATCAGCATTTTAATCCTTGTAAGGATCGTGAAGAATAAATGTGACATATAATGAGATAATTGTTTTGATTATGCCCTCTGGTAGACAATTGTTGATTAGGGAACTGACCAGACACCCAAGAGTTCAAAGTACTTACTGCAAAGAAAGCACTAAATCAACAATGCCTTCATTGTGAATTAAGTTCAGGTGGATTGTTTAAAACAAAATTAACTGTTTCCTATGACATTAGTAAGCAGAAGAAACAGCAAAAATCTAACATGTCTCTATGCTGGAGAAGAAAATTCTCCATCAATTAGAATTCTGAGTGGCAGCAAACATTTTGAATTGTATTTCACAACCAAATGTTTTGACAATGAGATACTATCCGACCGTGCTGGGTGCCATTGATAGCCCAAGATCAGACAACTACCATTCCATCTCTTTCAAATCATTCGGAAGTTTTCAGACCCAGGCCCTCTAAATGGACTCTGCTTTTTCCATTCTCTTAGCTGCTGCCTCTCCTTCATTTAGGTGATCTAACCACCCATGTTTATCTTAGGGCTGAGGAAAATCCAGCCCATTACTACATAAATTCCCTCTTTCTCCCTTCAAAATGATCTTTTCCCTCTCAGACACCAGGGGCACAATGCATCAAACAGGACTTGTATCAGAGGTTATAAAAATGTCAAGCTATCTGCTGCTTATAGAATATGCCGATTTGCTGTGACTACTTGGGCAGTACTTGTCCCCTGATATTGAAAAGGTATTTTATACTGTTCTGTAAGGCAATCACTACAATATGGTCATTCCCTTTTCCTAGATCATTCCTGCAATGAAAACCTGTTTGAGAGACTCATAACTCCACAGGATTTCCACACTACCTAGATGTTGGGTTTCAACACTTTAAATCTTACTGCATTTGGCTGCACAATCACTGCCTTCCAGACTTTTATTAATATTGTATATTGATGAGGATAGTGTGGTTAATGTTTACCATGTAGACTTCAGTAAGGATTTATGACAAGATACCACAGGGGAGGCCAGATGAAAAAGTGAGAGCCAAGATAATTTGGCAAGTTTCATCTAAGATTGGCTTAGTGATTGGAGGTGGGGGGGTGGGGTAATGGTTGAGGGGGGGGGGCTCTTTGCAATTGAAAGCATGTGACCACAGAGTATTGGTGCTGCAACCTTGCAGTTGGTTATATACATAAAATTTGAATGTACAGTAGGTTGGTCTGATCACCAACCTGGAAGAATGTGATTGGGCTGGAGAACGGGCAGAGGAGATTCAATGGGGTGTTACCTAGGACAGAATGTTTCAGTGAAGAGGAAAGACTATATATGCTGTGTTTGTCTTCTGAAGGGGAATGTAAATAAAATATTCCATATTATTAGCGCTAAGTCTTCTGTCACCTGCCTTGTCTTTTTGGTACTTCTGTGTACTGATGAAGTTTACTTTCCCAAAGACATTTGACAAGCTCTAATTACAGTGTGGGATTCCCCAGTCAATGCATGGAAAGTTAATATCACCTACCATAACAACTTTATGTTCCTTGAAACAGTCTGCCATCTCTTTACAAATTTTTTCCTCTAAATCCTGAGGACAGTTGGCTTGTCTGTAATATAACCCCGTTAACATGGTCATACCTTTCTTATTTCTCAGTTCCGTCCGTATCGCCTCTCTAGTTTCCTTCCCCAATCTGGCCTGACTGAGCGCTGCCACTGCATTTTCCCTAACTGTAATGCCACCCCTCCTCCTTTAATTCCTGTCAGAACTAAAACAATGGCACCCCAGAATACTGAGTTGCCAGTCCTGCCTTTCCTGCAACCAAGTCTCACTAATGCCTACAACTAATTCCATGTGATAATCTATCCCCCAAGCTCATTTGCCTTTCATACGATACTTTTTGCATCAAAAAATTACCCCTCCTACGCCAACTCCTTAGCCGTGTACTAAACTGTATAATTTTCCTAGCTCTGGCCTCTCGTGCATATGGCACGGGCAGCAATCCTGAGATCACAATCCTGGAGGTCCTGCCTTCAATGTAGCACCTAAGTTCCTGAACTCCATATGCAGAACCTTGTCACTTCCCTACCCATGTCATTGGTGCCCACATGGATCATGACCTCTGGCTCTTCACCCTCCCACTGAATGCTGAGGACTCAATCCAGGATGTCCTGGGCCCTGGCACCCAGGAGGCAACATAGCTTCTGGTAATCTCGTTCTCACTCACAGAACCTCCTGTCTGTTCCCCTAAGTAATGAATCCCTTATCATCTCAGCCTGCCTCCTCTCCCCACTTCTCTTCTGAGTCACAAAGGCAGATTCAGTGACAGAGACCCAACAAATGCGACTTTCCTCTGTTAGGTCATCCACCCCCAAAAGTATCCATATATCTCTTGTTGAGGGGGATGGTCACGGGTACACTGCACTGGCTCCTTAACCCCTTTTCCCTTCCTGACTGTCACCCAGCTCTCTGTGCCCTGCACCTTTGGTGTAACTACCTCTCTATATGTCCTGTCTCTCAACCCTCAGCCTCCTGAATGATCCGGAGTTCATCCAGTTTGAGCTCCAACTACTTAATGCAGGCTGTTCGCAGCTGCAGTCAGATGCACTACTTGCATTTGTAGTCATCAGGTACACTGTAGGTCCCCCTGTCATCCCACATCTCGCAAAAGGAGTATTCAACTATCCTACCTGGCATCTCTATTGTCCTAGCTCAGCAGATATAAAGAAGGGAAGGGAAAAAATTCTTAAATAGAGCTTTGCCTTTCTTTGCTTTCTGTGACTGAAGCCTCTCTTTGTAAAGTTCTGAAGAGCTAAAGCCTCAAGATCACCACTCTGACACTGCTCACTCAAATGATGTCCATTGTGAGTTTAGGTCTTCGGTCACAGTTGCCCTCTGCAGCCTCCTGTGATTCTATGCATTAGAGACTCTAAACCAGGCTGATATATCAGTCTTGTTCTTTGAAATTAAGAATCCACACCCCTGCTGGGTAAAGGTTTCCAACATTTCAAGACCCTTTCTCATTTGAAGGAGGGTTCTCATTTGTTCTGAATCACTGACCCATTATTTTAAGATTGTTTCTCATAGGTCTTAACAGCCCAGCCAGGCAAAACATCATCCTTGAACCTCTTTGACAGGCGTCAGAATAATTTTTCAATGAGTGCTCCTCTCAGTCAGCTGAAATTACCTAGGAATTGATCATAGGGAGACCAAACCCTTGCACAATATTCCAGATGAGATTTCATCAGAAATCGATATAATTGCACACAAGGGAATGAAAGCATGAGTAGGCTACCAGGCTCCTCAAACTTGTCCTGAATTTAGTATGATCATGTCTGCTCTGTTCCAAGTCTCAGCTTCTCAGGATCTGATTCACATTTGGCACAGTTTTAAATCTATTCAATATTTGTGTACTGTCATTAATATTATATATATATAGCCATAAGTTACAATAAGAAATATATTTTAGAAAGTAGTTAAAAAGAGAGAAAAATAGTGAGGTGGTGTTCCTGGGTTCATGGACCATTCAGAAATATATTGGCAGAAGGGAAGAAGCTGTTCCTGAAACATACAGTGTGTGACTTCAGACTTCTGTACCTCTTCCCTGAAAGTAGTAATGAGAAGTGAGCATATACTATAATACAATGAACACAAATTAAAATAATATCTTCAGTACTTTGTATAATATCTTGCACATAATGTTTTTACTTATATTACATGAGTCATTAGCTTAATTTAAAGAAATATTTAAAAGTTTTGTGATACACTAGTTGTTAAGCCCTATTTTCCCTTACACTCTCAAAATTAGAGCATTGGTGTAGAGCACTGTTGGGTATTTATCAAACATAGCTGATAGACAAAGGCAAATACTGAAAATCAACATTCAATAAATCACCATTAAGGCCCCAGAGAATAAATAGCCCTAGGAGCAATGTAAAGCAAACATTTACAGACATTAGCATACCCTGTAAACGTCCAAATTAGTCATCTTTTACCTACAGGTATTGTAATGCCAACCAGATTATCCTCCAGTTCCACGGTATAAATAACCCCAAACTTTATTTAAAGCCTTATTTGTCTTATTTAAAGCAAATGGCATTTCATCCTGTAAACATTCAGGATAGTTATTATTCACTGTCATGCAGTAAATATCATAACAGATACGGTCAAAATAGCATTGTTCAGTGTATTCAAACTTAAGAACAAATAAGATCAGAAATAGAGTCTGCTCAGCCATTCATAGACTATTTCTATTTTACGTCGCTTATCTGTCCTCTCTCCATATCACTTGATTTCTCTAATATTCAAAGATCTATTATTCTCAGTTTTGAATGAGCCTCCACAAGTTGCAGATGGTGACAGGGAGGCATACAGGAGTGAAACAGGTCATCGAGTTGAGTGATGTCGCAACAACAACCTGACATGCAGCATCAGCCAAAGGAAGGAATTGATTGTGGGTTTCAGGAAGGTGAGGTTGGGAGAACAGGCACCACTCCTCACTGAGGAGTCTGTCATAGAAAGGGTGAGTACATTCCTTTGTGTTGACATTTTGGATGATCTATCCTGGGCCCAACACATTGGTGCAAACATAAAGAAGGAATCCAGTGATTTTACTTTCTTAGGAGTTTAAGGACAGTTGGTTCTTCACTAAAGACTCTTGTATATTTTTATAGATATATGATGGATAGCTTTCTGACTGAAAGTCTGCTATAGAGCCTCGAAATAGCAGGCTTGCAGGGAATGTAGACTCAGTCCATTCCATCACAGGTCTCCACCATCAAGAGCATCTTCAAGTGATGGTACTTCTAGAAGGTGGTAAAGACGCATTCTTTGCCTGGAAGCAACTTGCATCTCTTCAGGAAGAGCAATATGCATAGATCTGTTTATTGTCAACGTATTTTTATAATGGGATTAGAATGGGCCCTTTGCCCCGCGATATTAAAATATGTTATAATGAAAATAGTATGTTTTTGCTGTTAATAGTTCCTTGTAATTATAGTCACTGTATTTCTCTTGCTCACTCCTCCAGTATTTCACTTTGTTATGAATAGTTTTCAACAGACAAGTAAAATTTAATCTTGTTATGCCTGGAAACTTTTCCCTATCAGAGGAAGATAAAACGAAGGACATAGATTTAGGGTAACGAGTTAGAGATTTAGAGGGGAATTAAAGGGGATCTTCTTCACTGAGAAAATGATTAGTACCTGAACGCCACTCCAAGAGGGAAAATTTGAATCTGGGTCATTAACAGTGTAGGAAAAGGACTTAGATGAACATTAGCATGAGAGGACTGCTGACTAAGTGCTGGGAGATGGGATTAACATGGAAGAGTGTCTAACTGGATTGCATGGATGAATTGCGCCAAGCGAACATCTGCACTGCATACTTCATCTTCCTTGTGTCCTCCATCTTCTCTCATTTTGTACCAGCTCACTAAACTCACTGTCTACTACACCTCTCAATGCTTACTAAATTCTTCACATTCCAAGTGCTCTATAGTGAGTCCATCCACAAGTCCATCAGCTCTAAGTGGTCTGCCAGGAGCTGCAGCTAGATGTACTGTACTTCTCCAGGTGTGGTCATCCTGGACAATAGAGGTGCTGATGGAAACTCATTCTTTGACCTCAACCACTTTGACGTCAACACAGGTCTTCTCAAAATGGTAGGTCCTTGAAGGCTGCTCTGGCTAGAGCTTGCTTCTTTTTTACATGTTACCATTAGGTTAAGAGAAACTCACTTCAGTTAAAAGATATAAAGTATCTTCTTTGGTTAGAAGAGTGATGAATGTAATTGTGTGATTCAAAGCGAACTGTGATGTATGGTAGGGACATACATCCTAATGTCAAGATAGTGGGATTTGTGTCTCTGAAAGCTCTCTCTGAAGTCTTCTGTGGTAGTCTAAAGTCTTCCATTCATAACCTGTTTCCAGTAGTATTTTAAATATATATCCATTAAATAATTTCCTCACATTCTGCAGAGGTATATTTCATAAGGATTTTCTCTGTAACTCTTAAAGAAAGGGGGAAGGCTAGGCTGTCCTCAGTGGTTGGGAAGATGTTAGAATTAACTGTTAAGGATGGTGATGCAGGGCAAGAGAGGACAAAGTCAGCATGGTTTCCTTAAGGAAAACCATCTTGCCCGATGAACCTGTTGAAATTCTTTGAGGAGACTATATATAGGATAAATAAAGAGGATTCAGTGGATGTTGTGTATTTAGACTTTCAGAAGGCCTTTGACAAAGTGCCACACATGAGGCTGCTTACCTAGTTAAGAGCCCATAGTAATACAGGAAAGTTACCGGCATGGTTGGACCATTGGCTGAGTGGTAGGAAGCAGCAAATCAGAATAAAAGGATCCTTTTCTGATTGGCTGCCAGGGACTAGTGGTGCTCCACAGGGGTCGGTGTTGGGGCTGCTTCTTTTTATGCTGTATATCAATGATTTAGATGATGGAATAGATAGCTTTGTTGACATGTTTGCAGTTGATACAAAGATTGGTGGAGGGGCAGGTAGTATTGAGGAAACAGGTAGGCTGCAGTAGCACTTGACAGATTAGGAGAATAGGCTAGAGAGTGACAGATGAAATACAATGTTGGAAAACAAGAGGACAAGAGGACACAGCTTTGGGAGAGAGGGACATCCATTACGTCCTTTGAACACATAAACTGGTCATCACTCTTCCTTATTTGCATTATGTAATTATTTGTTATTTTGTGACTTACTTTAATTCTTATGGCTCGCATGGTACTGCTGCCTTAAAATAACAAATTTCATAAAATGTGTTAGTAATAATGAACCTCTTCCTGATTCTGATTCTGAGGCAATTTCTTTCCTCTCACTGATGCTACATGAGCCACTGAGTCCCTGCCGCAGATTGCTTATTGCTCCAGATTCAAGCACCTACAATCTCTTGTGCTTTCCATATCAAATTACTGTGCAGTATGTGATAAGTGCTGCGTGATTTGCTGAGGGAGGAGTGCAAGGTTGAAGAAATGACATCCATATCAACTAAGGTTGTTGCATCCTGCATGATCGGTGTTGAAACTAATTTAAAATTATTACTGGTTCAGTTGCTTTCATTTATGTTGAATGTACTGAAAACGATCCGTATCAAAGGTTCATTTATTATCAAAGCATACAACTCTGTAATTCTTATTCTCCAGATGGCTGTGAAACCAAGAAAGAAAAGATTGGCGACACAATAAACAACCACTCAAATCACTCCTCACCTCACAAGAATTCAAACAAAAATGAAACTGGCACATTGAAACTCAAATCCCCCTCACCTGCACACAAAAAAAACATGAGAAAGATCAGCCTTAAAAACACAATGTAAAAAACTATAAGATTGGAAATTAAGTCTATTGTCCAAGTCCGTATCCAAAATGCAGAAAAATTGGGTAAGATTCTTCAGGCACAGTGGCTGTCCAGTCCTTCGCCAGCAGCGAGCAATCCCATCAGCAATCAAAAGGCACTCTCCTCTCTCGAGGTTCCCAATGATCAAACTGCCTATCCTTCCTCACAGTCTCTCTAAACATTGCATCTACCTTTACACCAAATACTCCATGCTCTGTTCTATGTCATTGGTTTCCATTCCCCTACCAACAGCTCTAGCAATCATAGACCATTTCAGAAGGATTCAATGATATCCCTCCTCATTCTTCGAAACTCAATGAGCACAGCCCCAGAGTGATGAAGCGCTCCTCATATGTTAACCCTTTAATTCCTGGAATCACTCTTTTGACTCTCCTCTGGACCCTATCCAATGTCAGCATATTTTTCTTCGATTAGGAGGCCGGATCTGCTCACAATACCCCAAGTGCAGTGTGACCAATGTCTTATAAGGCCTCAGAATTACATCGTTGCTTTTGTGTTTTTGTCCTCTTGAAATGAATATTTACCTTCCTCACCACCGGCTTATCCTGACCTCGTTTATTCCCATTCTTTCCCTCTAGCCAGTCTGCCAATCTTCAATCCATGCTACTATCTGACGTGCAATACCGAGAACTCTTATCTTGCTAAGCAGCCTCATGTGCTGCACTATATCAAATGTTTTCTGACAATCCAAGTACACAACATCCACTGACTCCTTTGTCTATCCTGCCTGTTATTTCCTCTGAATTCCAACAGATTTGTCAGGCAAAATAAATACTGACTTTGGTCTATTTTATCATGTGCTCACCCCAAAAATGTATCTTAATAATGGCCCCAACATCTTCCCAACCACTGAAGTCAGGCTAACTGGCCTATAATTTCCTTCCTTCTGCCTCCCTCCCTTAAAGAGTAGAATGACCCTTTAACTTCCAGTCCTCCAAAACCATTCCAGGATCTCATAATTCTTGAAAGATGCTTCCATAGTCTGTGCAGTAAACTGATTCAGTACCCTGAGCTGCAGTCCATCTGGTTCAGAGGACTTATCTATCTTCAGTCCTTACAGCTTCACTCACTTTGGAGCAGCTTTCCTTATAGCAAATGCACTCACTTTGGCCTCTTTTTCACTCTTGAATTTCTGGCATTGTGTTGGTGAATTCCACGAAGAAGACCGATATCAACAATTTATTAAGCTCATCTGCCATTTCCTTGACTCCCATTACTACCACCCCAGCAACATTTTCCAGTGGTCCGATACCAATTCTTGACTCTCTTTTATATATCTGAATAACCTTTTGGCATGGCATGGTTTTTGTAAAGTGAAAAGGAAATCATGCCTGTCAAATCTGTTAGAATAGTTTGAGGAAATAGCAAGCAGGAGATTTAGATTTTCAGAAGGCATTTGATAAGGTGCCTCACATGAAGCTACTTAATAATATAAAATCCAATGGTGTTAAAGGAAAAATACTGGCATGGATAGAGGAATGGCTGACAGGCAGGAGGCAGTGGGTGGGAATAAAGAGGGCCTTTTCTTGTTGGCTGCCACTGACTGGTGGTGTTCCTCAGGGGTCAGTATTGTGACTGCTACTTTTCACTTTGTTTGTCAATGATTTAGATAGTGGAATTGATGGCTGTGTGGCAAATTTTTTGCATGATTTGAAGTTAGGTGGAGGGGTATATAGTGTTGATGAAGCAAGGCGATTGCAGCAGAACTAGGACAAATTGGAAGACTGGGCAAAAAAGTGGCAGGTGGAATACAGTGTTGACAAATGTATGATCACACATTTTGGTAAACGGAAAAATAGTGTAGGCTATTATCTAAATGTGGAGAAAATTCGAACATCAGAGGTGCAAGACTCCCAGAAGGTTAATTTACAGATTGAGTCTGTAGTAAAGAAGGCAAATGTAATGTTGGCATTTATATCAAGTGGAATAGAATATAAAAGCAAGGAGATAACGCAGAAGCTTTATAAGACACTGGTTAGGCTGCACTTGGAGTATTGATAACAGTTTTGGGCCTCAGCTATTAAAAAGGATGTATTGATATTGGAGAGAGCCCAGAGGAGGCTCACAAAGATGATTCTGGGAATGGAAGGGTTTACATATGAGGAACGTTTGGTAATGTTGGGCCTGTACTCACTGGAACTTAGAAAAATGCGTGTCGATCTCATTGAAACATACCGAACGATGAAAGAACTAGATAAGGTGGATGTGTGGTGTTTCCTCTAGTGCAGGAAGAGAAGTAAGAAGGTATTTTTTCAGCCAAAATGTGGTGAATCTGTGGAACGCTCTGCCACCAACTGTGGTGGAGATCAAGTCTGTGGATATATTCAAAGCAGAACTTGACAAGTTCCTGATTGGTTGGGGAATCAAGGGATATCGTGAGAGGACAGGTGAATGGGATTGAATGGGATCAGGGATCAGCCATGATGAGATGGCGAAGAGGACTTGATGAGCTGAATGGCCTAATTCTGCTCATATGTCATCTGGTCTAGGAAAGCATCTCTGCGTTTTGGAGTTTGAAAGCACTGACTCCCTTAGTGTGTCTCCTCTCACCATTAGATCCCAGAAAATCTTTCACAGATGCCAAAATTACATCTGCTCTGCAGGTGACCACAGGAAACAGCAGAGTTGACAGAGCTCAGCACATCACGGAAGCCAGTCTCTCCTCAATGGATTCTGTCTATACTTCGTACTGCCTCAGTAAAGCAGCCAGACGAATGATTGTTAATGTGTAGTGATGTGTATTCTGGTGATATCTCATCGGAATAGTAGGCTGGAAAGATCACTGAAGATTTCTAGTGCGATTTTTGCTATTAGCTAAACTACTAGTGTGAGATTAGCTAGAGTTCGTTTTTTCTGTGAATCCAACCTATCAGCAACATTACAATGCATGGAGAATAATGATGAGAAGACCATTTCCAATAAATATGATTGGAAATACGTCTAGGGCAAATATGATTTAGGTAAATCTGATGCATAAACGTTTGAATGCTACTTTATAGGATATTGAGTTTATCTATTGTATGAACACTGACACACCCATGCAAACTTACTGTTTGCCACGAATCAACAATTTAACTCGCACCTGTATAAACTTAAATTAACAATGCATTGACAAAATAATTTAAACTAATACAAACTGAATTTTAAAAGGGCCCATTACACATGCTTTAGCCTAGAGAGTGCATGTTTGCTTGGTTTCCTTTACACAAAGTACCAAACAATTCTGCCTTAAGACACAGTCCAAGCAAAATGTAAATAAATAGCCATATCACATCCAAGGGCAGAGTGATGAACATTCTCCAAACCCATCCAATAAATGGTGTAATGCCCTGGTCACATCTTTATTGTTGTGCTGTAGGTATTTTATTTAGCAGTTCTGTAAGAGCAGTCTGTTCTGCTCTCAGCCCGTTTGGGTTATTGTTGAAGATGAGGGACCATGAGGAATATGTGCCATCCAATTAGGTTAGTCTTAAGCATTGGTTTGGTGGGACATGAAGAGAGAAGACGCTGGGTGAACTGGTCGTAGCGTACGATCCAGTGGGAGATCTGTTTGTTTGAAATGGATTGCAAGTGACATTCAGAAGGTGGTGTGGATGGTCATGCTGACTGAGGGCCCAGAGCGTGAGTGACGGAGAAGTTCAAGATGAGTTCCAACTTGTGCACATTTGATTGTTTAATTAAAATGGGCCTTTTTCTTAACTAACCTTTTAGTTAAGTTAAGATTCATAAATTTAATTCCTTTAACCGTATGCAATGTACGGTCTGTTACTTTGTGGCATTAATTTGTAACAAGGTAGCAAATTACACAGCAACCACACAAACAGGGGTTTGGGGTGGGAGACCTGTCTCAATCCCTCGAGTTTGGTGGGACTGGACAGTGTCTTCCCTGGACTTACACGGCCAAGGAACCCGGGGGTTTCATTGTGGGGTTATTGTCTGGGATCAATTTCGTGGAATGCTGTGTGATTGCCCTCAGCATTGATGCAGTGGGTTGAGTGTTTAACCCTGTGTTGAACTACTGTCCAGTAGAGTGAATAGAATACGTGGTTATGGATGATGGAGGGGTTGAGCAGTGGTGCAAATCCACAGGGTTACCATTAATGAATGCATAGGAATTGAGTGGGGTAGACATTTGTATCCCTGAAAATTGTTAATGCGAATTTTAAGTACCATTAAAGCAGTAGGAGCAGTTACGATTATAGAGCGCATGTTTGATAAAACAGTGGGCAAAGACTTTGTTTTAGTTCAGACTAGTTATGACGTAACAGCAGAGGAACTGCATGATACTATTGGGGCCCTGGAAGATGAAGGGGGGGCCATTGGCTGTCCAGTTTCCAAGAGAAGGGGGTGTAGGGGAGAGAGCTGAACTGCAAGTCGAGTCTTGCATAGCTGGTGGCAGAAACCTCAAAGACAGGTTGCTCTCGTTTCTGCGGAGCAAGCAGAAAGAGTGGTCTAACATGGAAGGTCTAAAGAGTCCTCCAGCGAGGGGTGAGCATTCTGAGTTGGTATCGGCCCTTACCTCTCCAGCGAATAAATGGCCCAGTGCACAGGTGGAGGGCCCCAGTTATCGAAAGCTGAGAATGTTCTCAGTAATGAAGCCTAATCCTAAAGGGGAAGAGGTGCATGAGACTTGGACAGAGCAGACCTCTCAGATGCTGGCTGAGCGGTGGTGCCCTGATAACATAAAAAGACAGTAATTCGTTGAAAGTTTGAAGGGGATGGCTGCTGATGTAATGAGATCCGTAAAGACACAGAACCCCTTTGTTACCTTTGCGGGCTACATGCAAGCACTAGAAAGTGTGTTTGATGCAACGGGAAGCCCAATGGAGCTTATGACAGGGTTTCAGAATACGGTTTAGAAGAAGGGGGAGAAACTTTTCACCTATGTTTTTCAGCTAGAGGGGCAGCTGAGTTGCTTGTGGTGTGGTGGGGGGGGGGGCATTCAAAGCTGAGGTGAATGAGTTAAGAAAGAACCAAGTGGTGAAAGGCAACCAAGCACCAGACCTGATCGTTCAGGGGTATCCGAATGTCTCTCAAGACGTGCCCCACTCCCTCATCTGTCGAGCTGATCAGAGAAGTAAGAGAGGAGGGGAACACAATGGAAGTGCAGGAGGCCTTCGTCAGCAGGGTTCAATCCTTGGTTGTAGCCCCCCTTGGCTGAGGTGACCACTGATAACCCACCTCGGGAGCTCGTGGCAAACTTTAGGACTGAGATGTCTCTGTTTCTATTGATGGGTGCAACCACCCTGCGCAATAAAGCTGATAAAGCCCCTGAGGTAACGGACTGAGCAGAGGGCTGCAAGTGAATGCAGTCCTGGGAGAAGGGGAGTGGCTGGTATTGTCTATTATAACTGTGGTGAAGATGGACTTTTCAGTCGGGAATGTAAATGATGGGAAACCCCTCAGAGAGTGAACCGCCGGGTACCTAAGCAGACAGAGACGTAGGGAAACTTAGAAGTGATCCAGTGAGGGATTGGCCTGGTGTCCTGGGGTGTGGGGGAACACATTTCCAGCAATGTATCAAGGAACACCCTACAGCAAAAAGACCTGTTCCTGAAGGCTTAGTGGGACAAGCTCCAGTGTATCCCTATGGAGTGAGGGTATTTATGCTAGAGCCGTACTTGACATCGGCTCTCAGTTTACTCTGCTGTACAGTTCATTTTACAACCAGTATTTGACACATTTTCCATTAACACCATTCAGTGCTCTAGAGATCTGGGGTCGTAGTATAGATGAATATCTGGACAATGGCTACTTGTCATTGAAGCTGGAGTCTTCAGAGGCCAATGTGGGAGTAGCTGAGGTCCTTGATACATTAGAGGTGGTTTGCCGGGACCCGGTAAAGTTGGGCGATGCTTCAATTCTTGTGGGGACAAATACTCCTATTGTGAGGAAGCTAAAGGGTCCCTGCAAGGAGAGAGTTGGAGAGAGCTTCCTGAAAACATTATCCATTCACCCTGTGATCCCAAGCCGCTTTTGAGGAAGAGCATGGCCACACTGGACTGGATGATGAGCATAAACGAGGGACTTTGCACTACACCCAGTCCAAACCCATTGTGTTACAGGCTGGGGAAGTAGCTAGAGTGACAGGAATCCCCAAATGCCTAATACTGAGACCCCCTTGGTGGATGAGCCGGAAGACCATGAAGAGGAGTGATGCTTACCTGCTGGGGTACCGGTGAAGCCCGAATTGTAGAAGCCCTCAGCTGTGTAGCTGAACAGGATGACAGTGAGTGTCAGGAATGCTTCAGAGTTGGAGGTCACCCTCAGACAGGGGTTGCCAATGGCACACCTTTCACCAGTGACGGTAATGTCTAGTGTCCCTGTGAGACAAGCTGGGAAGAGACTCTCTCCGAAAAAGGGAAAGTTGACTGCTGAGTTATTTGACTTTAGAGACTCCCCGCTACCTGGCGGTTGGAAGAAGAGGTTGATAGAGAAGATACTGAAGCTGGAAGATGTCTTTTCTACTGTTGAGTTTTATGTGGGTTGTTCCAAGAGCACTTGCTGCACCATCCGGGTGACTGAGGACATCCCGTTCAGAGAAAGGTTGTGGCAACTGCTGCCTGCAGAGGTGCAGGACATCTGGCAGCATCAGTGGAAGTTGAAGGAAGGCCTCATGCGCCTCCAGTTGTGGTGGCCAAGAAAAAGAATGGGAAGGTATGGATGTGTGTAGATTATTGGATTCTAACAGGTTACAGTCCCTGACCAGCATATGGTCCTGAGAACTGAGGACTCGCTGTCCTACCTGAGTGGTGCGGTGGTTCAGTGAGCAGGACTTGAGGAGCGGGTATTATCAGATCCCTATGAGTAAGGGTGACAAAGAGAAGATGACATTCATATGTCCATTGGGATTCTTCCAGATCGAAAGAACGCCCCAGGGCATATCGGGAACCCCTGTGACTTTCCAGTGCATCACGGAGAAAAAGGTGAGGGATATGAACTTGCCTGAGGTATTGGTGCACCTGGATGATCTTATAGTGTTTGGGTTTACCTTGGAGGAACATGAAGTGAGGTTACTGAAGGTGCTAGGCTGCCTGAAACCTGAAGGGTTAAAACTTTCCCTGGACAAGTGCCAGTTCTGCTAGACGTCTGTCAGCTATGTTGGGCACACAGGCTCATGAGACGGAGTAGCTACAGATCCATCTTGTGGTGATGACATGTCTGAGGCCCCAGACTGTGGGAGCCTTGTGCTCATTCCTTGGATTCTGGGTGTACTATCGGAGGCTTGTGAAAGACTACTCTAAAGTGAGTCACCCTTTAAATTAGCTTCTGTGTGCTTACCCTTCCTTGTAGAAGAAAGGGAAGATGAAAGGATAGGATGGTAAAGATTATCTACCTCCTTCAGAGCCTTTTGGAGCAAGATGGGATGTAAAATGCCAGGAGGCCTTTCAGTTGCTGAAGGAGCTGCTGTTGAAAGTGTTTGTGCTGCCTTTTGCACACACCTGGTTGCCATATGTTTTGCATACAGATGCCAGCAGAGAGGGCTTAGGGGCATTCTATATCAGGATCAAGGCACAGGGTTGGGAGCTTCCACGTTTGTCAGCCAGAGTCTCTCCCCTCTGAGCGAAAATACCCCATGCACAAATTGGAGTTCCTGGCATTAAAATGGGCTGTGGTGGATAAACTAAGAGGCTATCTATATCGTGCCAAGTTTGAGGTGAGGACAGACAACAATCCATTAACCTATATCCTGACCTCCTCGAAATTGGATGCCACATGCCATTGGTGTCTGGTGACATCATCTGCCTATGATGTCAGCCTGAAGTATGGGGAGTCGGAGCATTGATGCTGATGCGTTGTCCCGATGTGCACATGAAGGGCTGGATGGGGACGGAGAATGGAAGAGTATTCCTGCACCTGGAGTCAAAGTCATCTGCCAGTTTTCCATCATGGGGAAGGCAGAGGGAAGGCAAGTGTAGAATGGAGCAGTAGATCATTTGGGAGCTTCTGATGGTGCCATTCGACAAGCTTACTGCAACCTGACTGCTCTCAAGACAAAGCAGGTGCCAGGATTCAGCCTTGGAGAAGTGCAGCCGCTCAGCGCGATGACGTGTGTATTGGTACTGTTTGGCCAGTGGTTATGAAACATGACCCAAGCAGACAAGATGAAACACTCTGCAGTGTCTCTACTACTGAGCAACTGGCCCAGACTGAAGTTGAGGAACCCGATTCTAACTGGGTCATGTCGCCTCCAGACCAACCTCGGCATTCACAGCTGCTTCAGCCGAAGAGGTTGTGTTGAAGTCACTTCATGATGATAGAAAACCTACAGCACAATACAGTCCCTTTGGCCTACAAAGTTGTGCCGAACATGTACTTACTTTAGAAGTTACCTAGGGTTACCCATAGCCCTCTATTTTTCAAAGCTCCATGTACCTGTCCAGGAGTCTTTTAAAAGACCCTATCGTATCCATCTCCACCACCATCGCCGGCAGCCCATTCCACGCACTCACCGCTCTCTGCATATGCTTTTATGTTGTATTAGATTTCCCTTGTCAAGCATCATTGCATCATTCTCCCTTTATAATATTTCTTCTTCTTTGTGAGATATGTAACCTGTGCCTTCCAAATTACTTCCAGCAAGTGCAGCCATTGCTGTTTGCTGTCATCGCTGCTAGTGGCCCCTTCCAATCAGCTTTGGCCAGCTCCTATCATACCTCTATAATTCCCTTTACTCCACTGTAATACTGATACACCTGACTTTAGCTTCACCGTCTCAAGTTGTAGGGTGAATTCTATAATATTATGATCCCTGGCTCCTGAGTGTTCCTTTACCTTAACCACTCTAATCAAATCGGGATCATTACACAACACCCAATCAAAATAACCTTTCCCCTGGTTCGCTCAAACAGAAAATGTTCTGAAAAGCATATTATAGGCATTGTACAAATCCTTTTTCTTGGGATCCAGTAGCAACCTGTCTACCTGCATATTGAAATCCCCCATGACTATCATAACATTACTCTTCTTACATGCCTTTTCTATTTCCCATTGTAATTGGTAGCCCATATCCTGGCCACTGCTCAGAGGCTTGTGTATAACTTCCTTTAGTCATTTCACCCTTGCAGATTCTTAATTCTATCTACAAAGATTCTACATCTTCTGGTCATATGCTACCTCCTTCTAAGATTTGATTATATTTCTTACCAAGAGAGCCATGCCATCTATTCTGCCTACATGTGTGTCTTCACTACAACATATATCCTTAGATGTTAGGCTCCCATCTGTAATCTTCTTTCAGCCATGGCTTAGTGATGGCCACAACATCATACTTGCCAATCTCTAACTGTGCGACAAGATCATCTACCTTATTCCGTATACTGCATGCATTCAAATATAACACCTCCAGCCCTGTATTCATCACCTTTTTCAATTTTGTTCCCAAGTTGCACTGTAACTCATCCCACTGACTGCAATGTTGCTCTATCATCTGCCTGTGTTTGTTGACAATTTCACTACACACTGCATCTGATTGTATGCCAACTGCCCCGTCCTCAGTCCCACCTCTTCAGCTACCTTTCCCCTGCCAAATTAGTTTAAACCCTCCTCAACTGCCGTGGCGAACTTGCCCACAAGGATATTGCCCCCTCCCTTGGGTTTAGGTGTAATCATTCCCTTTGGAACAGATCATACCTTCCCCAGAGGAAATCCCAATGATCCAGAAATCTGAACCCCTGCCTCTGCACCAGTTCCTCAGCCACACATTCATCTGCCAAGTCATTTTATTCCTACCCTCACTGGAGCGTGGCATAGTCGAGGTCTCGTTTTTCAGCTTTATACTGTACTTAACTCCATGAATTCTCTCTTCAGAACCTACTTCCTTTTCCTTCCTATGTCATTGATGCCATTATGTACCAAGACTTCTGGCTGCTCCCCCTCCCCCTTTAGAATGCCGTGAACATGATCTGAGGCATCTTTGACCCTGGCGCCTGGGAGGCATTCCATCCATCCGGGTGTCTCTTTCCTGTTCAGAGAATCTCGTGTCTACTTCTCCAACTATGGAATCCCCCATCACTACTGCAATCCTCTCCTCCCCTCCCCCTTCCCTTCTGAGCCACAGCACCAGACTAAGTGACAGAGACCCATTCTATTACCACTGCAATAGTATCCAAAGTGGTCTATGTTTTGTTGAGAATGCCCACAGGGATACTCTGTATTGGTTATCCTTTACCTTTCTCTCTCCTGATAGTTACCCATGTAACTGTCTCACGTGGCTTAGGGGTGACTACCTCCCTGCAGGTCTTATCTATCACCTTCTCATTTACCCTCATGAGCTGAAGGTCATTGAGCTGCAGCTCCAGTTCCTTAACACTTTCTCTGAGGAGCTGCACCTCAGTGCACCTGGTGCAGATGTGGTTATCCGGGTGGCTGGAGGTCTCCTGGAATTCTCACCTCTCACACAAAGAACACAACACAGCTCCTGGATTCATCGTCACTGCACTAACTGTGCACTAACAGATGAAGAATGAAAAAGAAACTTACCTTGCCTAAGCCTGTTTTCACTCAAGCATGTTGAGCCAAAGCTTACCCTCTCTAACAGTAGTCCATTCACACAATTGCTGCTCCACTTGTCCCTACCTTATTTTTATATGCCCTTGCTAATGCATCGTGATTCGATTGGGCCACCGGAAAAAAGTCAAAAGCCTGTGAACACTACTTTTTAAAATGCTTGCTCCTACCTGTGTGGAGCCTCCTCTGTCCATAAGATTGGGCTGCCAGGAAAAGTGTATATAACAAGATTTGATGCCTGAGTTTCCTGAGGAGGTCTGAAGGCACATGGCTAATATTCCATTGAAAACAATGAGTTGTAAGGAATGACCTAAAGTGGAAAAAAACGATACAGATTGGGAGGTTGTAACATTGAATCTGGTTTGTGAGTCTGAGGCAGAAAACACTGACTGCAAATAAGTATATTAATCATTTGTTTACACGGAGTAAAAAATCAGTCAAACGTTCATGCTTCTCAACTAACAGAAAGTACAAAGTTAAATATTCAACATACGTTCAACCAACATATTTAATTAAAAGTGCATGCGGAACATACCTGCCCAGTAACTATGTGCACCACTTGGAGGCATTTGAAAATAAAAAGGATGTTGACATGACAATCGAACACTGGTGAAGAACTGATTGGTCATAATACTGTTACGTCTGTAGCCCCCTCCTTTGTGAGAATCGCCAGATCACTGTTGGGTTGAGTCAAAAGGGGGCTCAAGACATGAGGGGGAGACGTGCAGGATGTCACGTTTCTCCCCTCCATAGCGATGTAAAGCTACGGGACATGGCCATTGTCTCTTGGAGACAGATTTGTGGATTGAGATGCTCTGCTACGTGAACGCCCTCAGGCAAAGTGGGCTGGTTGAGGGAGAGATTGCATCACCCTCCAACCTGATTGACATCTACGACCCTGCGAGTCAGAATAAAAGAGGGGCTGTAGGAACAACCCCTCAGACACACCAGAAGAAACGTTAAGTGACCACGTAACAGCAGACGGTCATCAGAAACCAAGCCACGTGCGTTCAATTCCGTGGCTGGAATTGGTGGCTGAAACGACCGAAAACTGCTTTTTAGCTAACAACGGGGAAACCCGCTCCCCTGACTCAACGGATTGGCATCATAAAAGACTTGGGCAAGTTTAAATGCCTCCCTCTCTTAAACCCAAAACGCTGCAGCCTGAATGAGCTAATGACTTTTATATTTCCATCGGACAATACACTATCCCCTAGACAACGATAGAGTTACGTTTTATTGGTTATGATCATACCTGTGCTTTAGATTTAGTATTGACGACGTATATTATCTGTATGTTTGCATTAATCTTATTTTTGTGCCCCGTTATCAATAAATACTTTTAAAAATAGTACCATCAGACTTCAACGGACCTCTCTATCTTTGCTGGTAAGTGATCCAGTTAAGGGAACTCGTAACAATACAAATTAGGATAGAAGTTATTTGCTGACCATTTTGTGTAGAAAAGGATGAGGGAGGCCAGCGAAGAATCTCTTATAAGAGACAATTATCAAGGTTGCAGAGACGCAATAAGAGTTTCAGCAATAGATTAGCTATGGCAGAGATAGAATAGTCTTAGCTGTGGTGCAGTTATGCAATTCTGGCATTCATAATGGGGTTAAAAATACCTGATCACAATTATTTTCTTCTACAGTTTATTGGCTTTAAAATAACCATATAACAATTACAGCATGGAAACAGGCCATCTCAGCCTTTCTAGTCCATGCTGAAAGCTTACTCTCACCTAGTCCCACTGACCCACACTCAGCCCATAACCCTCCATTCCTTTCCTGTCCATGTACCTATCCAATTTTACTTTAAATGACAATACTGAACCTGCCTCTACCACCTCTTCTGGAAGCTTGTTCCACACAGCTACCACAGCTACAGCTACAGCTACAGCTACAGCTCTGAAATTCCCCCTCGTGTTACCCTTAAACTTTTGCCCCCTAACTCTCAACTCATGTCCTCTTGTTTGAATCTTCCCTACTCTCAATGGAAAAGGCCTATTCACGTCAACTTTATCTATCCCCCTCATAATTTTAAATACCTCTATCAAGTCTCCCCTCAACCTTCTACGCTCCAAAGAATAAGGACCTAACTTGTTCAACCTTTCCCTGTAACTTAAAGTAAAATAGTATTTTGTATCCTCAAAGCTAACTTTGAAGTCCTTTAAATATTACAAATTTCGATTGCAAAACTTTCAATGTTGTTGGCTTTCCCTATTGAACAACACAACTTCTCTATATCAATATGTGCTACTCTATGGATATTTAGCTGGGTCTTGCAGTTGCTAGCACTCATAGTTGTGACCTTGCAGGCAGCTCTTAAAGTGCTATTTCACCATCGCAGTTACACTCTCCCAATTAATCTCAAAGCCTGCTGCTTTAAAGAAAGGATAACACATGACAGAAGACAAAGGGGTAGGTCTGAGAGACCTGCACAGACTGGTAAAGAATAGTTTCACTTTTGTTTGTATTATTGTGCGGTGAGGAGTGACTTGAGTGGTTATCTTGCCGCTAATTTTCTCTTTCTTACTCATGCAGTGAGTATGGTAGAAAAGTGCATTGCAATTACTCACCCTGACAACAACTCCCAAAACCAAGATTGAAAAGGGCCTCAAGGGTACAAGGGAAAGCAAGACACTATTCTGTCCTGGAAATATATATCACTAATCCTTCATCATCATTGGGCCTAATTTTTTCAGACCCTCTACTCAAATATGATGTGGGAATTCTTTCATCAGAAAGACTGCAATGGCTTGAGATTGTGACTGTTACATCATCATATGGGCATTAAAGGATGCACAATTAGTGAAACACAGAGCCTTAAGACCCTCTCCCCCACTCCTGACTATCCTGCAGTTGAATGTAGTCATTGAAAAATTAAATTAAGGATCTCCGAGCAAGACTGTTGTGTACTTTGCTTTACAGAAACATGACTCACCACTGCTATTTTGGACACAGGGCTGCATCCCGAGCGCTTCACCATACACTACAAAGACAGGACAGCTGGGTCCTTTAAAGTTAGAAAAGGTGGAGTATGCTTCCTGATTAACTCATCATGGTTTCAATCCTACTCACCTGACCTGGAACATCTAGCAGCTCAGTGTCATTCATTTTATCTGCCAAGGGAGTTTTCCACTATCATCCTGGAGCAGCGTGCATTCCACCTCTGACCAGCATCAGACAGCCACTGGGGGAGCTGAGCTGAAAGAGCTCACCCTGATGATGCCTTGTCTATCTTTGTGGGGGATTTCAACCAGGCCAACTTGAATGAATTTTTGAACAACTACCACCAAAGTACTAGTTGTGAAGCCGACTCTGAAGCCACTATCAAAAATGCATACCGTGCCATCCCATGTCCTCAATTGGCCGTACTTCTATTCCCAGCATACAGGCAGAGACTAAAGACCATAGCTCCAGTAGCGAGGACCAAGAAGGTCTTGTCAAGTGAGGCAGAGAGCGATTAAAGGGCAGAATGAGCAATTTCAAGTTCCTGGGTGTCAACATCGCTGAAGATCTACCCTGGGCCCAACATATTTATGCAATTACAGTGAAGGCATGATAGTCGCTATATTTAATTAGGAGTTTGGGGAGACTTGGTATAACACTAAAGACTCTTGTAAGTTTTTACAGATGTGTCTTGGAGAGCATTCTAACTGGTTGCATCATCGTCTGGTATGGAGGGGCCACTACATAGGATTGGAAAAAACTACATAATGTTGCAAACTCAGCCAGCTGCATCATAGCACTTGTCTTCCCATGAGATATTTTTAAAAGCAATGCCTCATAAATGCTTCGTATTGTTGGGAGTGGGCTAGTGGTGAGAGTAGGTGTGTCAGGCTTTGGCTCAAAGGAGGCCTCAGCTCGGAAGAGCCATTGGCTCCAGGTAAATTTCTGTTAAGGTTCCCTTTTTCTCTCTCTGTTGCTGTACTTAGTGTAGTAAATGGCCGTTGTGTGTTCTTCATGCCAGATGTTGGAGTCCTGGGAGACCCAGACTCTTCCAAGGAATTACATCTGCATGAGGTGCATCCAGCTGCAGCTCCTTGAAGACCGTGTTAGGGATCTGGACAACAGCTGAATGACCTTGGGCTTGTATAGCAGAGTGATGAGATAATCGATCAGAGTTACAGGGAAGTAGTCACTCCAAAGCTGCAGGAGGCGAACAGCTGGGTGACTGTCAGAAGAAATGGGAATGTGAATAGGCAGTTAGCGCAGAGCACCCTGTGGCCATTCCCCTTAAAAATAAGTATACCATTTTGGATACTTTTGTGGAGGATGACTGCCCGGGGGAATGCTACAAAGCCTGGGTTACTGGCACTGAGCATGGGTCCATGGTGCAGAAGGGAAAGAGAGAGAAGAAGGGAGCAATAGAGATAGGAGACTCAACAGAGGAAGAGGCAGAAGATTCTGTGGATGTGAGTGGGACATCCACATGCTATGTTGCCGCCCAGGTGCCAGGGTCAGGAGCATCTCAGATCGTGTCCACAGCATTTTAGAGAGGGAGGGAGAGCAGCCGGATGCCTTGGTACATATTGGTACCAATGACTTGGGAAGGAAAAGCATTGAGGTCCTGAAGAGTGAATTTAGAGAGTTAGGCAGAAACCTGAGAAGCAGTTTCTCCAGAATAGTGATTTCTGGATTGCTATCTGTGCCACGTGCTAGTGAGAGTAGAAACAGGATGACTTGGCAGATAAATGCATGGCTGAGAAGCTGGTGCAGGGGGCAGGACTACAGGTTCTTGGGTCATTGGGATCTCTACTGGGGGAGGTATGACCTGTACAAAAGTGAACGGTTGCACCTGAACCCGAGGGGAGAGTTGTTGGGGAGGGTTAAAACTAATTTGGCAGTGGGTGGATGAGGGGACTCAGGATAGGATGGATGAAAAAAAAACAAAGATAGTGCGCAGTCAGACTGCCAGGAAGGGTAGGCAAATGATAGGACAAAACTCAGTTGGGAACCGAATGTCCAAGGTTACATGTTGTATGAGAAGGATAGGAAGGTAGGCAGAGGGGCTGTCGTGGCTCTGCTAGTAAAGAATGACATCAAATCAGTAGAAAGTTGTGACATAGGATCAGAAGATGTTGAATCCTTTGTGGGTTGAGCTAAGAAACTGCAAGGGTAAAAGGACTCTGATGGCAGTTATATACAGGCCTCCCAACAGTAGCTGGGGTATGGACCCCAGATTACAACGGGAAATAGAAAAGGTATGTCAAAAGGGCAATGTTATGATAGTCATGAGAGATTTTAACATGCAGGTTGATTGGGAAAATCAGGTCGGTAATGGATCTCAAGAGAGTGAGTTTGTTGAATGCCTGAGAGATGGCTTTTTAGAGCAGTTTGTCTTTGAGCCTACTAGGGGATCTGCTGGACTGGATTGGGTATTATGCAATGAACCAGAGGTGATTAGAGAACTTAATGTAAAAGAGTCAGTGATCACAATTTGATTGAGTTCAACTTGAAATTTGATAGGGTGGAAGTAAAGTCTGACATAGCAGTATTTCAGTTGAAGGAAATTACAGTGGTATGAGAACGCAGTTGGCCAAAGTAAATTGGACGCAGCTGCTGCCAGGAATGACAGCAGAGCAGTAATGGTGTGAGTTTCTGGGAAAAATGAGGAAAGTGCAGGATAAATGTATTCCAAAAACAAAGAAATATTCAAATGGCAAAATAGTACAACCATTGGTGATGAGGGAAGTTAAAGCCAATGTAAAAACAAAAGAGAGGATGTACAACAATGCAATAATTAGCAGGAAGATAGAAGATTGGGAAGCTTTTAAAAACCTACAGAGAGAAACTAAAAGAATCTTAGAAGGAAAAAGATGAAATATGAAAGCAAGCTAGCAAACAATATCAAAGAGGACAGTGAAAGTTTTTGCAAGTATGTAACAAAAAGAGATGAGAGTGGATATAGGACTGCTGGAAAATGCGGCCAGAGAAGTAATAATGGGGGACAAAGAGATGGCAGATGAACTAAGTGAGTATTTTGCATTAGTTTTCACTGTGGAAGACACTAGCAGTGTGTCAGATGTTGCCATGTGTGAAGGAAAATAAGTGAGTGCAGTTACTATTACAAGAGAGGAGATGCTCAAAAAGATGAAAGACCTCAGGGTATATAAGTCACCCGGACCAGATGATCTGCACCATAAAGTTCCGAAAGAAGTAGCATTAGAGATTGTAGAGGCATTTTCAATGATCTTTCTAAAAATCACTGGAATCTGTCCTGATGCCAGAGGACTGGAAAATTGCAAAAGTCACTCCACTCTTTAAGAAAGGAGGAAGGCAGCAAAAAGGAAATTATAGACAAGTTATCCTGAACTCAGTAGTTGGGAAGATGTTGGAGTCAATTGCTGGGGATGAGATTACGGAGTACTTGGTAACACAGGACAAGAGAGGACAAAGTCAGCATGGTTTCCTTAAGGGAAAATCTTGCCTGACAAAACTGTTGGAATCCTTTGAGGAGATTGAATTGAATTGAATTAAATTGAATTGACTTCATCACCTATATCTTTCACACACGAGAGTTGTAAAAATTTTTGCATTACGTATCCATCTAAATGTGCAATGTGCAATCATAGTAATGTATAATAGAACATAGAACATAGAATAGTACAGACATTATAGGCCCTTCAGCTCACAATGTTGTGCCAACCCTCAAACCCTGCCTCCCATATAATCCCCCACTTTAAATTCCCCCATATACCTGCCTAGTAGTCTCTTAAATTTCACTAGTGTATCTGCCTCTACCATGGACTCAGGCAGTGCATTCCATGCACCAACCACTCTCTGAGTGAAAATTCCTCTAATATCCCCCTTGAACTTCCCACCCCTTAACTTAAAGCCATGTCCTCTTGTATTGAGCAGTGGTGCCCTGGGGAAGAGGCACTGGCTGTCCACTCTATCTATTCCTCTTAATATCTTGTATGATAATTTATAATAAATAGAACAGTCAATGTAATATAGAGTACACTCAAATCAGCGTGAGTTCATCATTCTGATAGCCTGGTGGAAGAAGCTGTCCCAGAGTCTGTTGGTTTTGGCTATTACGGTCCGGTACCACTTCCTGGATGATAGCTGCTGGAATAGATTGTGGTTGGGAGGGCTTGGGTCCCCAATGATCCTACGGGCCCTTTTTACACACCTGTCCTTGTAGATGTCCTGAATCATGGGAAGTTCACAACTACAGATATGCTGGGCTGTCCACACTACTCTCTGCAGTGCCCTGTGATTAAGTGGGGTACAGTTCCCATACTAGTTAGTGATGCATCCAGTCAGGATGCTCTCAATAGTGCCCCTGTAGAAAGTTCTTAAGATTTGGGGGCCCATACCAAACTTCCTCAACCATCTGAGGTGAAAGAGGCGCTGTTGTGCCTTTTGGCACCACACAGCTGATGTGCACAGAGCACCTAATGTCCTCGGCGATGTGGATGCTGAGGAACTTGAAGCTGGTTACCTTCTCAACCCCAGATCCATTGACGTCAATAGGGGTTAGCCCGTCTCATTCCTACTATAATCCACAACCAGCTCCTTTGATTTTGCAACATTGAGGGTAAGGTTGTTTTCTCGACACCACTCTGTCAGAGAGATGACTTCTTCCCTGTAGGCCAGCTCGTTATTGTTTGACAAAAGGCCAATCAATGTAATGACATCGGCAAACTTAATTTGTAGATTGGAGCTGTGGGTGGCGATACAGTCATGGGCATACAGGGGTAAAGGAGGGGACTCAGTACACAGCCCTGAGGGGCTCCTGTATTGAGAGTCAGAGGGTTGGAGGTGAGGAAGCCCACTCTTACAACCTGCTGGCGATCTGACAGGAAGTTCAGGACGCAGCTGCACAAAGCAGGGTGAAGGCCGAGGTCTCTGAGCTTCTTGTCGAGCCTGGATGGAATTATGGTGTTGAATGCTGAACTGTAGTCCAAAAACAGCTTTCTCACATAAGCATCCTTCTTCTCCAGATGTGTAAGGATGGTGTGTAGAGCAGTGGCTATTGCGTCATCTGTTGATCAGTTATGTCGGTAGGTGAAATGTAGTGGGTCTAGTTTGGATGGTATCAAACTGCAGATGTAATCCTTGACCAGCCTCTCAAAGCATTTGCTTATTATTGAGGTGAGTGCTACAGGACGCCAGTCGTTCAGGCATGTTACCTTGGTCTTTTTTGGTAATTTGAAGCAGGAGGGCACTCTACACTGGGAGAGGGAGAGATAAAAAATGTCTGTAAACACACCTGCCAGTTATGCTGTGCACATCCTGAGTACTCACCCTGGGATGCCTCCTGGACCCGCAGCCTTGTGACTGTCCACTTGTTGGAAATGTCTGTGTTCTTCTGCCTCAGAGAGGACCAGGTTACAGGATGTAGTGGTGGCAAGCAGGATAGATAAAGGGGATGTAGTGGCTGTTATTTGTTTGGACTTTCAGAAGGCCTTTGCAAAGGTGCCATACATGAGGCTGTTTACCAAGTTAAAATCCCATAGTATTACAGGAAAGTTACTAGCATGGTTAGAGCATTGGCTAATTGGTAGGAGGCAGAGAGTGGGAATAAAAGGATCCTTTTCTGGTCAGCTGCCAGTGGCTAGTGGTGTTCAGAAGGGATCAGTGTTGGGACTACTTCTTATTATGCTGTATATCAATAATTTAGATGATGGAACAAATGGCATTATTACCAAGTTTGCAGATGATATGAAGATTGGTGGAGGGGCAGGTAGTGTTGAGGAAACAAGTGAGCTGTGGAAGGACTTAGACAGGTTAGGGGAATTGGCAAGAATGTGCCATAGGAAATATAATGTTGGAAAATGCCTGATCATGCAATTTTGTAGTAGAACCAAACATGCCGACAACTCTCTATATGGGGAGAAAATCAAAAAATCAGAGATGAAAAGGGTCTTGGGAGTCCTTGTGCAGAACACCCTAAAGGTTAACTTGCAGGTTGAGTCAGTGATGATGAAGGCAAATGCAATGTTAGCATTCATTTCAAGAGGTCTTGAATCCAAGAGCAGAGATGTGTTGCTGAGTCTTTACAAGGTACTGGTGAGACCTCACCTTGAGTATTGTGAACAGTTTTGGGCTCTTTATCTAAAAAAAATGTGCTGGCATTGGAGAGGGTCCAGAGGCTGTTCACAAGGATGATTCAGGGAATGGAAGGGTTATCATATGAGGAACATTTGATGGCTCTGGGTCTGTACTTACTGGAACTTAGAAGGATGATGGAGGATCTCATTGAAACCTTTCAAATGTTAAACATCCTAAACAAAGTGGATGTGGAAAGGATGTTTCCCATGGGGAGCAGTCTAGGACAAAAGGGCACAACCTCAGGATAGAGGGGTGTCCATTTAAAACAGAGATGCGGAAAAATTTCTTTGGTTAGAGGGTGGTGAATCTTTTGGAATTTGTTTCCACAGGCAGCTATGGAGCCAGGTCATTGGATGTATTTAAGGTGGAGATTAATAGGTTCTTGATTGGAAGTGGCATCAAAGATGACAGAGAGAAAGCCAGGGAATGGGGTTGAGGAGGTGAAAAATAGTCAGCCATGATTAAATGGCTGAGCACATTCGAAGGGGCAAATAGCCTAATTCTGCTCTTATGTCTTCTGGTCTTATGGTCTTATAAAGGCAGCATCCATTATTAAGTAACCCCATCACCCAGGACATGACTTTTTGTCATTGCTTCCATCAAGGAGGAGGTAATGGAGCCTGAAGACATACACTTAGCATTTTAAAAATAGTTTCTTCCTCTTTGCCATCAGATTTCTGAATGCACAATGAACCCTTGTACACTACCTCATTTTTTTCATTTTTGTACAACTTATTTAATTATTTAAAATATATTTATTTTACAGTAACATATACTTTATATTACTATGCATTGTAATGTACTGCTGCCACAAAACAACAAATTTCACAACATTTGCCAATGATATTAAACAAGGTTCTGATTCTGATTAATGCAAGCCTTGCCAGTAAAGCCCAGGTTTTAAAATGGCTGAAAATAATTTAAAAATTATTGAGTGCTCCTCTCAGTCAGCTGAACATACCTGGGAATAGATCATAGGGAGACCTTGCACAATATTCATCAGAGACCGATATAATTGCACACAAGGGAATGAAAGCATGAGTAGGCTACCAGGCTCCTCAAACTTGTCCTGAATTTAGTATGATCATGTCTGCTCTGTTCCAAGTCTCAGCTTCTCAGGATCTGATTCACATTTGGCACAGTTTTAAATCTATTCAATATATGTGTACTGCCATTAATTAATTAATTAATTCCTGCTTCTATATCATGTATTGTATTGAACTGTTGCTAAGTTAACAAATTTCATGACACCTGCTGCTGTTAATAAATCTGGTTCTCATTCTGATGACAACTGTTCTGCATGTTACTGCAAGAAACTGCGAAGTTTTGCAACAGCAGCAGTACAATACATGATATATACAAAGTACATATATATATATATATATATAGCTATAAGTTACAATAAGAAATATATTTTAAAAAGTAGTTAAAAAGAGAGAAAAATAGTGAGGTGATGTTCTTGTTTCATGGACCATTCAGAAAATATATTGGCAGAAGAGAAGCAGCTGTTCCTGAAACATTGAGCGTCTGACTTCAGACTCCTGTACCTCCTCCCTGAAAGTAGTAATGAGAATTGAGCATTCTAATACAATGAACATAAATTAAAATAATATCTTCAATACTTTGTATAACATCTTGCACATAATGGTTTTACTTATTTCACATGGGTCATTAGTTTAATTTAAAGAAATATTTAAAAGTTTTGTGTAATGCTGGTTGTTAAGTCCTAACTATTTTCCCTTACACTCTCAAAATTAGGACATTGGTGTAGAGCACTGTTGGGTATTTATTAAACATAGCCAATAGACAAAGGCAAATACTGAAAATCAACATTCAATAAATCACCATTAAGGCCCCAGAGAATAAATAGCCCTAGGAGCAATGTAAAGCAAACATTTACAGACATTAGCATACCCTGTAAATGTCCAAATTAGTCATCTTTTACCTACAGGTATTGTAATGCCAACCAGATTATCCTCCAGTTCCACGGTATAAATAACCCCAAACTTTATTTAAAGCCTTATTTGTCTTATTTAAAGCAAATGGCATTTCATCCTGTAAACATTCTGGATAGTTATTATTCACTGTCATGCAGTAAATATCATAACAGATACGGTCAAAATAGCATTGTTCAGTGTATTCAAACTTAAGAACAAATAAGATCAGAAATAGAGTCTGCTCAGCCATTCATAGACTATTTCTATTTTACGTCGCTTATCTGTCCTCTCTCCATATCACTTGATTTCTCTAATATTCAAAGATCTATTATTCTCAGTTTTGAATGAGCCTCCACAAGTTGCAGATGGTGACAGGGAGGCATACAGGAGTGAAACAGGTCATCGAGTTGAGTGATGTCGCAACAATGACCTGACATGCAGCATCAGCCAAAGGAAGGAATTGATTGTGGGTTTCAGGAAGGTGAGGTTGGGAGAACAGGCACCACTCCTCACTGAGGAGTCTGTCATAGAAAGGGTGAGTACATTCCTTTGTGTTGACATTTTGGATGATCTATCCTGGGCCCAACACATTGGTGCAAACATAAAGAAGGAATCCAGTGGTTTTACTTTCTTAGGAGTTTAAGGACAGTTGGTTCTTCACTAAAGACTCTTGTATATTTTTATAGATATATGATGGATAGCTTTCTGACTGAAAGTCTGCTATAGAGCCTCGAAATAGCAGGCTTGCAGGGAATGTAGACTCAGTCCATTCCATCACAGGTCTCCACCATCAAGAGCATCTTCAAGTGATGGTACTTCTAGAAGGTGGTAAAGACGCATTCTTTGCCTGGAAGCAACTTGCATCTCTTCAGGAAGAGCAATATGCATAGATCTGTTTATTGTCAACGTATTTTTATAATGGGATTAGAATGGGCCCTTTGCCCCGCGATATTAAAATATGTTATAATGAAAATAGTATGTTTTTGCTGTTAATAGTTCCTTGTAATTATAGTCACTGTATTTCTCTTGCTCACTCCTCCAGTATTTCACTTTGTTATGAATAGTTTTCAACAGACAAGTAAAATTTAATCTTGTTATGCCTGGAAACTTTTCCCTATCAGAGGAAGATAAAACGAAGGACATAGATTTAGGGTAACGAGTTAGAGATTTAGAGGGGAATTAAAGGGGATCTTCTTCACTGAGAAAATGATTAGTACCTGAACGCCACTCCAAGAGGGAAAATTTGAATCTGGGTCATTAACAGTGTAGGAAAAGGACTTAGATGAACATTAGCATGAGAGGACTGCTGACTAAGTGCTGGGAGATGGGATTAACATGGAAGAGTGTCTAACTGGATTGCATGGATGAATTGCGCCAAGCGAACATCTGCACTGCATACTTCATCTTCCTTGTGTCCTCCATCTTCTCTCATTTTGTACCAGCTCACTAAACTCACTGTCTACTACACCTCTCAATGCTTACTAAATTCTTCACATTCCAAGTGCTCTATAGTGAGTCCATCCACAAGTCCATCAGCTCTAAGTGGTCTGCCAGGAGCTGCAGCTAGATGTACTGTACTTCTCCAGGTGTGGTCATCCTGGACAATAGAGGTGCTGATGGAAACTCATTCTTTGACCTCAACCACTTTGACGTCAACACAGGTCTTCTCAAAATGGTAGGTCCTTGAAGGCTGCTCTGGCTAGAGCTTGCTTCTTTTTTACATGTTACCATTAGGTTAAGAGAAACTCACTTCAGTTAAAAGATATAAAGTATCTTCTTTGGTTAGAAGAGTGATGAATGTAATTGTGTGATTCAAAGCGAACTGTGATGTATGGTAGGGACATACATCCTAATGTCAAGATAGTGGGATTTGTGTCTCTGAAAGCTCTCTCTGAAGTCTTCTGTGGTAGTCTAAAGTCTTCCATTCATAACCTGTTTCCAGTAGTATTTTAAATATATATCCATTAAATAATTTCCTCACATTCTGCAGAGGTATATTTCATAAGGATTTTCTCTGTAACTCTTAAAGAAAGGGGGAAGGCTAGGCTGTCCTCAGTGGTTGGGAAGATGTTAGAATTAACTGTTAAGGATGGTGATGCAGGGCAAGAGAGGACAAAGTCAGCATGGTTTCCTTAAGGAAAACCATCTTGCCCGATGAACCTGTTGAAATTCTTTGAGGAGACTATATATAGGATAAATAAAGAGGATTCAGTGGATGTTGTGTATTTAGACTTTCAGAAGGCCTTTGACAAAGTGCCACACATGAGGCTGCTTACCTAGTTAAGAGCCCATAGTAATACAGGAAAGTTACCGGCATGGTTGGACCATTGGCTGAGTGGTAGGAAGCAGCAAATCAGAATAAAAGGATCCTTTTCTGATTGGCTGCCAGGGACTAGTGGTGCTCCACAGGGGTCGGTGTTGGGGCTGCTTCTTTTTATGCTGTATATCAATGATTTAGATGATGGAATAGATAGCTTTGTTGACATGTTTGCAGTTGATACAAAGATTGGTGGAGGGGCAGGTAGTATTGAGGAAACAGGTAGGCTGCAGTAGCACTTGACAGATTAGGAGAATAGGCTAGAGAGTGACAGATGAAATACAATGTTGGAAAACAAGAGGACAAGAGGACACAGCTTTGGGAGAGAGGGACATCCATTACGTCCTTTGAACACATAAACTGGTCATCACTCTTCCTTATTTGCATTATGTAATTATTTGTTATTTTGTGACTTACTTTAATTCTTATGGCTCGCATGGTACTGCTGCCTTAAAATAACAAATTTCATAAAATGTGTTAGTAATAATGAACCTCTTCCTGATTCTGATTCTGAGGCAATTTCTTTCCTCTCACTGATGCTACATGAGCCACTGAGTCCCTGCCGCAGATTGCTTATTGCTCCAGATTCAAGCACCTACAATCTCTTGTGCTTTCCATATCAAATTACTGTGCAGTATGTGATAAGTGCTGCGTGATTTGCTGAGGGAGGAGTGCAAGGTTGAAGAAATGACATCCATATCAACTAAGGTTGTTGCATCCTGCATGATCGGTGTTGAAACTAATTTAAAATTATTACTGGTTCAGTTGCTTTCATTTATGTTGAATGTACTGAAAACGATCCGTATCAAAGGTTCATTTATTATCAAAGCATACAACTCTGTAATTCTTATTCTCCAGATGGCTGTGAAACCAAGAAAGAAAAGATTGGCGACACAATAAACAACCACTCAAATCACTCCTCACCTCACAAGAATTCAAACAAAAATGAAACTGGCACATTGAAACTCAAATCCCCCTCACCTGCACACAAAAAAAACATGAGAAAGATCAGCCTTAAAAACACAATGTAAAAAACTATAAGATTGGAAATTAAGTCTATTGTCCAAGTCCGTATCCAAAATGCAGAAAAATTGGGTAAGATTCTTCAGGCACAGTGGCTGTCCAGTCCTTCGCCAGCAGCGAGCAATCCCATCAGCAATCAAAAGGCACTCTCCTCTCTCGAGGTTCCCAATGATCAAACTGCCTATCCTTCCTCACAGTCTCTCTAAACATTGCATCTACCTTTACACCAAATACTCCATGCTCTGTTCTATGTCATTGGTTTCCATTCCCCTACCAACAGCTCTAGCAATCATAGACCATTTCAGAAGGATTCAATGATATCCCTCCTCATTCTTCGAAACTCAATGAGCACAGCCCCAGAGTGATGAAGCGCTCCTCATATGTTAACCCTTTAATTCCTGGAATCACTCTTTTGACTCTCCTCTGGACCCTATCCAATGTCAGCATATTTTTCTTCGATTAGGAGGCCGGATCTGCTCACAATACCCCAAGTGCAGTGTGACCAATGTCTTATAAGGCCTCAGAATTACATCGTTGCTTTTGTGTTTTTGTCCTCTTGAAATGAATATTTACCTTCCTCACCACCGGCTTATCCTGACCTCGTTTATTCCCATTCTTTCCCTCTAGCCAGTCTGCCAATCTTCAATCCATGCTACTATCTGACGTGCAATACCGAGAACTCTTATCTTGCTAAGCAGCCTCATGTGCTGCACTATATCAAATGTTTTCTGACAATCCAAGTACACAACATCCACTGACTCCTTTGTCTATCCTGCCTGTTATTTCCTCTGAATTCCAACAGATTTGTCAGGCAAAATAAATACTGACTTTGGTCTATTTTATCATGTGCTCACCCCAAAAATGTATCTTAATAATGGCCCCAACATCTTCCCAACCACTGAAGTCAGGCTAACTGGCCTATAATTTCCTTCCTTCTGCCTCCCTCCCTTAAAGAGTAGAATGACCCTTTAACTTCCAGTCCTCCAAAACCATTCCAGGATCTCATAATTCTTGAAAGATGCTTCCATAGTCTGTGCAGTAAACTGATTCAGTACCCTGAGCTGCAGTCCATCTGGTTCAGAGGACTTATCTATCTTCAGTCCTTACAGCTTCACTCACTTTGGAGCAGCTTTCCTTATAGCAAATGCACTCACTTTGGCCTCTTTTTCACTCTTGAATTTCTGGCATTGTGTTGGTGAATTCCACGAAGAAGACCGATATCAACAATTTATTAAGCTCATCTGCCATTTCCTTGACTCCCATTACTACCACCCCAGCAACATTTTCCAGTGGTCCGATACCAATTCTTGACTCTCTTTTATATATCTGAATAACCTTTTGGCATGGCATGGTTTTTGTAAAGTGAAAAGGAAATCATGCCTGTCAAATCTGTTAGAATAGTTTGAGGAAATAGCAAGCAGGAGATTTAGATTTTCAGAAGGCATTTGATAAGGTGCCTCACATGAAGCTACTTAATAATATAAAATCCAATGGTGTTAAAGGAAAAATACTGGCATGGATAGAGGAATGGCTGACAGGCAGGAGGCAGTGGGTGGGAATAAAGAGGGCCTTTTCTTGTTGGCTGCCACTGACTGGTGGTGTTCCTCAGGGGTCAGTATTGTGACTGCTACTTTTCACTTTGTTTGTCAATGATTTAGATAGTGGAATTGATGGCTGTGTGGCAAATTTTTTGCATGATTTGAAGTTAGGTGGAGGGGTATATAGTGTTGATGAAGCAAGGCGATTGCAGCAGAACTAGGACAAATTGGAAGACTGGGCAAAAAAGTGGCAGGTGGAATACAGTGTTGACAAATGTATGATCACACATTTTGGTAAACGGAAAAATAGTGTAGGCTATTATCTAAATGTGGAGAAAATTCGAACATCAGAGGTGCAAGACTCCCAGAAGGTTAATTTACAGATTGAGTCTGTAGTAAAGAAGGCAAATGTAATGTTGGCATTTATATCAAGTGGAATAGAATATAAAAGCAAGGAGATAACGCAGAAGCTTTATAAGACACTGGTTAGGCTGCACTTGGAGTATTGATAACAGTTTTGGGCCTCAGCTATTAAAAAGGATGTATTGATATTGGAGAGAGCCCAGAGGAGGCTCACAAAGATGATTCTGGGAATGGAAGGGTTTACATATGAGGAACGTTTGGTAATGTTGGGCCTGTACTCACTGGAACTTAGAAAAATGCGTGTCGATCTCATTGAAACATACCGAACGATGAAAGAACTAGATAAGGTGGATGTGTGGTGTTTCCTCTAGTGCAGGAAGAGAAGTAAGAAGGTATTTTTTCAGCCAAAATGTGGTGAATCTGTGGAACGCTCTGCCACCAACTGTGGTGGAGATCAAGTCTGTGGATATATTCAAAGCAGAACTTGACAAGTTCCTGATTGGTTGGGGAATCAAGGGATATCGTGAGAGGACAGGTGAATGGGATTGAATGGGATCAGGGATCAGCCATGATGAGATGGCGAAGAGGACTTGATGAGCTGAATGGCCTAATTCTGCTCATATGTCATCTGGTCTAGGAAAGCATCTCTGCGTTTTGGAGTTTGAAAGCACTGACTCCCTTAGTGTGTCTCCTCTCACCATTAGATCCCAGAAAATCTTTCACAGATGCCAAAATTACATCTGCTCTGCAGGTGACCACAGGAAACAGCAGAGTTGACAGAGCTCAGCACATCACGGAAGCCAGTCTCTCCTCAATGGATTCTGTCTATACTTCGTACTGCCTCAGTAAAGCAGCCAGACGAATGATTGTTAATGTGTAGTGATGTGTATTCTGGTGATATCTCATCGGAATAGTAGGCTGGAAAGATCACTGAAGATTTCTAGTGCGATTTTTGCTATTAGCTAAACTACTAGTGTGAGATTAGCTAGAGTTCGTTTTTTCTGTGAATCCAACCTATCAGCAACATTACAATGCATGGAGAATAATGATGAGAAGACCATTTCCAATAAATATGATTGGAAATACGTCTAGGGCAAATATGATTTAGGTAAATCTGATGCATAAACGTTTGAATGCTACTTTATAGGATATTGAGTTTATCTATTGTATGAACACTGACACACCCATGCAAACTTACTGTTTGCCACGAATCAACAATTTAACTCGCACCTGTATAAACTTAAATTAACAATGCATTGACAAAATAATTTAAACTAATACAAACTGAATTTTAAAAGGGCCCATTACACATGCTTTAGCCTAGAGAGTGCATGTTTGCTTGGTTTCCTTTACACAAAGTACCAAACAATTCTGCCTTAAGACACAGTCCAAGCAAAATGTAAATAAATAGCCATATCACATCCAAGGGCAGAGTGATGAACATTCTCCAAACCCATCCAATAAATGGTGTAATGCCCTGGTCACATCTTTATTGTTGTGCTGTAGGTATTTTATTTAGCAGTTCTGTAAGAGCAGTCTGTTCTGCTCTCAGCCCGTTTGGGTTATTGTTGAAGATGAGGGACCATGAGGAATATGTGCCATCCAATTAGGTTAGTCTTAAGCATTGGTTTGGTGGGACATGAAGAGAGAAGACGCTGGGTGAACTGGTCGTAGCGTACGATCCAGTGGGAGATCTGTTTGTTTGAAATGGATTGCAAGTGACATTCAGAAGGTGGTGTGGATGGTCATGCTGACTGAGGGCCCAGAGCGTGAGTGACGGAGAAGTTCAAGGTGAGTTCCAACTTGTGCACATTTGATTGTTTAATTAAAATGGGCCTTTTTCTTAACTAACCTTTTAGTTAAGTTAAGATTCATAAATTTAATTCCTTTAACCGTATGCAATGTACGGTCTGTTACTTTGTGGCATTAATTTGTAACAAGGTAGCAAATTACACAGCAACCACACAAACAGGGGTTTGGGGTGGGAGACCTGTCTCAATCCCTCGAGTTTGGTGGGACTGGACAGTGTCTTCCCTGGACTTACACGGCCAAGGAACCCGGGGGTTTCATTGTGGGGTTATTGTCTGGGATCAATTTCGTGGAATGCTGTGTGATTGCCCTCAGCATTGATGCAGTGGGTTGAGTGTTTAACCCTGTGTTGAACTACTGTCCAGTAGAGTGAATAGAATACGTGGTTATGGATGATGGAGGGGTTGAGCAGTGGTGCAAATCCACAGGGTTACCATTAATGAATGCATAGGAATTGAGTGGGGTAGACATTTGTATCCCTGAAAATTGTTAATGCGAATTTTAAGTACCATTAAAGCAGTAGGAGCAGTTACGATTATAGAGCGCATGTTTGATAAAACAGTGGGCAAAGACTTTGTTTTAGTTCAGACTAGTTATGACGTAACAGCAGAGGAACTGCATGATACTATTGGGGCCCTGGAAGATGAAGGGGGGGCCATTGGCTGTCCAGTTTCCAAGAGAAGGGGGTGTAGGGGAGAGAGCTGAACTGCAAGTCGAGTCTTGCATAGCTGGTGGCAGAAACCTCAAAGACAGGTTGCTCTCGTTTCTGCGGAGCAAGCAGAAAGAGTGGTCTAACATGGAAGGTCTAAAGAGTCCTCCAGCGAGGGGTGAGCATTCTGAGTTGGTATCGGCCCTTACCTCTCCAGCGAATAAATGGCCCAGTGCACAGGTGGAGGGCCCCAGTTATCGAAAGCTGAGAATGTTCTCAGTAATGAAGCCTAATCCTAAAGGGGAAGAGGTGCATGAGACTTGGACAGAGCAGACCTCTCAGATGCTGGCTGAGCGGTGGTGCCCTGATAACATAAAAAGACAGTAATTCGTTGAAAGTTTGAAGGGGATGGCTGCTGATGTAATGAGATCCGTAAAGACACAGAACCCCTTTGTTACCTTTGCGGGCTACATGCAAGCACTAGAAAGTGTGTTTGATGCAACGGGAAGCCCAATGGAGCTTATGACAGGGTTTCAGAATACGGTTTAGAAGAAGGGGGAGAAACTTTTCACCTATGTTTTTCAGCTAGAGGGGCAGCTGAGTTGCTTGTGGTGTGGTGGGGGGGGGGGCATTCAAAGCTGAGGTGAATGAGTTAAGAAAGAACCAAGTGGTGAAAGGCAACCAAGCACCAGACCTGATCGTTCAGGGGTATCCGAATGTCTCTCAAGACGTGCCCCACTCCCTCATCTGTCGAGCTGATCAGAGAAGTAAGAGAGGAGGGGAACACAATGGAAGTGCAGGAGGCCTTCGTCAGCAGGGTTCAATCCTTGGTTGTAGCCCCCCTTGGCTGAGGTGACCACTGATAACCCACCTCGGGAGCTCGTGGCAAACTTTAGGACTGAGATGTCTCTGTTTCTATTGATGGGTGCAACCACCCTGCGCAATAAAGCTGATAAAGCCCCTGAGGTAACGGACTGAGCAGAGGGCTGCAAGTGAATGCAGTCCTGGGAGAAGGGGAGTGGCTGGTATTGTCTATTATAACTGTGGTGAAGATGGACTTTTCAGTCGGGAATGTAAATGATGGGAAACCCCTCAGAGAGTGAACCGCCGGGTACCTAAGCAGACAGAGACGTAGGGAAACTTAGAAGTGATCCAGTGAGGGATTGGCCTGGTGTCCTGGGGTGTGGGGGAACACATTTCCAGCAATGTATCAAGGAACACCCTACAGCAAAAAGACCTGTTCCTGAAGGCTTAGTGGGACAAGCTCCAGTGTATCCCTATGGAGTGAGGGTATTTATGCTAGAGCCGTACTTGACATCGGCTCTCAGTTTACTCTGCTGTACAGTTCATTTTACAACCAGTATTTGACACATTTTCCATTAACACCATTCAGTGCTCTAGAGATCTGGGGTCGTAGTATAGATGAATATCTGGACAATGGCTACTTGTCATTGAAGCTGGAGTCTTCAGAGGCCAATGTGGGAGTAGCTGAGGTCCTTGATACATTAGAGGTGGTTTGCCGGGACCCGGTAAAGTTGGGCGATGCTTCAATTCTTGTGGGGACAAATACTCCTATTGTGAGGAAGCTAAAGGGTCCCTGCAAGGAGAGAGTTGGAGAGAGCTTCCTGAAAACATTATCCATTCACCCTGTGATCCCAAGCCGCTTTTGAGGAAGAGCATGGCCACACTGGACTGGATGATGAGCATAAACGAGGGACTTTGCACTACACCCAGTCCAAACCCATTGTGTTACAGGCTGGGGAAGTAGCTAGAGTGACAGGAATCCCCAAATGCCTAATACTGAGACCCCCTTGGTGGATGAGCCGGAAGACCATGAAGAGGAGTGATGCTTACCTGCTGGGGTACCGGTGAAGCCCGAATTGTAGAAGCCCTCAGCTGTGTAGCTGAACAGGATGACAGTGAGTGTCAGGAATGCTTCAGAGTTGGAGGTCACCCTCAGACAGGGGTTGCCAATGGCACACCTTTCACCAGTGACGGTAATGTCTAGTGTCCCTGTGAGACAAGCTGGGAAGAGACTCTCTCCGAAAAAGGGAAAGTTGACTGCTGAGTTATTTGACTTTAGAGACTCCCCGCTACCTGGCGGTTGGAAGAAGAGGTTGATAGAGAAGATACTGAAGCTGGAAGATGTCTTTTCTACTGTTGAGTTTTATGTGGGTTGTTCCAAGAGCACTTGCTGCACCATCCGGGTGACTGAGGACATCCCGTTCAGAGAAAGGTTGTGGCAACTGCTGCCTGCAGAGGTGCAGGACATCTGGCAGCATCAGTGGAAGTTGAAGGAAGGCCTCATGCGCCTCCAGTTGTGGTGGCCAAGAAAAAGAATGGGAAGGTATGGATGTGTGTAGATTATTGGATTCTAACAGGTTACAGTCCCTGACCAGCATATGGTCCTGAGAACTGAGGACTCGCTGTCCTACCTGAGTGGTGCGGTGGTTCAGTGAGCAGGACTTGAGGAGCGGGTATTATCAGATCCCTATGAGTAAGGGTGACAAAGAGAAGATGACATTCATATGTCCATTGGGATTCTTCCAGATCGAAAGAACGCCCCAGGGCATATCGGGAACCCCTGTGACTTTCCAGTGCATCACGGAGAAAAAGGTGAGGGATATGAACTTGCCTGAGGTATTGGTGCACCTGGATGATCTTATAGTGTTTGGGTTTACCTTGGAGGAACATGAAGTGAGGTTACTGAAGGTGCTAGGCTGCCTGAAACCTGAAGGGTTAAAACTTTCCCTGGACAAGTGCCAGTTCTGCTAGACGTCTGTCAGCTATGTTGGGCACACAGGCTCATGAGACGGAGTAGCTACAGATCCATCTTGTGGTGATGACATGTCTGAGGCCCCAGACTGTGGGAGCCTTGTGCTCATTCCTTGGATTCTGGGTGTACTATCGGAGGCTTGTGAAAGACTACTCTAAAGTGAGTCACCCTTTAAATTAGCTTCTGTGTGCTTACCCTTCCTTGTAGAAGAAAGGGAAGATGAAAGGATAGGATGGTAAAGATTATCTACCTCCTTCAGAGCCTTTTGGAGCAAGATGGGATGTAAAATGCCAGGAGGCCTTTCAGTTGCTGAAGGAGCTGCTGTTGAAAGTGTTTGTGCTGCCTTTTGCACACACCTGGTTGCCATATGTTTTGCATACAGATGCCAGCAGAGAGGGCTTAGGGGCATTCTATATCAGGATCAAGGCACAGGGTTGGGAGCTTCCACGTTTGTCAGCCAGAGTCTCTCCCCTCTGAGCGAAAATACCCCATGCACAAATTGGAGTTCCTGGCATTAAAATGGGCTGTGGTGGATAAACTAAGAGGCTATCTATATCGTGCCAAGTTTGAGGTGAGGACAGACAACAATCCATTAACCTATATCCTGACCTCCTCGAAATTGGATGCCACATGCCATTGGTGTCTGGTGACATCATCTGCCTATGATGTCAGCCTGAAGTATGGGGAGTCGGAGCATTGATGCTGATGCGTTGTCCCGATGTGCACATGAAGGGCTGGATGGGGACGGAGAATGGAAGAGTATTCCTGCACCTGGAGTCAAAGTCATCTGCCAGTTTTCCATCATGGGGAAGGCAGAGGGAAGGCAAGTGTAGAATGGAGCAGTAGATCATTTGGGAGCTTCTGATGGTGCCATTCGACAAGCTTACTGCAACCTGACTGCTCTCAAGACAAAGCAGGTGCCAGGATTCAGCCTTGGAGAAGTGCAGCCGCTCAGCGCGATGACGTGTGTATTGGTACTGTTTGGCCAGTGGTTATGAAACATGACCCAAGCAGACAAGATGAAACACTCTGCAGTGTCTCTACTACTGAGCAACTGGCCCAGACTGAAGTTGAGGAACCCGATTCTAACTGGGTCATGTCGCCTCCAGACCAACCTCGGCATTCACAGCTGCTTCAGCCGAAGAGGTTGTGTTGAAGTCACTTCATGATGATAGAAAACCTACAGCACAATACAGTCCCTTTGGCCTACAAAGTTGTGCCGAACATGTACTTACTTTAGAAGTTACCTAGGGTTACCCATAGCCCTCTATTTTTCAAAGCTCCATGTACCTGTCCAGGAGTCTTTTAAAGGACCCTATCGTATCCATCTCCACCACCGTCGCCGGCAGCCCATTCCACGCACTCACCGCTCTCTGCATATGCTTTTATGTTGTATTAGATTTCCCTTGTCAAGCATCATTGCATCATTCTCCCTTTATAATATTTCTTCTTCTTTGTGAGATATGTAACCTGTGCCTTCCAAATTACTTCCAGCAAGTGCAGCCATTGCTGTTTGCTGTCATCGCTGCTAGTGGCCCCTTCCAATCAGCTTTGGCCAGCTCCTATCATACCTCTATAATTCCCTTTACTCCGCTGTAATACTGATACACCTGACTTTAGCTTCACCGTCTCAAGTTGTAGGGTGAATTCTATAATATTATGATCCCTGGCTCCTGAGTGTTCCTTTACCTTAACCACTCTAATCAAATCGGGATCATTACACAACACCCAATCAAAATAACCTTACCCCTGGTTCGCTCAAACAGAAAATGTTCTGAAAAGCATATTATAGGCATTGTACAAATCCTTTTTCTTGGGATCCAGTAGCAACCTGTCTACCTGCATATTGAAATCCCCCATGACTATCATAACATTACTCTTCTTACATGCCTTTTCTATTTCCCATTGTAATTGGTAGCCCATATCCTGGCCACTGCTCAGAGGCTTGTGTATAACTTCCTTTAGTCATTTCACCCTTGCAGATTCTTAATTCTATCTACAAAGATTCTACATCTTCTGGTCATATGCTACCTCCTTCTAAGATTTGATTATATTTCTTACCAAGAGAGCCATGCCATCTATTCTGCCTACATGTGTGTCTTCACTACAACATATATCCTTAGATGTTAGGCTCCCATCTGTAATCTTCTTTCAGCCATGGCTTAGTGATGGCCACAACATCATACTTGCCAATCTCTAACTGTGCGACAAGATCATCTACCTTATTCCGTATACTGCATGCATTCAAATATAACACCTCCAGCCCTGTATTCATCACCTTTTTCAATTTTGTTCCCAAGTTGCACTGTAACTCATCCCACTGACTGCAATGTTGCTCTATCATCTGCCTGTGTTTGTTGACAATTTCACTACACACTGCATCTGATTGTATGCCAACTGCCCCGTCCTCAGTCCCACCTCTTCAGCTACCTTTTCCCTGCCAAATTAGTTTAAACCCTCCTCAACTGCCGTGGTGAACTTGCCCACAAGGATATTGCCCCCTCCCTTGGGTTTAGGTGTAATCATTCCCTTTGGAACAGATCATACCTTCCCCAGAGGAAATCCCAATGATCCAGAAATCTGAACCCCTGCCTCTGCACCAGTTCCTCAGCCACACATTCATCTGCCAAGTCATTTTATTCCTACCCTCACTGGAGCGTGGCATAGTCGAGGTCTCGTTTTTCAGCTTTATACTGTACTTAACTCCATGAATTCTCTCTTCAGAACCTACTTCCTTTTCCTTCCTATGTCATTGATGCCATTATGTACCAAGACTTCTGGCTGCTCCCCCTCCCCCTTTAGAATGCCGTGAACATGATCTGAGGCATCTTTGACCCTGGCGCCTGGGAGGCATTCCATCCATCCGGGTGTCTCTTTCCTGTTCAGAGAATCTCGTGTCTACTTCTCCAACTATGGAATCCCCCATCACTACTGCAATCCTCTCCTCCCCTCCCCCTTCCCTTCTGAGCCACAGCACCAGACTAAGTGACAGAGACCCATTCTATTACCACTGCAATAGTATCCAAAGTGGTCTATGTTTTGTTGAGAATGCCCACAGGGATACTCTGTATTGGTTATCCTTTACCTTTCTCTCTCCTGATAGTTACCCATGTAACTGTCTCACGTGGCTTAGGGGTGACTACCTCCCTGCAGGTCTTATCTATCACCTTCTCATTTACCCTCATGAGCTGAAGGTCATTGAGCTGCAGCTCCAGTTCCTTAACACTTTCTCTGAGGAGCTGCACCTCAGTGCACCTGGTGCAGATGTGGTTATCCGGGTGGCTGGAGGTCTCCTGGAATTCTCACCTCTCACACAAAGAACACAACACAGCTCCTGGATTCATCGTCACTGCACTAACTGTGCACTAACAGATGAAGAATGAAAAAGAAACTTACCTTGCCTAAGCCTGTTTTCACTCAAGCATGTTGAGCCAAAGCTTACCCTCTCTAACAGTAGTCCATTCACACAATTGCTGCTCCACTTGTCCCTACCTTATTTTTATATGCCCTTGCTAATGCATCGTGATTCGATTGGGCCACCGGAAAAAAGTCAAAAGCCTGTGAACACTACTTTTTAAAATGCTTGCTCCTACCTGTGTGGAGCCTCCTCTGTCCATAAGATTGGGCTGCCAGGAAAAGTGTATATAACAAGATTTGATGCCTGAGTTTCCTGAGGAGGTCTGAAGGCACATGGCTAATATTCCATTGAAAACAATGAGTTGTAAGGAATGACCTAAAGTGGAAAAAAACGATACAGATTGGGAGGTTGTAACATTGAATCTGGTTTGTGAGTCTGAGGCAGAAAACACTGACTGCAAATAAGTATATTAATCATTTGTTTACACGGAGTAAAAAATCAGTCAAACGTTCATGCTTCTCAACTAACAGAAAGTACAAAGTTAAATATTCAACATACGTTCAACCAACATATTTAATTAAAAGTGCATGCGGAACATACCTGCCCAGTAACTATGTGCACCACTTGGAGGCATTTGAAAATAAAAAGGATGTTGACATGACAATCGAACACTGGTGAAGAACTGATTGGTCATAATACTGTTACGTCTGTAGCCCCCTCCTTTGTGAGAATCGCCAGATCACTGTTGGGTTGAGTCAAAAGGGGGCTCAAGACATGAGGGGGAGACGTGCAGGATGTCACGTTTCTCCCCTCCATAGCGATGTAAAGCTACGGGACATGGCCATTGTCTCTTGGAGACAGATTTGTGGATTGAGATGCTCTGCTACGTGAACGCCCTCAGGCAAAGTGGGCTGGTTGAGGGAGAGATTGCATCACCCTCCAACCTGATTGACATCTACGACCCTGCGAGTCAGAATAAAAGAGGGGCTGTAGGAACAACCCCTCAGACACACCAGAAGAAACGTTAAGTGACCACGTAACAGCAGACGGTCATCAGAAACCAAGCCACGTGCGTTCAATTCCGTGGCTGGAATTGGTGGCTGAAACGACCGAAAACTGCTTTTTAGCTAACAACGGGGAAACCCGCTCCCCTGACTCAACGGATTGGCATCATAAAAGACTTGGGCAAGTTTAAATGCCTCCCTCTCTTAAACCCAAAACGCTGCAGCCTGAATGAGCTAATGACTTTTATATTTCCATCGGACAATACACTATCCCCTAGACAACGATAGAGTTACGTTTTATTGGTTATGATCATACCTGTGCTTTAGATTTAGTATTGACGACGTATATTATCTGTATGTTTGCATTAATCTTATTTTTGTGCCCCGTTATCAATAAATACTTTTAAAAATAGTACCATCAGACTTCAACGGACCTCTCTATCTTTGCTGGTAAGTGATCCAGTTAAGGGAACTCGTAACAATACAAATTAGGATAGAAGTTATTTGCTGACCATTTTGTGTAGAAAAGGATGAGGGAGGCCAGCGAAGAATCTCTTATAAGAGACAATTATCAAGGTTGCAGAGACGCAATAAGAGTTTCAGCAATAGATTAGCTATGGCAGAGATAGAATAGTCTTAGCTGTGGTGCAGTTATGCAATTCTGGCATTCATAATGGGGTTAAAAATACCTGATCACAATTATTTTCTTCTACAGTTTATTGGCTTTAAAATAACCATATAACAATTACAGCATGGAAACAGGCCATCTCAGCCTTTCTAGTCCATGCTGAAAGCTTACTCTCACCTAGTCCCACTGACCCACACTCAGCCCATAACCCTCCATTCCTTTCCTGTCCATGTACCTATCCAATTTTACTTTAAATGACAATACTGAACCTGCCTCTACCACCTCTTCTGGAAGCTTGTTCCACACAGCTACCACAGCTACAGCTACAGCTACAGCTACAGCTCTGAAATTCCCCCTCGTGTTACCCTTAAACTTTTGCCCCCTAACTCTCAACTCATGTCCTCTTGTTTGAATCTTCCCTACTCTCAATGGAAAAGGCCTATTCACGTCAACTTTATCTATCCCCCTCATAATTTTAAATACCTCTATCAAGTCTCCCCTCAACCTTCTACGCTCCAAAGAATAAGGACCTAACTTGTTCAACCTTTCCCTGTAACTTAAAGTAAAATAGTATTTTGTATCCTCAAAGCTAACTTTGAAGTCCTTTAAATATTACAAATTTCGATTGCAAAACTTTCAATGTTGTTGGCTTTCCCTATTGAACAACACAACTTCTCTATATCAATATGTGCTACTCTATGGATATTTAGCTGGGTCTTGCAGTTGCTAGCACTCATAGTTGTGACCTTGCAGGCAGCTCTTAAAGTGCTATTTCACCATCGCAGTTACACTCTCCCAATTAATCTCAAAGCCTGCTGCTTTAAAGAAAGGATAACACATGACAGAAGACAAAGGGGTAGGTCTGAGAGACCTGCACAGACTGGTAAAGAATAGTTTCACTTTTGTTTGTATTATTGTGCGGTGAGGAGTGACTTGAGTGGTTATCTTGCCGCTAATTTTCTCTTTCTTACTCATGCAGTGAGTATGGTAGAAAAGTGCATTGCAATTACTCACCCTGACAACAACTCCCAAAACCAAGATTGAAAAGGGCCTCAAGGGTACAAGGGAAAGCAAGACACTATTCTGTCCTGGAAATATATATCACTAATCCTTCATCATCATTGGGCTTAATTTTTTCAGACCCTCTACTCAAATATGATGTGGGAATTCTTTCATCAGAAAGACTGCAATGGCTTGAGATTGTGACTGTTACATCATCATATGGGCATTAAAGGATGCACAATTAGTGAAACACAGAGCCTTAAGACCCTCTCCCCCACTCCTGACTATCCTGCAGTTGAATGTAGTCATTGAAAAATTAAATTAAGGATCTCCGAGCAAGACTGTTGTGTACTTTGCTTTACAGAAACATGACTCACCACTGCTATTTTGGACACAGGGCTGCATCCCGAGCGCTTCACCATACACTACAAAGACAGGACAGCTGGGTCCTTTAAAGTTAGAAAAGGTGGAGTATGCTTCCTGATTAACTCATCATGGTTTCAATCCTACTCACCTGACCTGGAACATCTAGCAGCTCAGTGTCATTCATTTTATCTGCCAAGGGAGTTTTCCACTATCATCCTGGAGCAGCGTGCATTCCACCTCTGACCAGCATCAGACAGCCACTGGGGGAGCTGAGCTGAAAGAGCTCACCCTGATGATGCCTTGTCTATCTTTGTGGGGGATTTCAACCAGGCCAACTTGAATGAATTTTTGAACAACTACCACCAAAGTACTAGTTGTGAAGCCGACTCTGAAGCCACTATCAAAAATGCATACCGTGCCATCCCATGTCCTCAATTGGCCGTACTTCTATTCCCAGCATACAGGCAGAGACTAAAGACCATAGCTCCAGTAGCGAGGACCAAGAAGGTCTTGTCAAGTGAGGCAGAGAGCGATTAAAGGGCAGAATGAGCAATTTCAAGTTCCTGGGTGTCAACATCGCTGAAGATCTACCCTGGGCCCAACATATTTATGCAATTACAGTGAAGGCATGATAGTCGCTATATTTAATTAGGAGTTTGGGGAGACTTGGTATAACACTAAAGACTCTTGTAAGTTTTTACAGATGTGTCTTGGAGAGCATTCTAACTGGTTGCATCATCGTCTGGTATGGAGGGGCCACTACATAGGATTGGAAAAAACTACATAATGTTGCAAACTCAGCCAGCTGCATCATAGCACTTGTCTTCCCATGAGATATTTTTAAAAGCAATGCCTCATAAATGCTTCGTATTGTTGGGAGTGGGCTAGTGGTGAGAGTAGGTGTGTCAGGCTTTGGCTCAAAGGAGGCCTCAGCTCGGAAGAGCCATTGGCTCCAGGTAAATTTCTGTTAAGGTTCCCTTTTTCTCTCTCTGTTGCTGTACTTAGTGTAGTAAATGGCCGTTGTGTGTTCTTCATGCCAGATGTTGGAGTCCTGGGAGACCCAGACTCTTCCAAGGAATTACATCTGCATGAGGTGCATCCAGCTGCAGCTCCTTGAAGACCGTGTTAGGGATCTGGACAACAGCTGAATGACCTTGGGCTTGTATAGCAGAGTGATGAGATAATCGATCAGAGTTACAGGGAAGTAGTCACTCCAAAGCTGCAGGAGGCGAACAGCTGGGTGACTGTCAGAAGAAATGGGAATGTGAATAGGCAGTTAGCGCAGAGCACCCTGTGGCCATTCCCCTTAAAAATAAGTATACCATTTTGGATACTTTTGTGGAGGATGACTGCCCGGGGGAATGCTACAAAGCCTGGGTTACTGGCACTGAGCATGGGTCCATGGTGCAGAAGGGAAAGAGAGAGAAGAAGGGAGCAATAGAGATAGGAGACTCAACAGAGGAAGAGGCAGAAGATTCTGTGGATGTGAGTGGGACATCCACATGCTATGTTGCCGCCCAGGTGCCAGGGTCAGGAGCATCTCAGATCGTGTCCACAGCATTTTAGAGAGGGAGGGAGAGCAGCCGGATGCCTTGGTACATATTGGTACCAATGACTTGGGAAGGAAAAGCATTGAGGTCCTGAAGAGTGAATTTAGAGAGTTAGGCAGAAACCTGAGAAGCAGTTTCTCCAGAATAGTGATTTCTGGATTGCTATCTGTGCCACGTGCTAGTGAGAGTAGAAACAGGATGACTTGGCAGATAAATGCATGGCTGAGAAGCTGGTGCAGGGGGCAGGACTACAGGTTCTTGGGTCATTGGGATCTCTACTGGGGGAGGTATGACCTGTACAAAAGTGAACGGTTGCACCTGAACCCGAGGGGAGAGTTGTTGGGGAGGGTTAAAACTAATTTGGCAGTGGGTGGATGAGGGGACTCAGGATAGGATGGATGAAAAAAAAACAAAGATAGTGCGCAGTCAGACTGCCAGGAAGGGTAGGCAAATGATAGGACAAAACTCAGTTGGGAACCGAATGTCCAAGGTTACATGTTGTATGAGAAGGATAGGAAGGTAGGCAGAGGGGCTGTCGTGGCTCTGCTAGTAAAGAATGACATCAAATCAGTAGAAAGTTGTGACATAGGATCAGAAGATGTTGAATCCTTTGTGGGTTGAGCTAAGAAACTGCAAGGGTAAAAGGACTCTGATGGCAGTTATATACAGGCCTCCCAACAGTAGCTGGGGTATGGACCCCAGATTACAACGGGAAATAGAAAAGGTATGTCAAAAGGGCAATGTTATGATAGTCATGAGAGATTTTAACATGCAGGTTGATTGGGAAAATCAGGTCGGTAATGGATCTCAAGAGAGTGAGTTTGTTGAATGCCTGAGAGATGGCTTTTTAGAGCAGTTTGTCTTTGAGCCTACTAGGGGATCTGCTGGACTGGATTGGGTATTATGCAATGAACCAGAGGTGATTAGAGAACTTAATGTAAAAGAGTCAGTGATCACAATTTGATTGAGTTCAACTTGAAATTTGATAGGGTGGAAGTAAAGTCTGACATAGCAGTATTTCAGTTGAAGGAAATTACAGTGGTATGAGAACGCAGTTGGCCAAAGTAAATTGGACGCAGCTGCTGCCAGGAATGACAGCAGAGCAGTAATGGTGTGAGTTTCTGGGAAAAATGAGGAAAGTGCAGGATAAATGTATTCCAAAAACAAAGAAATATTCAAATGGCAAAATAGTACAACCATTGGTGATGAGGGAAGTTAAAGCCAATGTAAAAACAAAAGAGAGGATGTACAACAATGCAATAATTAGCAGGAAGATAGAAGATTGGGAAGCTTTTAAAAACCTACAGAGAGAAACTAAAAGAATCTTAGAAGGAAAAAGATGAAATATGAAAGCAAGCTAGCAAACAATATCAAAGAGGACAGTGAAAGTTTTTGCAAGTATGTAACAAAAAGAGATGAGAGTGGATATAGGACTGCTGGAAAATGCGGCCAGAGAAGTAATAATGGGGGACAAAGAGATGGCAGATGAACTAAGTGAGTATTTTGCATTAGTTTTCACTGTGGAAGACACTAGCAGTGTGTCAGATGTTGCCATGTGTGAAGGAAAATAAGTGAGTGCAGTTACTATTACAAGAGAGGAGATGCTCAAAAAGATGAAAGACCTCAGGGTATATAAGTCACCCGGACCAGATGATCTGCACCATAAAGTTCCGAAAGAAGTAGCATTAGAGATTGTAGAGGCATTTTCAATGATCTTTCTAAAAATCACTGGAATCTGTCCTGATGCCAGAGGACTGGAAAATTGCAAAAGTCACTCCACTCTTTAAGAAAGGAGGAAGGCAGCAAAAAGGAAATTATAGACAAGTTATCCTGAACTCAGTAGTTGGGAAGATGTTGGAGTCAATTGCTGGGGATGAGATTACGGAGTACTTGGTAACACAGGACAAGAGAGGACAAAGTCAGCATGGTTTCCTTAAGGGAAAATCTTGCCTGACAAAACTGTTGGAATCCTTTGAGGAGATTGAATTGAATTGAATTAAATTGAATTGACTTCATCACCTATATCTTTCACACACGAGAGTTGTAAAAATTTTTGCATTACGTATCCATCTAAATGTGCAATGTGCAATCATAGTAATGTATAATAGAACATAGAACATAGAATAGTACAGACATTATAGGCCCTTCAGCTCACAATGTTGTGCCAACCCTCAAACCCTGCCTCCCATATAATCCCCCACTTTAAATTCCCCCATATACCTGCCTAGTAGTCTCTTAAATTTCACTAGTGTATCTGCCTCTACCATGGACTCAGGCAGTGCATTCCATGCACCAACCACTCTCTGAGTGAAAATTCCTCTAATATCCCCCTTGAACTTCCCACCCCTTAACTTAAAGCCATGTCCTCTTGTATTGAGCAGTGGTGCCCTGGGGAAGAGGCACTGGCTGTCCACTCTATCTATTCCTCTTAATATCTTGTATGATAATTTATAATAAATAGAACAGTCAATGTAATATAGAGTACACTCAAATCAGCGTGAGTTCATCATTCTGATAGCCTGGTGGAAGAAGCTGTCCCAGAGTCTGTTGGTTTTGGCTATTACGGTCCGGTACCACTTCCTGGATGATAGCTGCTGGAATAGATTGTGGTTGGGAGGGCTTGGGTCCCCAATGATCCTACGGGCCCTTTTTACACACCTGTCCTTGTAGATGTCCTGAATCATGGGAAGTTCACAACTACAGATATGCTGGGCTGTCCACACTACTCTCTGCAGTGCCCTGTGATTAAGTGGGGTACAGTTCCCATACTAGTTAGTGATGCATCCAGTCAGGATGCTCTCAATAGTGCCCCTGTAGAAAGTTCTTAAGATTTGGGGGCCCATACCAAACTTCCTCAACCATCTGAGGTGAAAGAGGCGCTGTTGTGCCTTTTGGCACCACACAGCTGATGTGCACAGAGCACCTAATGTCCTCGGCGATGTGGATGCTGAGGAACTTGAAGCTGGTTACCTTCTCAACCCCAGATCCATTGACGTCAATAGGGGTTAGCCCGTCTCATTCCTACTATAATCCACAACCAGCTCCTTTGATTTTGCAACATTGAGGGTAAGGTTGTTTTCTCGACACCACTCTGTCAGAGAGATGACTTCTTCCCTGTAGGCCAGCTCGTTATTGTTTGACAAAAGGCCAATCAATGTAATGACATCGGCAAACTTAATTTGTAGATTGGAGCTGTGGGTGGCGATACAGTCATGGGCATACAGGGGTAAAGGAGGGGACTCAGTACACAGCCCTGAGGGGCTCCTGTATTGAGAGTCAGAGGGTTGGAGGTGAGGAAGCCCACTCTTACAACCTGCTGGCGATCTGACAGGAAGTTCAGGACGCAGCTGCACAAAGCAGGGTGAAGGCCGAGGTCTCTGAGCTTCTTGTCGAGCCTGGATGGAATTATGGTGTTGAATGCTGAACTGTAGTCCAAAAACAGCTTTCTCACATAAGCATCCTTCTTCTCCAGATGTGTAAGGATGGTGTGTAGAGCAGTGGCTATTGCGTCATCTGTTGATCAGTTATGTCGGTAGGTGAAATGTAGTGGGTCTAGTTTGGATGGTATCAAACTGCAGATGTAATCCTTGACCAGCCTCTCAAAGCATTTGCTTATTATTGAGGTGAGTGCTACAGGACGCCAGTCGTTCAGGCATGTTACCTTGGTCTTTTTTGGTAATTTGAAGCAGGAGGGCACTCTACACTGGGAGAGGGAGAGATAAAAAATGTCTGTAAACACACCTGCCAGTTATGCTGTGCACATCCTGAGTACTCACCCTGGGATGCCTCCTGGACCCGCAGCCTTGTGACTGTCCACTTGTTGGAAATGTCTGTGTTCTTCTGCCTCAGAGAGGACCAGGTTACAGGATGTAGTGGTGGCAAGCAGGATAGATAAAGGGGATGTAGTGGCTGTTATTTGTTTGGACTTTCAGAAGGCCTTTGCAAAGGTGCCATACATGAGGCTGTTTACCAAGTTAAAATCCCATAGTATTACAGGAAAGTTACTAGCATGGTTAGAGCATTGGCTAATTGGTAGGAGGCAGAGAGTGGGAATAAAAGGATCCTTTTCTGGTCAGCTGCCAGTGGCTAGTGGTGTTCAGAAGGGATCAGTGTTGGGACTACTTCTTATTATGCTGTATATCAATAATTTAGATGATGGAACAAATGGCATTATTACCAAGTTTGCAGATGATATGAAGATTGGTGGAGGGGCAGGTAGTGTTGAGGAAACAAGTGAGCTGTGGAAGGACTTAGACAGGTTAGGGGAATTGGCAAGAATGTGCCATAGGAAATATAATGTTGGAAAATGCCTGATCATGCAATTTTGTAGTAGAACCAAACATGCCGACAACTCTCTATATGGGGAGAAAATCAAAAAATCAGAGATGAAAAGGGTCTTGGGAGTCCTTGTGCAGAACACCCTAAAGGTTAACTTGCAGGTTGAGTCAGTGATGATGAAGGCAAATGCAATGTTAGCATTCATTTCAAGAGGTCTTGAATCCAAGAGCAGAGATGTGTTGCTGAGTCTTTACAAGGTACTGGTGAGACCTCACCTTGAGTATTGTGAACAGTTTTGGGCTCTTTATCTAAAAAAAATGTGCTGGCATTGGAGAGGGTCCAGAGGCTGTTCACAAGGATGATTCAGGGAATGGAAGGGTTATCATATGAGGAACATTTGATGGCTCTGGGTCTGTACTTACTGGAACTTAGAAGGATGATGGAGGATCTCATTGAAACCTTTCAAATGTTAAACATCCTAAACAAAGTGGATGTGGAAAGGATGTTTCCCATGGGGAGCAGTCTAGGACAAAAGGGCACAACCTCAGGATAGAGGGGTGTCCATTTAAAACAGAGATGCGGAAAAATTTCTTTGGTTAGAGGGTGGTGAATCTTTTGGAATTTGTTTCCACAGGCAGCTATGGAGCCAGGTCATTGGATGTATTTAAGGTGGAGATTAATAGGTTCTTGATTGGAAGTGGCATCAAAGATGACAGAGAGAAAGCCAGGGAATGGGGTTGAGGAGGTGAAAAATAGTCAGCCATGATTAAATGGCTGAGCACATTCGAAGGGGCAAATAGCCTAATTCTGCTCTTATGTCTTCTGGTCTTATGGTCTTATAAAGGCAGCATCCATTATTAAGTAACCCCATCACCCAGGACATGACTTTTTGTCATTGCTTCCATCAAGGAGGAGGTAATGGAGCCTGAAGACATACACTTAGCATTTTAAAAATAGTTTCTTCCTCTTTGCCATCAGATTTCTGAATGCACAATGAACCCTTGTACACTACCTCATTTTTTTCATTTTTGTACAACTTATTTAATTATTTAAAATATATTTATTTTACAGTAACATATACTTTATATTACTATGCATTGTAATGTACTGCTGCCACAAAACAACAAATTTCACAACATTTGCCAATGATATTAAACAAGGTTCTGATTCTGATTAATGCAAGCCTTGCCAGTAAAGCCCAGGTTTTAAAATGGCTGAAAATAATTTAAAAATTATTGAGTGCTCCTCTCAGTCAGCTGAACATACCTGGGAATAGATCATAGGGAGACCTTGCACAATATTCATCAGAGACCGATATAATTGCACACAAGGGAATGAAAGCATGAGTAGGCTACCAGGCTCCTCAAACTTGTCCTGAATTTAGTATGATCATGTCTGCTCTGTTCCAAGTCTCAGCTTCTCAGGATCTGATTCACATTTGGCACAGTTTTAAATCTATTCAATATATGTGTACTGCCATTAATTAATTAATTAATTCCTGCTTCTATATCATGTATTGTATTGAACTGTTGCTAAGTTAACAAATTTCATGACACCTGCTGCTGTTAATAAATCTGGTTCTCATTCTGATGACAACTGTTCTGCATGTTACTGCAAGAAACTGCGAAGTTTTGCAACAGCAGCAGTACAATACATGATATATACAAAGTACATATATATATATATATATATAGCTATAAGTTACAATAAGAAATATATTTTAAAAAGTAGTTAAAAAGAGAGAAAAATAGTGAGGTGATGTTCTTGTTTCATGGACCATTCAGAAAATATATTGGCAGAAGAGAAGCAGCTGTTCCTGAAACATTGAGCGTCTGACTTCAGACTCCTGTACCTCCTCCCTGAAAGTAGTAATGAGAATTGAGCATTCTAATACAATGAACATAAATTAAAATAATATCTTCAATACTTTGTATAACATCTTGCACATAATGGTTTTACTTATTTCACATGGGTCATTAGTTTAATTTAAAGAAATATTTAAAAGTTTTGTGTAATGCTGGTTGTTAAGTCCTAACTATTTTCCCTTACACTCTCAAAATTAGGACATTGGTGTAGAGCACTGTTGGGTATTTATTAAACATAGCCAATAGACAAAGGCAAATACTGAAAATCAACATTCAATAAATCACCATTAAGGCCCCAGAGAATAAATAGCCCTAGGAGCAATGTAAAGCAAACATTTACAGACATTAGCATACCCTGTAAATGTCCAAATTAGTCATCTTTTACCTACAGGTATTGTAATGCCAACCAGATTATCCTCCAGTTCCACGGTATAAATAACCCCAAACTTTATTTAAAGCCTTATTTGTCTTATTTAAAGCAAATGGCATTTCATCCTGTAAACATTCTGGATAGTTATTATTCACTGTCATGCAGTAAATATCATAACAGATACGGTCAAAATAGCATTGTTCAGTGTATTCAAACTTAAGAACAAATAAGATCAGAAATAGAGTCTGCTCAGCCATTCATAGACTATTTCTATTTTACGTCGCTTATCTGTCCTCTCTCCATATCACTTGATTTCTCTAATATTCAAAGATCTATTATTCTCAGTTTTGAATGAGCCTCCACAAGTTGCAGATGGTGACAGGGAGGCATACAGGAGTGAAACAGGTCATCGAGTTGAGTGATGTCGCAACAATGACCTGACATGCAGCATCAGCCAAAGGAAGGAATTGATTGTGGATTTCAGGAAGGTGAGGTTGGGAGAACAGGCACCACTCCTCACTGAGGAGTCTGTCATAGAAAGGGTGAGTACATTCCTTTGTGTTGACATTTTGGATGATCTATCCTGGGCCCAACACATTGGTGCAAACATAAAGAAGGAATCCAGTGGTTTTACTTTCTTAGGAGTTTAAGGACAGTTGGTTCTTCACTAAAGACTCTTGTATATTTTTATAGATATATGATGGATAGCTTTCTGACTGAAAGTCTGCTATAGAGCCTCGAAATAGCAGGCTTGCAGGGAATGTAGACTCAGTCCATTCCATCACAGGTCTCCACCATCAAGAGCATCTTCAAGTGATGGTACTTCTAGAAGGTGGTAAAGACGCATTCTTTGCCTGGAAGCAACTTGCATCTCTTCAGGAAGAGCAATATGCATAGATCTGTTTATTGTCAACGTATTTTTATAATGGGATTAGAATGGGCCCTTTGCCCCGCGATATTAAAATATGTTATAATGAAAATAGTATGTTTTTGCTGTTAATAGTTCCTTGTAATTATAGTCACTGTATTTCTCTTGCTCACTCCTCCAGTATTTCACTTTGTTATGAATAGTTTTCAACAGACAAGTAAAATTTAATCTTGTTATGCCTGGAAACTTTTCCCTATCAGAGGAAGATAAAACGAAGGACATAGATTTAGGGTAACGAGTTAGAGATTTAGAGGGGAATTAAAGGGGATCTTCTTCACTGAGAAAATGATTAGTACCTGAACGCCACTCCAAGAGGGAAAATTTGAATCTGGGTCATTAACAGTGTAGGAAAAGGACTTAGATGAACATTAGCATGAGAGGACTGCTGACTAAGTGCTGGGAGATGGGATTAACATGGAAGAGTGTCTAACTGGATTGCATGGATGAATTGCGCCAAGCGAACATCTGCACTGCATACTTCATCTTCCTTGTGTCCTCCATCTTCTCTCATTTTGTACCAGCTCACTAAACTCACTGTCTACTACACCTCTCAATGCTTACTAAATTCTTCACATTCCAAGTGCTCTATAGTGAGTCCATCCACAAGTCCATCAGCTCTAAGTGGTCTGCCAGGAGCTGCAGCTAGATGTACTGTACTTCTCCAGGTGTGGTCATCCTGGACAATAGAGGTGCTGATGGAAACTCATTCTTTGACCTCAACCACTTTGACGTCAACACAGGTCTTCTCAAAATGGTAGGTCCTTGAAGGCTGCTCTGGCTAGAGCTTGCTTCTTTTTTACATGTTACCATTAGGTTAAGAGAAACTCACTTCAGTTAAAAGATATAAAGTATCTTCTTTGGTTAGAAGAGTGATGAATGTAATTGTGTGATTCAAAGCGAACTGTGATGTATGGTAGGGACATACATCCTAATGTCAAGATAGTGGGATTTGTGTCTCTGAAAGCTCTCTCTGAAGTCTTCTGTGGTAGTCTAAAGTCTTCCATTCATAACCTGTTTCCAGTAGTATTTTAAATATATATCCATTAAATAATTTCCTCACATTCTGCAGAGGTATATTTCATAAGGATTTTCTCTGTAACTCTTAAAGAAAGGGGGAAGGCTAGGCTGTCCTCAGTGGTTGGGAAGATGTTAGAATTAACTGTTAAGGATGGTGATGCAGGGCAAGAGAGGACAAAGTCAGCATGGTTTCCTTAAGGAAAACCATCTTGCCCGATGAACCTGTTGAAATTCTTTGAGGAGACTATATATAGGATAAATAAAGAGGATTCAGTGGATGTTGTGTATTTAGACTTTCAGAAGGCCTTTGACAAAGTGCCACACATGAGGCTGCTTACCTAGTTAAGAGCCCATAGTAATACAGGAAAGTTACCGGCATGGTTGGACCATTGGCTGAGTGGTAGGAAGCAGCAAATCAGAATAAAAGGATCCTTTTCTGATTGGCTGCCAGGGACTAGTGGTGCTCCACAGGGGTCGGTGTTGGGGCTGCTTCTTTTTATGCTGTATATCAATGATTTAGATGATGGAATAGATAGCTTTGTTGACATGTTTGCAGTTGATACAAAGATTGGTGGAGGGGCAGGTAGTATTGAGGAAACAGGTAGGCTGCAGTAGCACTTGACAGATTAGGAGAATAGGCTAGAGAGTGACAGATGAAATACAATGTTGGAAAACAAGAGGACAAGAGGACACAGCTTTGGGAGAGAGGGACATCCATTACGTCCTTTGAACACATAAACTGGTCATCACTCTTCCTTATTTGCATTATGTAATTATTTGTTATTTTGTGACTTACTTTAATTCTTATGGCTCGCATGGTACTGCTGCCTTAAAATAACAAATTTCATAAAATGTGTTAGTAATAATGAACCTCTTCCTGATTCTGATTCTGAGGCAATTTCTTTCCTCTCACTGATGCTACATGAGCCACTGAGTCCCTGCCGCAGATTGCTTATTGCTCCAGATTCAAGCACCTACAATCTCTTGTGCTTTCCATATCAAATTACTGTGCAGTATGTGATAAGTGCTGCGTGATTTGCTGAGGGAGGAGTGCAAGGTTGAAGAAATGACATCCATATCAACTAAGGTTGTTGCATCCTGCATGATTGGTGTTGAAACTAATTTAAAATTATTACTGGTTCAGTTGCTTTCATTTATGTTGAATGTACTGAAAACGATCCGTATCAAAGGTTCATTTATTATCAAAGCATACAACTCTGTAATTCTTATTCTCCAGATGGCTGTGAAACCAAGAAAGAAAAGATTGGCGACACAATAAACAACCACTCAAATCACTCCTCACCTCACAAGAATTCAAACAAAAATGAAACTGGCACATTGAAACTCAAATCCCCCTCACCTGCACACAAAAAAAACATGAGAAAGATCAGCCTTAAAAACACAATGTAAAAAACTATAAGATTGGAAATTAAGTCTATTGTCCAAGTCCGTATCCAAAATGCAGAAAAATTGGGTAAGATTCTTCAGGCACAGTGGCTGTCCAGTCCTTCGCCAGCAGCGAGCGATCCCATCAGCAATCAAAAGGCACTCTCCTCTCTCGAGGTTCCCAATGATCAAACTGCCTATCCTTCCTCACAGTCTCTCTAAACATTGCATCTACCTTTACACCAAATACTCCATGCTCTGTTCTATGTCATTGGTTTCCATTCCCCTACCAACAGCTCTAGCAATCATAGACCATTTCAGAAGGATTCAATGATATCCCTCCTCATTCTTCGAAACTCAATGAGCACAGCCCCAGAGTGATGAAGCGCTCCTCATATGTTAACCCTTTAATTCCTGGAATCACTCTTTTGACTCTCCTCTGGACCCTATCCAATGTCAGCATATTTTTCTTCGATTAGGAGGCCGGATCTGCTCACAATACCCCAAGTGCAGTGTGACCAATGTCTTATAAGGCCTCAGAATTACATCGTTGCTTTTGTGTTTTTGTCCTCTTGAAATGAATATTAACACTGCATTTACCTTCCTCACCACCGGCTTATCCTGAAAGTTAATATTTAGGGAATCCTGCACAAGATTCCCAAGTCCCTTTGTATAACTGATTTTTGAATTTTCTTCCCTCTAAAAAATAGTTCATGCCTTTAATCCCTCTACCAAAGTGCGTGACCATACATTTCACTACACTATATTACATATGCCACTTTTCTAATCTGTCTAAATCCTTCTGCAGACCTCCTACTTCCTCAACACTACCTGCTTCTTTACCTAACTGCAAACTTGGATACAAAGCCATCAATTCAATCACCCAAATCATTGACATATATAACATAAAAAGAAGCAGTCCCAACACCCACCCCTGCTGAGCACAACTAGTCACTGGCAGCCAACCCGTAAAGACCTCGTTTATTCCCATTCTTTCCCTCTAGCCAGTCTGCCAATCTTCAATCCATGCTACTATCTGACGTGCAATACCGAGAACTCTTATCTTGCTAAGCAGCCTCATGTGCTGCACTATATCAAATGTTTTCTGACAATCCAAGTACACAACATCCACTGACTCCTTTGTCTATCCTGCCTGTTATTTCCTCTGAATTCCAACAGATTTGTCAGGCAAAATAAATACTGACTTTGGTCTATTTTATCATGTGCTCACCCCAAAAATGTATCTTAATAATGGCCCCAACATCTTCCCAACCACTGAAGTCAGGCTAACTGGCCTATAATTTCCTTCCTTCTGCCTCCCTCCCTTAAAGAGTAGAATGACCCTTTAACTTCCAGTCCTCCAAAACCATTCCAGGATCTCATAATTCTTGAAAGATGCTTCCATAGTCTGTGCAGTAAACTGATTCAGTACCCTGAGCTGCAGTCCATCTGGTTCAGAGGACTTATCTATCTTCAGTCCTTACAGCTTCACTCACTTTGGAGCAGCTTTCCTTATAGCAAATGCACTCACTTTGGCCTCTTTTTCACTCTTGAATTTCTGGCATTGTGTTGGTGAATTCCACGAAGAAGACCGATATCAACAATTTATTAAGCTCATCTGCCATTTCCTTGACTCCCATTACTACCACCCCAGCAACATTTTCCAGTGGTCCGATACCAATTCTTGACTCTCTTTTATATATCTGAATAACCTTTTGGCATGGCATGGTTTTTGTAAAGTGAAAAGGAAATCATGCCTGTCAAATCTGTTAGAATAGTTTGAGGAAATAGCAAGCAGGAGATTTAGATTTTCAGAAGGCATTTGATAAGGTGCCTCACATGAAGCTACTTAATAATATAAAATCCAATGGTGTTAAAGGAAAAATACTGGCATGGATAGAGGAATGGCTGACAGGCAGGAGGCAGTGGGTGGGAATAAAGAGGGCCTTTTCTTGTTGGCTGCCACTGACTGGTGGTGTTCCTCAGGGGTCAGTATTGTGACTGCTACTTTTCACTTTGTTTGTCAATGATTTAGATAGTGGAATTGATGGCTGTGTGGCAAATTTTTTGCATGATTTGAAGTTAGGTGGAGGGGTATATAGTGTTGATGAAGCAAGGCGATTGCAGCAGAACTAGGACAAATTGGAAGACTGGGCAAAAAAGTGGCAGGTGGAATACAGTGTTGACAAATGTATGATCACACATTTTGGTAAACGGAAAAATAGTGTAGGCTATTATCTAAATGTGGAGAAAATTCGAACATCAGAGGTGCAAGACTCCCAGAAGGTTAATTTACAGATTGAGTCTGTAGTAAAGAAGGCAAATATAATGTTGGCATTTATATCAAGTGGAATAGAATATAAAAGCAAGGAGATAACGCAGAAGCTTTATAAGACACTGGTTAGGCTGCACTTGGAGTATTGATAACAGTTTTGGGCCTCAGCTATTAAAAAGGATGTATTGATATTGGAGAGAGCCCAGAGGAGGCTCACAAAGATGATTCTGGGAATGGAAGGGTTTACATATGAGGAACGTTTGGTAATGTTGGGCCTGTACTCACTGGAACTTAGAAAAATGCGTGTCGATCTCATTGAAACATACCGAACGATGAAAGAACTAGATAAGGTGGATGTGTGGTGTTTCCTCTAGTGCAGGAAGAGAAGTAAGAAGGTATTTTTTCAGCCAAAATGTGGTGAATCTGTGGAACGCTCTGCCACCAACTGTGGTGGAGATCAAGTCTGTGGATATATTCAAAGCAGAACTTGACAAGTTCCTGATTGGTTGGGGAATCAAGGGATATCGTGAGAGGACAGGTGAATGGGATTGAATGGGATCAGGGATCAGCCATGATGAGATGGCGAAGAGGACTTGATGAGCTGAATGGCCTAATTCTGCTCATATGTCATCTGGTCTAGGAAAGCATCTCTGCGTTTTGGAGTTTGAAAGCACTGACTCCCTTAGTGTGTCTCCTCTCACCATTAGATCCCAGAAAATCTTTCACAGATGCCAAAATTACATCTGCTCTGCAGGTGACCACAGGAAACAGCAGAGTTGACAGAGCTCAGCACATCACGGAAGCCAGTCTCTCCTCAATGGATTCTGTCTATACTTCGTACTGCCTCAGTAAAGCAGCCAGACGAATGATTGTTAATGTGTAGTGATGTGTATTCTGGTGATATCTCATCGGAATAGTAGGCTGGAAAGATCACTGAAGATTTCTAGTGCGATTTTTGCTATTAGCTAAACTACTAGTGTGAGATTAGCTAGAGTTCGTTTTTTCTGTGAATCCAACCTATCAGCAACATTACAATGCATGGAGAATAATGATGAGAAGACCATTTCCAATAAATATGATTGGAAATACGTCTAGGGCAAATATGATTTAGGTAAATCTGATGCATAAACGTTTGAATGCTACTTTATAGGATATTGAGTTTATCTATTGTATGAACACTGACACACCCATGCAAACTTACTGTTTGCCACGAATCAACAATTTAACTCGCACCTGTATAAACTTAAATTAACAATGCATTGACAAAATAATTTAAACTAATACAAACTGAATTTTAAAAGGGCCCATTACACATGCTTTAGCCTAGAGAGTGCATGTTTGCTTGGTTTCCTTTACACAAAGTACCAAACAATTCTGCCTTAAGACACAGTCCAAGCAAAATGTAAATAAATAGCCATATCACATCCAAGGGCAGAGTGATGAACATTCTCCAAACCCATCCAATAAATGGTGTAATGCCCTGGTCACATCTTTATTGTTGTGCTGTAGGTATTTTATTTAGCAGTTCTGTAAGAGCAGTCTGTTCTGCTCTCAGCCCGTTTGGGTTATTGTTGAAGATGAGGGACCATGAGGAATATGTGCCATCCAATTAGGTTAGTCTTAAGCATTGGTTTGGTGGGACATGAAGAGAGAAGACGCTGGGTGAACTGGTCGTAGCGTACGATCCAGTGGGAGATCTGTTTGTTTGAAATGGATTGCAAGTGACATTCAGAAGGTGGTGTGGATGGTCATGCTGACTGAGGGCCCAGAGCGTGAGTGACGGAGAAGTTCAAGGTGAGTTCCAACTTGTGCACATTTGATTGTTTAATTAAAATGGGCCTTTTTCTTAACTAACCTTTTAGTTAAGTTAAGATTCATAAATTTAATTCCTTTAACCGTATGCAATGTACGGTCTGTTACTTTGTGGCATTAATTTGTAACAAGGTAGCAAATTACACAGCAACCACACAAACAGGGGTTTGGGGTGGGAGACCTGTCTCAATCCCTCGAGTTTGGTGGGACTGGACAGTGTCTTCCCTGGACTTACACGGCCAAGGAACCCGGGGGTTTCATTGTGGGGTTATTGTCTGGGATCAATTTCGTGGAATGCTGTGTGATTGCCCTCAGCATTGATGCAGTGGGTTGAGTGTTTAACCCTGTGTTGAACTACTGTCCAGTAGAGTGAATAGAATACGTGGTTATGGATGATGGAGGGGTTGAGCAGTGGTGCAAATCCACAGGGTTACCATTAATGAATGCATAGGAATTGAGTGGGGTAGACATTTGTATCCCTGAAAATTGTTAATGCGAATTTTAAGTACCATTAAAGCAGTAGGAGCAGTTACGATTATAGAGCGCATGTTTGATAAAACAGTGGGCAAAGACTTTGTTTTAGTTCAGACTAGTTATGACGTAACAGCAGAGGAACTGCATGATACTATTGGGGCCCTGGAAGATGAAGGGGGGGCCATTGGCTGTCCAGTTTCCAAGAGAAGGGGGTGTAGGGGAGAGAGCTGAACTGCAAGTCGAGTCTTGCATAGCTGGTGGCAGAAACCTCAAAGACAGGTTGCTCTCGTTTCTGCGGAGCAAGCAGAAAGAGTGGTCTAACATGGAAGGTCTAAAGAGTCCTCCAGCGAGGGGTGAGCATTCTGAGTTGGTATCGGCCCTTACCTCTCCAGCGAATAAATGGCCCAGTGCACAGGTGGAGGGCCCCAGTTATCGAAAGCTGAGAATGTTCTCAGTAATGAAGCCTAATCCTAAAGGGGAAGAGGTGCATGAGACTTGGACAGAGCAGACCTCTCAGATGCTGGCTGAGCGGTGGTGCCCTGATAACATAAAAAGACAGTAATTCGTTGAAAGTTTGAAGGGGATGGCTGCTGATGTAATGAGATCCGTAAAGACACAGAACCCCTTTGTTACCTTTGCGGGCTACATGCAAGCACTAGAAAGTGTGTTTGATGCAACGGGAAGCCCAATGGAGCTTATGACAGGGTTTCAGAATACGGTTTAGGAGAAGGGGGAGAAACTTTTCACCTATGTTTTTCAGCTAGAGGGGCAGCTGAGTTGCTTGTGGTGTGGTGGGGGGGGGGCATTCAAAGCTGAGGTGAATGAGTTAAGAAAGAACCAAGTGGTGAAAGGCAACCAAGCACCAGACCTGATCGTTCAGGGGTATCCGAATGTCTCTCAAGACGTGCCCCACTCCCTCATCTGTCGAGCTGATCAGAGAAGTAAGAGAGGAGGGGAACACAATGGAAGTGCAGGAGGCCTTCGTCAGCAGGGTTCAATCCTTGGTTGTAGCCCCCCTTGGCTGAGGTGACCACTGATAACCCACCTCGGGAGCTCGTGGCAAACTTTAGGACTGAGATGTCTCTGTTTCTATTGATGGGTGCAACCACCCTGCGCAATAAAGCTGATAAAGCCCCTGAGGTAACGGACTGAGCAGAGGGCTGCAAGTGAATGCAGTCCTGGGAGAAGGGGAGTGGCTGGTATTGTCTATTATAACTGTGGTGAAGATGGACTTTTCAGTCGGGAATGTAAATGATGGGAAACCCCTCAGAGAGTGAACCGCCGGGTACCTAAGCAGACAGAGACGTAGGGAAACTTAGAAGTGATCCAGTGAGGGATTGGCCTGGTGTCCTGGGGTGTGGGGGAACACATTTCCAGCAATGTATCAAGGAACACCCTACAGCAAAAAGACCTGTTCCTGAAGGCTTAGTGGGACAAGCTCCAGTGTATCCCTATGGAGTGAGGGTATTTATGCTAGAGCCGTACTTGACATCGGCTCTCAGTTTACTCTGCTGTACAGTTCATTTTACAACCAGTATTTGACACATTTTCCATTAACACCATTCAGTGCTCTAGAGATCTGGGGTCGTAGTATAGATGAATATCTGGACAATGGCTACTTGTCATTGAAGCTGGAGTCTTCAGAGGCCAATGTGGGAGTAGCTGAGGTCCTTGATACATTAGAGGTGGTTTGCCGGGACCCGGTAAAGTTGGGCGATGCTTCAATTCTTGTGGGGACAAATACTCCTATTGTGAGGAAGCTAAAGGGTCCCTGCAAGGAGAGAGTTGGAGAGAGCTTCCTGAAAACATTATCCATTCACCCTGTGATCCCAAGCCGCTTTTGAGGAAGAGCATGGCCACACTGGACTGGATGATGAGCATAAACGAGGGACTTTGCACTACACCCAGTCCAAACCCATTGTGTTACAGGCTGGGGAAGTAGCTAGAGTGACAGGAATCCCCAAATGCCTAATACTGAGACCCCCTTGGTGGATGAGCCGGAAGACCATGAAGAGGAGTGATGCTTACCTGCTGGGGTACCGGTGAAGCCCGAATTGTAGAAGCCCTCAGCTGTGTAGCTGAACAGGATGACAGTGAGTGTCAGGAATGCTTCAGAGTTGGAGGTCACCCTCAGACAGGGGTTGCCAATGGCACACCTTTCACCAGTGACGGTAATGTCTAGTGTCCCTGTGAGACAAGCCGGGAAGAGACTCTCTCCGAAAAAGGGAAAGTTGACTGCTGAGTTATTTGACTTTAGAGACTCCCCGCTACCTGGCGGTTGGAAGAAGAGGTTGATAGAGAAGATACTGAAGCTGGAAGATGTCTTTTCTACTGTTGAGTTTTATGTGGGTTGTTCCAAGAGCACTTGCTGCACCATCCGGGTGACTGAGGACATCCCGTTCAGAGAAAGGTTGTGGCAACTGCTGCCTGCAGAGGTGCAGGACATCTGGCAGCATCAGTGGAAGTTGAAGGAAGGCCTCATGCGCCTCCAGTTGTGGTGGCCAAGAAAAAGAATGGGAAGGTATGGATGTGTGTAGATTATTGGATTCTAACAGGTTACAGTCCCTGACCAGCATATGGTCCTGAGAACTGAGGACTCGCTGTCCTACCTGAGTGGTGCGGTGGTTCAGTGAGCAGGACTTGAGGAGCGGGTATTATCAGATCCCTATGAGTAAGGGTGACAAAGAGAAGATGACATTCATATGTCCATTGGGATTCTTCCAGATCGAAAGAACGCCCCAGGGCATATCGGGAACCCCTGCGACTTTCCAGTGCATCACGGAGAAAAAGGTGAGGGATATGAACTTGCCTGAGGTATTGGTGCACCTGGATGATCTTATAGTGTTTGGGTTTACCTTGGAGGAACATGAAGTGAGGTTACTGAAGGTGCTAGGCTGCCTGAAACCTGAAGGGTTAAAACTTTCCCTGGACAAGTGCCAGTTCTGCTAGACGTCTGTCAGCTATGTTGGGCACACAGGCTCATGAGACGGAGTAGCTGCAGATCCATCTTGTGGTGATGACATGTCTGAGGCCCCAGACTGTGGGAGCCTTGTGCTCATTCCTTGGATTCTGGGTGTACTATCGGAGGCTTGTGAAAGACTACTCTAAAGTGAGTCACCCTTTAAATTAGCTTCTGTGTGCTTACCCTTCCTTGTAGAAGAAAGGGAAGATGAAAGGATAGAATGGTAAAGATTATCTACCTCCTTCAGAGCCTTTTGGAGCAAGATGGGATGTAAAATGCCAGGAGGCCTTTCAGTTGCTGAAGGAGCTGCTGTTGAAAGTGTTTGTGCTGCCTTTTGCACACACCTGGTTGCCATATGTTTTGCATACATACAGATGCCAGCAGAGAGGGCTTAGGGGCATTCTATATCAGGATCAAGGCACAGGGTTGGGAGCTTCCACGTTTGTCAGCCAGAGTCTCTCCCCTCTGAGCGAAAATACCCCATGCACAAATTGGAGTTCCTGGCATTAAAATGGGCTGTGGTGGATAAACTAAGAGGCTATCTATATCGTGCCAAGTTTGAGGTGAGGACAGACAACAATCCATTAACCTATATCCTGACCTCCTCGAAATTGGATGCCACATGCCATTGGTGTCTGGTGACATCATCTGCCTATGATGTCAGCCTGAAGTATGGGGAGTCGGAGCATTGATGCTGATGCGTTGTCCCGATGTGCACATGAAGGGCTGGATGGGGACGGAGAATGGAAGAGTATTCCTGCACCTGGAGTCAAAGTCATCTGCCAGTTTTCCATCATGGGGAAGGCAGAGGGAAGGCAAGTGCAGAATGGAGCAGTAGATCATTTGGGAGCTTCTGATGGTGCCATTCGACAAGCTTGCTGCAACCTGACTGCTCTCAAGACAAAGCAGGTGCCAGGATTCAGCCTTGGAGAAGTGCAGCCGCTCAGCGCGATGACGTGTGTATTGGTACTGTTTGGCCAGTGGTTATGAAACATGACCCAAGCAGACAAGATGAAACACTCTGCAGTGTCTCTACTACTGAGCAACTGGCCCAGACTGAAGTTGAGGAACCCGATTCTAACTGGGTCATGTCGCCTCCAGACCAACCTCGGCATTCACAGCTGCTTCAGCCGAAGAGGTTGTGTTGAAGTCACTTCATGATGATAGAAAACCTACAGCACAATACAGTCCCTTTGGCCTACAAAGTTGTGCCGAACATGTACTTACTTTAGAAGTTACCTAGGGTTACCCATAGCCCTCTATTTTTCAAAGCTCCATGTACCTGTCCAGGAGTCTTTTAAAGGACCCTATCGTATCCATCTCCACCACCGTCGCCGGCAGCCCATTCCACGCACTCACCGCTCTCTGCATATGCTTTTATGTTGTATTAGATTTCCCTTGTCAAGCATCATTGCATCATTCTCCCTTTATAATATTTCTTCTTCTTTGTGAGATATGTAACCTGTGCCTTCCAAATTACTTCCAGCAAGTGCAGCCATTGCTGTTTGCTGTCATCGCTGCTAGTGGCCCCTTCCAATCAGCTTTGGCCAGCTCCTATCATACCTCTATAATTCCCTTTACTCCGCTGTAATACTGATACACCTGACTTTAGCTTCACCGTCTCAAGTTGTAGGGTGAATTCTATAATATTATGATCCCTGGCTCCTGAGTGTTCCTTTACCTTAACCACTCTAATCAAATCGGGATCATTACACAACACCCAATCAAAATAACCTTACCCCTGGTTCGCTCAAACAGAAAATGTTCTGAAAAGCATATTATAGGCATTGTACAAATCCTTTTTCTTGGGATCCAGTAGCAACCTGTCTACCTGCATATTGAAATCCCCCATGACTATCATAACATTACTCTTCTTACATGCCTTTTCTATTTCCCATTGTAATTGGTAGCCCATATCCTGGCCACTGCTCAGAGGCTTGTGTATAACTTCCTTTAGTCATTTCACCCTTGCAGATTCTTAATTCTATCTACAAAGATTCTACATCTTCTGGTCATATGCTACCTCCTTCTAAGATTTGATTATATTTCTTACCAAGAGAGCCATGCCATCTATTCTGCCTACATGTGTGTCTTCACTACAACATATATCCTTAGATGTTAGGCTCCCATCTGTAATCTTCTTTCAGCCATGGCTTAGTGATGGCCACAACATCATACTTGCCAATCTCTAACTGTGCGACAAGATCATCTACCTTATTCCGTATACTGCATGCATTCAAATATAACACCTCCAGCCCTGTATTCATCACCTTTTTCAATTTTGTTCCCAAGTTGCACTGTAACTCATCCCACTGACTGCAATGTTGCTCTATCATCTGCCTGTGTTTGTTGACAATTTCACTACACACTGCATCTGATTGTATGCCAACTGCCCCGTCCTCAGTCCCACCTCTTCAGCTACCTTTTCCCTGCCAAATTAGTTTAAACCCTCCTCAACTGCCGTGGTGAACTTGCCCACAAGGATATTGCCCCCTCCCTTGGGTTTAGGTGTAATCATTCCCTTTGGAACAGATCATACCTTCCCCAGAGGAAATCCCAATGATCCAGAAATCTGAACCCCTGCCTCTGCACCAGTTCCTCAGCCACACATTCATCTGCCAAGTCATTTTATTCCTACCCTCACTGGAGCGTGGCATAGTCGAGGTCTCGTTTTTCAGCTTTATACTGTACTTAACTCCATGAATTCTCTCTTCAGAACCTACTTCCTTTTCCTTCCTATGTCATTGATGCCATTATGTACCAAGACTTCTGGCTGCTCCCCCTCCCCCTTTAGAATGCCGTGAACATGATCTGAGGCATCTTTGACCCTGGCGCCTGGGAGGCATTCCATCCATCCGGGTGTCTCTTTCCTGTTCAGAGAATCTCGTGTCTACTTCTCCAACTATGGAATCCCCCATCACTACTGCAATCCTCTCCTCCCCTCCCCCTTCCCTTCTGAGCCACAGCACCAGACTAAGTGACAGAGACCCATTCTATTACCACTGCAATAGTATCCAAAGTGGTCTATGTTTTGTTGAGAATGCCCACAGGGATACATCTGTATTGGTTATCCTTTACCTTTCTCTCTCCTGATAGTTACCCATGTAACTGTCTCACGTGGCTTAGGGGTGACTACCTCCCTGCAGGTCTTATCTATCACCTTCTCATTTACCCTCATGAGCTGAAGGTCATTGAGCTGCAGCTCCAGTTCCTTAACACTTTCTCTGAGGAGCTGCACCTCAGTGCACCTGGTGCAGATGTGGTTATCCGGGTGGCTGGAGGTCTCCTGGAATTCTCACCTCTCACACAAAGAACACAACACAGCTCCTGGATTCATCGTCACTGCACTAACTGTGCACTAACAGATGAAGAATGAAAAAGAAACTTACCTTGCCTAAGCCTGTTTTCACTCAAGCATGTTGAGCCAAAGCTTACCCTCTCTAACAGTAGTCCATTCACACAATTGCTGCTCCACTTGTCCCTACCTTATTTTTATATGCCCTTGCTAATGCATCGTGATTCGATTGGGCCACCGGAAAAAAGTCAAAAGCCTGTGAACACTACTTTTTAAAATGCTTGCCCCTACCTGTGTGGAGCCTCCTCTGTCCATAAGATTGGGCTGCCAGGAAAAGTGTATATAACAAGATTTGATGCCTGAGTTTCCTGAGGAGGTCTGAAGGCACATGGCTAATATTCCATTGAAAACAATGAGTTGTAAGGAATGACCTAAAGTGGAAAAAAACGATACAGATTGGGAGGTTGTAACATTGAATCTGGTTTGTGAGTCTGAGGCAGAAAACACTGACTGCAAATAAGTATATTAATCATTTGTTTACACGGAGTAAAAAATCAGTCAAACGTTCATGCTTCTCAACTAACAGAAAGTACAAAGTTAAATATTCAACATACGTTCAACCAACATATTTAATTAAAAGTGCATGCGGAACATACCTGCCCAGTAACTATGTGCACCACTTGGAGGCATTTGAAAATAAAAAGGATGTTGACATGACAATCGAACACTGGTGAAGAACTGATTGGTCATAATACTGTTACGTCTGTAGCCCCCTCCTTTGTGAGAATCGCCAGATCACTGTTGGGTTGAGTCAAAAGGGGGCTCAAGACATGAGGGGGAGACGTGCAGGATGTCACGTTTCTCCCCTCCATAGCGATGTAAAGCTACGGGACATGGCCATTGTCTCTTGGAGACAGATTTGTGGATTGAGATGCTCTGCTACGTGAATGCCCTCGGGCAAAGTGGGCTGGTTGAGGGAGAGATTGCATTACCCCCCAACCTGATTGACATCTACGACCCTGCGAGTCAGAATAAAAGAGGGGCTGTAGGAACAACCCCTCAGACACACCAGAAGAAATGTTAAGTGACCACGTAACAGCAGACGGTCATCAGAAACCAAGCCACGTGCGTTCAATTCCGTGGCTGGAATTGGTGGCTGAAACGACCGAAAACTGCTTTTTAGCTAACAACGGGGAAACCCGCTCCCCTGACTCAACGGATTGGCATCATAAAAGACTTGGGCAAGTTTAAATGCCTCCCTCTCTTAAACCCAAAACGCTGCAGCCTGAATGAGCTAATGACTTTTATATTTCCATCGGACAATACACTATCCCCTAGACAACGATAGAGTTACGTTTTATTGGTTATGATCATACCTGTGCTTTAGATTTAGTATTGACGACGTATATTATCTGTATGTTTGCATTAATCTTATTTTTGTGCCCCGTTATCAATAAATACTTTTAAAAATAGTACCATCAGACTTCAACGGACCTCTCTATCTTTGCTGGTAAGTGATCCAGTTAAGGGAACTCGTAACAATACAAATTAGGATAGAAGTTATTTGCTGACCATTTTGTGTAGAAAAGGATGAGGGAGGCCAGCGAAGAATCTCTTATAAGAGACAATTATCAAGGTTGCAGAGACGCAATAAGAGTTTCAGCAATAGATTAGCTATGGCAGAGATAGAATAGTCTTAGCTGTGGTGCAGTTATGCAATTCTGGCATTCATAATGGGGTTAAAAATATCTGATCACAATTATTTTCTTCTACAGTTTATTGGCTTTAAAATAACCATATAACAATTACAGCATGGAAACAGGCCATCTCAGCCTTTCTAGTCCATGCTGAAAGCTTACTCTCACCTAGTCCCACTGACCCACACTCAGCCCATAACCCTCCATTCCTTTCCTGTCCATGTACCTATCCAATTTTACTTTAAATGACAATACTGAACCTGCCTCTACCACCTCTTCTGGAAGCTTGTTCCACACAGCTACCACTCTCTGAAATTCCCCCTCGTGTTACCCTTAAACTTTTGCCCCCTAACTCTCAACTCATGTCCTCTTGTTTGAATCTTCCCTACTCTCAATGGAAAAGGCCTATTCACGTCAACTTTATCTATCCCCCTCATAATTTTAAATACCTCTATCAAGTCTCCCCTCAACCTTCTACGCTCCAAAGAATAAGGACCTAACTTGTTCAACCTTTCCCTGTAACTTAAAGTAAAATAGTATTTTGTATCCTCAAAGCTAACTTTGAAGTCCTTTAAATATTACAAATTTCGATTGCAAAACTTTCAATGTTGTTGGCTTTCCCTATTGAACAACACAACTTCTCTATATCAATATGTGCTACTCTATGGATATTTAGCTGGGTCTTGCAGTTGCTAGCACTCATAGTTGTGACCTTGCAGGCAGCTCTTAAAGTGCTATTTCACCATCGCAGTTACACTCTCCCAATTAATCTCAAAGCCTGCTGCTTTAAAGAAAGGATAACACATGACAGAAGACAAAGGGGTAGGTCTGAGAGACCTGCACAGACTGGTAAAGAATAGTTTCACTTTTGTTTGTATTATTGTGCGGTGAGGAGTGACTTGAGTGGTTATCTTGCCGCTAATTTTCTCTTTCTTACTCATGCAGTGAGTATGGTAGAAAAGTGCATTGCAATTACTCACCCTGACAACAACTCCCAAAACCAAGATTGAAAAGGGCCTCAAGGGTACAAGGGAAAGCAAGACACTATTCTGTCCTGGAAATATATATCACTAATCCTTCATCATCATTGGGCCTAATTTTTTCAGACCCTCTACTCAAATATGATGTGGGAATTCTTTCATCAGAAAGACTGCAATGGCTTGAGATTGTGACTGTATCATCATCATATGGGCATTAAAGGATGCACAATTAGTGAAACACAGAGCCTTAAGACCCTCTCCCCCACTCCTGACTATCCTGCAGTTGAATGTAGTCATTGAAAAATTAAATTAAGGATCTCCGAGCAAGACTGTTGTGTACTTTGCTTTACAGAAACATGACTCACCACTGCTATTTTGGACACAGGGCTGCATCCCGAGCGCTTCACCATACACTACAAAGACAGGACAGCTGGGTCCTTTAAAGTTAGAAAAGGTGGAGTATGCTTCCTGATTAACTCATCATGGTTTCAATCCTACTCACCTGACCTGGAACATCTAGCAGCTCAGTGTCATCCATTTTATCTGCCAAGGGAGTTTTCCACTATCATCCTGGAGCAGCGTGCATTCCACCTCTGACCAGCATCAGACAGCCACTGGGGGAGCTGAGCTGAAAGAGCACACCCTGATGATGCCTTGTCTATCTTTGTGGGGGATTTCAACCAGGCCAACTTGAATGAATTTTTGAACAACTACCACCAAAGTACTAGTTGTGAAGCCGACTCTGAAGCCACTATCAAAAATGCATACCGTGCCATCCCATGTCCTCAATTGGCCGTACTTCTATTCCCAGCATACAGGCAGAGACTAAAGACCATAGCTCCAGTAGCGAGGACCAAGAAGGTCTTGTCAAGTGAGGCAGAGAGCGATTAAAGGGCAGAATGAGCAATTTCAAGTTCCTGGGTGTCAACATCGCTGAAGATCTACCCTGGGCCCAACATATTTATGCAATTACAGTGAAGGCATGATAGTCGCTATATTTAATTAGGAGTTTGGGGAGACTTGGTATAACACTAAAGACTCTTGTAAGTTTTTACAGATGTGTCTTGGAGAGCATTCTAACTGGTTGCATCATCGTCTGGTATGGAGGGGCCACTACATAGGATTGGAAAAAACTACATAATGTTGCAAACTCAGCCAGCTGCATCATAGCACTTGTCTTCCCATGAGATATTTTTAAAAGCAATGCCTCATAAATGCTTCGTATTGTTGGGAGTGGGCTAGTGGTGAGAGTAGGTGTGTCAGGCTTTGGCTCAAAGGAGGCCTCAGCTCGGAAGAGCCATTGGCTCCAGGTAAATTTCTGTTAAGGTTCCCTTTTTCTCTCTCTGTTGCTGTACTTAGTGTAGTAAATGGCCGTTGTGTGTTCTTCATGCCAGATGTTGGAGTCCTGGGAGACCCAGACTCTTCCAAGGAATTACATCTGCATGAGGTGCATCCAGCTGCAGCTCCTTGAAGACCGTGTTAGGGATCTGGACAACAGCTGAATGACCTTGGGCTTGTATAGCAGAGTGATGAGATAATCGATCAGAGTTACAGGGAAGTAGTCACTCCAAAGCTGCAGGAGGCGAACAGCTGGGTGACTGTCAGAAGAAATGGGAATGTGAATAGGCAGTTAGCGCAGAGCACCCTGTGGCCATTCCCCTTAAAAATAAGTATACCATTTTGGATACTTTTGTGGAGGATGACTGCCCGGGGGAATGCTACAAAGCCTGGGTTACTGGCACTGAGCATGGGTCCATGGTGCAGAAGGGAAAGAGAGAGAAGAAGGGAGCAATAGAGATAGGAGACTCAACAGAGGAAGAGGCAGAAGATTCTGTGGATGTGAGTGGGACATCCACATGCTATGTTGCCGCCCAGGTGCCAGGGTCAGGAGCATCTCAGATCGTGTCCACAGCATTTTAGAGAGGGAGGGAGAGCAGCCGGATGCCTTGGTACATATTGGTACCAATGACTTGGGAAGGAAAAGCATTGAGGTCCTGAAGAGTGAATTTAGAGAGTTAGGCAGAAACCTGAGAAGCAGTTTCTCCAGAATAGTGATTTCTGGATTGCTATCTGTGCCACGTGCTAGTGAGAGTAGAAACAGGATGACTTGGCAGATAAATGCATGGCTGAGAAGCTGGTGCAGGGGGCAGGACTACAGGTTCTTGGGTCATTGGGATCTCTACTGGGGGAGGTATGACCTGTACAAAAGTGAACGGTTGCACCTGAACCCGAGGGGAGAGTTGTTGGGGAGGGTTAAAACTAATTTGGCAGTGGGTGGATGAGGGGACTCAGGATAGGATGGATGAAAAAAAAACAAAGATAGTGTGCAGTCAGACTGCCAGGAAGGGTAGGCAAATGATAGGACAAAACTCAGTTGGGAACCGAATGTCCAAGGTTACATGTTGTATGAGAAGGATAGGAAGGTAGGCAGAGGGGCTGTCGTGGCTCTGCTAGTAAAGAATGACATCAAATCAGTAGAAAGTTGTGACATAGGATCAGAAGATGTTGAATCCTTTGTGGGTTGAGCTAAGAAACTGCAAGGGTAAAAGGACTCTGATGGCAGTTATATACAGGCCTCCCAACAGTAGCTGGGGTATGGACCCCAGATTACAACGGGAAATAGAAAAGGTATGTCAAAAGGGCAATGTTATGATAGTCATGAGAGATTTTAACATGCAGGTTGATTGGGAAAATCAGGTCGGTAATGGATCTCAAGAGAGTGAGTTTGTTGAATGCCTGAGAGATGGCTTTTTAGAGCAGTTTGTCTTTGAGCCTACTAGGGGATCTGCTGGATTGGATTGGGTATTATGCAATGAACCAGAGGTGATTAGAGAACTTAATGTAAAAGAGTCAGTGATCACAATTTGATTGAGTTCAACTTGAAATTTGATAGGGTGGAAGTAAAGTCTGACATAGCAGTATTTCAGTTGAAGGAAATTACAGTGGTATGAGAACGCAGTTGGCCAAAGTAAATTGGACGCAGCTGCTGCCAGGAATGACAGCAGAGCAGTAATGGTGTGAGTTTCTGGGAAAAATGAGGAAAGTGCAGGATAAATGTATTCCAAAAACAAAGAAATATTCAAATGGCAAAATAGTACAACCATTGGTGATGAGGGAAGTTAAAGCCAATGTAAAAACAAAAGAGAGGATGTACAACAATGCAATAATTAGCAGGAAGATAGAAGATTGGGAAGCTTTTAAAAACCTACAGAGAGAAACTAAAAGAATCTTAGAAGGAAAAAGATGAAATATGAAAGCAAGCTAGCAAACAATATCAAAGAGGACAGTGAAAGTTTTTGCAAGTATGTAACAAAAAGAGATGAGAGTGGATATAGGACTGCTGGAAAATGCGGCCAGAGAAGTAATAATGGGGGACAAAGAGATGGCAGATGAACTAAGTGAGTATTTTGCATTAGTTTTCACTGTGGAAGACACTAGCAGTGTGTCAGATGTTGCCATGTGTGAAGGAAAATAAGTGAGTGCAGTTACTATTACAAGAGAGGAGATGCTCAAAAAGATGAAAGACCTCAGGGTATATAAGTCACCCGGACCAGATGATCTGCACCATAAAGTTCCGAAAGAAGTAGCATTAGAGATTGTAGAGGCATTTTCAATGATCTTTCTAAAAATCACTGGAATCTGTCCTGATGCCAGAGGACTGGAAAATTGCAAAAGTCACTCCACTCTTTAAGAAAGGAGGAAGGCAGCAAAAAGGAAATTATAGACAAGTTATCCTGAACTCAGTAGTTGGGAAGATGTTGGAGTCAATTGCTGGGGATGAGATTACGGAGTACTTGGTAACACAGGACAAGAGAGGACAAAGTCAGCATGGTTTCCTTAAGGGAAAATCTTGCCTGACAAAACTGTTGGAATCCTTTGAGGAGATTGAATTGAATTGAATTAAATTGAATTGACTTCATCACCTATATCTTTCACACACGAGAGTTGTAAAAATTTTTGCATTACGTATCCATCTAAATGTGCAATGTGCAATCATAGTAATGTATAATAGAACATAGAACATAGAATAGTACAGACATTACAGGCCCTTCAGCTCACAATGTTGTGCCAACCCTCAAACCCTGCCTCCCATATAATCCCCCACTTTAAATTCCCCCATATACCTGCCTAGTAGTCTCTTAAATTTCACTAGTGTATCTGCCTCTACCATGGACTCAGGCAGTGCATTCCATGCACCAACCACTCTCTGAGTGAAAATTCCTCTAATATCCCCCTTGAACTTCCCACCCCTTAACTTAAAGCCATGTCCTCTTGTATTGAGCAGTGGTGCCCTGGGGAAGAGGCACTGGCTGTCCACTCTATCTATTCCTCTTAATATCTTGTATGATAATTTATAATAAATAGAACAGTCAATGTAATATAGAGTACACTCAAATCAGCGTGAGTTCATCATTCTGATAGCCTGGTGGAAGAAGCTGTCCCAGAGTCTGTTGGTTTTGGCTATTACGGTCCGGTACCACTTCCTGGATGATAGCTGCTGGAATAGATTGTGGTTGGGAGGGCTTGGGTCCCCAATGATCCTACAGGCTCTTTTTACACACCTGTCCTTGTAGATGTCCTGAATCATGGGAAGTTCACAACTACAGATATGCTGGGCTGTCCACACTACTCTCTGCAGTGCCCTGTGATTAAGTGGGGTACAGTTCCCATACTAGTTAGTGATGCATCCAGTCAGGATGCTCTCAATAGTGCCCCTGTAGAAAGTTCTTAAGATTTGGGGGCCCATACCAAACTTCCTCAACCATCTGAGGTGAAAGAGGCGCTGTTGTGCCTTTTGGCACCACACAGCTGATGTGCACAGAGCACCTAATGTCCTCGGCGATGTGGATGCTGAGGAACTTGAAGCTGGTTACCTTCTCAACCCCAGATCCATTGACGTCAATAGGGGTTAGCCCGTCTCATTCCTACTATAATCCACAACCAGCTCCTTTGATTTTGCAACATTGAGGGTAAGGTTGTTTTCTCGACACCACTCTGTCAGAGAGATGACTTCTTCCCTGTAGGCCAGCTCGTTATTGTTTGACAAAAGGCCAATCAATGTAATGACATCGGCAAACTTAATTTGTAGATTGGAGCTGTGGGTGGCGATACAGTCATGGGCATACAGGGGTAAAGGAGGGGACTCAGTACACAGCCCTGAGGGGCTCCTGTATTGAGAGTCAGAGGGTTGGAGGTGAGGAAGCCCACTCTTACAACCTGCTGGCGATCTGACAGGAAGTTCAGGACGCAGCTGCACAAAGCAGGGTGAAGGCCGAGGTCTCTGAGCTTCTTGTCGAGCCTGGATGGAATTATGGTGTTGAATGCTGAACTGTAGTCCAAGAACAGCATTCTCACATAAACATCCTTCTTCTCCAGATGTGTAAGGATGGTGTGTAGAGCAGTGGCTATTGCGTCATCTGTTGATCAGTTATGTCGGTAGGTGAAATGTAGTGGGTCTAGTTTGGATGGTATCAAACTGCAGATGTAATCCTTGACCAGCCTCTCAAAGCATTTGCTTATTATTGAGGTGAGTGCTACAGGACGCCAGTCGTTCAGGCATGTTACCTTGGTCTTTTTTGGTAATTTGAAGCAGGAGGGCACTCTACACTGGGAGAGGGAGAGATAAAAAATGTCTGTAAACACACCTGCCAGTTATGCTGTGCACATCCTGAGTACTCACCCTGGGATGCCTCCTGGACCCGCAGCCTTGTGACTGTCCACTTGTTGGAAATGTCTGTGTTCTTCTGCCTCAGAGAGGACCAGGTTACAGGATGTAGTGGTGGCAAGCAGGATAGATAAAGGGGATGTAGTGGCTGTTATTTGTTTGGACTTTCAGAAGGCCTTTGCAAAGGTGCCATACATGAGGCTGTTTACCAAGTTAAAATCCCATAGTATTACAGGAAAGTTACTAGCATGGTTAGAGCATTGGCTAATTGGTAGGAGGCAGAGAGTGGGAATAAAAGGATCCTTTTCTGGTCAGCTGCCAGTGGCTAGTGGTGTTCAGAAGGGATCAGTGTTGGGACTACTTCTTATTATGCTGTATATCAATAATTTAGATGATGGAACAAATGGCATTATTACCAAGTTTGCAGATGATATGAAGATTGGTGGAGGGGCAGGTAGTGTTGAGGAAACAAGTGAGCTGTGGAAGGACTTAGACAGGTTAGGGGAATTGGCAAGAATGTGCCATAGGAAATATAATGTTGGAAAATGCCTGATCATGCAATTTTGTAGTAGAACCAAACATGCCGACAACTCTCTATATGGGGAGAAAATCAAAAAATCAGAGATGAAAAGGGTCTTGGGAGTCCTTGTGCAGAACACCCTAAAGGTTAACTTGCAGGTTGAGTCAGTGATGATGAAGGCAAATGCAATGTTAGCATTCATTTCAAGAGGTCTTGAATCCAAGAGCAGAGATGTGTTGCTGAGTCTTTACAAGGTACTGGTGAGACCTCACCTTGAGTATTGTGAACAGTTTTGGGCTCTTTATCTAAAAAAAATGTGCTGGCATTGGAGAGGGTCCAGAGGCTGTTCACAAGGATGATTCAGGGAATGGAAGGGTTATCATATGAGGAACATTTGATGGCTCTGGGTCTGTACTTACTGGAACTTAGAAGGATGATGGAGGATCTCATTGAAACCTTTCAAATGTTAAACATCCTAAACAAAGTGGATGTGGAAAGGATGTTTCCCATGGTGGAGCAGTCTAGGACAAAAGGGCACAACCTCAGGATAGAGGGGTGTCCATTTAAAACAGAGATGCGGAAAAATTTCTTTGGTTAGAGGGTGGTGAATCTTTTGGAATTTGTTTCCACAGGCAGCTATGGAGCCAGGTCATTGGATGTATTTAAGGTGGAGATTAATAGGTTCTTGATTGGAAGTGGCATCAAAGATGACAGAGAGAAAGCCAGGGAATGGGGTTGAGGAGGTGAAAAATAGTCAGCCATGATTAAATGGCTGAGCACATTCGAAGGGGCAAATAGCCTAATTCTGCTCTTATGTCTTCTGGTCTTATGGTCTTATAAAGGCAGCATCCATTATTAAGTAACCCCATCACCCAGGACATGACTTTTTGTCATTGCTTCCATCAAGGAGGAGGTAATGGAGCCTGAAGACATACACTTAGCATTTTAAAAATAGTTTCTTCCTCTTTGCCATCAGATTTCTGAATGCACAATGAACCCTTGTACACTACCTCATTTTTTTCATTTTTGTACAACTTATTTAATTATTTAAAATATATTTATTTTACAGTAACATATACTTTATATTACTATGCATTGTAATGTACTGCTGCCACAAAACAACAAATTTCACAACATTTGCCAATGATATTAAACAAGGTTCTGATTCTGATTAATGCAAGCCTTGCCAGTAAAGCCCAGGTTTTAAAATGGCTGAAAATAATTTAAAAATTATTGAGTGCTCCTCTCAGTCAGCTGAACATACCTGGGAATAGATCATAGGGAGACCTTGCACAATATTCATCAGAGACCGATATAATTGCACACAAGGGAATGAAAGCATGAGTAGGCTACCAGGCTCCTCAAACTTGTCCTGAATTTAGTATGATCATGTCTGCTCTGTTCCAAGTCTCAGCTTCTCAGGATCTGATTCACATTTGGCACAGTTTTAAATCTATTCAATATATGTGTACTGCCATTAATTAATTAATTAATTCCTGCTTCTATATCATGTATTGTATTGAACTGTTGCTAAGTTAACAAATTTCATGACACCTGCTGCTGTTAATAAATCTGGTTCTCATTCTGATGACAACTGTTCTGCATGTTACTGCAAGAAACTGCGAAGTTTTGCAACAGCAGCAGTACAATACATGATATATACAAAGTACATATATATATATATATATATAGCTATAAGTTACAATAAGAAATATATTTTAAAAAGTAGTTAAAAAGAGAGAAAAATAGTGAGGTGATGTTCTTGTTTCATGGACCATTCAGAAAATATATTGGCAGAAGAGAAGCAGCTGTTCCTGAAACATTGAGCGTCTGACTTCAGACTCCTGTACCTCCTCCCTGAAAGTAGTAATGAGAATTGAGCATTCTAATACAATGAACATAAATTAAAATAATATCTTCAATACTTTGTATAACATCTTGCACATAATGGTTTTACTTATTTCACATGGGTCATTAGTTTAATTTAAAGAAATATTTAAAAGTTTTGTGTAATGCTGGTTGTTAAGTCCTAACTATTTTCCCTTACACTCTCAAAATTAGGACATTGGTGTAGAGCACTGTTGGGTATTTATTAAACATAGCCAATAGACAAAGGCAAATACTGAAAATCAACATTCAATAAATCACCATTAAGGCCCCAGAGAATAAATAGCCCTAGGAGCAATGTAAAGCAAACATTTACAGACATTAGCATACCCTGTAAATGTCCAAATTAGTCATCTTTTACCTACAGGTATTGTAATGCCAACCAGATTATCCTCCAGTTCCACGGTATAAATAACCCCAAACTTTATTTAAAGCCTTATTTGTCTTATTTAAAGCAAATGGCATTTCATCCTGTAAACATTCTGGATAGTTATTATTCACTGTCATGCAGTAAATATCATAACAGATACGGTCAAAATAGCATTGTTCAGTGTATTCAAACTTAAGAACAAATAAGATCAGAAATAGAGTCTGCTCAGCCATTCATAGACTATTTCTATTTTACGTCGCTTATCTGTCCTCTCTCCATATCACTTGATTTCTCTAATATTCAAAGATCTATTACTCTCAGTTTTGAATGAGCCTCCACAAGTTGCAGATGGTGACAGGGAGGCATACAGGAGTGAAACAGGTCATCGAGTTGAGTGATGTCGCAACAATGACCTGACATGCAGCATCAGCCAAAGGAAGGAATTGATTGTGGGTTTCAGGAAGGTGAGGTTGGGAGAACAGGCACCACTCCTCACTGAGGAGTCTGTCATAGAAAGGGTGAGTACATTCCTTTGTGTTGACATTTTGGATGATCTATCCTGGGCCCAACACATTGGTGCAAACATAAAGAAGGAATCCAGTGGTTTTACTTTCTTAGGAGTTTAAGGACAGTTGGTTCTTCACTAAAGACTCTTGTATATTTTTATAGATATATGATGGATAACATTCTGACTGAAAATCTGCTTTAGAGCCTCGAAATAACATGCTTGCAGGGGGTTATAAACTCAGTCTGTTCCATCATAGGTCTCCACCATCAAGAGTATCTTCAAGTGGTGGTACCTCCAGAAGGTGGCAAAGACTCAGTCTCTGCCTGGAAGCAACTTGCATCTCTTTGGGAAGAGCAATATGCATAGATCTGTTTATTGTCTGTGTCAGTGGTCAACGTATCTTTACAATGGGATTACAATGGACCCTTTGCCCTGCGATATTAGTATATGTTATGATGAAAGTAGTATATTTTTGCTGTTAATTGTTCCTTGTAATTATAATCACTGTATTTCTCTTGCTCACTCCTCCAGTATCTAACTTTGTTATGAATAATTTTCATGACCCTGACTTCTACAATCAGAGCAGGTCTAGTCTGAGAGCATGGCTGAAAATAGTCACACAGTTAGTTACATCTCTCAGGAATGGAGCCTTTGAAATTGCTACTCTATGCAAATATTGCTCTTTCCTAATGTCAAGGTAATGGGATTTGTGTCTATGAAAACTCTCTCCGAAGTCTTCTGTGCTAGTCTGAATCTTCCTTTCATAACCTCGCCAGTAGAATTTTAAATACATGTCCATTAAATAATTTGCTCAGATTCTGCAGAGGAAGATTTCATGAGGATTTTCCTTGTAACTCTTTAAGAAAGGAGGAAGTCTAGCCTGTCCTCAATGGTGGGCAAGATGTTGGAGATAATTATTAAGGATGGTGATGCAGGGCAAGATGGGACAAAGTCAGCATGGTTTCCTTAAGGGAAACCATCTTGCCCGATGAACCTGTTGAAATTCTTTGAGGAGACTATATATAGGATAAATAAAGAGGATTCAGTGGATGTTGTGTATTTAGACTTTCAGAAGGCCTTTGACAAAGTGCCACACATGAGGCTGCTTACCTAGTTAAGAGCCCATAGTAATACAGGAAAGTTACCAGCACGGTTAAGCATTGGCTGATTGGTAGGAGGCAGCATATCAGAATAAAAAGATCCTTTTCTGGTTGTCTGCCAGTGACTAGTGGTGTTCCGCAGGGGCCGGTGTTTGGGCTGCTTCATTTTATGCTGTATATCAATGATTTAGATGACGGAATAGATGGCATTGTTGCCACGTTTGCAGTTGATACAAGGATTGGTGGAGGGGCAGGTAGTATTGAGGGAACAGGTAGACTGCAGTAGAACTTGACAGATTAGGAGAATAGGCTAGAGAGTGACAGATAAACTACAATGTTGGAAAACGCATGGTCATGCACTTTGGCATTACAAATAACTGTGTGCACTATTTTCTGAATAGGGAGAAAATCCAAAAATCTGAGATACAAAAGTACTTGGGAGTTCTTGTGCAGAGCACCCTAAACAGTAACTTGCAGATATTGTCAGTGCTGAGGAAGGCAAATGCAATGTTAGCTTTCATTTCAAGAGGTCCAGAATGTAAGAGCAGGGATGTGATGCTGAGGCTTTAGAAGACACTGGTGAGGCCTCACCTTGAGTATTGTGAACAGTTCTGGGCTCCTCATCTAAGAAAAGATGTGCTTCCATTGAAGAAGGTTCAGAGGAAGTTCACAAGGATGACTCCAGGAATTGAGAGGGTTATCATATGAAAAACGTTTGATAGCTCTGGGTCTGTACTCGCTGGAACTTAGAAGGATGAGAGGGGGATCTCATTGAAACCTTTCGAATGTTGTAAGGCCTAGACAGAGTAGATGTGGAAAGGATGTCTCCCATGTTGGGGGTATCTAGGACAAGAGGGCACGGCTTCGGGAGAGAGCGGCATCCATTACGTCCTTTGAACACATAAACTGGTCATCACTCTTCCTCATTTGCATTATGTAATTATTTGTTATTTTGTGACTTACAGTAATTCTTATGGTTCACACTATACTGCTGCCTTAAAATAAATTCCACAAAATATGTTAGTAATAATGAACCTCTTGATCCTGATTCTGAGGCAATTTCTTTCCTCTCACTGATGCTACATGAGCCACTGAGTCCCTGCCGCAGATTGATTATTGCTCCAGATTCAAGCACCTACAGTCTCTTGTGCTTTCCATATCAAATTACTGCGCAGTATGTGGTAAGTGTTGTGTGAGTTGCTGGTGGAGGAGTGCAATGTTGAGGAAATGGCTGCCATTGTGGTCCATTTACCTTGACCTGTATCTTTGTGATGTGTAAGTTGTGGAGAAGGGGATAATGTTGAGAAGTAGTGTTTGTAGGAAGTCATCTGCAGCGTTGGCTGTGTTCAACGTGAGTTGAGGCGTGAGAAGTGTGAGCATTGCTGCCGTGTGTGTTTGAAGGCAGCATTATTGAGATTCAGTGCATGGTATCTGTATCAAATAAGGTTGTTGCATCCCGCTGGATCGGTGTTGAAACTAATTTAAAATTATTACTGGTTCTGTTGCTTTCATTCATGTTGAATGTACTGAAAACTATCCGTATCAAAGGTTCATTTATTATTAAAGCACACAACTCTGAAATTCTTCTTCTTCCAATGACTGTGAAACCAAGAAAGAAAAGAATGGCAGCCCAATAAACAACCACTCAAATCACTCCTCAGCGCATTAGAATACAATATCACTACACATTAACAATCATCCGTCCTGCTGCATTACTGAGGCAGTATGAAGTATAGACAGAATCCATTGAGGAGAAACTGGCTTCCATGATGTGCTGAGCTCTGTCAACTCTGCTGTTTCCTGTGGTCACCTGCAGAGCAGATGTAATTTTGGCATCTGTGCAAGATTTTCTGGGATCTAATGGTGAGAGGAGACACACTAAGGGAGTCAGTGCTTTCAGACTCCAAAATGCAGAGATGCTTTCCTAGACCAGAGGACATATGAGCAGAATTAGGCCATTCAGCTCATCAAGTCCACTTCGCCATCTCATCATGGCTGATCCCTGATCCCATTCAACCCCATTCACCTGTCCTCTCACGATATCCCTTGATGCCCCAACCAATCAGGAACTTAACAAGTTCTCCTTTGAATACACCCAATAACTTGGTGTCCACCACAGCTGGTGGCAGAGCATTCCACAGATTCACCACTCTTTGGCTAAAAAAAATTCCTCCTTACTTCTATTCCCACACCAGGGGAAACATCCTCTCCACATCCACCTTATCTAGTTCTTTCATTGTTCAGTAGGTTTCAATAAGATGCACACGCATTCTTCTAAATTGAAGTGAGTACAGGCACAATGCTACCAAACGTTCCTCACATGTTAACTCCTTCATTCCCAGTAAGTGATTTAACTTTCTACATCACAGACAAAACTATTTTCTTAAGGGAAAATCTTGTCTGAAAACTATGCCGAAATTCTTAAAGGAAATAACAAGCACGGTAGTCAAAGGAGAATTGGTGAATGTTGTGTACTTGAATTTTCAGAAAACATTTGGCAAAGTACTGTACATGAGGCTGCTTAACAAGATTAGAACTCATGCTATTACAGGGAAGATATCAACATGGATAGGGGATAAGCTGATTGGCAGGAGGCAAAGACTGGGAATAAAGGGAGCTTTTTTGGTTGCCTGCCATTTACCAGTAGTGATCCACAGGGTTCGGAGTTGGGACCACTTCTTTTAACATTGTATGTCAATGATTTGGAAGATGGAATTAATTGCTTTTGGCTACATTTGTGGATAATAGGTGGAGGGGCATGTAGTATTTAAGAAACAGAGAGGCTGCAAAGGACTTAGACGGATCAGAAGAATGGGTAAATAAGTGACAGATGGAATACAGTGTTGGGAAGTGTGTGGTCATGCACTTTAGTGAAAGAATAAAAATGGACTGTTTTCTAAATAGAGAGAAAATTCAAAAATCTGAGGTGCAGGAAGATGCTTGGGAGTCCTTGTGCAGTATTCCCTATAATTAACTTACAGGTTGAGTCAGTGGTGAGGAAGGCAAATGCAATGTTATCATTCATTTTGAGAGAACTAGAATATAAAAGCAAGGATGGAATGCTGAGGCTTTAGAAGGCAGTGGGGAAGCCACACAGAGCATTCTGAGCAGTTTTGGGCCCTTTATTTAATAAAGTATGTGCTGACATTATAGAGGGCTCATGAATGATTCTGGGAATGAAAGGGTTATTGTATGTCGAGACTTTGGGCTTGTACTCACTGGAATTTAGAAAAAAGGAAGGGTAGAATCTCATTGAAACCTTTTGAATGTTGAAAGGCCTAGATAGAGTGGATGTGGGGCAGATGAGGAAGTCCAGGATCAAATCAAAATAGAGAGCATATAATACAACAAAAATTAGTGGGACTCCAGCACAGAGGACGGCCCTGTAGCTCAGAAGGGTAGGGTTAGAAGAAAGAGGACCATAGTAATAGGGGATTTGATAGTCAGGGGTTCAGACAGGCGGTTCTGTGGAGGTGATCGGGAGTCCCGGATGGTAGTTTGCCTCCCTGGTGCCAGGGTTCGGGACGTTTCTGATCGCATCCAAAATATCCTGAAGTGGGAGGGTGAGGAGCCAGAGGTCATGGTACATGTAGGTACCAATGACATAGGTAGGAAAGGGGAAGATGTCCTGAAACGAGAGTATAGGGAGTTAGGAAGGCAGTTAAGAAGAAGGACTGCAAAGGTAGTAATCTCGGGATTACTGCCTGTGCCACGCGACAGTGAGAGTAGGAATGGAATTAGGTGGAGGATGAATACGGCTGAGGGATTGGAGCAGAGGGCAGGGATTCAAGTTTTTGGGTCATTGGGACCTCTTCTAGGGCAGGCATGACCTGTTCAAGAAGGACGGGTTACACTTGAATCCTGGGGGGACCAATATCCTAGCGGGGAGGTTTGCTAGGGCTACAGGGCAGACTTTAAACGAGTAAGATGGTGGGGGGCAGGAATCAATTTGAGGAAACTATGGGAGAGGAGGTTAGTTCACCAGTAGAGCAAGTAAGTAGACAGTGTGTGAAGGAGGAAAGGCAGGTAATGGAGAAGGGATGCGCTCAGCCCGAAGATGTAGGGGAGAAGAAAGAAAAGGATAATAAATTTGAATGCATTGTTAGGGATGAAAAGAGAGGAGGAGGTGGAGAGTATCTTAAATGTATCTATTTTAATGCTAGGAGCATTGTAAGAAAGGTGGATGAGCTTAAAGCGTGGATTGCTACCTGGAATTATGATGTTGTAGCTATTAGTGAAACATGGTTGCAGGAAGGGTGTGATTGGCAACTAAATATTCCTGGATTTAGTTGCTTCAGGTGTGATAGAGTAGGATCAGAGGAGGAGGTGTTGCATTGCTTGTCCGAGAAATTCTTATGGCGGTGCTTTGGAAGGATAGATTAGAGAGCTCCTCTAGGGAGGCCATTTGGGTGAAATTGGGGAATGGGAAAGGTGCAGTAACACTGATAGGAGTGTATTATAGGCCACCTAATGGGGAGCGTGAGTTGGAAGAGCAAATGTGTAAGGAGATAGCAGATATTTGTAGTAAACACAAGGTGGTGATTGTGGGAGATTTTAATTTTCCACACGTAGATTGGGAAGCTCATTCTGTAAAAGGGCTGGATGGCTTAGAGTTTGTGAAATGTGTGCAGGATAGTTTTTTGCAACAATACATAGAAGTACCGACTAGAGATGGGGCAATGTTGGATCTCCTGTTAGGGAATGCGATAGGCCAGCGGACAGATGTATGTGTTGGGGAGCACTTCGGGTCCAGTGATCACAATAGCATTAGCTTCAATATAATTATGGAGAAGGACAGGACTGGACCTAGAGTTGAGATTTATGATTGGAGAAAGGCTAATTTTGAGGAGATGCGAAGGGATTTAGAGAGAGTGGATTGGGTCAAGTTGTTTTATGGGAAGATATAATAGAGAAATGGAGGTCATTTAAGGGTGAAATTATGAGGGTACAGAATCTTTATGTTCCTGTTAGGTTGAAAGGAAAGGTTAAAGGTTTGAAAGCACCATGGTTTTCAAGGGATATTAGAAACTTGGTTCGGAAAAAGAGGGATGTCTACAATAGATATAGGCAGCATGGAGTAAAGGAATTGCTCGAGGAGTATAAAGAATGTAAAAGGAATCTTAAGAACGAGATTAGAAAAGCTAAAAGAAGATACGAGGTTGGTTTGGCAAATAAGGTGAAAGTAAATCTGAAAGGTTTCTACAGTTATATTAAAAGCAAAAGGATAGTGAGGGATAAAATTGGTCCCTTACAGAATCAGGGTGGTCAGCTATGTGTGGAGCCGAGGGAGATGGGAGAGATTTTGAATGATTTCTTCTCTTCGGTATTCACTAAGGAGAAGGATATTAAATTGTGTAAGGTGTGGGAAACAAGAAAGGAAGTTATGGAACCTATGACAATTAAAGAGGTGTAAGTACTGGCGCTTTTAAGAAACTTAAAAGTGGATAAATCTCCGGGTCCTGACAGGATTTTCCCCAGGACCTTGAGGGAAGTTTGTGTAGAGATAGCAGGAGCTCTGACGGAGATCTTTCAGATGTCATTAGAAATGGGGATTGTGCCGGAAGATTGGCGTATTGCTCATGTGGTTCCATTGTTTAAAAAGGGTTCTAGAAGTAAGCCTAGCAATTATAGATCTGTCAGTTTGACATCAGTGGTGGGTAAATTAATGGAAAGTATTCTTAGAGATAGTATTTATAATTATCTGGATAGACAGGATCTGATTAGGAGTAGCCAGCATGGATTTGTGCGTGGAAGGTCATGTTTATTGAATTTTTTGAAGAAGTTACGAGGAATGTTGACGAGGGTAAGGCAGTGGATGTAGTCTATATGGACTTCAGTAAGGCCTTTGACAAAGTTCCACATGGAAGGTTAGTTAAGAAGGTTCAGTTATTAGGTATTAATGCTGGAGTAATAAAATGGATTCAACAGTGGCTAGATGGGAGATGCCAGAGAGTAGTGGTGGATAATTGTTTATTGGGATGGAGGCCGGTGACTAGCGGGGTCCCTCAGGGATCTGTTTTGGGCCCAATGTTGTTTGTAATATACATAAATGATCTGGATGATGGGGTGGTAAATTGGATTAGTAAGTATGCCGATGATACTAAGGTAGAAGGTGTTGTGGATAATGAGGTGGGTTTTCAAAGCTTGCAGGGAGATTTATGCCAGTTAGAAGAATGGGCTGAACGTTGGCAGATGGAGTTTAATGCTGAGAAGTGTGAGGTTCTACATTTTGGCAGGAATAATCCAAATAGAACATACAGGGTAAATGGTAGGGCATTGAGGAATGCAGTGGAACAGAGAGATCTAGGAATAACTGTGCATAGTTCCCTGAAAGTGGAGTCTCATGTAAATAGGGTGGTGAAGAGGACTTTTGGAACGCTAGCCTTTATAAATCAAAGCATTGAGTACAGAAGTTGGGATGTAATGCTCAAGTTGTACAAGGCATTGGTAAGGCCAAATTTGGAATATTGTGTGCAGTTCTGGTCACCGAATTATTGGAAAGATATCAATAAATTAGAGAGAGTGCAGAGACGATTTACTAGGATGTTACCTGGGTTTCAGCAATTAAGTTACATAGAAAGGTTGAACAATTTAGGTCTCTATTCATTGGAGCGTAGAAGGTTGAGGGGGGATTTGATCGAGGTATTTAAAATTTTGAGAGGGATAGATAGAGTTGACGTGAACAGGCTGTTTCCATTGAGAGTAGGGGAGATTCAAACTAGAGGACATGATTTGAGAGTTAGGGGGCAGAAGTTTAAGGGAAACACGAGGGGGTATTTCTTTACTCAAAGAGTGATAGCTGTGTGGAATGAGCTTCCTGTAGAAGTAGTAGAGGCCAGTTCAGTTGTGTCATTTAAGGTAAAATTGGATAGGTATATGGACAGGAAAGGAGTGGAGGGTTATGGGCTGAGTGCGGGTAGGTGGGACTAGGTGAGATTAAGAGTTCGGCACGGACTAGGAGGGCCGAGATGGCCTGTTTCCGTGCTATGATTGTTATATGGTTATATGGTTATATGATGTTGGCTTTAAAAGATCTTTATCTTTTTATGGCAATACTATTAAAATAGCTGTTGAAAAAGATTTTGGAAGTTTATGCATTCTTTCCGCTTGGTGTATTAACTCCATAAAAGGATGAATTAGTAAATCTTCAAACTTTTTATAAATTTCGGGTGGAAAACCATCTTCTGGGGATTTATTGCTCTGAAGTGATCCCAGAGCTTCTTCAACCTCGTTTAATGTAAAAGGCATATCTAATCCCTTCTGTTTTTCCAAACTCAATTTTGGAAGAGTTATTTGTGATAAAAACCTTTCTATCTTGACATTATCATTTTGTGATTCTGATTGATACAGTTCAGAATAAAAATTCTTAAAAGTTTCATTAATTTCTAGAGGTTTATAAGTAATTTTATTTACACTTATTCTAATTGCATTTATCATTTTGGAAATCTAGTCTGTTTTTAACTGCCAAGCAAGAATCTTGTGTGATCTTTCACCTAGTTTGTAATATCTCTGTTTAGTTCTCATAATTGTTTTTTCTGTTTGGTATGTCTGAAATGTATTATATTGTAACTTCTTGTTAACAAGTTGTCTTTGTTTTTCTTCTGTCATATATCTTTGAGATTCTTTTTCTAATTTTGTAATCTCTTTTTCCAATTGATCTATTTCTACCATATATTCCTTCTTAATTTTAGAAGTATAACATTATCTGGCCTCTCAAATATGCCTTCATTGCTTCCCATACTATAAATTTATCATCAACTGAATGTAAATTTGCATCTAAAAAAACTGAATCTGCTTTTTCATGAAATCACAAAAATCTTGACGTTTTAATAATATTGAATTAAATCTCCATCTGTAAATCGATTCCTCTTTATCCATCATTATCATTGGCATTGTCAAGGGGGAATGATCTGACAATATTCTTGCTTTATATTCCATATTTTTCACTCTGTCTTGAATATTCGTTGATAATAGGAAAAAATCTAACCTTGAATAAGTTTTATGTCTATTTGAATAAAATGAGTAATCTCTTTCTTTTGGATTAATTCTTCTCCATATATCGATCAAATATAAATCTTTCATCAATGATAAAGTTAATTTTGCTACTTTTGATTTTGTGACAACCTTTGTTGATCTATATAAAACTGGGTCTAGACAAAAATTAAAATCACCTATTAATATTTTGTCATGTGCATCAACCAAATTCAAAAAGGCCTCTTGTATAAATTTTACATCATTTTCATTTGGTGCATAAATATTCATAAGAGTCCATAATTCTGAAAAAATTTCCCCGCAGAATCAATTAATACATTTTGTATTTTAATTGGTAAAGTTTTATTAACCAAAATTGCAACTCCCCTCGCCTTTGAATTAAATGAAGCTGACCCAATCCGACCCAATCTCTCTTTAATTTCTGATGTTCTATCTCTGTTAAGTGTGTTTCTTGTAAAAAAGCTATATCTATTTTCATTTTCTTAATGTATGTTAAAATTCTTTTTCTTTTCACTGGTCCATTAAGCCCATTGACATTAAAACTTTAAAAATTCAGTAAATTAGTCATTATTTTTAACAGGGTTACTCCAGTCTATAGTAATACTGTAGCGGTGTGTTACACGCAGCGCTGCAAAAAACGACACGCAGTTGGTGAGTGGCAGTTGCAAAAGAGATTTATTCAAACTTGGCGGCCTCGCTTTAAAGCCTTCCTGATCCCGCCCTCCCCGGGCGTGAATACTGTGGGGGGCGCGTATTCACAGTCCCGTCCCGTGCGTGGGCTTTTCCCCTTGCTGGTGAAGCAGACTTGCCGGCCTCAATGCCGGCGCGTGCCACTTCAAGTTCGAGTGCCGGTTCGAGTGCGCTGGGAAGTGGGTCGCCACATAACCCCCACCCCCCCCCTGAACCGGCGATACACCTCCAATGTCCACAGTCTGGGTCGGAGTCTGTTTGGGAGGTCAGCCTCTGCGCCGTGGTGCAGGAATCTCGTCCGGCTGCGCCACGTCCACATGGGCTGGTTTGAGTTGGTTCACCGTGAAAACCTCCTCTTTCCCCCCAATGTCCAGTACGAATGTGGACCCGTTGATTCTGATCACCGTAAACGGCCCCTCGTAGGGCCGCTGTAGCGGTGCCTGATGTCCGCCCCTTTGTACAAACACAAACTTACAGTTTCGCAGGTCTTTGGGTACATAGGTCGGGTTCTGCCCATGCTGCGAAGAGGGCCAGGTTATTGAGCCTGTCACATAGTCTGCCCAGGACTGCTGCGTGTTCTTCCTCTTGCCCCCTTGTGGTTGTATGAACTCCCCTGGGACGACCAGGGGTGCGCCATACACCAACTCGGCCGACAAGGTGTGCAGATCTACTTTGGGTGCCGCATGGATTCCGAGCAGGACCCAGGGAAGCTCGTCCACCCAGTTAGGCCCTTTGAGGTGGGCTATGAGAGCCGACTTCAGGTGACGGTGGAAAGGCTCAACTAGTCCATTCGACTGTGGGTGGTAGGCAGTTGTGTGGTGCAGCTGTGACCCCAGAAGGCTGGCCATAGCTGACCACAGGCTGGAGGTGAAATGGGCGCCTCTGTCAGAGGTAATGTGGGCCGGTACACCAAAGCGAGATACCCAGGTGGCAATCAGTGCCCGGGTGCAAGATTAGGAGGTGGTGTCGGTGAGCGGGACCGCCTCTGGCCATCTTGTGAACCGGTCCACGATAGTCAGGAGGTGCTGTGCTCCTCGCGACACTGGCAGGGGGCCCACAATATCCACATGAATGTGGTCGAAACGCCGGTGGGTGGGGTGGAACTGCTGCGGCAGAGCTTTAGTGTGCTGCTGCACCTTGGCCATCTGGCAATGCATGCACGTTTTGGCCCATTCACTGACCTGCTTGCGGAGTCCGTGCCAAACGAACCTGTTGGAGACCATCTGGATGGTTGTCCTGATGGAGGGGTGCGCTAAGTTGTGAATGGAGTTGAAAATGCGCCGCCGCCAGGCTGCCGGGACGACGAGACGGGGTTGGCCGGTGGTGACGTCACAGAGTAGGGTCCTCTCACCTGGGCCTACGGGGAGGTCCTGGAGCTGCAAACTGGAGACTGCAGTCTGTAACTACGGATCTCCTCGTCTGCCTGCTGTGCCTCCGCCAGTGTTTCATAGTCTACCCCCTGGAACAGGGCTTGGATGTTAGGGCGGGAGAGGGCGTCCTCCACGACATTGTCCTTTCCCGAGACATGCCGGACATCCGTCATGTATTCGGAGATGTAGGACAGATGTCGCGGCTGGTGGGACGACCAGGGGTCGGATGCCTTCGTGAACGCAAAGGTAAGTGGTTTGTGGACCGTGAACGCGGTGAAGGGCCTACCTTCCAAGAAGTACCTGAAATGCTGGATTGCCAGGTATAGCGCCCACAGTTCCCGGTCAAAAGCACTGTATTTGAGCTCGGGTGGTCGTAGGTGTTTGCTGAAAAATGCCAGGGGTTGCCAGCGACCCTCGATGAGTTGTTCCAGTACTCCATCGACTGCCGTGTTGGATACGTCCACTGTGAGGGCGGTAGGAATGTACGTTCTGGGGTGCACTAGCATCGCGGCGTTTGCTAAAGCTTCCATGGTTTTAATGAAACCGGGGGCAGACTCCTCGTCCCAGGTAATGTCCTTGCCCGTACCCGACATCAGGGCGAACTTACTGTGCATGATTCAGGCAGCTGAAGGGAGGAAGCGGTGGTAGAAATTTACCATACCCACGAATTCCTGCAGGCCTTTGATTGTGTTGGGTCGGGGGAAATGACGGACTGCGTCTACCTTAGCGGGCAGAGGGGTTGCCCCATTTTTAGTAATCCTGTGGCCCAGGAAGTCGATGGTGTCGAGCCTGAACTGGCATTTGGCCAGGTTGATTGTCAGGCCGTATTCACTCAGTTGGGCGTAGAGTTGACGGAGGTGGGACAGTTGCTCCTGACGACTGCTGCTGGCTATGAGGATGTCATCCAAATAGATGAAAGTGAAGTCCAGGTCGCGTCCCACTGCGTCCATTAACCACTGAAATGTCTGTGCGGCATTCTTCAGGCCGAACAGCATGCGGAGGAACTCGAAAAAGCTGAAAAATGTGATGTGTGCCGTTTTGGGGACGTCGTCCGGATGCATCGGGATTTGATGGTATCCCCGGACGAGGTCTACCTTGGAGAAGATCCGTGCAACATGCAGGTTTGCTGCAAAGTCCTGAATGTGCGGCACAGGGTAGCGGTCCGGTATGGTAGCCTCGTTCAGCCTGCGGTAGTCGCCGCACTGTCTCCAGCCCCCTGATGCTTTGGGCACCATGTGCAGGGGGGAGGCCCATGGGCTGTCGGACCGCCATATGATCCCCAGTTCCTCCATCCTCTTGAACTCCTCCTTCGCCAGTCGGAGCTTGTCCGGGGGAATCCTTCGAGCACAGGCATGGAGGGGTGGACCCTGGGTCGGGATGTGGTGCTGTACGCCATGTCTGGGCATGGCTGCCGTGAACCGCGGTGCCAAAACTGATGGGAAATCCGCCAGGACTCTGGTGAAGTTGTTGTTGGACAGCGTGATGGAGTCTAAGTGTGGGGCTGGCAACTGGGCTTCACCCAGGGAGAACGTTTGAAAGGTCTCGGCGTGGACCAGTCTCTTCCTTGGCAGGTCGACCAGTAGGCTGTGAGTCCGCAAAAAATCCGCGCCCAGGAGAGGTTGGGCTATGGCGGTCATTGTGAAGTCCCACGTCAACTGGCTGGAGCTGAACTGTAGCCGCACCGTACGAGTGCCGTAGGTCCTTACTGTGCTGCCGTTTGCAGCCCTCAGGGTGGGACCCGGTGGCCTGTTGTGGGTGTTGTAACTCGTCGGAGGTAAGACGCTGATCTCGGCTCCGGTCTTGACCAAAAAACGGCGTCCCGACCGCTTGTCCCACACATACAGGAGCGGCAGCTGGCCATGGCGTTTCCCGGGAACTTGCAGGCGGGCTACAGTGACGGGCTTCTGCGCCCCACCGCTGGTGGTAGAAGCACCATTGTTTGTTGCTCTCCTCACCCCTGCCTCTGGGGTTAGTGGGCTCTGCGGCCGAGCCTGGTCTGGTTTGCTGCTGGGATCGTGGCCTGGTGATCTGTGTGACGGACACCCCACTCTCCTTCTTGGCTTTCCACAGCATGTCCGCCTGGGCCTCTACCTTCCGGAGTTCGCTGAAATCCGCGTTGGACAGCAGCAGGCATATGTCCTCGGGCAGCTGCTCCAGGAATGCCTGCTCAAACATGAGGCAGGGCTTGTGTCCTCCGGCCAGGGACAACATCTCATTCATCAAAGCCGATGGTGGCCCGTCCCCCAAACCACCCAGGTGCAGTAAGCGGGCAGCTCGGTCGCGCCGTGAGAGTCCTAAAGTCCTTACGAGCAGGGCTTTGAATTCCGCGTATTTGCCATCCGCTGGGGGCGACTGTATGAACTCCTCAACCTGGGCGGCTGTCTCCTGGTCGAGGGAGCTCACCACGTAGTAGTAATGTGTGGCATCCGAGGTTATCTGCCGAATGTGGAATTGGGCTTCTGCTTGCTGGAACCACAGGTGAGATCGCAGCGTCCAGAAGCTTGGCAGCTTTAACGAAACCACATGAACAGATGTGGCGTCATTCATCTTCAGCCCAAATATCATTTGGGCCATTGGGGTCACCAATTGTAGCGGTGTGTTACACGCAGCGCTGCAATAAACGACATGCAGTCGGAGAGTGGCAGTTGCAAAAGAGATTTATTCAAACTTCGCGGCCTTGCTTTAAAGCCTTCCTGATCCCGCCCTCCCCGGGCGGGAATACTGTATTCACAGTCCCGTCCCGCGTGCGGGCTTTTCCCCTTGCTGGTGAAGCAGACTTGGCGCCCTCTTTGGAACCGGCCTCAATGCCGGCGCGCGCCACTTTGTGAGCCGGTTCGAGTGCGCTGGGAAGTGGGTCGCCACAATACCTAACTTTTCAACTTTCGTAGTAACTTGGGGAATCTTTTAAAAATTCTCCATGTTGCTATGTGTCTCCTCCCCCCCCCCCCCCCCGATCGTCCAGGCAAAGAAAGAAAGATTAAAGAAAAATAGATTATAAAGAAAAAAAATAACAAAATACCCCCTACTAATGTTGTGAATTTAAAAAAACACAACATTCCCCCCCTCCGTTGTATGGGTCATGGCAATCGCCATGATTACACATGTGAATCCCATAGCAATCGATCCGAAGATCCCCCAGCTCCCCCGTAACATAAAAAAGTATATATACGAGAGAAGAAAAAATAATATCACTACTCTTGATTAATATTTCACAAATTTTTACCTTTCTCCCCCTGTATCATATAATTAAGAATATATTTAAATATTCTTCTGTCTTTAAACATCCATCAACTCCATTCACTGTCCCTGTCTTCATCTTTAATCCATTTCACTTTTAAATCTTTGGCTGTGGTTTGCGAATATTTGGGAGTTCTTGTGCAAATTTTTCCGCATCCGATAATCAGTAAACAATCTTCTTCTTCCGTCATCCAAAAAAATTATCAGGGTTGCCGGGTGGCTCAATATAAGTTTATAACCCTTTTCCCATAAAACTTTTTTCGCTGGGTTAAATTCCTACTTTCTCTTCAAAAGGTCTTAAGTTATATCAGAATAGAAAAGAACTGCTTTCCCTGCTATCATCAATGGCCCGTTTCTCTTTCTGGCACGTTGGGCAGTCACCTTCAGGACCTTTTCTCTATCTTGATACCTTAAGCATTTTATCAAGATTGATCGTGGGTTTTAATCAACTTGAGGTCTTGATCTTAAGGCTCCGTGAGCCCTTTCAATTTCAATTAACTGGGTTCCTTCTTCCATTTCCAAAATTTCCAGAACCCATTTTTGAGAAAAATTTATTGGATCCTCTCCCTCTATACCTTCTTTAAGTCCAACAATCTTAATATTACTTTGTCTGTTAAAATTTTCAAGTACATCCACATTTTCCAACAACCGTTTTCTTTCTGATGTCCAGGCAGAAATATTATCTTCCATTTTATTCACTATCAATGGTGTCTCCCATTGTTTCTTCCAAGTTTTTAATTTTCTTGTCCATTTTGTCCTGTCTTTTCATCATTTTATCAAACATCATCTTTATATTTTTAATATATTTTTTATTACTTTTAATGCTTTAAATTCATGCATAATTTGCTCCAAAGATTTTTTTTATGTCTCCAATATCACCTCCAACCTCTTCCTGTTGCTCTTCTTTGTTTGTCTCTTCATCTTCGTCTGACTTATCCAGAGAATCTGATTCCACCTCACATTCACTTTCACTTTCAGTTCTGATCATAGCTGGGATTTGTAGTTTGGGTTGCTCGTGTTTGCGCATGCCCCTTCCTTCACGCATGAGCAATTCCTGTTGCTCTTTTTTTTTGGAAACGGTTGATGTTGCCACAGTTTCCTGTTCTGTATCGCCGGAGGAAAAATGCACTTGAACCCGAGGCTCTTTCATGGCGGCCGGCCTTGATTCTTTTCTAACTTGTGTTGTCTTCAAAGTAGTAGTTTTCTTCTGCTTCTGTTTAGGAGACATATCTTAAGACAATCCTGAGTAGTTTATAAGTAATTTTTAAAAAGTATTTACTAACTTTTCTTCACTTAAACATTATCTTACTGGTTTTTTACAGGAGAGCTGGATTTCCATGTCTCGATCCTACGTCATCACGTGACGTCCCCACTAGATTCTTCAATGATCCCTGAAGACTGGAAATTTGCAAGTGCCATTCCACTCTTCAAGAAGGGAGGGAGATAGAAGAAAGGAATTTATAGGCCAATTAGCCTGACTGCAGTGGCTGGAAAGATATTGGACATCTGTTATTGACAATGATGTTTTGGGGTACTTCAATAATTCAATATGTCGTTTAATATCAGGGAATGTATACAATATACAACCTGAAACCCTTGTGCTTCACAGACATCCACAAACACAGAGTAGTACCCCAAAGAATGAGTAACAGTAAAAGTGTTAGAATCCCAAGCCTTCCTACTTCCCCCACTCTCATGCACAAGCAGCAGCAAAGTAACAAAATGAAATTACATTTCATATGTTAAGAACTGAAGGCGATTAGGAAGCTTAAGGTAAAGGAACCCTTAGGAAATTTGATAGGGAGAAAGTAAAGGCTTCCATAGCAGTATTTCAGTGGAGTAAAGCATTTTACAGTGAGAGAGAATGGAATTAAATTGGAAGGAGACGCTGGAAGGGATGACAGCAATGGTGTCAGTTTCTGGGAAAAATGAGGACAGTGCAGGATAGATGTATTGCAAAAATAAAGAAATACTCAATGGCAAAATAGTACAACTGTAGCTGACAAGGGAAGTCTAAGCTAATGTAAAAGCAAAAGTGAAGGCTTACAACAAAACAAAAATTAGCAGGTAGATCGAGGATTGGGAAGCTTTTAAAAGCTTACACAAAGCAACTAAAAGAATCAGTAGGAGGGAAAAGATGAAATATGAAAGCAGGCTAGCAAACAATATCGAGGTGGATAGAAAAAGTTTTTTCAAGTATGTAAAAATAGAAGAGAGATGATAGTGGATATAGGACCACTAGAAAATGAGGCTGGAGAAATAATATTCGGGTACAAAGAGATGGCAGATGAACTAAATGAGCGTTGTGCATTAGTCTTCACTGTGGAAGTCACTAGCAATGTGCCAGATGTTGAAGCATGTAATGGAAGAAAAGCAAATGCAATTACTATTACAAGAGAGAAGATGCTCAAAAGGCTGAAAGACCTAAGGGTATATAAGTCACCTGGACCAGATGAACTGCGCCGTAGGGTTCTGAAAGAGATAGTGGTAGAGACTGTGGAGGCATTAGTAATGATCTTTCAAGAATCATTGGACACTGGCATAGTTTTGGAGGACCGGAAAATTGCAAATGTCACTCCACTCTTTAAGAAAGGAAGGAGGCAACAGAAAGGAGATTATACACTGGTTAGCCTGAGCCCAATGGTTAGGAAGGTGTTGGAGTCAGTTGTTAAGGATGAAATTATGGAGTACTTAGTGACATAGGACAAGAGAGGATAAAGTCAGCTTGCAAAATGCTGGAGGAACTCAGCAGGCCAGGCAGCATCTACTGAAAAAAGTACAGTCGATTTTTCAGGCCTAAACCTCAACTGTACCTTTTTTCCATAGATGCTGCCTGGCCTGCTGAGTTCCTCCAGCATTTTGTGTGTGTTGCTTGGATTTCCAGCATCTGCAGACTTTCTCTTGTTTGTACCAAAGACAGCACGGTTTCCTTAAGGGAAAATCTTGCCTAACGAACCTGTTGGAATTCTCTGAGGAGATTACAAGTAGCGAAGATAAAGGGGATGTACTGAATGTTGTATATTTGGACCTTGACAAGGGGTCATGCATGAGGCTGTTTACCAAGTTAAGAGCCCATGGTTTTACACAAAAGTTACTAGCATGATTAGAGGTTAGGCTGATTGTTAGGAGGCAGCAAGTGGGAATAAAAGGATCCATTTCTGGTTGGCTGCCAGAAAACTAGTAGTTTTCTGCAGTGATTGGTGTTGGGACTGCTTCTTTTTATGCCGTATATCAATGATTTAAATGATGGAACATATGGCTTTATTGCTAAGTTTACAGATGATACTAATATTGGTGGAGGGGCAGAAATTGTTGAGGAAACAGGAAGGATGCAGAAGGACTTAGACAGAATAGGAGAATGGGCAAGAAAGTGGCAAATGAAAAAAAGTGTTGGAAAATGCATGGCCATGCACTTTGGTAGTAGAAATAAATGTACGGACTATTTTCTAAATGGGGAGAAAATCAAAAATCTGAGATGAAAGGAACTTGGGAGTCCTTGTGCAGAACACCCTAAAGGTTAACTTTCAGGCTGAGTCGGTGGTGAGGAAGGCAAATGCCATGTTAGCATTCATTTCAAGAGGTCTAGAATACAAGAACAGGGATGTGTTGCTGAGACTTTACATGACACTGCTGAGGCTGTAAAGTATTGTGAACAGTTTTGGACCCCTCATCTAAGAAAAGATGTGCTGGCATTGGAAAAGGTCCAGAGGAGGTTCACAACATTGATCCTGGCAATGGAATTACTATCATGAAGAACATTTAATGGCTCTGAGTCTGTACTCGCTGGAACTTAGAAGAATGAGGGGGTATCTCATAGAAACCTTTTGAATGTTGAAAGGCCTAGACAGAGTAGATATGGAAAGGATGTTTCCCATGGTGGGAGAGTCTAGGACAAGAAGGCACAGCCTAAGGCTAACGGGATGTCAATTTAAAACAGAGACACAGAGAAAATTCTTTAGCCAGCGGGTGATAAATTTGTGAAGCTGTGGAGGTCAGGTCGTTGGGTATATTTAAGGCAGAGATTGATAGGTTCTTGATTGGACACGGCATCAAAGTTTATAGGGAGAAAGCTGGGGAGTGGGTTGAGAGGGGGAAAAAAGGATCAACCATGATTGAATGGCGGAGTAGACTCGATGGGAAAAAATGGCCTAATTCTGCTCCGATAACTTACGGTCTTATGGATCTATCCCCTCTGCCCCTCACCTATTTCAGCAAAAAGCAGTAGCAAAGCCTCCAAAAAGACTATAATCTGCAGTACAACAAAAATTGTTCACCCAACAATTCAACATACCAGAGTCTCTCTCTCTCTCTCCCCCCCCCCCCCCCTCTCCTTGGCATATTGAGCAATGGCCAGTGAGCGAGTCCCATCACTGTAAAGAACTGAAGGCTAACAAAATAAGAGCCCATGGTATTATGGGTATTGGGACTGCTTCTTTTTATGTTGTATTTCAATGGTTTGAATGAAGGAATTGATGGTTCTTTGGCCAAGTTTGTGGACAGTTCAAAGGTAGATAGAAGGGGAAGAAGTGTTGAGGAAACAGGGTGTCCGCAGAAGAACTCAGAGAGATTGGGGGAATGGGCAAAGTGGCAGACAGAATACAGTGAGGGAAGTACATGGTTATGCACTTTGGCTGAAGGAATAAAGGTGTGGTCTATTTTGTAAATGGAGAGAGAATTCAAAAATCAGAGTTGCGTAGGTACTTTGGAGTGCTTGTGCAGGATTCCTTAACTTGCAGGTTGAGTCAGTGGTTAGGAAGGCAAATGTAACATTCACATTTGTATCGAGATGACTAGAATACAAACACAAGGATGTCATGCTGAGGCTTTATAAGGCATCGATCAGACCACGCTCTTTGAGTATTGATGCACCATCAATAACTCACACTGAGACGTAGGCGAGGTATCGGCTTTTATTGACTGGAAGAAGGAACCAGGAGTGAGTGTCTATCATACAAGGTCCTGGAGACTGAGGCCGAGCGTCAGGCCGCAGGTCTCCTTTATACAGGGGCCTGTGGGAGGAGCCACAGGAGCAGTCAGCAGGGGCGTGTCCCGACAGGCACATAGTTCACCACATTCACCCCCCCTTCGTTTGAAAAAGTCCTCATGTAGCGAAGGTTCTTACAAGTCAAGCCGATCAGGCGGTCGAATCTGTCGCTGCGATCTACGTAGCACCGGCTGTGACCCCATAGGTGCCGGCAACATTGGCGATTGCACAGGGGACGGGGGTTGCGCGTGTTCTTGCCCACTAGGCGCCGGTGATCCCTCATGCATGTGCGAGGCGCCTGGTATAAACGCGTACGAAACGCCCGGTATACAAGTGTCGTGAGGAGTCTGTGTAGGGCCTGGTGCGTACGGTGTCACCTCTGGTGCAGGGTTCACAGTTACCGGAGAGCCTTCAGGGTAGGGGTCTGCTGCACCTGCGGGTGCCAGGTCGCGGATGGAGACCGTATCCTCCCGCCCATCAGGTAAGACCACGTAAGCATACTGGGGGTTCGCATGGAGAAGGTGAACCCTCTCCACCAGCGGGGAGTATTTATTGCTCCTCACATGTTTCCGGAGCAGCACTGGCCCCGGGGACGTCAGCCAAACTGGTAGGGTGGTCCCAGTGACAGACTTCCTGGGAAAAGAGAATAGGCGTTCGTGAGGGGTGGCATTGGTGGACGTACATAACAGAGAGCGGATAGAGTGCAGTGCCTCAGGGAGGACCTCCTGCCATCGAGAGACCGGCAACCCTTTGGACTTAAGGGCTAAAAGTGTGGCCTTCCACACTGTGGCATTCTCCCGCTCTACCTGGCCATTACCCCGGGGATTATAACTCGTGGTCCGACTGGTAGCAATGCCCCTAGCTAGCAAGTACTGGCGCAGCTCCTCACTCATAAAGGAGGACCCTCTATCACTGTGGATATAGCAGGGATACCCGAACAGAGTGAAGAGCTGGCGCAGGGCTTTTATGACGGACGTGGCAGTGGTGTCGGGGCAGGGGATGGCAAAGGGGAACCGTGAGAACTCGTCAATAACACTGAGAAAATAGACATTGCGGTCAGTGGAGGGAAGGGGGCCCTTAAAGTCAACACTCAGGCGTTCAAAAGGGCGGGTGGCCTTGACAAGTTGTGCCGTGTCAGGACAGTAGAAGTGCGGTTTGCACTCGGCACAAATTTGGCAGTCCCTGGTCATCGTCCTGATGTCCTCCAGGGAGTACGGCAGGTTCCGAGCTTTCACAAAATGGTAAAATCGGGTGACCCCCGGATGGCAAAGTTGTGCATGAAGGGCGTACAGCTGGTCGAGCTGTGTGCTAGCACATGTTCCCCGGGATAGGGCATCAGGGGGCTCATTGAGTCTGCCAGGCCGGTACAGGATATCATAGGTGTAGGTGGAGAGTTCTATCCTCCACCGCAAAATCTTATCATTTTTGATCTTGCCCCGCTGTTGGTTGCTGAACAGGAACGCAACCGAGCGCTGGTCGGTCAGCACAGTGAATCTTTTGCCAGCAAGATAGTGCCTCCAGTGCCTAACAGCCTCTACTATGGCCTGGGCTTCTTTCTCCACCGCGGAGTGCCGAATTTCAGAGCCTTGGAGGGTGCGAGAAAAGAATGCTACTGGTCTGCCTTCCTGATTAAGGGTAGCAGCCAGAGCGAAATCGGAGGCATCACACTCCACTTGGAAGGGAGCGGTCTCGTCCACTGCATGCATCGTAGCTTTGGCAATGTCCGCTTTAATGCAGTTGAAGGCCGCGCAGGCCTCAGCAGAGAGGGGAAACGAGGTAGACTTGACCAGGGGGCGAGCCTTGTCTGCGTAATGGGGGACCCATTGGGCGTAATAGGAAAAAAACCCCAGGCACCGTCTGAGGGCCTTGAGAGTGGTGGGAAGAGGGAGCTCTAACAGGGGGCGCATACGTTCGGGATCAGGCCCAATAACCCCGTTTTCCACGACATACCCAAGTATAGCAAGGCGGGTGGTACCAAAAACACACTTGTCCCTGTTATAAGTAAGGTTCAGAGCTGCGGCCACTTGGAGAAACCGTTGGAGGTTGGCGTCGTGATCTGGCCTGTCATGACCACAGATGGTGATGTTATCCAGATAGGGAAATGTGGCCTGCAGTTGGTACTGGTCCACCATCCGGTCCATTTCCCTCTGGAAGACAGAGACACCATTCGTGACACCGAAAGGGACGCGCAGGAAGTGATAGAGCCGGCCGCCCGCCTCGAAGGCGGTGTAGGGGCGGTCCTCTGGGCAGATGGGGAGCTGGTGATAAGCGGATTTCAGATCTATTGTCGAGTACACCTTATACTGAGCAATCTGGTTGACCATATCCGCGATGCGGGGTAGGGGGTATGCGTCAAGCTGCGTAAACCTATTGATGGTTTGACTATAGTCCACCACCATCCTATTTTTCTGCCCAGTCCGAACAACAACCACCTGGGCCCTCCAAGGGCTTGTGCTCGGCTCAATGATCCCCTCCCTGAGCAGCCGCTGCACCTCCGACCGAATGAAGGCCCGGTCCCCCGCGCTGTACCTCCTGCTTTTGGTTGCCACAGGTTTACAGTCGGGGGTCAGGTTGGCGAACAGCGGTGGGGAAGGGATCTTGAGAGTGGAGAGGCTGCAAGTGTCGGTAGCGCAGCTGTTGGCCTGGTTCTGGATGGGATGTGTGTGTCCGTGTGTGTGTGTGGTCAGTAGCGGGGTATGTGAAGAAGTCCCACAAAACTGAGGATTCTTGACAGTGAGCGGTGGGAGGGGCCCGTCGTATACCATAGTCACACTTTCGAGATGGCTCTGGAAGTCCAGCCCCAATAGCACAGGTGCACACAGATTAGGCATGACCAGCAGTTCAAAGTCCCGATATACTGTGCCTTGCACCACCAAAGTCGCTACACAACCCGCCCGGATGTCTGCGGACTGCGACCCAGAGGCCAAATGGAACCTCCGACTGACCGGCCGCGTTGCAAGTCCGCAGCGTTGCACTGTGTCCGGGTGAATAAAACTCCCAGTGCTGCCCGTGTCAAACAGACATCCAGTCCAATGCCCCTCCACCTGGATGTCCATCATGGACCTTGCAAGCTGGTGTGGGGCGCTTTGGTCGAGAGTCACAGTGGCCAGAGTTGGATCGCCGTCGGGGTACCCGGTCAGCATCGGAGGGTCGGGGGCGGGGCGTGCTGACGTCGACAAAGATGGCCGCCCACATCCCGGCATGCAAGATGGCGGCCCCCACGTTTCACCCGCAGCGCTGCACTCCGCTCGAGGTTGAGACTTACAGACCTTGGCGAAGTGGCCCCGCTTTCCGCAGCTGGAGCAGGTCGCTTCTCGCGCTGGACAGCGTTGTCGAGGATGTTTCTTTTGGCCACAGAAATAACAAGGCCCGAGTTTCTTACGGGCCACAGCCGTGGTCTGGGTCGGGGAGCTCGTGGAATGGCGACTGGCGGCGGCGTTGGCGAATTCGCTCCCGGGAGCCGGCGGTGGCGGGGTCTGAGGCGTCCACGAAACCGGCGGGGAATCGCGCGACTGGACAGCGTCGGCGTTATGCCGCGCAGCTTCTAGAGCGTTGGCCTTCTCTATCGCCGAGCTTAAGGTAAGATCCGAGTTCTCCAGCAGCCGCTGGCGCATGTACACTGACCTCAGTCCCGTCACAAAGGCGTCTCGCACCAGCAGCTCTGCATGCTGTTCTGCCGTGAGCGTCTTGCAGTCACAAGCTCGGACGAGTGTCTGTAGTGCTCGGAGAAACTCAGCGCACGATTCGCCAGGCCGCTGTTGCCGGGTAGCTAAGCGATGTCTTGCGTAGACGGTGTTCACCGGCCGCAGGTACTGTCTTTTGAGGGCGTCCAGTGCCCCTTCGTAGGTCGGCAGGTCCCGGATAAAGGAGTAAACTTTGGGGGTGACCCTCGAGAGTAGGATTCTGTGCATAACGGCGGGTTCAGTCGCACGAAGCTCCGCCAAGTACGATTGGAAGCATGCAAGCCAGTGTTCAAAAGCGAGAGCTGCGTCAGGGTCTTGAGGGTCCAAATCCAACCGGTCCGGACGCAAAACGGGTTCCATGTTTTAAAACTTCCAGTCAATAAAATTGATGCACCATCAATAACTCACACTGAGACGTAGGCGAGGTATCGGCTTTTATTGACTGGAAGAAGGAACCAGGAGTGAGTGTCTATCATACAAGGTCCTGGAGACTGAGGCCGAGCGTCAGGCCGCAGGTCTCCTTTATACAGGGGCCTGTGGGAGGAGCCACAGGAGCAGTCAGCAGGGGCGTGTCCCGACAGGCACATAGTTCACCACAGGTATTGGGAGCAATTTTGTGCCCCTTATCTGACAAAGGATGTTCTGACATTGGACAGCATCCACCTGAGGTTCATGAGATTGATTCCAAGAATGACATAGTTAATGTTTGAGGAGTGTTTGATGGCATTGGGCCTGTAATCGCTGGAGTTTAGAAGAATGAGGGATAATCTCATTGAAACTTATTGAATACTTAAAGTCTGGATAGAGTGAATGTAGGGAGGATGTTTCCTACAGTGGGGGAGTTAAGAACCAGAGTGCACAGCCTCAGAAGTGAGAGACATCCACATAGACAAATTTTTTCTTTAGTCAGAGGGTAGTGAATCTGTGTAATTCTTTGCCACAGACTGTTGTGCAGGCCAATTCATTGGATATGTTTAAGGCAGAGGTTGATAGGTTCTTGATTAATCAGGGCATCAAAGGCTGTAGGGAGAAGGCAGAAGAATGGGGTTGAGAAGGATAATATATCAGCCATACTGGAATGGTGGAGCAGACTTAATGGGCCAAGTGGCTTAACTCTGCTTCTAGGTCTTATATTCTTATAGTTTTAGATTCAGCTTTCACTATTTGCAACTCTTTGATAGCCCTCATCCACTCAGACACAGCTTTCCAGATTTCAAGCACTCTCTCAGTAAAAACAAAAAAATTCTTTTTTAGATTCTTCCTCTGCATGGTTGTGAAAATAGACTGTGTCATGGTCATGAAATAACGGAAATCACAGCACTTGATCACATACATGGAATTTATTTATATTATGAAACTTTCCAGTGGCATGTTTCCAATGTTAGTGTTGATTTGAGATATTTTTATTTTTAAAAATTTTAAAAATATGAAGGCAATCAAAAAAGGTTCATGATCAATACATCCTAGCAAGACACACATAAAAATCTCTCTGGTAATGCTGGATGCATAATTTTATATTTTAATAAATTTATTTACACTTTGGTTTCAAGACTGTATGTATAAGTTTCAATTTGTTTTAAAATAATTAAATTTAGACTTTAGGCTTTTGCATTAGCCAATGTGCTGGTAGCATATACTTCATTTGCAGCTGTCAAAACTGTCATTAACCCACAATTTTAACACTACTAATTAAGAAGGAAGCTCTGATTCATGAAGCATTTCCTTCAAATCATGAATTTATTTTCTCCTTTATAAGTAATTACTGGTATTATTCAGCCAATAGCACTATTTTAATCCACAAGAATGTAGTGTGCAATAAATTATCACAGTAAATTGTCTCAGTATTTACAGTAAACTGATTATATTTGTCATAAATTATTTATGATAATTTCTCTGGACAAAATTTACAAAAAAAAACATTTTAAGAACAATTACAGAATAATTGCATTGACATAAAAATTAGCCAAAGTTCACTTGCCTTGTATTGAATGAAAAGCTGTAAAGTTATTACAGACAAATACTACAATAATTATGTTTAATGTTGAAATATTTCATTTAAAGATAATTTAATCTCCTGTGTCAGTGTTTCACATGAAATATCTTTGTGCAGCTCTCATGGAAATCATCCAATAAAATTATAACAATTATAATTATAACAACAGTTAATTATAGTTACATCAAGGCACTACCTAGGCTGCTTTTTATCTTCAGACCTGGTTGAGAACTGAAGTTAAGAGTACACTCTAAAAATTGGTGAAACTCCTATGAAGCCTTTTTCAGTCAAGTTTATATTGCTACATTGTTTTGCAGTCCCTCGCTTAGGTCACTCGATCCCTTTTGAAAACAGGGGAGGGGAGCTTGAGACTTCTTATTAGCTCAAAAAGCTGTGTTTTGCATGAGAGAGAGAACTCCAATGCAATAGTTGCCTTTCACTTGACAGGGTACATGTTGCATCAGCCCTGCCATTTGTAATGTACATATAAAAAGTCATATCAAAAGCCTTATTGGAAACCTGCTGGGCCCACTTGTATGTTTCCTTTCAGACCCAATCTTCTATCACTCCTCCAGCTGTAGGACATGTAAGATGCTGCTAATGATCTGCAGCAAGAAGCTCTGGGGTTTTGGAGTAACTGTACCTTACTTGTGGTTTATGTGGAGAATAAAGCTGAATGAGGAGATTCCATAGTTATAGACACCAAAAATCATCCAAATGCAAGTCATCTCAAAGTGCACATAAAAGTCTGATTTAACTTAGCCCAGTCTTGATTGCACCACAATTTTGCAGATCATGGGGAGATAGCACCTAGGAATTTCTGCCTGGAGACACAAGAGACGGCAGTTGCTGAAATCAGGAGAGAAACATAAATAACTGGCAGAATTTAATGGACAAGGCAGTATCTATGGGAGAAAATGAATGTTCGATATTTCAGGTCAAAACCCTTCATTGGACCGAAAGTGCAAGGGGGGAGATTGCCAGTATAAAGAGGCAAGGCAGTGAGGTGGGGTAGGTGTTGACAAGAGATGCTGTTCCTACAGCATCCTAGCCAGGAGGGTTGATTGGCAGATGGTGTCAGTGCTGGAAAGGAAGTTGAAGGAAGCCACAGAGGTTGTAGGTGATAGATGAAGGCAGCAAAGGATTGTAGGATTTGTAATATGATAAGAAAGGAAGGCGAAGAGGAACCAAATAATTGAGTTATAGTGGGCAGGTGGGAACAGTGGATAGAAGGAACACAGTGAAATGAGTGTGTGAGTGATGGGCAAATGGAGTAGGTGGGGGTGGGCAAAGTAAATGGGAGATGGGGCTTGTGGGAGAAGTTGGGTAGATCAGGACAGAAAGAGACAGAGAGGGAACAGGTTACAGGAAGTGGGTAAATTCAATGTTTCTGTCAACTATCTAGGTAGAATATGAGGTGTTGTTCTAGTTTGACTAGCTAGTTTAATTAAGTATAATCTAGTTTAATTCTGTATTTCTGCTTGGTTAGATGACCACATTCTGGTGCAACATGGTCTTCAGTACTGCATGATATACTGTATTGAATCCAGCAGGCAGGTGCAGCAAATATTAGGAAGGTAAATGTGTATTCACCTTTATTATTATTACACTAAAAACATACTTGCCATATTTTAGCAATGTCATAGCTTTTCTACAGGTTAGTACCTTCCTAATTTGTCTCTATTTATTAGTGCTAGCAGCATGCTAGATGTCAATGCTGATGGATCAGACTTTCTGCTATAATGTTGAACTCGGTACTGAGTCTGGGAGGACCACAGACATAATGAACTGAGGGGACTAATGCACTCTGTACATGGATTGCTCAGATTCCCACCAGCCATGGCTTCCGTATGTTTGAATTGCATCACGGACATTGATGGCAAAGGTGGGTGAGTAAATGGTTCCCTTTTTTCTTGAGCAAAAAAATGAACACTGAAATGTCTATATAACTATATGCATTTCCTTTTCTGGTGCTTTTATCCCCTGTTCTCTTGCCCCCTTCACTTGAAAGGCACTCTGTGTACTTTGCCCTGGGTGCAAAGCTTTCTGGTGCTCAAATGTAATCTATTTATGTTGGGCAAGCTCCTTCCAATTTACAAAGCATTAGCAAATTCCAGACGTACTATTGTTGAGTGCTTTGTGCTACAGGTACTTGCTTTAAATGTATGGAGAGCCTTCTGGAAAGGACTTTGATGTGGACCAATATGAAAAGCTCAATGCTGCTACCTTTTTCCATGTCATTCTCTGATCAGTTTGTATATAACACGGTAACATTTGCCAATACTGGGTATATAGGTGAACGGGGGAAGGTATAGTTGGGGATATGTCAGAGATAAGTTTTTTACACAGAGAGTAGTGAGTGTATGGTACACTCTGCTAATGGGGTGGCGATAGGGACAGATAGATTAGGGAGCATTTGAAACTTTTAGATAGATACATGGATGATAAAAAAAAGGAGGGATATGTTGGAGGGAAAGGTTAGATTAATCTTAGAGTAGGTTAAAAGGTTGGCACAACATTGTGGGCTGAAGGGCTTGTACTGTGCTGTAATGTTCTAGACATGAAAGAAAACAATAAGTCAGTCAGCATCTGTGAAGGCAGCAGGTATGAGGTGACATTTCAGGTCAAACATGTACTTAGATTATTTTTGTTCCAGTCTACAGCATCTGTAATCTTGTTTGAACTGTTTCCTTTACATTCTTTAATTCAGCTAATATTAATCTTTTATTGACTTTCTGTTATTAATTGTAATTCTTTTTTAAAATAAAGATTAACAGTTATCTATTTTAAATGTCTCTGAACTTTAGCAGAGTTAAAAGGCCTTTGGCAGTACAAGGCAATCTGGGTAGGGCCGAGACCTGAGTCATAAAGACATACAGCAAAACACAGACCCTTTAAACAATCAAATCCTATCTATATTAATCCCATTTACTAGTACTTGGTCCACAATTCACATTTTCTTGGACTATCCACTGCCTGCGAGAAGTGGCGCTCAGCTGGAACTGTGAGGCTGCAAAGATCGGTGTGGCCAAGTCAACAAGATTTGCTCAAAGCAAAATTACAGTACATTAAACTCTTGCTTGGTAACCAAAAAATAAGTTATTTTCAAAAGGTAAGCAACAAAAATTTGTGTTTAGTTTTAATGAATATACTAGTAACACTATCTGATATTTTCTCCTTTAACTAAAACACTTCAGGTCAATTTGGGAAGAGAATGAGAGAGATGTTTTTAAAATCCTTTTATTTATTTATTTTTTAACTTTGATTATGTTTAGGTCCAGAACGCTTTAGGGAATGCCAGAGATAATTCCAAACCCAAAATAGGTAAACTGAAGTGTGAATTTGTTTTTAATTTTTAATTTTTTTAATTCGATTTTAACTCAATCTGCTCTCTTTCAGGTTTAATTGTGGTGGAATAGTTGACTATTTAATCCCAGGATATGTGTTGATTGATTGATTAAGAATGAGGCTTGTATCTTCACTTTATCATATCACATGGTTAACCCGTAACAAAATTCTTCCTGGACCTCAGGAAATCTAGCAGTTCAAAGAAGGTGTACAGTAGAGAACTTAGAGGAACAGTTAGAAGCCCATATAGCACTGCATCTGGGTAGGGAAGCAAGAGGAGAACTTCTCATTCCATTTTTCACAAAAAAAAGCTCTTCCCTTTTGCCCCTCACTTCTACTAAAAGAACAGCAGCTTGATTACTTCAATTTGCCAGTACTGTTACCAAAAAGAAGCTAAGCCTATCCATCAATTTAGCTCCTTGAGAAGAAATTAGGGAGTAAGCATCAGCTTCTTCTTTAACACCAAAACTATCAGAAATTACTAATAAGTATCAATATCAACGATTTTTAAATATCACCATCATTAATATGGAGCAATATTTGAGTTCTTTGGTTGTTTGGGTGGTCAAAGGGCTGTGAGCATGATCAGGAAGCATGAAGGCTCAAGATCCACCTCAGAAGGTGCAACCTGGCAACTTGCCCAGTTCTTCCAAATCAAATCACAGGTTCTTTGATGCAAAATTAATACAGCCCTTTGATGATATTCACTAAATTAAATGTGCAAAAAATAGGAACATTCTGTCATTTTCTTAAGTGTTTTAGGAGATAATATTTATGTATAAGTTAAAAGATTGGAAATGGCTTTCTGCCTTAGATGCTCCTCTAAGCATTGAATTGCAATACTATCAACTGCTGTATCAAATTTATTGGCAAACAGGTGATGCTGCTGTAGCATCCACTTCAGATCACCTGCTCCATATACACATACTGAACGGATGTGTTTACCAGTGCAGGGTGGATAAGGTGCCCCTTTGGAAATATCACCTTCAAGGTAGCTCCATTTTACCAGTCTTGCTATAGAATTCATGTCAGACACGTCAAATTTGTCATTGACAGGGACAGACCCAGGGACATCATGCATTCTTTGGAGTGTTGCCCACATGTGTTCATCAGGACTATAGGTGTCCTTTTCCCACTCAATAAACTTCTGTACTTTAGAGCTTTTCCATAAGTATTCCACAAAATCTCTTGTAACAACAAAGTAGGCACTTCCTGAAAACATTGGTGTGTCAATTGGAGGAGCTTCCTTCTTATTTTTTGTATTTTTTAGCGCTCCATTTTGTACAATATATTGCATTTTCCATCTGCTTTCCTTATGGGACCTGGTCTTTTCTGTTTCTAGGCTGTTTTTCCCTTTTAAGGCTTTGAGTGTTTCCACTATTTCTAGATTGGTTTTTATGGGGAAATCCTTGCCACAAAGATTAATCAAGTATTTCCATCTTGAATTCTTTCGTAGGAGATCCTTCATACAGTTTAAGTCTGCCTGAACCCTACTCCAGGATGCATAGATTACAGACTCAATCTGGCTGGCAATAAATACATTATCAAAGCATGAAGCAATGCCCTTCACTGCAGCTTTGAAGATCTCAGGTGACTTTTGGTCCACATGAATACAGTAAAAATTCTGAGGTGTATATATAGACCGTAAAAGTCTTTCAAACATGTCAATTCTCTGATGGACTACTATTGAATATGCTATTGGAAATTCTTCTTCCTCTTTACTAAGTGGAAATGTGATATATTTTTGTAATTTAATGAAGTTATCACAGTGCTTGGTCAAGTTTATATAATCTTTCTCACCCAGCCTAGGTCGATTTATAAATTCCATTGATATTGTTTGAAGCTTAGCTAATTGTATTGCCTCTTCATTTCCACTGATAATGCTTGTACAGTTTACATAATATCTGGGGTTCTCTTCAAAGAGATCCAAGTTTTCGAATTGGTTTATAGGAGCTTTGTCATGGCTTATAAGAAGGAGCAACGTCACCAGCAAGGCAATTCCTGTGATGATCCATGCAGATTGCTTGCACCTGAGATGACAACACTTGAGACGACCGAGTTTTATGCACAGCATTTTGATTCAGTTTGCAGGTTGAGTCTGCTTGTTCACAGTTTCCTTTCCACTTAGCCGATAAGGTTTTCACTATAGAGCACACTCTTTAATCTGAAATAACTGTAAGAAAATAAGGTATAAAAAAATTACATTCCCTGTTCAATAAACATATGACACCATAAGTACTTAAAACATCTGGTACGAAATTAGTGCTTACATATAATGTCAATAAAATGCTTTGAGGGAATTAAACTACAAAGGAAAAATGGCACAAACTGTTAATTAGCAAATTATTTAACCTTATGTATATAATCAAAAAAGATCAAAGTACATTTATTATCAAAGTATGTATAAATTACACTACCTTGAGATTCATCTGCTTACAGGCAGCCACAAACCAACCCAATTAAAAAAAGACCAACACCCAATATGCAGAGAAAGAGGGAAAAACACTATTCATGCAAACAATAAAAGTACCTGTAAGCAGCAGCATTTCAAACCAAATTGATATAATAATAGTCTTCTTATAATTAGCTTTACAGAGGTGAATTGTAATAACTAATGTGAAATACTAAATATATACATGATTGTTGTGACACACACTTAAGTCTTCAAGTGCTACCTAACCAGAGCAGTTGCAAACTGGAAAATATGTCACACTTTTACATTAGATCTGCAATAATCCCTGATTTATTTTGAAGATAGAAAATCAAAGATTTATTGTTGAGTAAAAATATAAATGGCTTAACTAACTTTGAGTCGTCTTTTGATCTTTGGAATGCTTGGTATGTGTAGTTTCTCAACAATACGTACAGTCGGCCCTCCTTATCCGCGGATTCCGTATGTGCGGATTCAACCAACGGCAGATTGGGAAAACCCGGAAGTTCTCTCTCCAGCACTCGTTGCTTGAGCATGTACAGACTATTTTTTCTTGTCATTATTCCCTAAGCAATACAGTATAACAACCATAGCATTTGCATTGTATTAGGTATTATAAGTAATCTAGAAATGACTTAAAAGTACAGGCAGTCCTGAATGAGTTCCATTCCTGAGTCCGTCTTTAAGTCGGATTTGATGTCAGAACAGGTACATCCGGTATTATTTAGCGTCAGTTAGTCAAATGTTTTTCTTAGTACATAGTACATATTTTACCTTTCTATGCATATAAAACACTTAGGAAATATACGTATTTCAATAATTTAACCACTGTGTTGCTTAGTAATAATTGTAGATTTCATCAGGGCAGGGCCTTTCACATTCTCCATTAAAATTGTTCCAATTGTTGACCGACTGTAGCCTAACGCTTTTTTAATGACTGATGGCATTTCACCTCTTTCCGATTGCATTATTACTTTCACCTTATTTTCAATCGCGATCGTGATTATTTTCGTGAACAGAAACACTGCGGATTCAGAGCTGTGCCACCTGGTCCTAATGTCCACCGCACAGAATAATGTTAAATAAAGTCCGGGGTTTCGCTGGGTCCTAAAGACCACCGCACTGATACATGTTAAATAAGGGACTTGAGCATCCGCGAATTTTGGTATCCGCAGGGGGTCCCGGAACCAATCCCCCGCGGATAAGGAGGGCCGACTGTAGTTGACTGGAAAGTGTCAAATAATGTTATATAATTACCGTGAAACAGGAACTGAATCAGTTCAAATACTTCACCAATCTTCCAAACTTTCCTGATCCTAGAATCCAAGAACTTTCATTCTGTCTTACCCTAAACTCTGTGTTAATATGATCTGAATGCTTTAGGTAAAAGTAGCTTCCTCTGCTTTGTTTCAACTCTCACATTTAATCACATCTCCTTGGCTCATCAGTCTGCAACTCAGTTGATGGAAGCTGTCTGTTTATAAGTGCCCTATTTCATCCTCTCGTCATTTAAGAACTTTTATAATTACACCTTTATCTCTGTTCCAAGAAATCTAGACATGATAATGTATCTAAATATTGTATTAAACGTAAGTAGTTCTTTATGTTTTTAATCCCGTGGTATGACTTTTCTATTACCGCAACAATTTTCAGAATCAGAATCAGGTTTAATATCACTGGTATATGTTGTTAAATTTGTTAATCTAGCAGTACAATACATGATGAATTAGAAAAATAAACAGCTGAATTACAATAAGTATATATATGAATCTTAAATAGTTAGATTATAAATAGTGCAAAATGGAAATAGTAAAAGTGAAGTAGTGTTCATGGGTTTAATGTCCATTTAGGAATCGGATGGCAGAGGGGAAGAAGCTGTACCTGAATCACTGAGTGTGTGCCTTCAGGCTTCTGTACCTCCTATCTGATAATAACATGCTGTGCTCTCCAGCGGTAGCAATATTAAAATAACAGTACAAAAGGTATATTATATGCCAATTTTATTAAAATTCAGAAGGTTTTATGACATTACCTATCTAAATTAAACACAAATCACTTAGAACCTTTAATCAAAGCAACACTAACGTATTTCACAGCAGTACCATTAATCAAAATATGAAACTGAAGAACATTCAGAACTTAAATGATGGGTTGTAAAACGCTCCTTGAATTGGACAGAAACTAATAGGTTTAGGAAGGCAAATTTTAGAGCTTAGGCCCAAAGCAGCTGACAGCATGGCTGAGAGACGAAGTTTTCCAAGCTGCTAGAGTTGAAAGAACACAGAAATGTTCTTGAGATGGTTGAAGCAAAAATAAAGTGCAAATGCTGCGAATAAAAAACAGAATCCCTCACCAAGTCTATCAGCTTCTCTATCTTCCTCTCTTTTAAGATGGTTAGTTATCACAGAGAATCTGATCCAAACAGATGTCTAAGGAGGAGGGTATCACAACTAGTTCTATGTGCATTACATTTGCAGTATTCTACATAGCTCAGGAAGTTTCCCTCTTTGAGATTTGGTCTATTGTTTTGGGATTGTTTTTACTGCCATAACAGAAATTGCCTTTTCAGTGATCAGAAAAATCAAGGAACATTTTGTAACCTAGTGAGATTCCCTCTTGCAACAAGTAGTAGTAAACTTAAAATACATTTGTAAAAAAATACCACCACGACTAACCATCTCAAACATTCACTCAAAGCGGTTTAACATATTACTATACAATACCCACATTATCATTTGTGACTAGCTCGTAAGCAACTTTGCATGAAATAACAAATGTTTAACCAATTGTGGATAGTTTTAATTTTACAGTCGTGTATATATTGACGTCACCTCATGAGAGCCCATATTCTAAACTTTATGAATTTACCTTCTCTGGAGTATGAAACATAGCTATCATCTTTAAAGAATCAGTAGATTCTGGAATGGTTCAAGAGGACTGGAATATTGCAAATGTCACTCCACTCTTCAAGAAGGGATGCAGAAGAAAGGATCTAAAAAAGCCAGTTTACCTGGCCTCAGTGTTTGGGAAGATGTTGGAGTTGCGTGTTAAGGATGTGGTTTTGGGGCATTTGGAGGCACATGACAAAACAAGCCAAAGGCAACATGGTTTCCTTAGGGGAAAATCTAGCTTGACAATCTGTTGGAATTATTTGAGGAAATAACAAGCAGGATAGACAAAAGAAAATCAGTAGATGTTCTGGACTTGGATTTTCAGAAGGCCATTGACAGGGTGCCATACATGAGGCTGTTTAGCAAGATAGAGCCCATGGTATTACAGAAAAGGTACTAGCATGGATAGGGCATCAGCTGATTGGCAGGAGACAAAGAAGGGGAATAAAGGGAGCCTTTTCTGATTGGCTGACAGTGACCAGTGCTTTTCTGCAGGCATTGGGACTACTTCTATTTCTATTTCTATTTCCGACGCAGACTGGGAGACCGTTTTGTGGAACACCTATGCTCGGTCCGCCAGAGAAAGCAGGATCTCCCATTGGCCACACATTTTAATTCCACGTCCCATTCCCAATCTGATATGTCTATCCATGGCCTCCTCTATTGTCAAAATGAATCCAAACTCAGGTTGGAGGAACAACACCTTATATACCGGCTAGGTAGCCTCCAACCTGATGGCATGAACATTGACTTCTCTAACTTCCGTTTATGTCCCTCCTCCCCTTCTTACCCCATCCCTGACATATTTAGTTGTTTGCCTGTTCTCCATCTCCCTCTGGTGTTCTCCCTTCCCCCCTCCTTTCTTTCTCCTGAGGCCTCCCATCCCATGATCCTTTCCCTTCTCCAGCTCTGTATCACTTTCGCCAATCACCTTTCCAGCTCTTAGCTTCATCCCATCCCCTCTGGTCTTCTCCTATCATTTCACATTTCCCCCTCCCCCCACTACTTTCAAATCTCTTACTATCTTTCCTTTCGGTTAGTTCTGACGAAGGGTCTCGGCCCGAAACGTCGACAGCGCTTCTCCCTATAGATGCTGCCTGGCCTGCTGTGTACAACCACCAGCATATTGTGTGTGTTGTTGTTTGAATTTCCAGCATCTGCAGATTTCCTCGTGTTTGCTCTTCTATTTATATGATGTGTCAATGATTTGGATGACCTTTATGACTTTGTGGCCCATACAAAGATAAGTGGAAGGGGAGATAGCACTGTGGATGCAGGGAGGCTGCAGAAGGACTTGGATAGATTAGGAAAATGAGCAAGAAGTGGCAAATGGAATAAAGTGTTGGGAGTGTATGGTCATCCATTTTGGTAGAAGGAATAAAAGCATAGACTATTATGTAAGTTGGGAGTAAATGCAGAAATCCAAGGTGAAGAAGTACTTGAGAGTCCTAGGATCTTGTTCAAAGATTTCTATAGATGGTAACTGCAGCCAAGAAAATAAAAGGCATTTACTTCTGGGGAGGGCAGCAATGGCAAATTTGGATAAAATACTGAAGAGCAGATACCTAATATTGTCTATGAAGATCCCTATAGTCAAATCTATGGTATTTCAAGTCAAGTCAAGTCAAGTCAACTTTTATTGTCATTTCGACCATAACTGCTGGTACAGTGCATAGTAAAAATGAGACAACGTTTTTCAGGACCATGGTGCTACATAACACAGTACAAAAAACTAGACTGAACTACATAATAAAAAAAAAACACAGAGAAAGCTACACTAGACTACAGACCTACCCAGGACTGCATAAAGTGCACAAAAACAGTGCAGGCATTACAATAAATAATTAACAGGATAGTAGGGCAAGGTGTCAGTCCAGGCTTCAGGTATTGAGGAGTCTGATAGCTTGGGGGAAGAAACTATTACATAGTTTGGTTGTGAGAGCCCGCATGCTTTCGGAGCATTTTCCCAGACAGCAGGAGAGAGAAGAAATTGTATGAGGGGTGTGTGGGGTCCTTCATAATGCTGTTTCCTTTGCAGGTGCAGCATGTAGTGTAAATGTCCACGATGGCGGGAAGAGAGACCCTGATGATCTTTCCAGCTGACCTCACTATCCTTGTCTTGCGTTCCGAGATGGTGCAATTTCCTGATATGTGGCTGTGAGAGCTGGACTGAATACAAAAGTCTGAATACAAAAGAATCAATGCCTTTGAACTTGGATGCTGGAGGAAAGTGTTAAGAATTCGTTGGACAGCAAGAAGATCCAACAAGTCAATACTTGAAGAAATACCGCCAGACTGCTCACTAGGAGGCTAGATTATAAGACAAAAGCTCAAATATTTTGGCCACATCATGAGAAGACAGGATTCCTTGCAGAATACTCTCATGTCAAATAAACAGAAAGTAAAAGAAGGAGAGGATGACAGAGGCTACGATTGATAAACAATATTACTCAGACAAGGCATATGACCTTGGATGATCTTAGGGAGGCAGCTTCCAACAAGAAGGCTTGGTGTGCAGGCGTCCACGAGGTCACAATGAGTCGGACTCAACTTAACGACTGAACAACAAATGCAGGATTCCTTAGGTGTTAATTTGCTGCTTAAGATGGTGGAGAGGAAGGCAAATGCAATGTTAGCATTCATTTCAACAGCACTAGAATATAAAAGCAAGGATATAATGCTAAGGCTTTATAAGACACTGGTGAGGTTGCATCTGGCGTATTATGAGCAGTTTTGGACCCCTTATTTAAGAAATGATATCCAGATACTAGAAAGGTTTCAGAGGGAGTTCATGAGGATGATTTTTGGAATGACAGACTCATTGTATGAGGAGCAACTGATTGCTCTGGGCCTTTACTCATTGTAATGTAGAAGAATAAGGTGTGATCTCATGGAAACCTATTGAATCACGAAAGCCCAAGATGGAGTGGAGTTGGAGAGGGTGTTTCCTAGGGCGGGGAGTCTAAGAGCAGAAAATAGAATCATCCATTAAGAATGGAGATGAGGAGGAAATTCTTTGGCCAGAGGGTGATGAATGTGTCAAATTCATTACTACAGGCAGCTTTGGAGGGCAGGTCATTGGGTGTATTTAAGGCAGAAGTTAATAGGTTCTTGATTAGTTGGGGCATGAAAGGTTACAGGGAGAAGGCAGGTGAATGGTGTTGAGAGGAAAGTGGATCAGCCAGGATGAAATGGCTGGATGGCCTAATTCTGCTTCTATGAACAGAAGGCAGTGATTCAAGATCGAAGTGAAGCCTCACTGATAGAATTAACAAGATGAACTTAATTAAAATTCAGATTACAAAAATGATGACTTATCTTCATAACATAGCTGTCTTCATTCACTTTTCTTTTTTAAGTACTTCTTATGTTACTGTGCTTTATTGTGGCTTCAGATAAAAATAAACATTCCCTTTTTTTGTTAGTCTTCCTTATACTTTTTGTCCAAGAGAGAAGCTAGCTTGGATGAAAAGTAGGACCAAATTACCATACAAGGAAATGAATTACTTTATCAAATATCATCTTAAAATTTTACATTATTGGAATCATTTCTTAGACCTAATGTTGTATACACTGTCTTAATCTGACCACTTACAAAGGTAGACAGATCTAAAAGTTTGTGCCAAGTTTTACAACATACCTACTCATTGCACTATGATGTCACTATTCATGTGATCGCCACCACATTGTCTGAAATCCAGAATGCATTTAAATTTTCAAGAAAAAAGTTTTCTACCATTAAAAGCGTTAATAGAGAGCGACATTTTAAACTAGGTCTCTGATGCACCATCAATAACTCTCTCTGAGACGTAAAGGCGAGACATCAGCTTTTATTGACTGGAAGAAGGAACAAGCAGTGGTTGACCACCATGCTACATCCTGGAGACTGAGAGGCTGGGCTCAGACCTCAATCGCCTTTATACAGGGGTCTGTGGGAGGAGCCACAGGAGCAGTCAGCAGGGGGCGTGTCCAGACAGGTATATATAGTTCACCACAGTCTCGACAATGATGAATTGTAAATAATAGATTATATTTCCACATCAATCAACCCAGTTCCTATTTGCGATGCTGCAAAGCAAAACCTGCTTTCAAAACCAAATGAAACCTCCTTGTGTTTCTATGTAGCATGTGATTCATAGAATTTAAATGAAAACAAGAAGACCTTAACAACGCATGGAGATATAAAACAAAATACTGGTTAGGAAATCACTAATTTTACAATCCCTCATCTTTTTATTTTCATTGAGATTTAGGAAAACAAAAGAGAGAGATTTAAAATGCACTGACAACTCACACCCTTACAGCAAGAATGCCACCAAACAAAAGGACTCCTTTCCTGGGAAGAACAGGTTTAAAATACCAGAAACATCCAACCTACGTAATTTTGGTATTTTGAAAAGGTGCACACGTTTGCAATGATAGTGCAGAAGGGAGGGTGGAAGAAGAGGAGAGTGGTAGTGATAGGGGACTCGATAGAGGTGCAGACAGGAGGTTCTGTGGTCGTGACAGAGACTCCCGGATGGTTTATTGCCTCCCGGGTGCCAGGGTCGGGGATGTCTCTGATCATGTGCACAGCATTCTGAAATGGGAGGGTGAGCAACCAGATGTCGTGGTACACATCGATATCAATGATGTAGGAAGGAAGAGTGAGGAGGTCCTGAAGAGTGAGTATAGAGAGCTTGATAGGAAGTTAAAAAGCAGGACCTCGAGGGTGGTAATCTCAGGATTGCTACCTGTGCCAAGTGTCAGTGAGGGTAAGAATAGGATGCTCTGGAGGATGAACACGTGGCTGAGGTACTGGTGTAGGGGGCAGGGTTTCAGATTTCAGGATCATTGGGACCTCTTCTGGGGCAGGTGGGACCTGTACAAGAGAGATGGGTTACACCTGAACTACAGGGGTGTTTGTTAGTGCTATTGGGGGGGAGGGGTTTAAACTAGATATGCAGGGGGATGGGAACCAGAGTGCCAGAGTATAGTGGAGCGGGGGTGGAAATAAATGAGGTTAAAGTTTCATGCAAAGTCATAAATAGAAGGGTTGTGTGTGGTGGTAATAATCTTCTGAGGTGTGTCTACTTCAATGCGAGGAGTATTGTGGGGAAGGCTGACGAGCTGAGGGCATGGACTGACAAGTGGAATTATATTGTTGAAGCCATTAGTGAAACTTGGCTACAGGAGGGGCAGGACTGGCAGCTTAACGTTCCAGGATTCCAAAGTTTCAGACGTGATAGAGGCAGAGGGATGAAGGGTGGGGGGAGGGGTAGGGTGGTGGCATTGCTAGTCATGTGGCGACCCACTTTCTGCGCAGGTGAACCGGCTCACAAATAGCCAGCGCGCAGGGGGAGACTTTGGTAATGCCATTTCCGCCCGGAGAGGGCGGGCGCTAGGGATTAAATGCCAGCGCCGCCAAGTTTGAATAAACTAGTCTCTAAACGACTTACCGACTGTGTGTCGTTATTTCAGCGCTGTGTGTAGCACATCACTACAGTCAGGGAAAATGTTACAGCAGTGCTCAGGCAGGACAGATTAGAGGGCTTGTCTACCGAGGCCATATGGGTGGAGCTGAGAAACAGGAAAGGTATGACCACATTAATGGGGTTGTATTATAGACCACCCAATAGTCAGTGAGAACTGGAGGAGCAAATCTGCAGAGAGATAGCAAACAACTGCAGGAAGCATAATATTGTGATAGTAGGGGATTTTAATTTTCCTCGTATTGTTTGGGTCTCCCATATTGTTAAAGGTCTAGACAGGTTAGAGTTTGTAAAATGTGTCCAGGAAAGTTTTCTAAATCAATATATAGAGGTACCAACTAGAGAGGATGCAATATTAGATCTCCTATTAGGAAACGAGTTAGGACAGGTGACGGAAGTGTGTGTAGGGGAACACTTTGGTTCCAGTGATCATAACACCATTAGTTTCAACTTAATCATGGATAAAGGTCCTTGGGTTGAGGTTCTAATCTGGAAAAAGGCCAAATTTGAAGAAATGAGAAAGGATCTAAAAAGTGTGGATTGGGACAGGTTGGTCTCTGGCAAGGATATCGTTGGTAAGTGGGAGGCCTTCAAAGGAGAAAGTCAGTATGATGTCGGTAGTAGGTAAATTATTGGAAGGAGTACTAAGAGATAGGATCTACAAGTATTTAGATAGACAGGGACTTATTAGGAGAGTCAACATGGCTTTGTGCGTGGTAGGTCATGTTTAACAAATCTTAGAGTTTTTTGAGGAGGTTACAAGTAAAGTGGATGAAGGGAGGGCAGTGGATGTTATCTACATGGACTTCAGTAAGGCCTTTGACAAGGTCCCGCATGGGAGGTTAGTTAGGAAGATTCAGTCGCTAGGTATACATGGTGAGGTAGTAAATTGGATTAGACATTGGCTCAATGGGAGAAGTCAGAGAATGGTAGTGCAGGATTGCTTCTCTGAGTGGAGGCCTGTGACTAGTGGTGTGCCACAGGGATCAGTGCTGGGTCTATTGTTATTTGTCATCTTTATCAATGATCTGGATGATAATGTGGTAAATTGGATCAGCAAATTTGCTGATGATACAAAGATTGGAGGTGTAGTGGACAGTGAGGAAGGTTTTCAAAGCTTGCAGAGGGATCTGGGCAAGCTGGAAAAATGGGCTAAAAAATGGCAGATGGAGTTTAATACAGACAAGTGTGAGGTATTGCACTTTGGAAGGAAAAACCAAGGTAGAACATACAAGATAAATGATAGGGCACTGAGGAGTGCAGTAGAACAGAGGGATCTAGGAATATAGATACAAAATTCCTTAAAAGTGGTGTCACAGGTAGATAGGGTAGTAAAAAGTGCTTTTGGTACATTGGCCTTTATAAATCAAAGTACTGTGTATAAGAGTTGGAATATTATGGTGAGGTTGTATAAGGCATTGATAAGGCTGAATTTGGAGTATTGTGTGCAGTTTTGGTCACCGAATTACAGGAAGGATATTAACAAGGTTGAAAGAGTGCAGAGAAGGTTTACAAGGATGTTGTCGGGACTTGAGAAACTGAGTTACAGAGAAAGGTTGAATAGGTTAGGACTTTATTCCCTGCAGTGTAGAAGAATGAGAGGAGACTTGATAGAGGTATATAAAATTATGATGGGTATAGAGTGAATACCCATGCAAGCCTGGCTTTTTCCACTGAGGCTAGGGGAGAAAAAAAACAGAGAACATAGGTTAAGGGTGAAGAGGGAAAAGTTTAAAGGGAACATTGGGGGGGCTTCTTCACATACAGAGTGGTGGGAGTGTGGAATGAGCTGCCAGATGAAGTGGTAAATGTGGGCTCACTTTTATCATTTATGAAAAACTTGAACAGGTATGTGGATGAGAGGGGTTTGGAGGGATAGGGCCCAGGTGCAGGTCAGTGGGACTAGGCAGAAAAATGGTTCGGCTCAGCCAAGAAGGGCCAAAAGGCCTGTTTCGGTGCTGTAATGTTCTATGGTTCTATGATAGACGAGTGGATGTAGGAGCAGAATTAGGCCATTCAGCCCATCACACTTGCTCTGCCAACCCATTCAGGCTGATTTATTACCCCTCTCAACCCCATTTTCCTGCCTCCTCTTGTTACCTATGACACCCTTACTAGTCAGGAACCTATCATACTCTGATTTAAATATACCCAATTACTTGGTTTTCACAGCCATCTGTGGCAAAGAAATCCACAGATATAAAGTTCAATGTTCAAAGTAAGTTTATTATCAAAGTACATATATGTCATCATATATAACCCAGAGATTCAATTTCTTGTGTACATATTCAATAGATCCATAATAGAATAATAATCATAGAAAATTAGGTTAAAAAGTTACACCAAGATGGCCATTCATCCAATCTGCAAAAGAACACAAACTTCAAATACAAAAAAAATAAATAAGTAATAAATATTGAGAATATGAGATGAGCCTTTGAAGGTGACTCAGTACTTTGTGGGAACTTTTCGATAATGGGGGCGAGTGAAATTGAGTGAAGATACCTCACTTGGTTCAAGAGCCCGATGCTTGAGTGGTTATAAGTATATCTGAACCTGATGCTCCTGTATCTTCTTCCTGATGCCAGCTGCGAGAAGAGAGCATGGCCTGGGTGGTAGGGGTTCCTGACGACGGATGCTGCTTTCATGCAACAATGTTTCAGGTAGATGTTCTCAACGGTGGAGAGGGCTTTTCCCATGAAGGACTGGGCCATATCCACTATTTTTTGTAGGATTTTAAATTTAATGCCAAATCTTCATAAGCTTCTAAGGAAGTAGAGGTGCTGCTGTACTTTCTTTGTAATTGCATTTACATGCTGGGCCCAGGATAGGTCCTCCAAAATGACGGCAATGAGGAATTTACAGTTGCTGACCCTCTTCACTGGGTTATGAAACTCTGGTGTCCTGCTCCTGATCTTAATAATCAGCTCACCAAGGATTACCAAGGATAATCAGCTCACCTTGGTCTTGCTGATACTGAGTAAGAGGTGGTTGTGGCACCACTCAGCCAGATTTCAATCTCCCTCCTTCAGTCTGATTCATCACCACTTTTGATTCGGCCTATGACAGTGGTGTTGCTCATGAACTTGTATATGACATTGGAGCTGAGTCACACAGTCGTAAGTATAAAGCGAGTAGAGCAGGGGGCTAAGCACACAGCCTTGTGGTGAACCTATTCTGATGGAGATTGTGGAAAGGAGACATTGTTGCCAATCCGAATTGCCTGGTGTCTGCAGGTGAGGAAATCCCGGATCCGATTGCACAAGGAGGTACTGAGGCCGAGAACTTGGTCTATTGATTAGTTTTGAGGGGACGATGGTATTGAATGCCGAGCTGTAGTCGATAAAGAGCATTCTGATGTCCGCATCTCTTTTGCTTATTTGTTCCATGGTTGAGTGATGAGCAACTGTTACTGGCTTCTTGTGCCGGTAGACAAACTGGAGCAGATCCAAGTCACATCTCAGGCGGGAGTTTACATGTTTCATTACCAACCTCTCTAAACACTTCATCACTGTGAATGTAAATGCTATTGGATGATCGCCATTGAGGCAGGTTACCACGTTCTTCTTTGGCACAAGTATAAGTGAAAACTGCTTGAAGCAGGTAGGTACCTCAGACTGCAAAAGCAAGGTCTCAGTGAACATTCCAGCCAGTTGATCAGCACAGTGTTTTAGTACTTGGCCTGATATTTCATCTGGACTGGATGCTTCTCGTGGGTTCACCCTCCTGAAGGCTGTTCATGCATCAGTCTCGGAGACTGAAATCACAGGATCATCAGGAGCTGTGGGAGTTCATGATGGTTCCTCCATGTTTCGATGGTCAAAGCGAGCATAGATGGCACTGAGCTCATCTGGAAGTGAACCCCTGCTGTCATCTATGTTGCATCATTTTACTTTGTAAGAGGTGATAGCATTCAAGCCCTGCTACAACTGTTGAGCATCCTTCATGATTCAGGTTTAGTCTGGAATTGCCACTTCCCATGACATGGCTTTCCAAAAATCGTACCTGGAACTCTTCTAAAAAAATTTTTTTGGTTACTAGATTTGAATGCCTCTAATTGGGCCCTCAGCAGATTTGCAGATCCCATGGTCAATGCAGGGCTTCTTGCTGGATCATCTGAATGATTTTGTGGGGACACACTTCTCTCTAATATGAAGTCCACGACAACCATGATGTATTCATTCAGATCCACAGATGAGTCCTTGTACACGACCCAGTACACTGACTCGAAGAAATCCCATAGCTGTTCCTCTGTCTCCCATGACTACCCCCTTGTTGTCTGAATCTCTGGAGCTTTGCAAGTAGGAAAAGGACAGCCAAGTGTTCAGATTTAACAAAATGCGGTCTGGGCGTGAAATGGTAGGCATTGCTTATCTAAGTTTAACAATGGTCTAGTGCATTGGAACCTCTGGTGTTACAGGTTATTTGCTGATGATAATTGGGCAGGGATTTCCTCAAGCAAGACTAGTTGATCTCCCTGACTATGATTTGAAATGGATTGGAACCAACTGTTTCTTGTTTGGAAATGGCATCATGCTGAATCTCAAGAGCTTGATTATAGTCAGCCACTGGTGGTATGTAAACTACAGTCAGGATTATGGAGAACTCCCTTGATAAATAGAACAGATGGCATTTGATCATTAGGTGTTCAAGATTGGGAAACCATAAGTCCAATAAAAGCATCATATTGGAGCACCACTGAGAGTTTATCTTGAAACATATTCCTCTAACTTTTGCCTTTTCTGAATCTGCAGTTCGGGCTACCCTGTGGACCATGAAGCCTTTGATTCTGATCACCGTATCTAATGTGCTGGGAGTAAGCCATATCTTGGTCAAATACAGAACACAAAATCTCTCATTTCCTTCCAAAACAGCAATGATCACTAGCCTTGGCCAAGAAATTTCTATTCTAAAATGATGTCCTTCTATTCAGAGGCTGTATCCACAAGTCCTAAACCCCACCACAATAGGAAACATTGTCTCCATGTCCACAGTATCTAGACCTTTCAATATTCGATAGGTTTCAATAAGATACCCCTCATTCTTCTAAACTCCAGCAAATATAGCCCCAGAGTCATCAAATGCTCTTTGTATGTTAACCCTTTCATTGCCAGGATCATTCTTGTGTCCTTTCTCAGATAAGGGGCCAAAACTGCACACAATACCCCAACTGCAGTCTGACCAATGTCTTATAAAACCCCAGCATTACATCCTTGCTTTTATATTCCAGTTCTTTCGAGATGAATTTGCCTTTGCCTCCCTTATCAATGACTCAACCTGCAAGTTAACATTTAGGCAATCCTGCATGAGGATTCCCAAGTCCCATTTCACCTCTGATATCTGGATTTGCTCCCCATTTAGAAAATAGTTTATATCTTTATTCCTTCTACCAAAGTGCATAACCATACATTTCTCAACATGATTCCATCTGCTACCTCTTTGCCCATTCTCCTAATCTGTCCTTTTACAGATTCGCTGCTTCCTTAACACTGCCTGCCCTTCCATTTTTCTTTGTATCATCTGCAAATTTGGCCGCAAAGCCATTAATTACGTTTTTCAAATCATTGACATATAACATGAAAAGAAGCTGTCCCAACACTGATCTCTTCAGAACAATACAACAGCCCAACCAGAAGAAGTCCCCTTTATTTCCACTCTTTATCTCCTGCCAGTCCACTAATCTTCTATCCATGCTAGTATCTGTCATGTAATACTCTACTTTCTTTTGTTACGCCTGCCGCCTCCTCCTTTGTGAGAATCGCAAGATCACTATTGAGTTGGGTCAGGAGACCCAGGAAATGAGAGAGAGACGTGCGGAATGTCTCGTTCCCCCGGTGATATAAAGCTACGGGACACGGCCATTGTCTCTTGAAGCCGAACTTGTGTATTGCCATACTGTGCTACATGGAAGCCCTCAGGCAAAGTGGGCTGGTTGAGGGAGGGATTGCATCACCCCCAACCTGATTGACATCTGAGATCCTGTGAGTCAGGATAAAAGAGGGTCTGTGGGAACAGCCCCTCAGATGCACCAGAAGAAACGCTAGTGATCCCGTAATAGTGAAAGCCAGTAGGGAGGAGGCCACGTGCGTTCGGTTCCATTTGCCCGGAACCGGTGGCTCTTATCATGGGAGACTGGCTTTTAGCTAACAACGGGGAAACCAACTCCCCACAACTCGAAGGATTGGCATCATAAAAGACGTGGGCAAGTTTAACCCGTCTCTCTCTAAAACCCAAAACGCTGCAGCTTGAACAAAATAACAATGACTGTTATATTTTCATCGGACAATACATTATCCCCTAGACAATGATAGAGCTATTTCTTATTGATTATTATTATACCCGCGCTTTTAGATTTAATATTGATGATGTATATTATCTGTATGTTTGCATTGATCTTATTTTGTGCCCCTTTATCAATAAATACTGTTAAAAATAGTACCATCAGACTTCAATGGACCACTCTATCTTTGCTGGTAAGTGACCCAGTTACAGGGTTTCATAACACTTTACAGACCTGTCAAAGGCCTTCTGAAAATCCAAGTATACACCATCCACTGATTCTCCTTTGTCCATCCTCCCTGTTATTTCCTCAGACTTCCAACGTATTTGTTAGATAACTCCCTTAAGGAAACCATGCTGACTTTGGCCCATTTTATCATGTGCCTCCAAATGTCTGAAGCCTCATCCTTGATAATGGTTTTCAAACTCTTCCCAATCATTGAAGTCAGGCTGACTAGCCTATAATTTCTTTTCTTCTGCCTCCCTCCTTTCTAAAAGAGTGGAGTGGTATTCATAATTTTCTAGTCCTTCAGAACCATTCCAGAATTTAGTGATTCTTGAAAGAACATTACTTGTGCTTCCACAATTTCTTCTGTTTCTTCTTTCATAATTGTGGTGTATAGTCCATCTGGTCCAGGTAATATGTCTACCTTAATACCTTTCAACTTCTCAATCATCTTCTCCTTAGTAATGACAACTACATCAACTTCTGCCTCCTTTTAATTCTCGAATTTCTGGCATTCTGCTGGTATCTTCTGCAGTGAAGACTGATGCAAAATACTTAAGTTCATCTGCCATTTCTTCCTGCCCTGTTACTACCTCCTTAGCATAAGCTTCCAGCAGTTCAATATCCACTCTCCCCTCATGCCTCGTGAATGGAATAAATTAGAATTCCACAAAACAATTAAGATAACTACACAACTTTAGATGAAATACATAACTTGATGGTATTACTCTCTCTAAAATAAGCCATGTTTTCAGGTTGATGACAGCAACACTGATTTTGTCACTTGGGCCTTGGCCAACTTTGAGAGCCTTGGGGGTGCTGGAAAGCTGTAGCCAAACATCTTGACTTGGTCTCCTTAACCTGGAGACAGTTGTGGCCTTTTTATCTGTTGGAAAGTTGCTGACAAGTTGTCAGTTTTGCAATAGAGGGGGACAATTAAAATTTCCCTGGCCTATTGCCAGTTTTATCATGAAAGCTTGCCCTGTGTCCCTGTTGCACCACAGCCAAGTGAAAATGGCATTTTCCCCTAGTTGTATATCTTATGCAATAAGGAAGGATGTATGGTAATATAGATACATAAGTCATTAAAGACACAATAAACAAATTCTGAACAAAACCACTTTCATTATTATTATTATTATTACTACTATTATTCCGGGGCATTTAGAAGTTACCAAGATCAAAAGCCAAGTTATTGGGAAATGTCAACATTGTTTTGTGGAAGGAAAATCATAATTGATTAATTGATTGGAGTCCTTTGGAGGTGTAGCAAGCCCAGCAAATATACTTAAAGGGAACTGCCATATTTGTACTTCCAGAAAGCATATGAAAAGGTGTATCAAAGGTTATTGCAAAAAATGAGAACACTCCAAATCAGATGATACTTTAGAATGAACAAGGTAATACGACTATCAGGAGATAGAGAGGAAAAATAAGTTGGTCTTTTTTTTGGTTCACAAGCTTTAATGAATGGGGTGTGGAGCTTTATTTCTTTATGATTCATATCAACTATTTTGATGTCACAATGTTACTGGGAAAGTAAGTTTTTAAACAGATTTAAAAATGTCACAAGGAAATGGGGTGGCAAAGATTATAGAGTATAATGTGAAGGAAATGTGAAATTGTTTATTTTGGTAGGAATTGACAAAATACTGCAGACCTCTGCAATGTAGAGGTATCTGACCCTCCTGGTAACTAGGAAAGTGAACGGAACGTTACCATTTATTGTTGGATAATCCACGGCAGGGTGTGCAATAGAAAGCTACCTTTAATCGGGACGGTGATCAAGACTTCAAAGACCAGGTTTCATGGCAGTTTCCCTGAGTTGAAAAGCAACCAATCAGCAAGAGGCAGAGTGCAAAAAGTGCTACCTTTCAATCAGGTCTGCATTCAAGATTTAAAAGCAGAGGTTTGCGCTGGTTTTCTCTGAGCGGGACAATCCATGGCAGGGAGATTGTGCTACTTTTCAATCAGAACAGTGATTGAGATTTTAATGGTGAATTTTTGCGGCAATTTACATAAAAGAGCCTCGGCCAGCAACCAATTGGTGTTAGTGGAGTTAGTGGGAAGGTTGTGGAGGCAGACGTGGATAAGACCTCAGACAAAGTTAGGAATCAAAAGATTGAGCATGGTGTAATTATTGTCCTGAGCTGTGTACATTTCAATGCAAGAGGTATCATAGGAAAAGCAGATGATAGTGCTGAAGTTGAAGCAGCTGGTTTATAAACAGAAGCAATGTGTAATGAAGAGAGGCTGTTGATAGGACAAAATTGCAGTCAACAGGATGAGTTGCAACGTAAAAGGTGGTCAAAATTGAAAAGAGTTATTGGAGGACTGGAGGTGCTATAGTCGAATGCACGCAGTATATGGAATAAGGTAGAATAACTTGTAGCACAGTTACAGATTGGCATGTATGATGTGTAGGCACCACTGAGTCATGACTGAAAGAAGATTATAGATAGGAGCTTAATATCCAAGGATACACATTATATCGAAAGGACAGGCAGGAAGGCAGAGGGGATGGCGTTGTTCTCTTGGTAAAAACTGAAATCAAATCATTAGAAAGAGGTGACATAGGGTCAGAAGGTGTTGAAACTTTGTGGATAGAGCTAAGGAACTGCAAGGGTAAAAAAGACCCAATGGGAGCTATATGCAGACTCCCAAACAGTAGTAATGATGTGGTCTACAAATTACAATGGGAGATAGAAAATGTATGCCAAAAGGGATATATTTCAATAGTCATGGGGGATTTCAATATGCAGATAGATTTAGGAAAATCAGGATATTGCCAGATTCCAGGATGGGGAATTTCTAGAGTGCCTATGAGATCACTTGTTAGATCACGTTGTGGCTGAGTGGTATGGTATAACGAGCCAGAATTGATTAAAGAGTTAAGGTAAAAAATACCCCTAAGGGGACAGTGATCATAACATGACAGAATTCACCCTAAAATCTGAGAAGGAGAAGGTAAAGTTAGATGTCTGAGTATTACAGTGAAGAAAAAGGGATTACAGAGGCATGAGAGAGGAGTTGGCTAGAATTGACTGGAAAAGAACACTGGAAGGTATAACAGCAGAGCAACAATGGTTGGAATTTCTAAAAGCAATTCAAAAGGCACAGGATATACACATCTCAAAGAGGAATAAGTACCCTAAAGGAAAGATGACACAACCATGGCTAATAACAGAAATTAAATTCAGAATAAAAGCAAAAGAGAGGGCATATAATAGAGCAAAAACTAGTGTTAAGTTGGAGGATTGGGAAGCTTTTAAAAACCAACCGAAGGCTACTAAAAAAGTTATTAAGAAGGTAAATATATAATATAGGAATCCATTAGTCTCGTGAGACCATGGATTTGTGCCTTGGAAAGTTTCCAGGGCACAGGCCTGGGCAAGGTTGTATGGGAGACCGGCAGTTGCCCGTGCTGCAAGTCTCCCCTCTCCACGCCACTGATGTTGTCCAAGAGAAGGGCACTAGGGCCGATACAGCTTGGCACCAATGTCATTGCAGAGCCTTGCTTAAGGACACAACATGTTGCCTCAGATGAGGCTCGAACTAGCAACCTTCAGATCACTAGATCACTAAGCCACGCGCCAAGAAGGTAAAGATGGAATACAAAAGTAAGCTAGCCAATAATATTAAAGTGGATACCAAATGTTTCTTCAGATACATAAAGTGTAAAAGAGAGGCAAGAATGGATAGGACCACTGGAAAACAATGATGGACAGGCAGTATTGAGGGACAAGGAAATGGCAGATGAACTGATTAAGTATTTTGCATCGGTCTTCACTGTGGTAGACACTAGCAGTATGGTGGAAGTTCCAGGTGTCAGGGAGCATGTGTGTGAAGTTACCATTACTAAAGAGAAGGTTCTTGGGAAACTGAAAGATCTGAAGGTAGATAAATCACCTGGACCAGATGGTGTATACTCCGAAAGTTCTAAAAGAGGGGGCTGAAGAGATTGTGGAGGTATTAGTAATGATCTTTCAAGAATCACTGGATTCTGAAATGGTTCCAGCAGACTGGAAAATTGTAAATGTCACTCCACTCTTCAAGAAGGGAGACAGGCAGTTAGTCTGACGTCTGTAGTTGGGAAGATATTGGAGTTCACTGTTTAGGATAAGGTCTCAGGGTACTTGAAGGGACATAACAAAATATGGTATAGTCAGCTTGGTTTTCTCAAGGAAAAATCTTGCCTAACAGATCTATAGGAATTCTTAAAGAAATAACAAGCAGGATAGACAAAGGTGTATTGGTTGATGTTGTGTACTGGATTTTCAGAAGGCCTTTGATAAGGTGCCACACATGAGGCTGCCTAACAAGCTACAAGCCCATGGTATTACAGGAAAGATTCTAGCATGGATAAAGCAGTAGCTAATTTACAGGAGGCAAAGAGTGGGAATAAAGGGGGCCTTTCTTGACTGGCTGCTGGTGACTAGTGCGTTCCACTGGGGTCTGTGTTGGGATGAGTTATTTTTAAATTATATGTCAATGATTTGGATGATGTTCATAGCTTTGTTGAAAAGTTTGCAGATGATATGAAGATAGGTGGAGGGGCAGGTAGTTTTGAGGAAGTGGAGGGGCTTCAGAAGGATGTAGATTGATTAGGAGAATAAGCAAAGAAATGGCAGATGGAATACAGTGTCAGGAAGTGTATGGTCATGCACTTTGGTAGAAGAAGTGAAAAGGTTGACTATTTTCTAAATGGAGAGAAAATACAAAAAAAAGAGGTGCAAAGGGACTTGGGAGTCCTTGTGCAGGATTCCCTAAAGGTTAATATTTGGTTGAGTCTGTGCTGAGGAAGGCAAATGTGATGTTAGCATTCATTTCAAGATGACTAGAATTGAAAAGCAAAGATGTATATAGAACAATGGTGGGGCCTCACTTGGAATATCATGAGCAGTTTTGTGCCCCTTATCTTAGAAAGGAAGTACTGAAAGTACTGAAACTGGAGAGCGTTCAAAGGACCTTCACAAAAATGATTGGAGGTTTGAATGGCTTGTCATATGAATAGTAACCTTATTGAAAAGGCCTTGAAAGAGTGGATGTGGAGAGGATGTTTCCTATGGTAGGAGAGTCTAAGACCAGAGGGCACCGTCTCAGAATAGAGGTGCATCCTTTCAGAACAGAGATGAGAAGGCATTTCTTTAGCCAGAGAGTGGTGAATCAGTAGGATTCTTTGCCACAAGCAGTTGTGGAGGCCAAGTCTTTATGTATAATTAATGAAGAGGTTTATAGATTCTTGATTAGTCAGGGTATGAAGGGATACAGGGAGAAGGAAAGGGATTGGGGCTGAAAGGAAAATTGGATCAGCCATGATGAAATGGCAGAGCAGACTCGATGTGCCAAGTGGCCTAATTCTGCTCCTACATTTTCTGGTCATATGGTATTATTTGTAATGAAGTAATCTGCAAATATGGAGGAACACACACAAAATGCTGGAGGAACTCAGCAGGCCAGGTAGCAGAAATAGAGATGAATACAGAGTCAATATTTCAGGCTGAGATCCTTCTTCAGGATTGGGAGGGAAGGGGGAAGACGTCAGAATAAAAAGTATGGAAGTTATTCTCTACTTATGTGGGGAACTGGTGAGGCCACATCAATCACACTAGTCAAGCACCATGAAGCTCAGGCAAGTCTTAACAATTCAGGTAGTAACTGTCAGGTCCTAAGTGTCAACCACCAACACATGTCTGCAGTCACATGTAAACCAAGCATCCTTTCTTGTACAAGGTAATTTCATTTCCTGTGTCAATTATTTAACCTGGTGAAAAGGTGAATACAGCTGCAGCAAAAAAATTTGTTATCTAAGGTTTGCTCACTTCTTCATTTTGAAGATTCTGATTAGCTATTATGAAGTGAATGGCTACAAGTGATTAGCAATGTAAGCTCAAAGACAATGTCAAAGTCAAGTTTATTGTCATATGCACAAGTACAGCAGCAGCACTAGCATATATCATCATGGAGTCATAGAAAAGTACATCACAGAACCAGGCCCTTCAGCCCATCTAGTCTATGCTGAATCATTTAAACATTTAAAATTAATATAGTACTGTATGAATGTCTTAGGCACATATATAGCTAGGGTGCCTAAGACATTTGCACAGTACTGTATTCGTTTTATGTATTGCACTGTGTTGCTGCTGCAAAGCAAACCTATATGAGTGATGATAAAGCTGATTTTGTAATGTGTCTCTACTGAGGTCTAAGAGTGGGAAGGGGGCAGGGAGAAGGGAATCATGGATGGGAATAGAAGAAGGGAGAGAGGAAGGAGCACCAGAGAGTTATTCTGTTGTTTGGAATCAAATGACCTTGCCTGGTGTCTCAGGGCTGGGTCTGTCTGCACCTGCGCCACCCCTCCCTCAAAGCCGGCACTCCTCCTCTGGACCCACACCTCTCCTCTGGCAGTCCAGCCTCACCATTCCTAACATCCTTTGCTCCTGTGAGATTTTAAAACTCACTCTTGGATCCACTTTGACAAATACAGTGCTATGCAAAAGTCTTAGGCATCATAGCTATGTATACTGTATATATGTGCTTAAGATACCACACTGTATAAGCAGCATTCTCAAAAAAAAAGAAACATAAATTAGAATGTAAGACGATAAGACAAAGAAGTAGAATCGGGCCACTCAGCCCTTGAGTCTGCTCCGCTATTCCATCATGACTGATTTATTATCCCACTCAACCTCATTAGAACAAAAAACACATGAAGTCTACTTAAGTGTAAAGTGATGAAAGTGATCGTAGTGTTGAGATTCCAAGTTTCAAATTCAGCTGCAAAGGATTCCTGAATCTATTTGTACATTACAATTATCGACATCTGAAATGAAGTACTGGATTTTCCAATTAAAAAAACCAAGTTGAGACCTGATGCGGGGTTTCAACCTGAAATGCCAACAATTCCTTTTCTCCCATAGATACTGAGTTTCTCCAGCAGATTGTTTTAGCTGCTTCCAGCACCTGCAATCTCTTGTGTCTCCATTGTGGTGATATCACGTGTAAGAACGTGATTGGAGAGAGTTCTGAGAATGTGCAGAAATGATAGAAAGATCTGGAAGAATGGCGCTGTAAGTCACGTGTGGTTGTTGCTATTGTAAATAAAAGTTCTATTCTTCCAGAATATGGTTCTTTATCAGAAACCCACTGTACATATTAATATAAACGAATGCAACATGGTGTCAGGAGTTGGTCTGGAAGAATAATATGTTACCTAACATGGGAGAATCAAAGATAATCGAAAAGAGTTTGAACTGTTTTGGTGTCTGCTAACAGTTTTACAAATGGAAGGGCTACAACCTCCATTGACACTACAATTGTCTGGGAACGTAGCTGAGAACTAGAGAAAATTTAAGGAATGTTTTTAAATTTATTTATCGGCGATTGGAGTGGATAGAAAACCAGAGAAAACGAAAGCTGCACTCCTACTCCACGTAATAGATGATGATGCAATTGAGGTATATAGGCATTTTTCTTTTGAAAATGGAGATAATTTAAATCTAAAATCGATAATGGACAAATTTGAAGCATTTTGTATACCAAAGCATAATGTGATGCATGAGCAGTATAAATTTTTTACATGCAAGCAGAGAGCTGGTGAAACTATTGATCAATATGTTACTGAGTTGAGACACCGGGGTAAAACACGTAAGTTTGGAGAACTGACAGACTCTCCCATTAAAGAGAGAATTGTTTGTGGCATTCTGGATAATGGTCTGAGAGAAAGACTGTTAAGAGAACAAGACATAGCTTTGGAAAAAGCTTTGATGCTCTGCAAAGCTTTGGAAACAATGACGTCACAGGCCAAAGAGCTTTTCATTGAGAGCTGCAACGTCTGGAGAGATAAGGGGATTGGTACTAAAATGCCGTTACATCTTGGAGACGCTGTGAGAAAGCGCGAACATATTAGAAAAAATAATAAAACAAGAACGAAACCGCCAGAGAGCAAGACGTCACCTGAGAGAGAAAAGCTATGTGATTGCTGTGGGCGGCAGCATCAGCCAAAACAGTGTTCAGCATATAGGAAAATGTGAGGCAACTGTGGTAAGTAAGAGTAATTAGTTTTCATGCTGTTGCAGAAGTAGAAAGAAAATAAAACAAGTAAATGCAGTGCGTGAAAATGAACTTCAGGAATTGTATATAGATGTGCTTTGTGAAAACAGACAACGTAAGAATGACTTGACTATTCCATTACAAGTAAACCAAAACAATATTCTGTTTAAACTTGATACCGGAGCACAAGTAAATGTTCTTGCAGAATCTGAGTTTAATGCATTAAAGCCAAGACCAAAGTTACATCAGACAAATATAAAAGTGACTGGGTATTCAGGTACAGACATTCCAGTTAAAGGAACATGTGTGGTAGCAGTATCACACAAAAATATTGTGCACACTCTTTCATCTTTGGTGGTGCCAAGGAATGTACAGTCAATACTGGGTTTATCTGCCTGCGAGAGACTGAATTTGGTGAAAAGAGTCTTAGTCCTGGACAGTGACACAGAGTCAGAATACAGTAACTTGATGAAAGAGTATGAGGACTTGTTCAAAGGGTTGTCTTCCAGGAGAGCACATGATTAAAATTGACAACACAGTGCCACCCATAGTACATCCATGTAGAAAAGTACCTTTTGCATTATGTCATCAACTGAGAACAGAGCTTGACAGAATGGAAAGGCTGGGAGTCATAAAAAAAATTGATGAACCAACTGAATGGGTCAATTCACTTGTCATTGTTGATAAGAAAAATGGAAAAATGAGGATTTGCTTAAATCCAAGAGACTTGAATTGAGCCATTAAAAGAGAGCAATTCAAATTACCTACTTGTGAAAACATTATATCACAGTTTGCTAATGCAAATTACTTTAGTAAATTAGATGCATCCTCTGGATTCTGACAACTTAAACTAGATGAACTGAGTTCAAAGTTGTGTACCTTTAACACTTCTTCTGCCAGATACTGTTTTCTTCAGCATCCATTTGGAATTGCAGCAGCCCCTGAAGTGTACCATAAAACTATTCACATGCTATATGAGCACATTGAGGGCATGGATACTTCCATGGACGATATCATTGTTTGGGAATCATCTAAACAAGAGCCAGACTCAGACAAGTCTTTGAGGCAACACGCAAGGCAAACCTGAAGTTGAATAAAGACAAATGTCAGCTAGGAGTGACTGAACTTACCTTTGTGGGTGATATCATCAGCAATGAGGGTGTGCGTCCTGATCCATTGAAGGTCCTGCTATTGAGAACATGCCAAGACTGCAATGTAAAAAGGATGTTCAAAGGTTCATGGGAGTGGTCAACTACATGGGGAAATTCATACCCAATCTTTCGGAACAGCTTGTTCCATTGAGGCAGTTAACAGAAAAGAAAAACAAATGGAGCTGGAATCATGAACAGGAGAAGGCATGGCAAAATCTCAAGAAAGTGCTCACTGAAGAACCTGTGTTGAAATCCTATGATGCTGAGAGGCCCATCAAAATCTCATGTGATTTAATTTATATTCTGTGGTTAAGCATTCTTTACAAATTTGTCTCCAGTTCTGTAATTTTTTTAATCTTAAATTCTCATGTGATGCACCTCAAGCAGGCTTAGGCGCAGTATTACTGCAGAAACATGATAGGGAGTGGTAACCAATGGCGTATGCATCTCATTCATTACCTGATCCAGACACAAGCTGTGCCCAGATTGAAAAAGAATCGCTCAGCATTATGTTTGCTTGCGAGAGATTTCATCAGTTTTTGTCAGGGCAATCCATTGGTGTTGAAACTGATCATAAACCTCTGATTGCATTGTTTCACAAACCTTTAAGCAACTGTCCTCTGTGAATTCAGTGAATGATGATCAAATTGCAAAGATATGTTTTGAATGTGTCAGACACACCTGAAAAATTCACGTACACGGCTGACACGCATTCCAGAGCTATGGATCCAACAACAAAGACAGTCACAGGGATGCTGTTGATGTTCAGGCATTTGTTAATATGATCATAGAGACTCTACCTGTTGCTCCCAAAAAGTGGGAACTGCTGCGTCTTGAGACAGAGAAGGACAAAATTCTCAATCAGGTAATACAAGTGGCGACAGATGGATGGCCAGATAATAAGCATGATTGTACCTTGGGAGTACAAGATTATTGAACCACAGATCAGAACTTCCTGTTGTGGATGGGATATTGTACAAAGGAAATGCTTGGGAAAATTCATGAAGGCCACCTAGGTATTGAAAAGTGTAAGAGAAGGGTGCGGGAAGTGATGTTTTGGCTCAGGATGAATCAAGAAATTGCAGAATTGGTGTCTTCTTGTCAAATATGCCTTAAATACCTACCTAGCAACCCTAAGGAGCCACTGCATCCACATCCTAGTCCTCAGAGACCTTATCAGAAGGTAAGTGATGATCTTTTTATAACTGACAACAAAGATTATCTATTAATAACAGATTACTACTCATTGAATCCTGAAGTGTGTGGTCTGAGCAGAACAACTGCAGAGAATGTAATTACATGCATGGAATCAGTTTTTTCCAGCCATGGTGTACCTGATGAAGTTTTCACAGACAATGGTCCACAATTCAGTAGTGAATGCATGAGACATTTTGCTCATGAATGGGGCTTTGTTGATACAACATCTAGTCCATTTTTCCCTCAGTCCAATGGATTAGTTGAGCACAGTAGTCGGTAAGAAACTGAAGCACAAAGTAGAAGATAGTGGAGGTGATTTTTATAAAGCCTTGTTAGCCTATCGCAGTATTCCACTTGAATGTGGATTTTCACCTGCTCAGCTCTTGATGGGATGCCATTTGAGATCCAATTTGTCAGTAGATGAGAACAGAGGAAGGTGAACAAGTGAAAAGATGGAAAGATTATCACAAAGCAAAGCAGAAAACATATTTTGACAGATGTTCTCATCCATTACTTGAACTGCACCAAGGAGATGAAGTGAGGATACAAGACAAAATGAACACATGGACACAAAAAGCTACAGTACTTAAAGAAGTACAACCCCGATCATAAATGGTCCAAACAGAAGAAGGAGCAGTGTTAAGAAGAAATCTCAAAGACTTTCTTGAAGTGCCAACTTTTGAGTTTCAATTAACTAATGCAGACCAGACAAACATGGAAATAACAACGAAACACAAGAACTGTGTGAACCACTTAGAAGGTTTACTTGTGTTCAGAAACCCCCAGAGAGACTGATAGAGACATGTCAAATTATGCATTTGTTCTGGTCAAAGTTGCTAATTGTTTTTCTTTTTAAGGAAAGGAAGATGTGGTGATATCATGGGTAAGAATGTGATTGGAGAGAGTTCTGAGCATGTGCAGAAATGATAGAAAGATCTGGAAGCATGGCACTGTAAGACACGTGGTTGTTGCTGTTGTAAATAAAAGTTCTATTCTTCCAGAATATGGTTCTTTATTAGAAACCTACGGTATGCATTAATATAAAAGAACACAACATCCATCATACTCTAAGCCATGTTTCCAATTCTAAACTTAGAAATAAATTTCTTATTCGACATACACATGTTGTGTTCTTTCCATTCCAGTCCAGAATTTCTATTTAGTCTGTAGTTTCACTTTCCCATACACCAATTATTTTCCAACCAAAGCTTCTATCTTATTATGCTTGCACTTAGTGAAATAAAAAGTAGGCATTAGAAATAGCTTATTTCTCTCTTTGAGGCTTAAATGCCTGAGTAACTTAAGTCTCAGAGTATCTACTGTCTCAAAAGGCACAGCATCCAGCAGAATAAAAACATTGAGAAATTTACTCTTATTCCTTTGTACACAATCCCAGGATATAGCATAAAGCATTTTCAAACAGGTAGAGATGACAGAGCAAAGGAATTTGAAGAAAATAATATCATTTCATTGGAAGTATCATTGCCATAGGGAACAGTCAAATAATTCCAATGACAAAGAGTGTAATACTGTAAGTAATTAAAATGGGTTCTCATGCAATGTCAGTTTTTAAGTACTCCTAGTGCACTTTAGGTCACAGGGAATCTATTTCATTTTTCAGATTTTAAAGTAAGCTTAGCCTACAACAGTCCTCTTACCACTTTGGGAACATTCTGCTGTAGATTTAGTATGCCAGTCCTAGGAACTGCTGGGCAAACTTGAACCTTTGATATTTCAATCGGTTACAGATTCTAAAAATGGTATGTTATGTAAGACTAGATGTTAATATCTCCTGCTGATTTGATTTGACGTAAACAATACTTTTCACCGTGTGTTTTGATGTACATGCAGCTAATGAAGCCTAAATCCCTTTAAACTTTGATGGTGTGATTGAATGGTTATGGATGTGGTGCCTATCAAGTCTCCTGTATAGTGGAGAGTTTCTTGAGAGTCTTTGAAGCTGCACTCATCAAGGCAAGTAGAGATAATTCCATTTCACTCCTAACCTGAGCACTGGAGATGGTAGATGGCTTTGAGCAGTTAAGCTGGAAGTTGCTTGCCACAGTGCTCCTTGCCTCTTATCTGTCTTTGTAGCCACATTGTGCATAGGAATACTCCAGTTCAGCTACTGGTCAATGGTACACCAGGATGTTAACAGCAAGGATCACGTGCTGTGGATCACCTGGACAGTAACAGTATCTATCCAGGCTGCTGTTTCTTGATTGCAGCTCAGTGTTCAACACAATGTGACCTTCATTTCTAATCAATAAGCTCCAAAACTTGGGCCTCTGTGCTTCCCTCTGCAACTGGATTCCTGACTTCCTCATTGGGAGACCATAGTCAGAGCAGCTCAGAAATCGCTGATGAATCTGTGTGATATGCTGATTAACCTCAATCACAGTATTCCATTATCAAGATATCGTAATTGTTGACAGAAAGCAATAGACCAGTGATTAGGAGCTCTGGCAGACAGCAGCGGAGCCAGCTACTTGGTGAACACCAATTAGTTGGTCCCTCTCCTCATAATTCTCCTTTGTACACTAAACTAAGCACTTTACTCTGATGGGTTGGTAAGTGCTCCCTATCCATCATTATTCTAAATAATTCCCCCAGTCATGACACTAGATAATAATGTGCTGATCTGTTCGTTTTCAGAATTTGTAACAGATTGAAATCTCAGAGGTTGGTACTATAAATTCATAAACATCCCCATAAAATTGTCTTCAGCATTCATAGTGTCATTGGGCATCAGGCGCCTTTATGGTTATGATGGCAGGCTCAAAGTTTGAAGAGAGATGGGTTTCATTTGCCGCAGACACATTAAAACACACAGTGAAAGGTATCGTTAACGTCAAATCAAATCAGTAAGGTATGTGCCATGTCTCTTTGCTTTCTATGCCAACGTAACATGCCCATAGCTCACTAACCCTAACCATCTGCCTTTGAAATATGGGGGAAAACTGGCGGAAACCAATGTAGTCACAGGAAGAATGTACAAACTCCTAACAGCGGCAGGAATCAAACCACGATCTGACAAATGGAGCTGCAATGCACCAACACAGAATAGTAGCAGTTTGTACCATTGTGATGAACTACATATACATGTCTGGACACGCCCCCCTGCTGACTGCTCCTGTGGCTCCTCCCATGGACCCTGGTATAAAGGCGATTGGGGACTCTGCCCCGGCCTCAGTCTCCAGGATGCAGTGTGGTGGTCAATTGCTGCTTGTTCTTTCTTCCAGCCAATAAAAGCCTATATCTCGCCTCACATCTCCAAGAGTTATTGATGGTACATCAACCATATTCAAGAGGCATTGCAGCAACTCACCAAGACTCTGTAGACAGCTCCTTCTAAACCCACAGCCTCTACCAACTAGAGGACAAGGACAGAAGAAACAAGGAAACTACCAGCTGGAAGTTGTGCTGACTTGGAAATTTATTGCTGTTCTTGAACCACTGCTGGGCCAGAACACTGAAACTCTCTCCCTCACAGTGTTGTGGTATACTCATGTCTTAAGGACTTCAGAGGTTCCAGAAAACAACTCACCACCACCTTCTCAAGGCCGACAAGGGATGAGTAATTATATGTTGGTTCAGCCTGCAAAGTCCACTTCCCTTGAAATAAAGAAGGGAAAAGAAAAATCATGTAAAAATTACCTGGGGGTGGGGGATTAGGCAGAGTGTGAATAGAAGACGATCCAATGTAAATAAATGCATATACTGTACATGCCTCTCAAAGTCTAATCCTACGTCCCTGTCATGAGAAGTAGGAACGCATAAGGCTGGTCAACAGGGCTCTGTACAAGCCAATCCTCTGTACAGTGGGCACAATAAATTGCAGAAACATTGATGAACTCCAACCATGTAAGTTGACTTGGGGATGAAAGAGATGGGAGGTCACCAATGGCCTGTGTTTCACTGGGAGCTAAGGGCCCAAGAAGAAGATATAATGTGCATACATAAAATACAGTAAATAAGGTTCATGAGAGGACATAGAAAAAGATAATCAAATGGTCTGAAACAATGTAACTTAATCTATGCAGAGAGTCTGCAGAAGCTGATGAAGCTTGTGAAGATTTGACCTGAAAGAGAGGTGGTAATTTTCAAAAATGAATTAAATCAGCAGTTTTGGGAGAAAGTACATTGTATTATGACATATTACATGCAATAGGAGATATTACAGACAATTGGACAGCTTTAAGATGCACAGCTGTGCATTGGCCACCTCCAGTGCTACATCAAGTTGTAGGTGGAAGAAATAAATATATGAAAATAGTGACGATCTGTCAGAACCTTGGTTTTCAATTTCCCAGACATATTGCAATTGGCTTTGTAAATTTTCAACCTCAGTACTGACATAAATAGCAGACAGTGCAAAATATTCTTTGCTGCTTCAGCCTCATGCCTAAGCTTCAAAATAAAGTTTGATTAGTCACTCCAGGAGCAGAGCATTTCTTCATGAAATCTGAAGAGATTTTGAATTCAATACGGCCACAACCAGTGGGCACTTCCTGTATCTAACTCAGAATTTTTCATGAAATAGCTTATGTGCAGAGTGTGACCATAATGAACAGCTCAGTCCAGATGGCTTATTTAATGGATGAATGAATAGCATCAGTTCAGTGATGCCAATCTGACTTGACCTGAAGATTGAAATAAAAACAAAACAGACTACTGGAAGAACTCAGCAAGTCATGCGGCATCTGTGGAGTCAAAGGGGTGGCCAAAGTTTCAGGTGAAGACCCTTCATCAGGACTGAGAATGTATAGGGAAGATATCTAAAGCACAGAGGTGGAGGGAGTGCTGAGACAAAGGCTGGTAAGTGATGGCTGGAACAAGATTAATGGGCTGGAGTGATTGAGGGAGAATGATGGGCCGATGGAGTCAGGGTGGTGAGTCATGGTATAAATAAGAGGAATATGAGGTGTTACTCTTCCAGTTTGCATTTGCCCTCACTGCGACAGTGGAGAATGAGGAGGACAAACAGATCAATGTGGGAATGGGAAGGTGAACTGAAATGACAAGCAGCTCAAGATTTAAGATGGCCATTAGAGACAGAGTATAGGTGCCTGCAAAGTGTCACACAGTCTATACTTGGTCTCACTGATATAGAGACCACGTCACAGGGACCAAATGTATTAGACCAGAATGGAGGATGTGCCTGTGCCTCACCTTGAAGGATTGTTTAGGGTACTGAATTTTGGTGAGAGAGAAGGTGGAGAGAGATGTATTGCACCTCCTACTGGGGGTGCAATGTGCCAGACAGGGAGGGTGGGAGGATCAGAGAGTCACAGAGAGAGGGGTCCCTACAGAGACAAAACAGGTTGAGAGGTGAAGGGCGTAACTGACAATGAGACCTTCTTTGAGCTGCTGGAAATGGTAAAGGGCAATATGTTGGATGGGAAAAAGATAAGAAGCAGGAGAACTCTATCTCCATTCTATCTGGGGAGAGGGTGGTAAGAACAAATGTGCAGTGAAATGGAGGAATTGTATGGAAGCGCTCCATGAACTACTTCAGAGGGGAAGGCAGACTTTCTGAAGGAGAATATTTGTGATAGAGCAGGAAGCCCCATCTTGAGAAGAGAAGTGGGAAATATGGAGAAAGTGAGTATATAGAGTGGCTTGAGGTTTAGAGAAGCCTCAGAGCATTATCCATCCAATACCTCAATGGTGGAGCTGGCAGAAGATTACGACCCATCACAATAGCAGCGAAAATGGAGGAAACCAGTGAAATGTCCCCAGTTGTCTTTCATTCCATGCCACTCAACCCTGATCTGGATCTATCAAGGACCGTACGGTAGCTGCCCATGTATGCTCAGCAAAGTCACATACATACATTCTTCATTAAGGGAATCCATCCTAACATCCCGGACCCCTAAGGAGAACATCATATTTGAAATGAGTGATAACACTACCTTCGCCATTATGGTCTCATGCAGGAAGTGTCCATGATATGGCTTCCTCTAAGTGTAGAGAGGGCGACAATTTTGTGGAGCATGCGGACTACATTCACAACAGTCATCTTGACCTTCTGGGTGCACGTCATTCCAACTCTCCTTCCCATTCCCATTGTAATGTGTCTGTTTTCACCCTTCTCCTCTGCCAGAGCAAAGTCAAACTCTGGGCATTGGTGGATTTAATAATAGATATTGGTGGCAGGTTTGTACCATGAGATGGAGGCCTAGAGATCCAGAAAAGGCACAAGGTGTCAGAAAAACTCCAGGTGAATTTGACAGCAGGGTGGAAGTTAGCAGTAAAGCTGATAAGATTGATGTGTTCTGCAAGAATGCAAGATGCAGCAACAAAAGAGTCATTGATGTAGCAGGCAAAGAGTTAGGAAGGGGTGCTAGAGTAACCGGATCAATGATGGTTCCATAAACCCAACAAAGGGGCAGATATAGCTGGGGTCAATCCAGATGTCTGTGGACACACCTTTGACCATTATTTTCCCCTCAACTTGTTTCACCTACCTCCTACCAGCCTCTGTCACACTCTTCTCTCTCACTTCTATATATTGAGTATCTTCCCTCTGTACACCAAGACCTAATACAGGGCTTCAAACTAAAATATTGACCACCTCTTTGTGTCTATAGGTACCATTTTTTTTTTGCTGTAAATTCCAGCATTGGTCATTACCTTGTGTTCCGTTGTTGTAAAGATTGCTGTCTGTTTTCATGCTCAGCAAGCACAAGAAAACTAATTTCAATATCAAAGTTGAGAATAGAGCATATTATACCATCTTGCTAGGCAAACTAACAGAACTGGTTAGCTGCAGAAACCAGTCTCGATTATCTTGTGTTTGGACAGCATCACACTAACGATACCAGACTCTGGAACACACATAGGCACACTCATTGCAGCTGCCAGATTAACAGTCTCAATAGAAAATTCATAAAATAACGCAACATTTACAAATAGGTAAGTGAGTAATGCTAATTCACAAACTTGCGTGCAATAACTTTTCATATAAAATAATCCTCATGTTAGCGTCAGTGCTCACAACCGAGTAATTATCAAAAAATCTGCAACATGTTTTAGAGGTTTCCAGAGATGCTAATCAAAAACATTCTCTTATTATTAATAGCAAGGGCTTAGGCAGAATAACATCACTCAAAATATGAAAGAACAATTGCATTCATCAGACTAGAATGTACCTTCTCTTTCTACTCTTTATTTATGTAACCATAAGTTTATTCTCAGATGGTTACATAAAGAGTAGAAAGATAAAACTACGCTCTAGTCTGATGACTAGAATGTTCATTCTGAGATGAATGATCAAACTATTCTCTCTGTAATGATTTTATATAATTTAACACGGTGCCTTATACCACTACCCTATTTATTTTAATAATCACCAATTTAATCCATCAAAAGAAGCCTAGTTCTGTGAAACTATAACCACAATTTTAGGCAAGGGTTATTCTGAAATAAAAAATGAATAATGAAATAATTTCTGGCAAGATATTATGCTTTCTCTTTCAGATATTCATTATACATTTACTGTTATTAACTACATATTGTTACTAGATAGTGGCATTTGATATGCCCAACCGAATAGCAAGTCTTGCTCGAAGTAAAATTACAAACCAAAGAAAAAATCTACAATTTGAAATTAACACGAGTTTTGCTATGAAAGTTGTCCATTTCAGGGATTACATAATCCTACTGATCCCACCTGCTGAAAAATAACGATTGTAATGTGGTCAGGCTTGAATAATTAATTAATTAAAAAGTGAAAAATAAGTATTCTACTCAGAGGCTAAACTCAAAAAGAGAAATATCTGGCTTTGGTTGTGGCTTGTATTTAGCTTACTAAATGTTTGCTCACAGGAATTGCTTCAATAATAGTGCCTATACTATCCTCACAGCTGAAGTTTTAAAGGTTTCAGTAGGTGTTAAATTTGGATTGTGAGCATTTTCCATTTGGTAATGCATTTTATTCCTTAGCTAGCCCCTTGATCTGTTTAGGATCTGTTTCAGCTTTTAACACAACCTATTTCAAAACAAATACTGTACTTAGACTGAAATTGACTAGTCTCATTTACAGAGGCATGTCAGACCTTGGGTATTAAGACGTTAGGCTAGCAATGGATTGAAGCTTCAAATCGTAATCTGACTAGCCTTGTAAGCTTCCATCTGTTCCAGGATCCTAATAGCCTTTACTTCCAGCTGAACTTCTCGGTTAGCTGATTGTTCAGATATTCATGGTTACCATCAAATGAGAACAGGGATTTTCCCTACTCAAATCAAATCCAAGTCTTACTGTTGTTAACTGAAAATTCTGAATTCATTTTCTGTATTTGTGTGCCTATCTATTGTGCTGATAGTGTTCAATAACATTTACAGGTAACCCATTAAAATCTCTTAGATATAAAGCGCAAATTATTAACCATTCCATTTACAAGTCATTACTGTGAGCTAAATTAATACTGTGCTGAATTTTAATAGGCTGCTGTTGGTTATAACATTACTCTGTGCAAGTGGTTTTCAAGAAAATTTAAAGAACAAACAAATCCTATTTAACCAGCAAAAACCAAAAAAAAAAATTCAGGAAAGCCTCAGTTTTACATACAGGCATTATCTTAGATAAACCTAAAGAGCTTTCTTGCATCTCCTGCTTTCTTTTGTCATTCAAGCATGACTCGAGGTTAAGTTTATAAGAATCCGACATCATGGTCAGAACCCCAGCATAGATACAGGTCACAGTTTAAATCAATTTGATGCTTTTCAGAGATGTTTTTTGAACTGCTGAGCTTTTCTAGCATCTATTTTTTATATTAATTTGCTTTTGGATAACAATAATGTAATTCCCCATTGGTTTAATTTTTGGACTATATCAATATAGAACTTGATGCCTACTTATGTGAAAATTATTTCCATGTTCAGTTCTGTAATAGCAAGCAGGTTCTTAATGAATCTGGTTAAGCGAAGTTGTTGAACATCCAGTTATTAAAAACAAAAACTAATAAAGGGTAACACACATAAAATACTAGAAGAACTCAGCAGCGGGTCAGACAGCATCTATACAGAGGAATAGATAGTCAACACATTGGGCCAAGGCACTTCCTCAAGACTGGAAGGAAGGGGAAAGAAGCCAGGTGGGAGAAGAGAGAGAAGTACAAGCTGGCTGGTGATAGAGGATGTCAAGTGAGTAGGGCTAGGTGGGTGGAAGAGGGGGGTGTCAAATGAGAAGCTGGGAAGTGGTAGGTGGAAAAGGTAAAGACAAAGGAATATGACAAGAATGGAGAGAGGACCATGGGAGAAAGGGAAGGAGAGGGGACTCCAGAGAGTGGTGATAAGCAGGTAAGGAGACGGCAACTAGAATGGAAAATAGAAAAAGAGGGAAGGAGGATAAGGAGAAATTACTGAAAGTTAGAGAAATCAATGAACATGCCATCAGATAGGAGGCTACCCAGATGGATATGAGGTTGTGCTCCTCCAATCCTAGCATATCCTCATTGTGGCAGTAGAAGAGGCTATGGGCTGATATGTCAGAAAAGGTATGAGAACTAGAATCAAAATGGGTGGCCACCCTAAAATCCCATCTATTGTGCTCAACAAAGTGGTCCCCAATTTTCATCAAGTCTCACTAATCCAGAGGAAGCTGCACTGGGAACACTGGATGCAGCAGATAACCCCAATAGATGAAATGTTGCTTCATTCATTTTTGTCTGGCTTACCTTTATTCTGATGGCATGAGTAATGATCTCTCTAACTTCTAGCAATACCTCTCTCCTGCTTCTTCTCCCATTCTGGCTCCCGTGTTACACTTCTCTTCTCCTCACTTGCCTATCTCCTCCATCTGGTGCCCTCCTCCTTCCTTTTCTCTCCTGGTCCACTCTCCTCTCCTATTAGACTCCTTCTTTTTCACCTCTTTACCTTTTCCACCTATCAGCTCCCAGCTTCTCACTTCATCCCCCTTCTCCCTTACCTGACTTAACCTATTACCTGCCAGTCTGTACTTCTTCCCCCTTCCTTTCCAGTTCTAATGAAGAGTCTCGGCCCAAAAGGTTATTCCACCCTATAGATGCTGCCTGACCTGCCGAGCTCCTCCAGAATTTGATATGTGTTATTCTGGATTTCCAGCATCTGCAGAATCTCTTGTGTTACTAATAAAGGGTCCTTATCCTGAAACATCTACTCAGCCTATTCACCCTTTAAATGCTGCTGAGTGCTGGAGTACTGACATGTGTGTGAGTGAGTTGAGGATACATGAATATTAGGTAAGGTTGCAATTGATGGACTTGTTGACTGATGGGAGTTGTATTGAGTGGAAAAGCATATAATTTCCTCATGCTGCTACTGGTAAGTGTTCACTGATCATACAGATATAACAGGTATCATACTGATCTTACAGATCTTACAACACTGGAAAAAACACCCAGGGAAACATTTCAGACTTCAGTACCTATAATTTATATCAGGAATGAAGGGTGCTGTGGAAATGCAAATATGCAAGTTCATATCTATGTACCCATCTCTTCTATAAATATTTTGACTGGAAAATCTGAGAAGCAGAGCATCTGTTCTAGTAACAGGCATCCAGAGTATTTGCAAGAAGTGAGAAAATAATTTTTGAGTAGTGTTAGTAACTTAAATTGGTTCAAATTACTGTCAGTCCATTTGCAAGCTTTAGGCATTACACCCCATTACATTTAATTTTAAATTTGGCTTTCCTGGTCATTGGGTCATGTCTTTGGATCACTGGTACAATAAAACAACTAGGCTTATTTTTTATTTTTGGGATCTAGCCAATGCAAAAGAAGTGAAAATACACTCTTGACTCTGCTCAAAATGCACCTGTTGCTCTATGTGCATTTATTATGTAAACAAAATATTTGCATTCTCCGCAAACTAAGAAACCTACACCGTACTGAAGTCCAAGTCTGTGGTGTTTTAACTGGGTGACTCCAATCCATACAGAATATCTGCTACAATCTTCATAAAGCTATCAAGTATGCCAAGAGATGACACCAGACCAAAATTGAGTCCATGACCAGATACATATAATGGCAGCGCTTGCATGCTATCACAAACTATAAAAGAGAGTCAGGCAGTATCATTGGCAATGACACTCCCTCCCACCCTGATTACATCAATGCTCCTGGATTTGGTGTTGTCAATTCTCTGCTCTTTGAAAAGCAATAAAAGAACATCTGTCCCTACAGCCTCCCATAGACACTGTTGCAGACAGTAAATCAGTTTCCAGAGAGTGAACACACAGGAAGCATCTGGCCTGGATGGTGACTCCAGCCTTAGAACATAGAACACAGCACACAGAAATCTACAGCACCATACAGGCCCTTTGGCCACTGTTGCCAGTATTGCATTCCACACACCCACCACTCCCTGGATGAAAAACTTAACCCTGACATCCCCTCGGTACTTATCTCCAAGCATCTTAAAATTATGCCCCTTGTGTTAGCAATTTCAGCCCTGGGGAAAAGCCTCTGGCTATCCACGTGATCAATGCCTCTCATCTTATATGCCTCTATCAGGTCACCTCTCATCCTCCATCACTCCAAGGAGAAAAGGCCAAATTTCACTCAACCTATTCTCATAAGCTACGCTCTCCAATCCAGGCAACATCCTTGTAAATGTCCTCTATGCTTTTTATATAGTATCCACATCCTTCCCGTAGTGAGGTGACCAGAACTGAACATAGAACTCCAAGTGCGGACTGACCAAGGCCTTATATACTGTAGCTGTAACGTTACCTCTCGACTCTTGAACTCAATCTCATGGTTGATGAATGCCAATACACCATATGCCTTCTTAACAAAATTGTCAACTTCTGCAGCAGCTATTAGTGTCCTATGGACATGAACACCTAAATCTCTCCGATCCTCCACACTGCCAAGAGCCTTCCAATTAATACTATATAATCCCTCCATGACTTCCTCCTTTTCTGCAGCTAAGACACTATTCCTGATTAGCAATGCCACACCTCCACCTCTTTTGCCTCCCTCCCTGTTCTTTGTGAAAAATCTAAAGTCTGGCACATTCAGAAGCCATTCCTGCCCCTAAGACATCCAAGTCTCTGTAATGACCACAACTTAATAGTTCCACATATTGATCCACGCTCTAAATTTATCCGCCTTGCTTATGATACCCCTTGCATTAAAATAGACACGTCTTAAACCATAAACAAGAGAAAATCTGCCGATGCTGAAAATCTGTATGTGTTACATCTCATACTATCAGGTTGAGTGAAGCTATCATCTACCTATCTTTCCTCACAAACTCCCCACAAACTGTCTCTCCTTGTGTGCAACTGGCCCCATTTTCTACCTCTTCACTTTGATCTGCACCCCCCAGCAATTTAAGTTTAAACCCTCCCCAATAGCATTGACAAACCTCCCTGCCAAGATATCGGTCCACCTCAGATTCAAGTGCAACCCATCCTTTTTGTACAGGTCACACCTGCCCCAGAAGAGGCCCCAATGATCCAAAAATCTGAATCCATGCCCCCTTCTCCAATCCTTCAACCACACATTTATCCTCCACCGCATTCTACTCATGTAGTCACTGTTGCGTGGCACAGGCGGTAATCCCGAGATTACTACCTTTGAGATCATAATTCTCAGCTTCCTAACTCCTTGTATTCTACTTTCAGAATCTCCATCCTTTTTCTACCTATGTCATTGGTACCAATATGTACCATGACCTCTGGCTCCTCACCCTCACATTTCAGGTTATTGTGGACATGCTCAGAGACATCATGAACCCTGGCATCTGGGAGGCAAACTGCCATCCTTATTTCTTTTTGCATGCACAGAATTGCCTATCTGTCCCCCTAACTATAGAGTCCCCTATTACCACTGCCATCCTCTTCCATTCCCTACCCTTCTAAGCCACGGGGTACACTATTGCTTACCCCAGGTAGGTCCCCCCCAACTATACTCAAAATGGAGTACTTATTGATAAGGGGGACGGCTACTGGGGTACTCTCCACTATCTCTGATGCTCTCCCTTCCCTCTCTTGACAGTCACCACCTATCTGTCTCCTGTGGCCCCAATGTGACTACCTGCCTGTAGCTCCTATCAATCACCTCACTTTCCCTAACAAGGTGAAGGTCATTGAGCTGCAGCTCGATGCAACTGGTGCAGGTGTGGCCATCAGGGAGGCTGGAAGACTCCCGGACATCCCGCATCTGACAGCTTGAGCAGAAAACTGGCCTTGCAGTCATACCCACTATTCTTAAATTAGAGGAAAAAAGAGATGTGAAAGTAACTTACCTCTTTACCTCACCTAGGCACGTCTGTGCTGAAGCCCCGATGAGCCAAAGCACTATTACTCTGACTCACTCTACACTGACGACCACTCCTTTGATGACCACTCTGTTAGGCAGTGTCTCCCTTTTAGCCTGGAACTTCCTCAGTGCCCTTGTATAATGACAAACAACTGCATCTGTGCACTTCTCCCAAACAAATCTCCCGCTGAAAGAAACTCCTCTCTTTTTCAATCTCAGCAGCCTTGCAGGGAGAAGGGCTACTGCATCTGTGCACTTCTCCCAGCCAAATCCTTGTCCTCAGATCCTGCATGGATCAGTGGACACAAGTACTTGCAGATATTTTTAACCTCTTCCTACTCCAATCCGAGGTTCCCACTTTCTTTAAGACTACTATCTTTCTGATACCTAGGATAAATAAGGTAATACCCTGAATGAATACCACCCAATTGCTCTGACATCCACCATCATGAAGTGCTTTGAGACACTGGGGTCAAAGCATGAATTGTCTCCAGCCTGCCAGACAACCCTGACCCACTGTAATTTCCCTGCTGCTGAAACTGGTCCATAGCAGATGCTATCTCCAAGGCCCCACACTCATCTCCAGAGCATTTTGATGATATGCTTTCAATGCCATAGTTATAAACAAAATCTCCTCCGAATTTCTTTTTTTTAAACTTTTTTTATTGAGTTTTCAAATAATTACAGAAATAAAAGAAAATATATGAGAGAAAAAAATATATATATACCCTACCCCCCTCCCCTTAACCCCTCCCCTCTAACATCCCTATATAAAAAAGAAAGAAAGAAAGGAAAAAAAAAGAAAGAAAGAAAGAAAGAGTGCCTGGATATCCGAAGATCCCCACATGCTCCATGGAGTTCATAATAACTTTAGTATATATATTTATTTATTTCCCCAAATAACCAATTATTTCCTCCGAACTTCTAACCCTAGGACTCAGCATCCTCCTTTGCAACTGGAACCTTGACTTCTGAACAAACAGACCATAAGCCGTGTTAATGATTGATCTGTTTAAACAGAATGCAAGACAAATTTTCATTATATTTTAGTACTTGTAACAATAATAAACTGATAAAACCATTTCAACCTGCCATCAATATAATACAAATGATAGCCAGAAAAGTAATATTAACAATTGCTAATTGCCTTGGAGTATTTACAGTTTCTCAATTCCAGAAAACATTTTCAAAAATGTTGAACGCTCACAGCTTCCTAGAAGAGGGAGATAAGCAAAACATTCAGCCACTCATACTGTTGACACACTCATAAATGGTTTTGAGTGCAAGTTCAAGAATAGATTCTATTTAATGCTCCTTGCAGCGTGATCTTGAGGTTCCCATGTTAATATCAGTGTTCAAATGCAAATTACTACAAGTGAAACAGATAGCACTTTGGAACTATATGAACAGATACCATAAGAACAAAGATACAGTAGCAGAATTAGGTCATTTTAAGTCTGCTCTGCTATTTCAACATGGCTCTGAGCCCCAATCTCCCACCAACTCCCTGTATCCCTCCATGCCCTGGATAAGCAAGAATCTATCAACCTCTGCCTTAAATTTACCCAAAACTTTGGCCTTCGCAGCACCTGTGGTGATGAATTCTACAGTTTCACCACCCTCTGGCTAAAGAAATTCCTTCTCATCTCTGTTCTAAATAGACGGTCCTCTATTATGAGCTGCATCCTCTGGCTTATGAAAGGTTAAAAAAAAACAGGCAATGATAGACATCTAGAACATTATAAAGCTAGCAGGAAGGTGCTTAGGAATGAAATTAGGAGAGCCAGAAGGGGCCATGAGAAGACCTTGGTGGGCAGGATTAAGGAAAACTCCAATGCTTTCTACATCTATGTGAAGAGTAGGAGGATAAGACGTGAGAGAATAGAACCAATCAAGTGTGACAGTGAAAAAGTGTATATGGAACCTGAGAAGATAGTAGAGGTATTTAATGAGTACCTTGCTTCAGTATTCACTATGGAAAAGGATCTTGGTGATTGTAGGGATGACTTATAGCAGACTGAAAAGCTTGAACATAAAGATATTAAGAAAAAGGTTGTGCTGGAGCTTTCGGAAAGCATCAAGTTGGATAAGTCACCAGGACTGGATGAGATGTACCCCAGGCTACTATGGGAGGTGAGAGAGGAAATTGCTGAGCCTCTGGCGATGATCTTTGCATCATCAATGGGGACAGGAGAGGTACCGGAGGATTGGAGGGTTGTGGATGTTGTTCTATTATTCAAGAAAGGGAGTAGAGATAGCCCAGGAAATTATAGACCAGTGAGTCTTACTTCAGTGGTTGGTAAGTTGATGGAGATGATCCTGAGAGGGAGGATTTATGAACATTTGGAGAGGCATAATATGATTGGGAATAGTCAGCATGGCTTTGTCAAAGGCAGGTTGTGCCTTACGAGCCTGAATGTATTTTTTGAGGATGTGACTAAACACATTGATGAAGGAAGAGCAGTAGATGTAGTGTATATGGATTTCAGCAAGGCATTTGATAAGGTACCCCATGCAAGGCTTATTGAGAAAGTAAGGAGGCATGGGATCCAAGTGGACATTGCTTTGTGGATCCAGAATTGGCTTGCCCACAGAAGGCAAAGAGTGGTTGTAGACGGGTCATATTCTGCATGGAAGTCAGTGACTGGTGGTGTGCTTCAGTGATCTGTTCTGGGACCCCTACTCTTTGTGATTTTTATAAATGACCTGGATGAGGAAGTGGAGGGGTGGGTTAGTAAATTTGCTGATGACACAAATGTTGGAGGTGTTGTGGACAGTGTGGAGGGCTGTCCGAGGTTACAGTGGGACATTGATAGGATGCAAAACTCGGCTGAGAAGTGGCAGATGGAGGTCAACCCAGATAAGTGTGAAGTGGGACCAGAACTGGCTCAGAGGGAATGGTGGAGTCAGATAGTACTACAGTGATAGGAGACATTATGGTTTACAGGACAGACAAAAAAATTCTATGGCCACAAAAGAGACTCTGGGATAGCATGTTGCCCCTCTGGTGTGAAGGTTGAGGATGGCTCTGAGTTGTTGCAGAACGTTTTTGTGTGAATTGCCAGAGAACTGGAAAGAGTTCAGAGAAGATTTAGGAGGACGTTGCTGGTAGAGGGTTTGAACAGTTTGGGGTTTCTTTCTTTGGAGCATAGGGCAATGCGAGATGATCTCCTAGATGTATCCCAGCGCTAGTGCAATCAAGAAGTAGGAAGCAAAGGTTTAAGGTGAGAAGGGAGAGATTTAATTAGAAATCTGAGAGGCAACAGTGGTCAGTATATGGAATAGGCTACCAGCAAAGGTGGCTAAGGCATGTACGCCACACTAGCGATGAAGGCTACCCTCTCCCAGGTGAGCAGCTACTATCTGTAACAGCAGTAGATGTGAGAAGGACTCTGTAGAGAGTCAACCCCCATAAGGTGACAGGGCTGGACAACATCCCAGACAACATTCAGAGAGTATGTCAGTTCACCGATGTGCACACTGACTGACTGATGACTTCACAGGCATCCTCAACACCTCACTCATCCGGATTTCTATCCCCGCATGCTTCAAATCAGCCACCACCATCCCTGTAACAATGAACACCACACCTTCAGAAATAATCCCACCGCTGCCTTTAAGGAGTTTGTATCTTCTCCCCGTCAGCACGTGGGCTTCCTTTGGGTACTCCCACAGTCCAACGACATAGAGGTTGGTGGGTTAATTGGTCATTGTAAATTGTCCTGTAATTAGGCTAGGATTAAATCGGGGAGTTGCTGGGTGGCATGGCTCAGAGAGCCTACTCTACGCTGTATCTCAATCAATCAATAACGGACTACTCCACAATCATCATGAAGTGCTTTGAATGGCTGGTAAAGGCACATATCAAAAATTCCATTCCTGCCATATTGGGCACTCATTAATATGCTTACCGACAGAAGCCCTCATCTGTCATGCATCTGGTCCTGACACACCTAGAAAGCAAGGACACATGTCAGAATGCTGTTTCTTGATTTCACTTTGGCATTCAACATTGTTGTCCCACAGACCATAGTGAACAAACTCTTACTCCTTGGTCTAAATACAGTGCAAGTGGATTTTGAACTTTCTATCAATCGAGCTCAGATAGTCAGGATGCACAACCGCTCCTATGTCCCCATCATCCTCAATACAGGTGTCACCCAGGGCTGTGTGCCGAGCCCATCGTTGTACTACAGCCAACCACAAGCAATCACATTGCCAAGTTTAGCAATGACACGACAGTGTTGGGGCTCATCACCAACAATGATGAGATGGCCTGCAGCGAGGAAATGGAAGAGTGTATGGCCAGGTGCCAGGCAAATAACCTCTCCCTTTATGTCAACAAGACACTGGAAACGGTTATTTACTTCAGGAGAAGTCACCACTCACACCCCTCATTACATGGGCACCACAGTATTGGGAACTGTGAGCAGTTTCAATCTCCTGGGAGTGCACAATTCGCACAACCTCTCATTGTCTCAGAACACATCAAACATAATCAAGAAAGCTCACCAATGCCTCTACTTTCTGAGGAGGCTGAAGAGAGCTGGACTATGCACATCTAATCTCATGTTATTCTATAGAGGCACAGTAGAGAGTATCCTGACAAGCTGCATCATTGCATGGTGTGGGAACTGCACTGTAGCAGACAGGAAGGCTGTACAATGGGTAGTCAAAACTGCCCAATGCATCACCTGCAGCAGCCTCTTCACCATCAAGGACATATATACAGAAAGGTGTTAGTAAAGGGCTAGTAGCATTATGAAAGATCCCACCCATTCTGCTCATGGACTGTTAGCCCCACCCCATCAGGGAGGAGGCTATATAGTAGCCACAACGGGACCACCAGATTCAAAAACAGTTACTTTCCCTGAGCAGTAAGGCTGATCAACACCTGAACCCACCGCCATTATTCTATCATATTTTGTCAGTCACTCTATATACAGACACTCCTGTGCCTAGCATCACTGAATAGACAAACAATTGATCTATGTATATAAGCTATTGTATGTATTTATATTTATTGTGTTTTTATTATTATTGTAATTTTACATTTTTTGTTCTGCATTAGATCTGGAGTAACAACTATTTCATTCTCCATTAGACTTGTATATAGGAGTTGATGTACACAGCAATGGTTAATGACATTAAACAATCTGGAATCTGTCCTTTCAGTCAATTAGCCAGTTTTCTGTCCTTGTTATTGAAGTTATTTATAAGGATTCAAATTTCGACAGGAATACTGTACAAAGTAGTATTATATATCTTTTGGAACTCATGTACATCACAATAGTACTTGCCTTCTCAATTCTATCTGTTTCTTTTTCAGAGAAACATCCCATTAATTGGATAAATTGATATTTAACAAATTCATGTTGTTTTCTCTAATCAATTAACACATATCTAAGAAATTGCCAATTCTGTCCCTGAACATTGTTTCCAAAACATTCCCCACCATCAAGATTAGACTGACTGATCTGTAAATTATTAGGTCTACCTCTCAACCCCTTGTCCAACAAAGTGCAACATTTCCAACTTTCCTCTCTTGAGACTTGACCCTAAATCTCTGGGTGTTTTGAAGTTTATGGATAAGTCTTCAGCAATTTCCTATTTTGATTCTGTTAGGAACCTGTGGTTGTTCCTATCTGGGTTTGATGATTTCACCACGAAGAATGGGCTATGTTTTGTCTACTTCACGTTTATTACTTCATGAATGCTCTGTCGTTCAATAAGATCATTGCTGATCTGGCCATGGACTCAGCTCCAACAACCCCAAAGTCATTAGTTTCCTGCTATGCAAAAACCTATCTAACTGTGTACTACATATAATAAGTGAGGTAGCCGTTACTATTTCCCTGGGCAGAGAATTCCACAGATTCACTACTCTCAGGATAAAGCAGTTTCTCCTCATCTCCATGCTTATTCCATTGCCCTGAATCTTGAGTCTATGTCTCATTTGCCAGAGGAAACAGCTTTCCTGCCTCTATCTTATCTATCCCTTTCACAATCTGATATATTTTTATAATATCCTACATAGATCCAAATGACTCAATCTCCACATTTGATAACCCCTTATCTCCAGAGTCAACCTGGTGAGCATCCAAAGTACTGAATTCAAAGCCATTATATCTTTCCTCAAGTAGGGAGACCAGAAATGCACACAGTATTCCAGGTGCAGTCTCACACTGGCTTTGATTTCAACACATTGGGACAACTTTCTTGATATAGCTTCAAGCATTTTCTCATCTACAGACGTTAAGCTAGCTAACCAATTTGCTGGGAGCTGCCCTGCGTCCAGAGAATTTTGGTAAATTATACAAATACATCTACTGTAATTTCTGCCATTTCTATCAATAACCTGGGATGCATCCCATTCGGACCAGGGGACTTTGCCTACCTTTCAGCCTACTAGTTAGCTCACCACTACCTCTTTAGTGACAGATTGTATTGAGGTCCTGACATACCAAAGCATCCATTACATTCCTCTTGGCATGTTAGATGTGTCTTACACTGTGTAGACTGACAGAAAATAGTTATTCAGGCCTCATCCATTTCCAAGTTACTCAATATTAACTCCCCCTTCTCACCTTCCAAGGGACCCACATTTACTTTAGGCACAATTTTCAACTATTCCTTTGCCTCCAAAATATGCTGCTTGATCTGTTGAGATCCTGCAGCAGTCTGTATTTTGATAAATACTCATTCATTCCCTCTATAACGTCCATTGCCTCCTTCTGTAGATTCCTCTTTATTTTCTGATTAATTCCATCTCTCTAACAACAGTGGGCTGTTTATATTTCACTCTGTTATTATAGCAGTGTTATATTTCACTCTCTCCTTATGCTCATAAAGACAGCTACAATTTTAATTTCCAAGCTCTCATTCTCAAGAGGAAAAATTCATTCATGTGATCATTGTTTAAGTTATATTTTTAAAATAGATATAAAGTTTTTACTGTATTCAGAATTTTATTTAGATTCCAAGATGCCAAATAATCTAAGTAGATGAAGTATAGTTTAAAGTATAGCCCAGAACTACAAGAAAATTAAACTCCTTTCCAAATGTGACTATATTTGTGCCGAAACCTAGCAGAATTTGCTGCATCTTTGCAAGATTTAAGTTAATGGTAATTCAGATCTTACTAACGAAAAGCATTCTTTTTTTGCATTAAGTTATGCATTTATTCACAAGCAATGCTTGAGAGTTCTAATCAGTTGCTTTGATGCTCAAATAACTCCTAAAATATGTTGCTTTGATAAGGTGGCATGCATAAACCTTAAAAGGGGAGAATTTCAAAGTGCATGGTATGTGTTTTAACTCTTCAGTTATATACATTGCCAAAGTTTCTGCTGACAAACAGAAGCCACGCAATAATTAATCAACAGTTTACTTATAGAGGAACTACTGACTTTTTTTTCCCATAAGCTCCCAATCAAATCTATCTGTAGCTCGGCAAATGAAGTAGTCCACGTCTGAAGGTAGAAAGACCTAGAGTCCTAGACATTACTTACACCTGGGCCGGTAGGTGGCAACCCTGAAAATACCAACTGATGACCACGTTAAACAATACTTGGTTTAACCATCTACTCTTGATATTCAATGGCATTAGCATTGCCAAGTCTCCCACCATCAATATACTAGGGATCACAACTGACCACAAACTGGACCAATAACATAAATAACATCATCACAAGAGTAGGTTAAAGGCTGAGTATCCAGGGTCCAGTAACTTACTTCCTGGTGCATTAAAGTGCTTCCACCATCAACAGGGCACAGATTAGTGCCTGAAGGAATTTCCTCCATTTGCTTGGATGAATGCAATTCTCAGGAGCTTAATGCCATTTGGGACAATGTAGCTTGGTCGACTAGTGCCTCACCTACCACCAGAAATATTCATTTCCTCTTCCCTTGCTGCAGCAGCTGTAGTATGTACCTCTTACAAAAGGCAATGCAGTATGACTCAAGCATATGACTTCCACCATCAAGAAAGAAAAGGCTTAAGGCACATGTGAACACCACTGTTTCCAAGTTCACCTCCAGGTTTTCCTAAAACCTGGAACCAATAAGGACAAAAATCAAAAAGAAAGCAAACACTCAGCAGGTCAGGCGGCGACTGTGGACAGAGGAGCTGTTCAGGGTTGAGGTAAAGAACTGGGAAAGGGAGAAAACAAGTTTGTTTTAAGTTGCAGAGAATTGGGGAGAGTGATAGGACAAAGCAAACTTTTCCACTAATGGATGAAGATAGGCTTATCATGAAGAAACTTATCATGAAACTGCTGCTGATGTTGTCTGGTTTATAGGTTAATGAGTGAGAAAGAGAAAGAAGAGAAATAGCTGAGACATAACAAGAAAGAAGACATTTTCTTCTGTCATATATAATATGAGTTACATGCAGCCTTCATTTTCTCTGCATCTCCAACCCTTAGCAGTGTTAAGTACACTAGCTGTAGTACAGAGCTGGTTTGTTAGTTGGCTCCTACATTTTTTTTTTGCATGTCAAGTTACCAGCAACCTTTCTCATAGTCATATTGCACAGAAACAAGCCTTTCATCCACTGAGTATGCCCTGAACATTAAGCATGCATTTACACTAATCATTCATTAACCCCACTCTATCTCCTAATATTCCTATCAACTCTCTTGGGTTCTAGCACTCACCAGCCCAATGGAGAATTGACAATTAACTTACCAACCCACACTTATATGAGATGTGGGAGGGCTATCTTTGACTATCTAGAAGAAAGCTACATGGCCACTCGGACCAGGATTTAACCTGTGTTAAGCTTTTGCACGGCACAATTCATCAACTTGAGTCTGCTGAAGAAGGCTAGAATTCTAAATAGGAGTCTGACTCTGATGGTGTGGCCTTCTTTGGCAATTTCTTGGCCATCTTCATCGAGTCTGTGCCTTTCTATTACACAGGGGAAATAATGGTATCTGTGATCAAACTGTTAATCCTTAGAGTCACATTAAGTTGGCTGGTGTAAGTTGTGGCCCACTAGCTCCCCATGGATGACATATTTAGCAGACGTTTTTGAAAGCAGATGGTTGGCAAAGAATAGGTGCTTTCTAAGAAGTCCATGTCCCAAATACATGAAAATTAGTCATGAAAAGTAATGAAAAATAACCCAGGATTTGCCTGAGGCTTGAAAATAAAGTTTCCTTTATTTAGCTTCTTTCCAGGAACTTGTAAGTCTCATAATTCTGCACATGGTTCATCTCTCCTTTCATCCATGGCTAGTAGACAATTCTGTTCTGCAAAGACAATTATTCCCTCCTAGAAAAGAGTGAACTTGTTTGATCCTATTACAGCTTTGTGACTTAGAAACAATTTCCGTTTCAGCTCTGGTGATCAGGTCACCATGACTGCCCATTTCACCACTCATGTGGAAATGTGTTCCGAGAACAGCACGTTTCATTTCCATCCCGCCCGAGTCACACACTTCCGGCACTGGTATAGGTCTTCTGGGCTCCTCGGTCTCCTGCATCAACGGCTGCAGACTAAAAAATGTCACAGCATGCTGATTGTCTCAAGCTCAAGTTCAAAAGCACTGCTTGTATCCTTGAGAGAGATTTGGCTATGCGTGTTAGGTACATGCATCTTTGGCAGGACACTTCTAAAGTCTGTGTCCTCCAGCATTCTCAGAAACACCTTTGGTACTTCATGGTGATTCATTAAACAACGATCTTGCATATCTTGTGATTACTCTGCATGTACTCAGATCTCCATATTTACTGGTGAAACCAAATATCACAGCAAATAGCTCCTTCTGAAGTGGATATGCTATTATCGCCCACAATCATTCACTCCTTTCTCTGCGACTCACATGAATGTTCATTCCATTCTCCATGGCAAAGAGGCTGTGAACTGATCTGGCTACTCTGCATTGCTGCCATGCCGGAGTGAAAACTGGGGACTGAGGCTAGACTTAAGCTTTCCCTGGCTGCTCCGGGAGCAGATCTGGATCACAGTTTTGTTCTGAACGCTGTTGGCTTGCTTCTACTGTTTGTGTGATATGTTTGCTCTCTCTCTCTCTTTGCTTTCTCTTCCTGCTCAGTGGGTTTTTTTAACTTTCCTATTTTGTGACTACCTATAAGCAGGCAAAGTTCAAGATGTATAATTTATACATTCTTTGATAATAAATGTGCTTTGAATCTATCGGCATGCAAGTTTACCACTTAGAGATTCTTTCTATCAAGCAAGGGATCACAAAATATAATTCTCCTAAAACTGTATGGACAGTCCTCATAAAGCTTTAGCAACATTGTGAGAACCCTTTCCCTGCTTGGCTCTATCATTTTAAAAGGGTTGTGATTTCCCCAGAGTTCTCCATTAAAATCTCTTGAATCAAGATTAATTTGCATCGATTTTTATTTATTGAGATACAGCACAGAATAGGCCCTTCCAGCCTTTCGAGTCGCGCTAACCAGAAATCCCTGGTTTAACCCTAGCCTAATCACGGTACAATTTATAATGACCAATTAACCCACCAACCGGTACATTTTTGGACTGTGGGAGGAAACTGGAGGAACCCCACACAGTCACGGGGAGAACGCAGAAACCTGCGGGAATTGAACCCAGGTCACTGGTACAGTGCCTATAAAATGTATTCACCCCCCCACCCCCCAGAGGTTTTCATGTTTAATTGTATTACAACATTGAATGGCAGTGGATTTATTTCGGGGGTTTTTTGACACTGATCAACAGAAAAATTCTTTCTTGTCAAAGTGAAAACAGATCTCTATAAAGCGATCTAAATTAATTACAAATAAAAAACATAAAGTAATTTATTGTATATTTATTCACCCTCTTCAAGTCAGTATTTAGCAGGTGTACCTTTGGCAGCCATTACAGCCTTGAGACTGTGTGGATCAGACTCAATCAGCTTTACAATTTTTCAGCATTCTTCGTTACAAAACTGCTCAAGCTGTCAGATTGCATGGGGATCATGAGTGAACAGCACTTTTCAAGTCCAGCCACAAATTCTCAATTGGATCGAGGTCTGGACTCTGACTTAGCCACTCCACGATATTAAATTTGCTGTTTTTAAGCCATTCCTACGTAGCTTTGGCTTTATGTTTGGAGTCATTATCTTGCTGGAAAACAAATCTTCTCCCAAGTTGCTATTCTCTTGCAGATGGCAAAAGGATTTCTACCAGGATTTCCCTGTATCTTGCTGCATTCATTTTATCCTCTACCTTCAGAAGCCTTCCAGGGCCTGCTGCAGAGAATCCCCACAGCATGATGCAGCCATCACCATGTTCCATGGTAGGGATGGTGTGGTTTCAATGATGTATGGTGTTTGGCTTATGCAAAACATAACGTTTAGCCTGATGGCCAAAAAGCTTAATTTTGGTTTTATCAGACCATAGAACCTTCTGTCAGCTGTCTTCAGAGTCTCCCATATGTTTTTTGGCAAACTCTAGTCATGATTTCATTTAAGTTTTTTTCAACAGTGACTTTCTCTTTGCCACTCTCCCATAAAGCTGTAATTGGGGAAGCACCCGGACAACAGTTATTGCATGCACAGTCTCTCCCATCTCAACCACTGAAGCTTGTAATTCCTCCAGGGTTGTCATAGGTTTCTTGACGGCCTCCCTCACTAGTCCCCTTCTTGCATGGTCACTCAGTTTTTGAGGATGGACTGCTCCAGGCAGATTTCCAGCTGTGCCGTACTCTTTCTATTTCTTGATGATTGACAACAGTACTCCAGGGGATATTTGTTGACTTGGAAATTTCTTGTATCCATCTCCTGACTTGTGCTTTTCAATAACTTTTTTGCGCAGTTGCTTAATGTGTTCTTTGGTCTTTGTGGTGTAGTTTATGCTGGGATACTGACTCACCAGCAGTTGGACCTTCCAGATACAGTTGTATTTTTACAACAATCAATTGAAACTCCATCCACACAGTTCTCCAAAAACAGATCTCCACCTAATTATGACTTCTAAAATCCAATTGACCAGACCAGTGTTGATTTGGTCTGTCATATTAAAGGGGGGGGTGAATATTTATGCAATCAATTATTTTGTGTTTCACATTTGTAATTAATTTAGATCACATTGTAGGGTTCTGTTTTCACTTTGAAAATAAAGACTCTTTTTCTGTTGATCAGTGTCAAAAAAGCCAAATTTAAACCACTGTGATTCAATGATGTAAAATAATAAAATATGAAAACTCCCGATGGGGAAATACTTTTTATAGACACTGTACTGTAAGGTGTTGTGCTAACCACTACACTACTGTACCACCCCATCTTCTCAGCAATATATCAAGCTGGAGACCAGGGCATAGGTGTGTCCATTTCTATCTATCTATCTATTTTTTTTAACTAGTCACTCTCATGTTCTCTCAACAGATTACCTTTTTGTGAATATAGAGGAGACATGAGACATTGTAGATGCTGGACCCTGGGAATAACAAACAATCAGTGTGTCAACAAGTATCTGCTGGGGAGTGAGGGGAGAGAGAAATTTCTGATAATTTGGGATAAAACCCTGCATCAGATGCCACTTAACCCACTGAGTTCATCCAGCAGATGGATATGGGTGACTGCAAACTGTTTCTCGTCTAGGACTTGTTTCCTTGCTTCTCTGTTCTGATATGCAAAAAAACATCTTCACGTGTATCAGTGAGTTCTGTAGCTGCTGTGAGTGCTTGCTCAATCCTCTCACAATCTGACTTTATCTTCCCCATTAGCTGTAATGTAACTATTCTAAGCAAAACTAAGGCATTTTCCTGGATAAAATCCAATCTTAGTTCTCTTGATTTTTTTTTATATCTTTACCATCTTCAGACAGCATTTCCATGATTTGACTACACTGCATTGATATCATAGGTTGCCCTGGAATCAAGGTGAAGTATAATTGTCTTTAGGCATACTGTAGATACACATAATGGTGTTCCTTCCATGGTTCTGACCTTGTGTAATACCAAGTACATTGTTCAGTTCATTGACTAAATTTTATTTCATTTCTGTTCCTCCATGATATGAACCTTCTATTTCTTCTTCATTGTACACTTTGTTGAAATGATTTTTCAACTGCATCATGCACACCTTTTCCCATATGCAAATGACTTTATCAGCTGCATTTCCAGTATATTGTCATCCACAATACCTGCAATATATAAGCAACATTGTCTGTACTTTGCTTTACCTCACATTCATCCTAAATACTTGCTTTTTGTTGATGCACACTTTGTTGAGTTCTGTACTAGCTAATCCTCTGACTTTGCATGTCGGGATGAAGCTTTCCATAATCTGTCATTCCCTTAGATGGACCCCTAAAATTCACTGACAATCTCATCTCTGATGAATAAGTCCTTCAAACCTGCAAAACCGCAGTTACCTGTAACAGCTCCATTTGGTCTCTGCTCCTATTTGGGAGAAAAGGACCATCAATAGCTGCCTGTTTCATTTCCAGATGATTGGACTTCCAAAACTTGCACTCATTCCTCAATCGCAATCTATTTACATGTGCACAAGGAGTACAACAGAGCTGCTGTTTCAAAACTGTTCTGACATTCAACAAATAAATGCCATTTTTTTTGCAGAAATTGTCTAGTTAGCTACAGGTATAGATCCAAAAGAAATTCTGCACTTATGAATCCTATAATTTGCATATTTAAGTTCCAATCATAATACCTACTTTAATTGTTAATAACCAATTGAATCTACATGTGAAATGCCAATAATACAATTAGTTAGATAATTTCCCAATAGTAACTGTTGCCCTAGAATCCTCGTTTGCATCTTTGTCTTGTCTTGGTATGCTTGGTGACTTTGGTTCTCAGGCTTGAACAGACAGGCTGCACAAAGGAGAGTTAGGCCATGTTCAGCCTATAATGACTGCACTATGTCTGCACATCGTCTTGATCAGCTTATCATCCCGACCATTGCCTTACTGAACTTCCACACTAGAGAGGTTGCAGTGTGCTTATACTGTATACATCTAAAATATTCTCCTGCCTTCATGGATGCACTTGCTAGTATATAAAATAAAATATCAGCACTTGCTCCATTCTTGAGATAAATCACTTGACTGGAAATCCAGCAACTCACGCAGCTTTACTTGTTCCATTGCGTGGCATTTCACCTGAACTACACAACTCACTGCATATTCACGTTTATTATTCCTTCCTACGCTGTTTACTCCGTGAGCATCCATGTAAACAACAGATTTCATTGTATCCTGGCATACATGACAATAAATAAATCTGAATCAGAATGATGTAATGAATGCCTAGAATGTTATTTAAATGTTCAGGTTTGGTCTATATTTTGTGATTTTATTAAGTAGTACTTCTCATATAAGCGTACAGCTTATAAATTAAGGTAACTGTGCTTTCTTAAAAGAAGTTTGAGGAACAGAGCATTTCTTTCTCTCTGTGCTTACTCCAAACAAGGTGGCTGATACAAGTCAGTTGAATACTCAGATTTCCTTCAATAGAAGGAAAGGAGCACTTCAAGAAAACTGGTCATAATAACTTCCTCATATCACTAGTTGGTCTGTTACCCTATTTCTACCATGCAATAGCCAATTCCAATTCTTGTCTAAAGACCATATCCTTGCTGATTCAAACCTTTGTGTTCTTTCATGTTAGTAGAAACATAGAAAACCTACAGCTCAATACAGGCCCTTTGGCCCACAATGCTGTGCTGATCATGTACTTACTTTAAAAATTACCTAGGGTTACCCATAACCCTCTATTTTTCTAAGCTACATGTAACTATCTAGGAGCCTCTTAAAAGACCCTATCGTATCCGCCTCCACCACAGTTGCTGGGGGCCCATTCCACGCACTCATCACTCTCTGCATAAAAAAACTTACCCCTGACATCTCCTCTGTACCTACTTACAAGCACCTTAAAGCTATGCACTCTCATGTTAGCCATTTCAGCCCTGGGAAAAAGCCTCTGACTCTTCACACGATCAATGCCTCTCATCATCTTATAGACCTCTACCAGGTCAGCTCTCATCATCCATCGCTCCAAGGAGAAAAGGCCAAGTTCACTCAACCTATTCTCATAAGGCATGCTCCCCAATCCAGGCAACAACCTTGTAAATTTCCTCTGCACCTTTTCTATGGTTTCCACATCCTTCCTGTAGTGAGGTGACCAGAACTGAGCACAGTACTCCAAGAGGGGTCTGACCAGGGTTCTAAACAGCTGTGACATTACCTCTCAGCTCTTGAACTCAATCTCACGGTTGATGAAAGCCAATGCACCATATATCTTCTTAACCACATGGTCAACCTGCGCAGCAGCTTTGTGTCCAATGGACATGGACCCCAAGATCCCTCTGATCCTCCACACTGCCAAGAGTCTTATCATTAATACTATTCTGCCATTATATTTGACCACCAAAATGAACCACCTCACACTTACCTGGGTTGAACTCCATCTGCCACTTCTCAGCCCGTTCTATAAAGCGGGAGAAAACAGAGAACTATCATCCTGTCAGCCTAACATCAGTAGTGGGGAAGATGCTACAGTCCATTATTAAAGATGAAATAGTGGCATATCTAGATAGCAGTGATAGGATTGGGCTGAGCCAGCATGGATTTACCAAGGGCAGATCATGCTTGACTAATCTATTGGAGTTTTTTGAGGATGTAACCAGGAAGTTAGACAAGGGAGATCCAGTGGATGTAGTGTACCTCGATTTTCAGAAGGCATTTGATAAGGTCCCACACAGGAGATTGGTGGATAAAATCAGAGCTCATGGCATTGGGGGGAAGATATTGACATGGATAGAAAACTGGTTGGCAGATAGAAAGCAAAGGGTAGCGGTGAATGGGTGTTTCTGGGAATGGCAGGTGGTGACTAGTGGGGTGCCACAGGGCTAGGTATTGGGACCACAGCTGTTTATGATTTACATCAATGATTTAGATGAAGGCATTGAGAATAACATCAGCAAACTTGCTGATGATACTAAGCTAGGTGGCAGTGTGACATGTGATGGTGTTAGGAGAATTCAGGGTGACCTGGACAGTCTGGGTGAGTGGGCAGATACTTGGCAGATGACGTTTAATGTGAATAAGTGTAAGGTTATCCACCTTGGGAGTAAGAACAGGAAGGCAGATTATTATCTGAACGGTGTAGAGTTAGGTAAGGGAGAAATACAAAGAGATCTAGGAGTCCTTGTTCATCAGTCACTGAAGGTGAATGAGCAAGTGCAGCAGGCAGTGAAGAAGGCTAATGGAATGTTGGCCTTTATTACAAAGGGAATTGAGTACAAGAGCTAGGAAATCCTTTTGCATTTGTGCAGGGCCCTGGTGAAACCACACCTGGAGTATTGTGTACAGTTTTGGTCTCCAGGGTTAAGGAAGGACATCCTGGCTGTAGAGGAAGTGCAGCGTAGATTCACAAGGTTAATTCCTGGGATGTCTGGACTGTCTTACGCAGAGAGGTTAGAGAGACTGGGCTTGTACACGCTGGAATTAAGGAGGTTGAAAGGGGATCTGATTGCAACATATAAGATTATTAAGGGATTGGACAAGATAGAGGCAGGAAATATGTTCCAGATGCTGGGAGAGTCCAGTACCAGATGGCATGGTTTAAGAATAAGGGGTAGGTCATTTAGGACAGAGTTAAGGAAAAACTTCTTCTCCCAGAGAGTTGTGGGGGTGTGGAATGCACTGCCTCAGAAGGCAGTGGAGGCCAATTCTCTGGATGCTTTCAAGAAGGAGCTAGATAGGTATCTTATGAATAGGGGAATCAAGGGATATGGGGACAAGGCAGGAACCAGGTATTGATAGGTGATCAGCCATGATCTCAGAATGGCAGTGCAGGCTCGAAGGGCTGAATGGTCTACTTCTGCACCTATTGTCTATTGTCTATTTATTACCCAATAACAGGAAAAACAGGAGAAATCTCAAATGGCTAATCCTGATAATGTTGTCATAAAAATAGTCATTAAGCTGTGCAAAATAGGGGAAATGAGAAACTCAAAGGAAAGAAACAGAAAACCATTGCCAACAAATATGTGAAAATGACAAATTTGTCTTCTCCTATTCCTGAAGAGTGCATAATCACTAAAGGATAAGTTCCAACTCAAGGATGACGTTACTGAGGAAAGCAAGCTAGAACAAAGAGAAATGTATGTTGGTGAAAAAAATTACAATGAGTATTGCATACAATTTAAGCATTATTTGATTACTTGACATTTCTTTCTAAAAATATATATAACTTTGAGAATTTACGATAAGAAGCATGGCTACATACAACAAAATATCTAAGGAGGTGAACAAAAGTAGCTTGTTTAATTAGTCACAGATTTTTTTTCAGTAAACACAATCTTATACTCAAAAAACAGACATGAATTCAACTCCTGAATAACTTGGCATCTTTATGTCTTGGCATCTTTATCTCTTGGCTTCAACGTGGGCCACTACACTTTAAATGCCTGAACATGTCACTCATTGTTTCTAACTTTTTAAAAGTGCTTATAGCTTCACAGATACCTAAGAAGAAATGAAGACTCTGTTTTCTTACTGAATAAATTCAAAGACTGATTATTTTCATTCATCCAAAATAGAATCTATTAATAAAATAGTCTCCCACAAAGCCATCTGTTCTTCTCTTGCCACAACTTTATTTTCAACATTGTTTCAAAGATGTACCATATTTAAGATTATTGGATGGTAATAAGAACTCTTCATAACCCACATATTACATGGACAACAAAGATTTTGCTTCCTTGGGCGTACCTTATACGACCAGGGCTGCTGATCATGAAAATCACCATGAAATTTTCCTACTGTGCACCATTTTCTTTTGGCATTGCTTTGTTTGTTACTTCAATTCATAATTCAAATCAATTAAAAGGTTGCCCAAAATGTACGCTGAGAATTTTTCTATCTTGTCATGCCTGGGCATGCTTTGGGTTTCCAACTTGTCCCACAGCAGTGGTGTCCTTTTATTGATTCTCCAGTGTTAAGCCTGAAAGTTGTGCTGCTAGACAACAACAATGTCCACCCCTCAATACCAATTGGCTACATAACACATAAAAGAAAACTACTGAAACTTGGGAGACTTGCTGAAACACATACAGTACAGCCACTACAATGGGAACATCGGTGGTGATCTGAAAGTAGTAACGCTGCTACAAGGAGTGTAGCTGAGATACAACGAGTAATGTTGTTTCATTTGTGAATGGGACAGCCCTGCTCACTGCATTAAAAAGGATTGGCCACCCCATAAGCAGCTAGGTCCAGGTCATAAAAGGGTGACATATGAGCCACTGATAGACCCCACAAAGATATTTTCCTCTTCTTCATATAAAAGTTGAGCATATTAAAAATTTTATAAAATTGATGAACAAGGAAGGTGAAGGATTTCAATATCAGAGACAGATGTTTCTCAGAATAACTGATGCCAAGGTTAAGGAAGGCATTCTTGTTGGTCCACAAATCTAACAGGTCAGCAATGACAGGCAATTTGAAGAACTTCTAATGGAACAGGAGAAAATCGCGTAGAAGGTATTCAAAGACATTGTTGAAAATTTTCTTGGTAACTACAGCACACCAAACTACAGTATGTGCAGCTGGTTGACAACATGCTTCCAACATATAAAACCATGTCACTGAAGATTCATTTTCTGCATTCCCACTTAGCCTTTTTACCTGCAAATCTTGGCACTGTGACAAGCATGGTGAAAGGTTTCACTAGGACATTGTAGTCATGGAGAAACAGTATCAGGGCAAATGGAATCCATCAATGCTGGCTGATTATTGTTGGACACTTAAGGCGACACTGAGTACAATCAAGGATCGTCAACAAAACATTTTAGCTTTGTTGAAATTTTGCAAGTGTCAGCACCATTGTACAATTAAACACATTATATTCAATAAAGGTTAGTTCCTTGTTTCTCCAAATTCAAGTTGTCTGATATTCAGCTTCAAGCGGTTTATCATAATTGACTGAAAATGCTGAGGAATCATTACTTTGGGAAAAAATTTGCTATTCAGAGTGATAAATTCAAAAGTGGAACACATACCTTTTTCCTGACTTATGAAAGCTATTTGGAAATTCTGTACTATTAAAGCCTGTATCCTTGCACTGCTTAAACTATCTGGTACAAATTCCAGGTTGTTTTCACATTTAGCTAAGATAATACTGGAAAATATATTGTGGAAGCCTTGGAAATACACATCCTACACCTAATAAAGTGGCTACTGAGTGTATGTTCAGGTCTTCTGCTGCTGTAGCCCATCAACTTCAACCTTCAATGTGTTGTTCATTCAGAGATGCTCTTCTGTACAACACTGTTGTAACGTGTGGCTATTTGAGTTTCTGTCACCTTCCTATCAGCTTGAACCAGTCTAACTATTCTCCTCTGACCTTTCTGATTTTTTTTTCACCCAGAGAACTGTTGCTCTCTGGATATTTCAATTGTATTTATTTCCAACACCTACCCCACATCCTCCCCCACCCCCCACCCCACTGGCAGTGCATTCCAGGCTCAGAAATCTCTCTGAAACTTTCTGTCTAACTAGTATGCTGTCACGTATTTTACATTTCCACACACAGAAAAGACTCAAAATCAGAATCAGAATCAGGTTTATTATCACTGGCATGTGACGTGAAATTTGTTAACTAAAAGCAGCAGTTCAATGCAATACATAATGTAGAAGAAGAAGAAAAAAATAGTAATAAATAAATAAGGAAATCAATTACAGCATATGTATGTTGAATAGATTAAAAATTGTGCAAAACAGAAAATATATTAAAACAGTGACGCAGTGTTCACAGGTTCGATGTCCATTTAGGAATCAGATGGCAGAGGGAAGAAGCTGTTCCTGAATCGCTGAGTGTGTGCCTTCAAGCTTCTGTACCTCCCACCTGAGGTGGTAACAGTGAGGAAAAAGGCATGCCCTGGGTGCTAGAGGTCTTTAATATATCCTGAAAATTTTTCAATATCATTTAGTATTTATTTTCTAGATGGAACCCACTTACACTTTCTTTAATAGGTTATATCCATGCCGTGAAAATGATGATTTTACCTAGAATTTTACATATTTTTCAAAAATACACCTATCTTTTTAACTGAAATATTTTTTAATCAAATTGACTCTATTATTTCATCCTTTATTTGGAACAATAAAAGATCAGAATTAATAACTATCATTTACAAAATTCTAAAAAAGATGGTGGACTTGCACTTCCTAATTTAAGATTTTATTATTGGGCTGTTAATATTTGACAGTTATGTTTTTGGCTATATTGGCTTGATAAGTGCCAAAAACCAGTTTGGATTGATTTGGAATTAAAAGCTATCAAACAATTTCATTTAACGTCATTATTAGGAGCTCCATTATCTTTACAACTCTCTAAAATTCCAAAGGTAAATCTCTATCTTGTTATTACAGTCCTTACAGATTTGTTTTCAGTTTCGCAATTTTTAAAATTTTAAACAATTTAAATTGTCTAGCTCTTTATATCTAAATTTTTTATTTAATCCTTCAATAACCGATCCCATTTTTCTCTTATGGAGAAATAAGGGGATCTGTTTTTTTGCAGATTTATTTTGTGATAGTCGATTGATGACTTTTGAAGAGTTAATTAGTAAATATTCTCTCTCTCATACACACTTTCTGCAATATCTTCAGGTTAGGCATTTTTTACAAAAATACTTATCTATGTTTCCATATATACAAGAATCTGATTTGTCGGATACTATTTTGAATATGAATCCTTTAGTAAGAGGTTCCACTGGTAGAATTTATAATTTATTTTTATTACTAAAAGATAACCTCTCACTAAAGAATAAACAAGATTGGGAGAGAGAACTTAATATGACCATTGTTAATGAAGATTGGTTGCAAGTTCTGAAAATGGTCAATTCTTCTTCGATATGTGCCAATCACTGTTTAATTCAATTTAAAATTGTTTACCGTTATTATTTAACAAAGGAGAGACTATCCAAAATATTTCCTAACATAGACAATTATTTAGAAAGGTGTAAAACAGAAGTAGCCTCTTTGTCACATATGCATTGGTCATGTTCTTCATTAAAATCTCTTTGGAAATCTTTATTTTCTACAATTTCTAAAGCTCTGAAAATTAATTTACAACTTAATATATTGACTGTTCTATTTGGAATAGTTCTGCATCATATTCAGGGTATTTCATCCTCAGACCAACATGTTACACTGTTGGAAAGAAGGGCAATTTTATTGAAATGGAAAGATACCTCTGTCCCTACGTTAATTGAATGGTTTTCTCAAGTAATGTTATGTCTTAGTTTGGAAAAAATTTTAAGTAGAACTTCTGATCCTCAATTCGATTTTGAGAGAAGATGGGGCTCTTTTGTCAACTATTATCATTTAATTAGAATTAATTTATATGGTTTCCTTCCAATTTTATTTTATATAAACGTGAATTGGCGGTTGATGATTTTTCTTCTTTATATATATAGATGACGGTAAGATGTATTGCTCCGGGATTTGATTCCTAATGGTTTTTTTTTCTTCTTTTTTTTCTTTTCTTTTTTTCCCTTCTCTTGTAGTTAGTGGGGTTTCTTTTTTTAATTAGTTGGGGTTCTCTTTTTTCTTTCTTCTCTTTATAAAATATTTTTTTCATTTTGATATATTATTCTTTTTTGATAAGTTTTTTCCAGCTTTATTAATTGTATATATATCAACTTGTTGAAATCTTGTATCATTTTATAGCTGTAGAATGTTATGTATCAATAAAAAGATTTTTTAAATGATATTGTGGTCTTCCACATTTTTGCCTCTCATAATTTACTATTCTTCTTTTCAGGTCACCCCTTAGCTTTTGATGCTTCAAAGAAAACAAAGTTTTACCAGCATCTCCTTATAGTTAATAATCTGTAATCTGGGCAACGTCCTGGTGAACCGCTACTACACCCTTTTCAGAACATCCAGTTTTCCCAAAATGTGGCAACCCGAATGCACCAGAGTCTATCAGCCCAAAGAAAGTTTTATGCAAATGAAACATGACTTTCCAGATTTTATGTTTAGCACCTCAAATACTGAAGACAAGTATGCCGTGTACCTTCTGTATCCAGCCTACCTACTTGAGTTTCCACTTTCAGCCCAGGATCCTTCTGTATGAAAGTGTTGCAAAGGGGCCTGCCACTTATGGTATACTTTCTCCTTGTATTTGACCTGCTAAAGTGGAACACCTCACACCTGTGAATTTAACTACAATTTCTTTGCATGTATCTCCAGCTGCTCTGCATGTATATCCTGTGGAATCATTTGACAATCTTCCTCACTATCCACATTTCTGCTAATTTTGTGTCATCTGCAGGCTTACAAATCAGCCCACAAACATGTTTGTCTAAATTATTTAAATACACTCAATGGCCAGTTCATGAGGGCAGGAGCGGAACCCAGTGTAGCTTTCTGCTGCGGTTGCACATCCACTTGAAATTACAACGTGTTCTTCATTCAGACGTGCTCTTCTGCACACCACAAGTTGTAACACGTGGTTACTTGAGTTGCTGTCACCTTCCTGTCAGCTTGAACCAGTCTGACCACTCTCCTCTGAGCTCTCTCATTAACAAGGTTCTTTTGCCCACAGAACAGCTGCTCACTGGATGTTTTTTTTTATTTTTGCACCCTTCTCTGTCAGCTAAAGAGTTTGTTGCGCATGAAAATTACAGTAGATCAGCATCCTGATGTTTGGCCTGAACAACAAAAGCTTTTGATCACGCCTGCATCCTTTTAGGCATTGTATTGTTGCCTCATAATTGGCTGATTAGGTATTAGGTGCATTGTGTACCTAATATCTAATTAGCTGATTAGATATTAGGTACATCTTGTACTGAATAAAGTCACCACTAAGTGTATTTTCAAGAGTTATCAAAGGTTTTCTTAAGTTATAGAAGAGCAGGAAAACTTTCATGGAATTTCATTTCCATGAATTATTTTGATGTCAGAATGAGAGAAGTGCAAGTTGAATTGATCAGGCATTTGGTCAGGGTGGCCTTGTGCTTAAACTAGATGTTCAACAAAGTCCTGACTTAATTTGATGGAAGTTCCCTTGTCTTTTTTTTAACCAATTACCATTCATATAAAAACTGGATTACTTCTCCAAAAGCGCCCTATTGTTAAAGAGCAAATTATTATGCTCTATAGAATTTGTTTCATTATGAAAAAGGCACACTAATGGCTTTACTTCACTAGGAGTTTAAGGAGACTTTGTATGTCAACAAAGACTCTTACAGATTTCTACAGATATACAGTGGAGAGTATTCTGACTGGTTACAACATTGCAGGGTACGGAGCCTCCAATGCACAGGATATCACAAAAGGCTACAGAGGCTGTTTACTCAGCCAGCCGCAACACAGGCACAACCTCCCTCATCTTCAAGGAGTCAGTGCCTCATGGGCAGCATCCATCATCAGGAACATTCATTACCCTGGATATGTCCTCTTTGCTTTACCACGATTGTGGAGAAGGTACAGGAGCCTGAAGCCCCACACTCAATGTTTCAAGAACAACTTCTTCCCCTCTGCCATCAGATTTCTGAAAGGCACTTACCAGTTGAAGGAGGATGATGACAAAAACAGTGATAATAATGCAACATTTCACTTCACCTTAAATGTGCAGACACCAGCTCAGTGATTTGACAAATTACTTTAAAGACTGTGACAGAGATGGACATCAAGCACACTCATACAGGCAAGAATGGATGAGAATGGGGAGGACAAGCGGGTAAGGGAGTCAAATAGGGAGTGATCCCTGCAGAAAGCGGGAAGTGATGGGAGAGAAAGATGTTTTTGTTGGTTGGATCCCGTTGGAGATGGCAGAAGTTATGGAGAATTATGTGCTGGATGCAGAGGCTGATGGGATGATAGGTGAGAACAAGAGGAATCATATCCCTGGTGCAGCAGTGGAAGGATGGCAGAAAGGCAGATGTGCAGGAAATGGAAGAGATGCAGGTGAGGGCAGTGTTGATGGAGGAAGGAAAACCCCTTTCTTTGAAGAAGGAGAACATCTCAGTTGCTTTGGACTTATTGCTACATTGAGTAATACTAGAATACTAATGTGAATTGTACTTCATCACCAAGAATTGACATCCTACCTTTATCTGACCATAAAATTATTATAAGAAATTCTACAAGGTCAATAGAGCACAGAAAGGATTGAGCATTTATAAGCTGTAGTCTTGGTGTGTGGCCAGTGGTTAAGCATTGGTCTAGTGATCTGAAGGTTGCTAGTTCACACCTCAGCTAAGGCAGCGTGTTGTGTCCTTGAGCAAGGCACTTAACTACACATTGCTCTGCGACGACACCAGTGCCAAGCTGCATCAGCCCTTGCCCTCCCTTCGGACAACATCGGTGGCATGGAGAGGGGAGACTTGCAGCATGGGCAACTGCCGGTCTCTCTTACAACCCTGCCCTGGAAATTTTCCAAGGAGCAAATCCATGGTCTCTCGAGACTAATGGATGCTACAAGTAAACTGTGTATTAAATATATGAAATGCCGAAGTTACAGCTATGATAGAGATATGCCAACCTAATTAAGTCGATCCATTTAAGAGGAAAAACTCATCAAGGATCAGAATTACTTTTTCCCATCCCTTTATTAGTCTCAATCAATATATTGATAACCATCAGAGAGAAATATATCAAACTCACAATGTACTGTGGAAATTGTCAGTTACTAATTATCTAACCAGATTGTGTAACATTTTGACCAGGATTATAGAGCTAAGGTAGCATTGTTTAATTCTGCTTACTTGTATTCATGTAATAATTTACCATTTCCTATCTATAAAATTGACTGATTTCAACATCTACAATTATGCAAAAACTGCAACTTACCTTTATCAGGTTACTGTATAACTTTACAGCAGGAAGTTCTCAGTAGAATTATCTATTTTATGGTGTCACAGATGTTAGTACAACTCTCCTCTCTTATTTCAGAAAATGAACTATTTAAATGGTGGCATGTCATGCTTCAGTTTCTAAATTACCATTGGGCATCTTTGAAAGGTTCTTTTGTCTTTTTTTCATAAACTCTCTTTATCTAGTCTTTCTGCCTTAACTTTCAATTTCTGTAACTGGTTTAACTCTGATGCACTTTTCCCTTTATTTGTTCAGTTGTTCATTCACGGTTAGTGGTCTTACTTGCAATTCATAAGACCATATGAGATAGAAGCAGAATAAGGACTTTCAGCCCATTGAGTCTGCTCTGCTATTCCGTATTGGCTGATTTATTATCTGTCTTGACTCCACCCTCCAGCCTTCTCTCCATACTCTTTGATGTCCTAACTAATCAAGAACCTATCAACCTCTGCATTAAATATATCAAATGATTTGGACTCCACAGCTGTCTGTGGCAATGAAATTCAGATTCATCACCCTCTGGCAAAAAAAATTCCTCCTCATCTCTGTTCTAAAGGGCCGTCTTTCTATTCCTAGACTTCCCAGAAGGAATTCAGAAAGATATTTATGCAGATCCCAAAGCAAATATATTTTAAAACATCCAAATAGGATCTCCAGTTCAGAAGAAAAGAGTGTGAGTACTTTACTAGAATGATACCTAGGCCCCAAAAAGAGAAGCCTAGACTTTAGATGGCTATTGTTTGCTTTGATTAATTCAAGATATATATTTGGAAATTGTTAGATTAGAGAGTACAAAATCATTCCTTCACATTCAGAAGAGGACTTTGTCTCATAATTGGAGCAAGATCATTCAGGGAGGAAAATGTCACAGTTAACTACTGATACTAGATTGTTTGTTTATCCTAGATTTGCAATGAAAGATTTTTGCTTAAAATTGAAGTCATTCAGGACCAGCAAGACACTCCACCCTGCAACCCGACCTAACCTAGTCATACAAAATGTCTAATGATTGACTGCGACCTTTTTACTGCGGTGGAATCTGGAGCAGCTAAAAGAATCCGACAGACAGCTAGACAGACGCTCTCCCGAGGGGAGAACGTACGTACTCTTTACTGACAGTGCCGGAATTGAACTCCGAATGTTGGTGCCCCGATCAATAATATCGCTCTAACAGCTACGAAACTGTGGCAAGCCTATTGGTGAAGGCATTATCACAATGCTGTTGGCGAGTGGGTCCAGTGATCATGAAAGAATGAGGTATTTCTAAGTCAGGGTAGAAATATCTTAAAGAAGAACCTGCAGTTGTTGATATTCCCACATTGCACACTTGAGATGAGAACCTTAGGTAAAAAACTTCCATGCGTGATTAGATGGTACACAATACAATGGTATGGGGAGTAAACACTTAAGATCATGGATGTGGTGCCACTCAAGTGGATTACTTTGTCCTGATATTTGTCAAGTTTTTTTTAGTATGTTGCTGGAGCTGCATTCAAGGCGAGTCGTAAATAAGCGAGTTAAAAAAAAACACTACAAGCAGAAAAGGCAGAGGCTCACCAACAGTTTCTCAGTATCAATAAATTGCAAAAAAAAATGAATAAATTAAAATAATCTCTATAAAAATCACCTTGCATAGTCGCATTGCTGTTTGATCGTTCTTATTGACTAGTGTACTGGCAACCCCGTCTTCTTCCAATAAAGGACTTCACTGGCTGAAAGGTAGTTAGTTTTAAATTGCGAGGCGCTATATAAATCTGTCACATTTCATTTGTGAATTTTAATCGATATGCAGCTGATTCCATCATACATTAAAATTGTTAAAGTACCTTTATCGTTGTCACCTTACTAGTTGCCGTCCGTCAAGTCACAAGGCAAGTAATAAAAAGTGAAGCAAAATTTCAAAAAGTTCTTACTGAAGGATCAGGTCGTGTGATGCCCCGCTCCAGAAAATTCTGGGTTCTTACTTCTCGAGCGGCCCAAGACTGCAGTTTAAGAGATACTATGTTGTAAAAGTGGAGAAGGACTCAACTTACATGCAAGCAGAAGCCCAAATCAAGGACGTGTCCCGTCGGCATTCCTAATGAACGAGCAGCCTATTTCTTGACAAGAACTTCTGAAAAACCCTCTTGCACTACTGTCTATTCTTTATAGGTACTGGGTTTTAGGCCACAAGGAAGAGCTATTCCTTACTACTGCGCTGAATTATTTATTTTACGTGCGGAGTCCCAATGCCAAAAAACAACCGTTTAAACTCCATGAAAAGAAGTGAGATCTGAATGCATCCTCGGCTTCTCAGCACTGTACAACAGGGCGGACATGGTATACGCCTGTGTATTATGTAAAAATGTAATTACAGATGCCGTGGCAAGGTTGGATGAATACATCGTACAGTGCAATAAGCATTGAAACTGTAAGAGACGAATAAGCTGACATTACGGTAGCAGCAATGCACGATTAAGAGAGCTGCAAAAACGTTCGAGACTTACTGCACGTCCAGATCCAGGAAGCAAAGAGCTTCATTTCATTTCTCTCGTGCGCGGAGCTCTGCGGGAGAGAACGCTAAGGGAAATGGACAAGCAACGGGCTAAGAAATACACGGTCCCGCACCGACAGCACGCTTCCTCTGCGCACACTTTGTCTTCCTGTTACTCTCACCAAGCTCTTTCGGAGTTCACTGGCTTAGCTGCGGCTAGGTAACTGTAATGAAGTGAGAGCATCCGGCTCCCTTCGCTTCATCCTCGCTCACGTTACCGCGGCGTTGCTTCTCGAACTGGTGATGCATTGAGGAAATATGAGCTGATATTGTTGAATTTGCATCTCGGAAAGGAAGTCAGATCTTTTGATAAGAGAGCAGAGGGTATACCTTGAAATTGACAAGAACGTAGTTAATCAGGTTTTGCCATAATGGGTAAAAAAAACAGAAAAACTCATCCAATTTTAATTTTTTTTAAAAAAAGAATCCTCCTGTACGTCCAGTGATTGCAGTGGAATTGTATTAATAGGTACCTGGGCCTGCTGAGATCCTCCAGCATTTTGTGTGTGTTGCTTGTTTTAATAGGTATTCACATGTGCTGAATTTTGCAAAATTCAGGTTAGCAAAATAATTTTGAGACTGGTTGACAAAAGAGGAGCGACATTGGAACCTGGGCTGTGGTAAAGGCAGGGTAAGCACCTAGACATGATTTTGTGTACTCTGAAAATCTTGGTCAAGTGTTCTGAGGCGGAGAGATTTCTAGCAATGAAAAGTTGATGCGGGTGAAATATCATTTCAAAGTGCTGACGAGTGGGGCTAGTGAAAGCTCTATCTGGTGTTTCAAGACGTCATAAAGAACAGAGAGAGAAAGAGTATTTAGAGATACAGAGCCATCAATTGCTGAAATTCTTAAATAAAAGGGAATGCCAGAAATCCCAGCAGGTAAGGCAGTATGCAGAGAGAAAGAGGCGCTGCCTGTTCCCCGCAGATGCCAGCTTCCCTCTGAACACCCGATCACTCCTTGTCCTTAAACCAAAACTGGTCATTTTAAATGTAAGAGAGAAAGACTATTTATCTGAACTTGTTGGATTTGGTTGTGAGGGGTTTATGTTCAATTTCCAGAGCATCTTTTGTCTGAACAATGGGAAGCTCAGGGACCCCTTGTGGACTGAATGCAGGTTCCCTACCAAAACATCGACCACATCTCCCTTTGCTTTCACCAATGTAGAGGGAAGCCCACTCTGAACACGAGAAAATTTGCAGATGCCAGAAATCCAAGCAATGCGCATAAAATGCTGGAGGAACTCAGCAGGCCAGTCAGCATCAATGGAGCCCTTCATCAGGACTGAATACCAAATGCAGTATGCTACATTGGAATAAATGCAAGTGAGCCACTTCAACTGGCAATAGTTTTGTTCGGGCCCAAGCGCGGAATGATGTAAAAGTGCCAATGTTACATGTCCTCAATTGCATGGGAGAGTGACTCGGAAAGTTTCTAGCAATGGAAGTAATTCAAGGACCTGCGCAGAAAATGTCACTTCAAAATGCTGAGGGGACGGGTGGGTGAAAACTGTATTTGGTTGTGAGATCTGGAATGAAGGTGGCAGAAACACCTTCAAAAATTGATGCCTCTGAAAGGGGGCATCCATCATTAAGGACCCCCATCACTCGGGACATGTCCTCTTTTCATTGATACCATCAAGGAGGAAGTACAGGAGCTTGAAGACATACACTCTATGTTTCAGGAACAGCTTCATCCCCTCCACCATCATATTTCTGAATGGACAATAAATTGATGAACACTACCTCACTCATTTTTCCCTCTATTTTTGCACTACTTATTTAATTCAATTTTTTTTAATATATATGTACTTCTGATAATAATTTATATATTTTTATTATTATGTATTGCAGTGTACTCCTACCACAAAATGACAAATCTCACAAATTATGCCTGTGATATTAAACCTGATTCTGATTCTGACTCCATCTACTTGCCTGGATGGGAGAGTTCGAACAGCACTCAGGAAGATTGACAATGCCAAAGAAAAAGCATCTGGTTGATTGGTATGATATCTTCCACATACAACCTCATTTCCTGCACCTCTGACCAACGCTGACTGTAGAATCATTCACCAACAAGGTGTGCTACAGTTACTATCCTAGACTCTTACAGCCCATGCTAAGCTCATGACTCTCTACTACGTCTAATATAGATAGGGGCCTGGTGTATAGGAATATCATCATCTGCATGTTCCACTCAAAGCTGCACATCCCACAAATTCACTGTTACTTGGTCTAAATCCTCGCAGGTGGTGGTGTAGTGATATCTGCACTCGACCTCGAGGCAAGTGGTCCCGGGTTCAGATCTGGCTGGCTCCTTGCACAGTTTCCAACCATGCTCGTTGAGTGTCCAGCCAGCTACTCAGCCTCATAAAAACCAGACAAAATGGCCTGGTGTACCACAAGGTGCAGAGAGGAATAACCAACTGGTCTAAATCCTGGAACTACCTCCCAACAGTGTTGTAGGGGCACCTTCTCCAGAAACCGTAAAACCCTTCTGGATCCCTTATTCTTCAGGGGAATTAAGAATAGTCTGCCACCGATGCTTAGATCCCAAAATATGAGTAAATGAAAGTTTTCTCATGATAAGCTGCCCACTTACTTAGAATGATCATTGAAAATTCTAAATTATATTGATATATTCAACTATGACAAAAATCTGAGAATATCAGCAAATTTCTTCTGTGATTTCACTTAGTTCCTGCTTTCGTTGTGCTTCTGTCTCTCTTGACACTGATGTATCGTCTGTGGAAGCCTGCTGACTTTCAGTGGAAGGTACCCCAGATCCACTAGAAGGATAAATTCAGATAGTTCCAGAGTTAGAAGGCCTGCCACTCGGCTACACCTTCTCACTATTAGTGACAACAGGCTGAATTGTTTAGTAGGTAGAGCAGAACAACAGTGTTGAGGTGAGAAATGTGGAAATTCTCAGAAGAAATAGTAGATTTGGACTCCATGGAATCAAGGCCATCCTCCCCATTTAGCAGTTGAACAAACCTGATATTCTGTTGGAAGACACATTATTATAGCCAGTTTGAACACCAGCGCCTAGAGCATGGGTCGGCAACCCGCGGCTCCGGAGCCGCATGCGGCTCTTTCATCTCTGTGCTGCGGCTCCCCGTAGTTTGTTAGTTTTTGAAATGTAATTCGAAATTTGAAGATTATGGTGATCTTGTACAATCTAAAAACGTTGTGGAGACCCCATTTCTGGCACATCCGAACTGGCTCACAATTAGCCACCGTTCCGGCTAAGGGAGATAGCCTACGGGGGTTTGTGAGTACGTGTCTTTTGGAGCATCCGCGCCCATGGGGACGGGTAGAGGGAGGCTTTAAATCAAGGCTGTTTAGTTCGAATAAAGTTACCTTTGACTGCAGTGTCGTTATTTTAGCGCTGCGTGTAGCGCTACACCGCTACAACGTGTTTTTTATCGCTATTAATATACATCACCACTGCCAATGCCTAACACCCGCCAGTGCGCGCTTTCTTTTAATTCTTCGATCCAAGGTAGGCTAACTATGGAGTAACCTTCAACCCAACATCTTTTTTTCGGAGTTCAAAATGTTTTTGTTGCATGCAGAAATGTAATTTAGTTTTCTCTGCAGGAGTTCATCAGTTTCATAAATGCAACACATTATAGTTTGTTTATACATAGCATAAAGGCAAAAAAAAACCGTTGTATGCAGTGTTATTTCATTTTAAATGTCAAACGGGTTTTGTGGCTCCCAGTGTTTTCTGTTCTGTGGGAAATGGGTCCATATTGGCTCTTTCAGTGGTAAACGTTGCCGACCCCTGACCTAGAGCCACAATACAAGCTTTGAACTGTAACAGTTTCAATGAAAGTTAATTTACCTGAGACACTAAGTCATTGTTTTATCTCTTTTGAAATGCTACTTGATTTGGACTATTCTGAATGCTTTCGATTTTTAGTTATGGCAATAGATAAATAGGCCAATCATTTGACCACACACACTCGCTCTCTCTCTCTCTCTCTCTCTCTCTCTCTCTCTCTCTCTCTCTCTCTCTCTCTCTCTCTCTCTCTCTCTCTCTCTCTCTCTCTCTCTCTTCCTCTCACATTCTGGACGTGTCCTGGTTGATAGCTTAATTGTTTACTGTAAATTGTCCCTCGTGTAGGTGGCTGGCAGGAGAATCAAGAGAAAGAAAAGAAAATCTGCAGATGCTGGAAATCCAAGCAATGCTCACAAAATGCTGGAGGAACTCAGCAAGCCAGACGGAATCAAGGAAAAGAGTAAAGTCGATGTTTTGGGCTGCAGGGTTTCAGGCTGACTGGTTACAATGTAGCCAGTCAATTCTGCTTAGGTATTTATTAATTATTATCATACGATGCTCACTGTTTATGAATCCGTAAAACTCATCCATTTACTGCCATTTTGTTAACCATCTTTCCCACTAATGTGAAGAAAAAATGTGCTGCACCTATTTTTAACTCAGATCTCTCCCTCTCCTTCTCCCTCTCCCATGAGTTTTATTCATGATATCTTGGGGAAGGGAACTCAAACTCCAAATAAAAGCGAGAGCCCAGCCAGGTAAGTCTAGACCCTAAGGCAATGAGGCAAATAAGTCCATATATCATTAGCCACTTCATTTCCCTTCCGTTTTCCTTCCTTCTTTTTCAGTACACTATCAGACTCTGGAAGAGAGGGTCGTGCACCCAATTGGCTTTGGCCGGCATCACAGCACTTCCAACTGGGAGAGGGACAGAGGACGGGGGGGGGAGGGGGAAGGGGAGAGGGGGATGGAGAGGGACTTCTCAAGGGCAAATAGTGTTGGGCAATAAATGCTGGCCTATCTGCCAACATCCACATCCTGTAAATGAATAAATGAATAAATGAAAATCATCTCAAACTGCGTCACTGAATTGCAGCAAAGGTGGCTGGAGTAGGGGCGAGTACTCTTTTAAAATAATTGCTCATACTCTGTTTGCCTTGCTGCTGTAAAGTGTTGTGTAACAACTGGTTTGAGGAGTAGCATTACTGTTTGAGAGCCAGTACTATGCAGGAGTGGCCCAATATTATAGGCACTGCCTTTTCATCCATCACAGGCGTTGTCACCACAGCTTGTAGGCAGTCAGGCAGGCAACGCACCACAGGTGGTAAATGAATGAACTAATATTCCATTGGACTTTTCAAGCCACTGTGTTCCTGAGTCAGCAAGGTGCTCGCAAATCCTTCCTTTTCATTAGTATATAACTGGAAGGATTTAGAGTAGTCAGGAATGACCAAGGCTGGTGCGTGGACCACTTCCTATTTCCGAGCCTCATATGCCTGTGCCATTTCTGGGCTCCATTGGACCTGCAGATTTTCTCTTGTTTCTGAATCAAGAAGAAGTTGTTATCCAATAAATCAAATTATCGAGGTTGGTGATAAAGGCTATATTATCGACAAATGGGTTCTGGTGATGGAGAGTTTATAGAGAAAGGATCATATGTCAATGCATGGTAGTAAAGTGTGCAATGATAATCAGAACTTGTCAGGAAGAGAGTACACGTAGCCATTAGGTTACAATTTTTCTCTTTATTTCAGAGTTGCAGCATCTGCAGTTTTATTGTTTTCCAATCACTCTTTGTAGAGGCAATTAGATTGTTGGGTCAATCCGAAGGGTAAATAATCCATTGTTCTTCACTTGCATGGATTCAGTGTAACGTAAGGGACTATGCTAAAGACATGCAGGAGGAAGGTCTTTGGATATGCGGTTTGTATATCAATTGGAAAACTATCTTGCCAAGTATTTATTATTTTGGGTTTTCAGGATAAATGGTCTCAAGAACACTTTAGTACTTTGACCTAAGATTTTGAGAATTTAATGAACCCTCACATTCCTTAGTAATTTCCTTCATTCATAAAATAACATAAATAGATAAAAATTACTGTCTGTTCCAAAAACATCACAAAAACTATTTAGGTAGGTGACAATATTTTGTCTTGGACACATGGGAACAATTCTATCAGTTCACACAGGTATTTAATTTGATATCTCCTTGCAACACAGGAAGCAGAAGAACTTTAGCACCGAAATCTCTTGCAAGAAGTTAAATAGCTGGACTGAGGCTGGTTTGCCTGCTTCTTCTAAAATGATCAAGAATCTATCACAGATTTAAGCAGCTTCATAACATTTCATACATTTTTTGTTAAAAACCTTCAGATGCGGGAAATCCGTTATCTACAAAAAACACAGGAAATGCTGGAAACATTCAACAAGTTGGGCACCGTTTGTGGGAAGAAACAGTTAATATTTTAGGTATGGGACTTTTTATCAGACCTGGGAAAGAGAAGCAAATCAGTATAGTTATCAGATGAGGTAAGACTTTGGGCTGGAGTGGAATTGAGTGGGAGTGGAATTGGGTAGAGCAAGGTGAATTTGTCTGAAAGAATGGGACAAGCAACAGTGGGAGTTAAAGTGAAATTTAATTTCATTGCATGTGCAATAGATTGCTGATGAGAAGAATGTGGTGTACTCCCAGCAAATAAATGTGTGTAGACTGAGCTGCCAAAGGAAATGATAGAGGCAACTATCAACAACGGTCTAACAACAGCTGAAAGATATTTGAACAGGTTCATGGATGGGAAATGTTTATAGAGATAGACCAAATACAGGGAAATAGGATTAATTCAGAAAAGTAGATCTTTCGATGTAGATGAGTTGGAATTAAGGGCCTTTTTATTTGCTGTTTAAATCCATCACTCCATCTCTCTATAAAGTGGCAGGACACTGAGGGTCACTCTTGTGGATTTCTGTGCAAAGTGACCACCAGGGCTAGAGGAGGAACACCAAAGTGGAAGATATGCAAGTAAATCACTACCCATCGGAATGGTGGGTGCCTGGATGAAAAGACAGATACTACACCTCCTGTGGTTGCCCAGCAAAGTGTGACATGTCAGGTGGGGACAGAAGACCTGACGGGGATCCATGAATGCAGCAATCCCTTTGAAATATTGAAGGAGGGGAAGAGAAGAATATTGTTTGGCAGTGGGAACTTACTGGAGCTGCTGGAAATTGCAAACGTTGAAAGAAGATGAGGTTCAATACAATCTGAAAGAGTAACACCTCTTTTTCCATCAGAGCACAGTGCTGCCTCCAGCACTTAATATCAAATTCTCGAAATTTACAGAACTTGCTCTTTCTTACCATCCACTCTTCCCAGCCATTATTTTGGCTCAGCCTTTCTTTTTCTCCATTTTATTTATTGCATATAGAATCTGGCCAACCTTTCATTAACAATGAATTATACAGAGAGAGAACATTACCTTAACTCAACTGCAACATTAGGTCTCTACTCTTCAGAGCATTGCCCTTTGCTCTACTCCCCATCCCTCCCGCACTTCTCCAGCAACCTGGGCAAACTTATCTCCCTCTTTGCCAGTTCCTGAACTGCAATTTTACCTGTTTCTCTTCCCTCAGATGTTGTCTGAGCTGCTGTGAATTTCCTGAACTTTTTGTTAATAACCCTTCTTACTGAGTTATTATGTTAGGAGACTTGTTTCTAAATCTGTAATAGTTCTTACAAATGAAAGCCCCAATTTTAATTTGGCAATATTGAGTCAGATGGCAAGACATTTTGAAGACACAAGAGACTGATGCTAGAACCTGAAGCAAATCCTTTGACAAGGTTCCATGTGGCAAGTTGGTCGGGAAGGTTAGGTCCCATGAGATTGAGGGAGAGCTAGTTAGAATCACAGTTGACTCACAGATAAGAAGCAGAAGGTGGTAGAAGGTAGTGACTTGCAGTATGCCACAGAGCTTTGTCTTTAAACCCTTGTTATCTGTTATTTATATAAATGACTTGGATGTAAAAACACAAGGCTTGATAAGCAAGTTTGCAGATGATATGAAATTAGGACAGGTTGGTGGAAGTGCAAGGTTTTTATCTTAGATTATAGGAAGTCTTGATTAGGGAAGTGGGCTGAGGAGTGGCAAATGGATTTCAATATAGGCAAGTGTGAGGTAATGCATTTTGGAAAGACAAACCAGTGTAGAACCTTAACTACATATTGTAGGGCACCAGCAAGTGAAATGGAACAAAGAAACCCAGAAGCATGAGTGTATAGTTCACTGGAAGTGATATCAGAGATAGATAGATACATGGATGGGAGGGGCCTGGAGGAATATGACCTGAAAGGAGGAAACTGGGGCAATGTAATTGGCATGGACTTGTTGGGCTGAATGGCTTGTGTCCATACCCTATTGCTCTATGACACTATGTGAAGACACTGGAGGAGCATGGTGGGTCAGACAGCATCTATGTTGGGAAATGGACTGTCAGTGCTTTTGGGGCAATATCTTGACTAATATTTTTGGTCCCTTTGCCTTTATCGCTTTGCTTCCACAGATACTGCTTGATCCATTGAATTTTCCAGTGATCTAGTTTTTGCTCCGGGTCCGGGCACCTGTAGTCGCGTGTCTCCAGCTTGTTCAGATTGATAGCTGTGCATCACTGCCATCTATTGTCAGATTCAGAACAATACAGTACCAGCAGGTCACAAAATGAAGTTCTGAAGTTGCCTAGAAAATCATTTCCATTTTGGTGGTGTAACTGTGGCTTATAATCACAATACCTAGTGCTCTGCTTTTGAAATTCATTCTATTGAACTCAATAGAGAGCAAAAAAAAAATCAAAGACAAAATACAACACAATGTACAATGCAGAGTGCATTAAAAATTCAACATGAGCAAACAGAGGTTAATTTCTAGTTAAGTATCTTCAAAGATTGCTCTATTGCAGATATGAAATGATTGCTCCAGATTTTATACTGAAGCTCATTAGAATATTTTTTCTATAGTTTAGCTTGTGTGACAATGCAGCAGAGAACATTAATGAATGTGCAATCTACATTAAGAGATGACAAATAATTCATCTTTACTCAGCTACAAAGTGTTTCTGAGATTGGATTAATCTTGGAGAGAGAAAGAGAAATTTGCAAGCTGGAAATATGAAAGTGGAACAAAAGATTTAGGGGAGAACTTCTATAGAGCTTCATTCAAGTCGCAGAAAATGGTGGAAGCAATGAATTGTATAGCAAGACATTTGGAAATACTGTAATTTGCAGAAATTATGTGGAGACAGGAAGCTGATTCTGGAACAAGAAACTATGTGGTAGAACAATTATCCCCTTGTGTAAAGAATAGTCAAATGGACATAGAATATGTGGAGGATAGGATTTCCAATATGACCCTCTCAGTAATTGTCCCCCTGTGTATATTTAATTTACTACAGTACATTAGAAATACAACAGTACAGCAAATAAGAAATAGGCACAGCTCTGTTCTTAAATGAAGGAAAGCAATTCAAACGTAGCAAGGAAGTATTAACCAGTTATGTATTCAATAATCCATGTCGGAAATAGAGAGACACAAGAGACTGCAGATGCTGGAATCTTGAGCATCAAAAAGGTACTGTTGGAACTCAGTATGTCAGGCAGCATCTATGGAGGGCACTGGACAGGTGAAGGTCTTGACCAAAAGCATCTGCTGTCCATTTCCCTCCATAGATGCGTCTTGGACTGTTGAGTTCACCCAGTGCCTTTTGTATTGTATGAGTGAAATGTCACTGCTATTACACCAGAAAACTCTGCAGGCTAACCCTTTAGTCTGCAGAACTACAGATAAAAGAATTTTACAAGTGGTTCTTACCACTTGCACCTTCCCGTTCATGCAAATTTCATCCTGTTGATTGACTTTTACTGGTCAGTATTTTTTAATATTTCCAACCACTCCATTCCCACAGCCTTCCCTAATGACATATCTCCTCCAGTCCTACAACTATCCTCCACTTCTGACCTCGACCATTTTTGCTTTCACTTACCATGAGAATAAGCGCTGAAATATTCTCTCTGAATATTTTCAGATGCCTTCTTAGACTTGCGGATGCAGGGGACTGCAGGTGCTGGAATTTGGAGCAACAAATAATCTGCTGGAGGAACTCAGTGATTTGAGCAGCATCTGTGGCAGGAGTGGAATTGATGGTGCTTCGGGTTGAAACCCTGCAAGGACCTGCAAATCCAATAAGGTCCACGGCCAGCAATGGCCTACTTTGAGGATTGCAAACGAGGAAACAAAGGTGACATCGGCACTACCTAAGGCAGGAGACCAACTCTTATGAAGAGTAGCAAAAGGAGCCTCCCAAATATACATGTGATTAGACCCAAGAATAATGGGAGACAGACAAAAAGTTAGAGCCTAAATTAACTATTGCATGATTAATGCTGTGCACCTGTGTGTGAATAAAGCTAGGTAAACACCTAGATCTGATTTGTGTAGTTTGTTTGCCTCATAAGAGTAAAGCACCTGGATAAAGCACACTTGGTCAAAGTGCTCAGAAAACATAGGAGCAACACGTGTGGGCCTAAGGGATTGCTTCTGCGCTGTCCTGTATATGAATCAATATATCACAACTTCACAGTGCAGTTCAGAATGAGAAACCTTGCACACTCTCAGATTTCGACCCTTTCTCGCTTGAGTCTCACTTAGAATAACTGGAATGTTATAGTTCCTCATATCCATCACTGAATCACTATGCAGATCCTTCTCTTTCCATTCCCTAAACAACCAGGTCAACCCAATTCTACTTTCCTGGGTTCAATCCCACAATGAGGGGCAACTTCCTATTTTATATCTCTAGTGGCATGCATGTAACATCGGGAAATGTCTGTGGGCTGCCAGATTCTACATGCATGTCACTACAAGATGAATAAGACTTTATTAGAGTAAAAGAGGGCCAACTACCTGCTGTAGGCACAGATAAAATTCTATGGAAATTTCTCCAGTCCTCCAAACTCCAGAGAGTATGAAGGAGTCCAAGGGAATGCCCAGTAGGAGCTGTTGTGTATCCAGGGAAAACCTAGGAAGCAATAAAATCAGTCTAACAGAAGAAAGGTGGAAAGTAGATATTTTACTACATTTCAACTATTAATCCAAATGTGACATTTCTTCAAGGAGTGAGGAGGTGCATTTGCAAGTTATCTGTTTGATCAATCATAAAATAAGACCCAAGAACAAAGATCACATGGACCACAAGACTGGTGATGCCAATTGATACTCAGATTGTCACCTAACCCTCCACCAGCCCTTATCTGTCCCTCTCCTTACTCCTGTCCATCCTACTTAATCTCTTCCTCTGTCTATCCGTGCCTACTCAATTCACAGTAAAACAATCCTTATATAACTGATTAACTGATATAGAACTAGCTTGCAAAAAAAAAGAGTGGTATATTAATTGATTTTCAACCGAAACTGGGTCACTTCTTTTATATGAAGCCACGATTGATCTAAATTGCCAAATACAGTATTTGTGCACACTCTTAAACAATGCGGACAACTTTAGAGCTCCGGTGAGCAATACAGCAGTGATTCTGCTCATTTACCACCCACCAGCTAAGCACTCAGATGTGGATAAACTCAGAAATCACTGGCCTGAAGTTCTAGCAACTGGGCAACATATTTTATGAAAGCTGGATATAATCTATTGATAGTAGAAGCAGGAAATCTTCTTACCAAAAGATAGCACATATTGTCACTTGTGAAGAGCAAGAGGATAAGACGTGAGAGAATAGGACCAATCAAGTGTGACAGTGGAAAAGTGTGTATGGAACCGGAGGAGTAAGCGGAGATACTTAATGAATACTTTGCTTCAGTTTTCACTACGGAAAAGGACCTTGGTGATTGTAGGGATGACTTACAGCGGACTGAAAAGCTTGAGCATATGGACATTAAGAAAGAGGATGCGCTGGAGCTTTTGGAAAGCATCAAGTTGGGACTGGATGAGATGTACCCCAGGCTACTGTGGGAGGTGAGGGAGGAGATTGCTGAGCCTCTGGTGATGATCTTTGCATCATCAATCGGGGTGGGAGAGATTCCGGAGGACTAGAGGGTTGTGGATGTTGTTCCCTTATTCAAGAAAGGGAGTAGAGATAGATCAGGAAATTATAGACCAGTGAGTCTTACTTCAGTTGTTGGTAAGTTGATGGAGAAGATCCTGAGAGGCAGTGTTTATGAACATTTGGAGAGGCATAATTAGGGATAGTTAGCTTGGCTCTTTCAATGGCAGGCAATATATGTAGTGTATATGAATTTTAGCAAGGCATTTGATAAGGTACCCCATGCAAAGCTTATTGAGAAAGTAAGGAGGCATGGGATCCAAGGGGACATTGCTTTGTGGATCCAGAACTGGCTTGCCCACAGAAGGCAAAGTGTGGTTGTAGACTGGTCATATTCTGCATGGAGGTCAGAGACCAGTGGTGTGTCTCAGGAATCTATTCTGGGACCCCTTCTCTCCCTGATTTTTATAAATGACCTGGGTGAGGAAGTGGAGGGATGGTTTAGTAAATCTGCTGATGACGCAAAGGTTGGGGGTGTTGTGGAGGGCTGTCAGAGATTACAGCATGAAATCAATAGGATGCAAAACTGGACTGAGAATTGGCAGATGGAGTGTGAGGTGGTTCATTTTGCTAGGTGAAATATGATGGCAGAATATATATTAATGGTAAAACTCTTGGCAGTGCATAGGATCAGAGGGATCTTGGGGTCCGAGTCCATACGACACTCAAAGCTGCTGCGCAGGTTGACTGTGTGGTTAAGAAGGCATTGGCTTTCGTCAACTGTGGGATTGAGTTTAAGAGCTGAGAAGTAATGTTACAGTTATATAGGACCCTGCTCAGACCCCACTTGGAGTACTGTGCTCAGTTCTGGTCACCTCACTACAGGAAAGATGTGGAAACTATAGAAAGGGTGCAGAGAAGATTTACAACAATGTTGCCTGGATTGAGAGCATGCCTTATGAGAATAGGTTGAGTGAACTCGGCCTGGAGCGACAAAGGATGAGAGGTGACCTGATAGAGGTGTATAAGATAATGAGAGGCATTGATCCTTTTTGCAGGGCTGAAGTGGCTAATCCAAGAGGGCACAGTTTTAAGGTGCTTGGAAGTACGTACAGAGGAGATGTCAGGGGTAAGTTTTTTTATGCAGAGACTAGTGAGTGCATGAAATGGACTGCCGGTGATGTAGGGGGAGGCGGATATGATTGGGTGTTCTAAGAAACTCCTGGATAGGTACGTGGAGCTTAGAAAAATAGAAGGCTATGGGTAATTTCTAAAGTAAGTACATGTTCAGCACAGCATTGTGGGCTGAAGGGCATGTATTCTGCTGTAGGTTTTCTGTTTCTATGAGGGAATTCATAGCAATTATTGTAATTAAAATTAATTGATCACCTAAAACATATTTGGCATAATGATGTTTTATAGCAACTTTTTGTTTATAATTTTCTTCTGTCTTTCAGAAGAATGTTGGCTGAATGGCTTCAAAGTTACTTAAAGCATATTTGAAGGAATTTTGAAAGAGTTATTAAGACTAAGAAGTACTTTGAGCTTTTAGGGGATTTAACCATGAAGATCATAGGGATTGCTAAACAATGAATTGAATTGGACTGTGAAAGTTTCTCAGCAACCAGTCATTTAAAATGTGATGAATGATCTTGTGCCCATTGTTAGCAGAAAAGTAAAATACCTTAAAGTAAATAAATCTCCAGGCTGGATGAGATTTATCCCATGCTGCAATGGGAGGAAAGGGAAGATTTTTTTTTAACTCCTCAAGTGAAGTACCTGATGACTGGAGGTTAACAAATATGGTCTTCTTTTCAAGAAAGGCAGCAGGGAAAAGCTTGGCAATTTATAAACCCATAAGCCTAACATCAGAAGTAGGGAAGATCTGAAGAACAACACTAATGATCACTTGGAAAGACAGGGATAATCAGATATAGGCAGCTTAGCACTGTCAAGGATGGAGTTTGTTTAACAAATCTGAATGAATTTTTTGAGGAGGTAACAAACTTCATTAATAAATGCAGTGCAGTAGATGTTGTTTACATGGAATGAAGAATTCAAAGGTCTTCAATAAGACCTTTGAAAAGGTCCAATATGGCCCATGGAATACAAGGCAAGTTGGCCAATTGGATCCAATATAAGCTTGGTAATAGGAGAGAGAGGCTGATGATAGAGGGTTATTTTTGTGGTTGCATTCATGTGATTAGACGTAGGACCTTTAACTCTAAATTATTTGAAAGTAAACGCAGGAGGCATGATCATTAAGTTTGCAGATGACACAATGCTGGTGGATTTGTTGATGAGTACTGGGTTGATGAGAGTGTAGTCTAACACTACAAGGTTATAAGGGTTGAGCAATAGTATTGAAGTTTAATCCTGATGAATGTGAGGTGATGCATTTTGGGAGTATGAATGAGACTAGGACATGCACCATGAAAGGGAAGTCCTTAGGGAATATTAAGGAACAGAGGGGCCATGATGTGCAAATCCAAGTATCCTTGAAGTTGATGGAACATGGACAAAGAGGCCTAAGAGATATCGCATTTTCTATCTCAGAGGCTGACGTCAGAACATTTTTTAAGAGGGTGAATACTCACAAGGCATCAGGCCCTAGTGGTGTACCTGGTAGGGCATGAAAATTTGTGCCAATCAACTGGTGGGAGTGTTCAAGGACATCTACAATCTCTCACTACTGTTGTCAGAAGTTACCACCTACTTTGAAAAGGTGGCAATCATATCAGTGCTCAAGAAAAACAGCATGAGCTGCCTCAACAACTATCGCCCAGTTGTACTCACATTTACTGTAAAGAAATGTTTTGAGAGGTTGGTCATGGCCAGAATCAACTCCTGCCTAAGAAAGGTCCTAGACTCGCTGCAATTTACCTGTTGCCACAGTAGGTCTACACTGAACGCAATCTCACTGGACAATAGCAATACCTATATCAGGTTGCCGTTTATTGATTACAACATAGCGTTCAGTGCTATCATACCGTCAGTACTAATCAACAAGCTTGAAAACCTGGGACTCTGTACCTCCCTCTGCAACTGGATCCTTAACATTCTCAGTCAGTGTGGATTGGAAATAAAATCTCTTCCTCACGGGTGAACCTAAAGAACCTCAAGGTCATTGTCCCGTCTGGCAATTCCCCATCTTGCCATTATCTCATTGATTGTGTCGGCTGATTCCCAATGATTGCTAGTTCCATTAATTACCACGCACCCGGTTCCCATTAGCGAACACAGGATAAAGCTCGAGCATCACAGCCCTGCTTTGCCAGTTTGTTGGTCGACTCTAGGGTGAGTAAACCTCGTTTCCTGATTCCTTAGAACTGTCAGTTCTAAGCCCCACAACATTTCCTGGATATTCTACGTAGACCTTGTCTCTGTGTAAAGACTCTCCTGGATACTGGTTCTACATTTGCAACAGTACTAATGCCTCACGACTCTGTCTCTGCCCCTGTGAGCTGCACTCGAGTTCGACCCCAGCCATGTCCTTGCAACAGAATGAACTGGCCAAGAATGAACCCAGCGGACATGGACCCTGAGCAACAGGCCCTCGTCAGCCAAGGCACCCTACTGGGCTTACATGATCAATTACTCGGAGAAGTCATGAGAGATCTTTGTGCCTTGTCCGAGGATGTAAAGAAAGTCAGTGAGTAGGTTGTCTGGGTATCTGCTCTCCTTACTCCGTCCCTTCCAAGAACCCAGTCTGACCAAACCGTACAGCCTGGGATGGCTACGCCCCTTAAGTTGGCAACACAATCTTTTCGAGAGCTGTACGTACCCAAACCAGAACCCTACCCTGGGGACATAGGGAAGTGCTGAGCCTTCCTGCTACAATGCTCCTTGGTTTTCGAGCAACAGCCACATACATACACCCCAGACAGATCGAAAATTGTGTATATCATGGGGCTGTTACAAGAGGATGCCTTAGCATGGGCCACCGCGATCTGGGACAACAGGCCAATTCCTCCTTCTCCTCCTTCGTCTCCAAAATGAGGGAGGTTTTTGAACAGCCCATTCACGGAAAGGACACTGCCAAGCACCTGCTGACTCTCTTTCGGGGTTCACAAAGCGTAGCTGAATACTCCATTGAATTCTGAACATTAGCGGCCAACTCTGGATGGAATGACGAGGCACTATGGGAAGTGTTTCGACATGGCCTCTCAGACAAGAATTGGCGGCGAGGGATGACGCGGACAGCTTGGACTCTTTGGTCTCTCTAGCCACCAGGCTAGACAATTGACCGAAAGCGTCTGAGAAAAAACTGGTCGCCCTGCTCCTCGGGTCTCCCCATGGCCCATTTTACCACCTACAACCAGCCCTAACCTCTTTCTCCCTTCCATTCCTCACAGAGCTTTTGCTCCTACAGTTCTGGTGAATCAGACGACACTCCCTTCAGTTCCCCAAATCCAGATGCGGATCCCAACTCCCATGAACTATCAACAACAGTCCCTGTCCCTATCCGTGTTGGTGGATCCCGGTGCTGAGGGAAATCTGCTGGACGAGGACATAGCCTCCCAGGCCAGAATAACTCAGGAGTGTTAAGTACCCCTCTGGAGGCCCGGGCGCTGGATGGAAAACTTCTGGCTTGGGTCACCCACTGTACGCCACCCCTGACCTTGATTCTGTCTGGAAACCATCGAGAGAAGGTACGATTTAATCTCCTCCATTCTCCTCAAGTCCCTAGGATATCCCTGGCTGAACCATCACAACCCCCACATCGACTGGTCCACTGGGAGGATAGCCAGCTGGAGCCCATTTTGCCACACCACCTGTCTATGGTCGGCTCCATCCCCTTGGGAGCCTACTGCTACCTCGCCTGTCTTGGAACCCCTCGACTTATCCAGAGTTCCCGCAGAATACCGCGACCTAGGACAGCTATTCAGCAAAGGGCTCTTTCCCTGCCTCCACACCGCCTGTATGACTGCGCTATCGATCTTCTCCCTGGGGCCTCTTTACCCAGCTATATAACTTATCCCGACCTGAGAGAGAGGCCATAAAGAAATACATTAGTGAGGCCCTCATGGCGGGCATTATTCGACCCTCATCCTCCCTGGTGGGCTCCAGGTTCTTCTTTGTACGGAAAAAGAATGGGTCACTTCGGCCCTGTATCGATTACAATGGTCTAAACAACATAACCAGTAAAAATAAGTTCCAACATTAACTCGTTAACTCAGCATTTGAACCACTTCACGGAGCCACCATCTTCTTGAAGTTGGACCGTCGTAGCGCCTACCATCTAGTCAGAATAAGGGAGGGAGACGAGTGAAGACGGCTATAATACACCATTAGGCCACTTCGAAAACTTGGTCATGCCATTTGGCCTCACCAGAGCCCCCGCCATTTTTCAAACCCTAGTCAAAGATGTGCTGAGGGACTTTATTAACCGCTTTGTGTTTGGTTACCTAGAGGACATCTTCGTATTCTCCAGCAGCCTCCAGAAACACATTCAGCATGTCTGCCAAGTCCTACAGAGATGGTGGGAGAAAAAGTTATTTGTGAAAGTGGAAAAATGTGAATTCCACGTCCCCTTGGTCAGCTTCCTGGGCTACATCATCGAGAGCAGGCAGGTGAGGGCAGATCCTGAGAAGATCCGGGCGGTGGAAGAATGGCCCAGATCCACGACCTGCAAACAACTTAAGTGGTTTCGGGGGTTTGCTAACTTCTATCGCCGATTTATTAGGGACTACATATGGGTGGCGGTGCCCCTTACCTGACTTGCCTCGCCTACAATACCTTTTTGTTGGGATTCTGAGGCTGATTGGGCATTCACTGACCCAAAGAGGCAATTCACAACCACTCCCATCCTGGTCCAACCGGTCCCCTCCCATCAATTCATTGTAGAGGTTGATGCCTCTGACTCCGGGGTGGGAACAGTTCTGTCCCAATGATCAAGTCCAGACCAGAAGCTTCATCCCTGTTCCTTCTTTTCTCGCCGGCTATCCCCCGCTGAACGAAATTACGACATGGGGAACTTCTGGAGGTCAAGCTGGAGTTGGAGGAATGGAGGCATTGGCTGGAGGGGGCGGAACACCCGTTTATAGTTTGGACTGATCATAAGAACCTTGGATATATCCAGACCGCCAAACGCTTGAACTCACGCCAAGCCCGTTGGGCATTGTTTTTTGGATGATTCAAGTTTACTCTCACCTACTGTCCGGGGTCCAAGAACGGGAAACCTGACGCACTCTGTTGCCAGTACAATTCCAAGGAGGTCATTTCCAGCCCGGAGACCATCCTCCTACCATCCTGTGCGGTGGCAGCCCTCACTTGGGAAATTGAATCTATCATAAAAGAGTCCCAAAGGGATGACCCTGACCCCAGCAACGGTCCCGCCAATCGCCTTTTTGTGCTTGATTCCGTCAGGCCGCAGGTTTTCCAGTGGGGGCACACGTCTCGATTCGCCTGTCAACCGGCGGAGTGATAGGACATTGTCTCTCCTGAAAAGACACTTCTGGTGGCCTTCTTGGCATGTTCCATCTGTGCCTGCGGAAAAGTCTCCCACCAGCCACCTGCTGGATTACTTCGTCCCCTACCTGTCCTGGGTCGTACATTGCCCTAGATTTTGTCATCAGTCTACCCCCTTCACACGGAACCACCACCGTACTCACTGTGGTAGACTGCTTCTCCAAGATGCTGCATTTTGTAGCCCTCCCTAAACTCCCTTCGGCACAAGAGACTCCAGACCTTCTAGTCCGCCAAGTAGTCTGCTTCTACGGAATTCCTGCGGATATCATCTCCGATCAGGGTCCCCAATTCGTCTTGCAGGAATGGAGGTCTTTCTGCCAAAAGCCCTGGGTGCCTCCGCTAGCCTGTCATCCAGCTTCCATCCTCAGACGAACGGACAAATGGAACGGGTCAACCAGGATTTGGAGGCAGCGCATAACAATCAACAACCCATCTACCTGGAGTGACCACCTCGCGTAGGTAGAGTACGCCCACAACTCTCTGGTTAGAATGGCGACCGGAAGATCGCCTTTTGAATGCTCCATTGGGTACCAACCCCCCGCTGTTTCCGGTTCAAGAAGAGGAGATTGTGGTGCCGTATGTTCAGGCCCATATCGACCAGTGCTGCAAGGTCTGGGAGGACACACGTACGGCCCTGCTCCAATCAGCCGATCACCATCGGACTCCGGCATCTGAGTATTAACCTGGGTAGAAGGTGTGGCTATCATCCAAAGACGTCCCTCTCAAAAACGAGCCTAAGAAACTCACCCCTCGCTTCCTGGGACCTTTTGAGATGAAAGTATCATCAACCCCACAGCAGTCCGACTTAAACTACCTAAGTCTACGCATATCCACCCTATGTTTCACGTTTCCCAAATAAAACCCGTTTCCGCCCCTTGTGGCCTCCGGACAGACAGACAGACATGCATTATTGATCTCAAGGGAAACTGGGTTTCATTACAGTTGCACCAACCAAGAATAGTGTAGAAATATAGCAATATAAAACCATAAATAATTAAATAATAATAAGTAAATTATTCCAAGTGTAAATAAGTCCAGGACCAGCATATCGGCTCAGGGTGTCTGACACTCCAAGGGAGAAGTTGTAAAGTTTGATGGCCACAGGCAGGAATGACTTCCTATGATGCTCAGTGTTACATCTCGGTGGAATGAGTCTCTGGCTGAATGTACTCCTTGGCCTAACCAGTACATTATGGAGTGGATGGGAGACATTGTCCAAGATGGCATGCAACTTGGACAGCATCCTCTTTTCAGACACCACCGTCAGAGAGTCCAGTTCCACCCCCACAGCATCACTGGCCTTACAAATGAGTTTGTTGATTCTGTTGGTATCTGCTACCCTCAGCCTGCTGCCCCAGCACACAGCAGCAAACATGATAGCATTGGCCACCAAAGACTCGTAGAACATCCTCAGCATCGTCCGGCAGATGTTAAAAGACTTCAGTCTCCTCAGGAAGTAGAGACGGCTCTGACCCTTCTTGTAGACAGCCTCAGTGTTCTTTGACCAGTCCAGTTTATTGTCCATTCGTATCCCCAGGTATTTGTAATCCTCCACCCTGTCCACACTGACCCCTTGGATGGAAATAGGTGTCACTGGTGCTTTAGCCCTCCTCAGGTCCACCACCAGCTCCTTAGTCTTTTTCACTTTAAGCTGCAGATGATTCTGCTCGCACCATGTGACAAAATTTCCCACCGTAGCCCTGTACTCAGCCTCATCTCCCTTGCTGATGCATCCAACTATGTCAGAGTCATCAGAGAACTTCTAAAGATGGCAAGACTCTGTGCAGTAGATGAAGTCCGAGGTGTAGATGGTGAAGAGAAAGGGAGAAAGGGAAAGGCAAATGAAACCCCTCCACCTGCCCAGATCATCGACAACCGTCCAGCATACACTGTCCAGCGGCTACTGGATGTGCGCTGTTGGGGCAAGGACCTCCAATACCTGGTCGACTGGGAAGGGTACGGCACAGAGGAGCGTTCCTGGGTTCCTTGCTCCTTCATCCTGGACCCTTCCCTCATCCAGGATTTCATCGGGACCATCCGGACAAGCCTGAAGGATCACCTGGAGGATCCTGTTGAGGGGAGGGTACTGTCATGATCCCATCTAGCAATTCCCCATCTTGCTATTATTTCATTGATTGTGGCTTAATTCCTGTCGGCTGATTCCCAATGATTGCTAGTTCCATTAATTACCGCACACCCGGTTCCCATTAGCAAACACAGGATAAAGCTTGGGCATCACAGCCCTGCTTTGCCAGTTCGTTGGTCGACTCTAGGGTGAGTAAACCTCGTTTCCTGATTCCTTAGAACTGACAGTTCTAAGCCCTGCATCATTTCCTGGATATTCTAAGTAAACCTTGTCTCTGCATAAAGACTCTCCTGGATACTGGTTCCATGTTCATGGCGGTGCTAACGCCTCACGACTCGGTCTCCGCGCTTGTATCCTGCACTTGGGTTCACCCTGGTCACGTCCTTGCAACAGATGCAATGCTTAGACCACAGTTCTGCTCCCTCTATACCCATAACAGAGCGGCTAGGCACAACTCAAACTCCATCGATAAATGTGCTGTTAACACAACTTTTGTTTGTACAATTTCAGATGGCAATAAGGAGGTGTAAAGAAGTGAGATCGATCAGCTGATTGAGTTGGGTTGCAACAACAACCTTGTACTCAACGTCAGTGCGACCAAGGTATTGATCGTAGACTTCGGGAAGGTGAAGATGAAGGAACATAGACTAGTCCTTATCAAGGAATCAGCAGTGGGAAGGGTAAACAGTTTCGAGTTTCTGGATGTCACCATCTCCAGGGTGCAACATATTGATGCAATTACAAAGAAGGTATGACAGTAGCTATATTTCATTAGGAGTTTAACTCTAGCAAATTTCTACAGATGTGCCATGGAGAGCATTCTAACTGGTGGCATCACCATCTGGTATGGAGGGGCCACTGCATGGGGAAAGCTGCAGAGGATTGCAAACTCAGCCAGCACCATCATGGGCACTGGCCTCCTCAGCATCAAGGAGATAGTTAAAATGATGCCTCAAACAACTAGCATCAATCATTAAAGACTTCCACCACCCAGGCATGCCCTCTTCTCATTGCTACTATTAGGGAAGAAGTACAGGCGCATGAAGACACAAACTGAATATTTTAGGAACAGGTTTGTCCCCTCCGCCATCAAATTTCCAAATGGACAATGAAGTAGTGCGAACTACTATTTATGAAGTAGTACTTCATATGGATTAAATAGAGTAGTGCAAAGTGAGAGCAAAAACATTGTGAGGTGGTGTTCATGGGTTTGTTCATTATCCATTCAGAAATATATACCGTATATATTTCTCATTGCAATTTATAGTTTTTTTAATTTATTGCACTGTACCACTATACAAAACAACAAATTACATGACATATGCCTGTGATAGTAAACCTGATTCTGATTCTGCCCTTCATTGTTCAGAGTACTGAATATGTTAGCATCTGATAACGTTATGGTACCATTATCCTACACGATGTATCTGTCCATAATATCTTGCACAACAACACTACTTGCTCCCAAAGAAGTTTCAATTCTGCAAAAATTGAGAGGCACTTTAAAGAACATAATAAACAATTGCTCAATCCGCCTGCTGTGTGACCTTAGGGACATGTTTAATTCCATCATAAGCACTGATGGTAATAAACTAGCTGTTGCCCTCAGCAGGTAACCTTTCTAGAACCTTCCATTGTTTGAAACTGACAGTAAGAAGCCATTGCCATATGCAGGCATTCAGAATGGAACAGGATCTGTTTTGGCATGTGATAAACATATTTCATAAAGAAAGTAGATTTGTCATTGAGATCAAATCATTAGCCATTGTTTATTACCTTCAAAGCTTATAAAGCAATTATTTCCTAACTTGGCTAAAAGTTTTGCATTTGACTCATTCAGCCTGGCGGGAAAGGAAGGCCAGGATGGATGGACTTGATAGTCCATTACTTGATCTATTATGCCAGGCTACCTTTTACTAACTTTCATTCCCACAATAGAAATCTCCAATTTTCATTGACTTCAGCAGAGATTAGAAGTCATAGGCAGAATAAGGTACTTAAATAAAAAATCTCTGATATGGTCTTTAAGAAACCATGTGACCCAGATACCTCACCAACATATTATTGCATCAGCTGTGTGATGATGCCTTTTGGTAAATAATGTTTATAGAAGTTGTGAAATTCTGACTTTTTACATACCTTACTATGAAAGGACCAGGTTTTAAATTAATAGTTCTCATTTCTATTTATAATGGGGAAAATGATGGAAGCTGAGAAATTTAGGAACAAGAATTTTGATGATCTGAAACACAGTCACATTACAAAGCAGAAGATGCACTTGGTCTTAAAACACATGAAGCTGGATAAATTACTTAAGTCTGACTAAGTATATCCTAGGACATTTTGGGAAGCAATTAAGACCATAAGACATGGAAGCACAATTCAGTTACTCAGCCCCCTGAGCCTGCGTTGCCATTTAATCCTGTTGATTTATTTTCCCTGCCTTCTCCCCATAAACTCTGGCATCTTTACTTATCAAAAACCTTGCAAACTCTATTTTAAATACAATGGATTCTTATTTATTGGGACACATCAGGACCAATACGTTTTGGTCCAAACAAGCTGCTGCCCCAATTGTCTGAAGTTTCATGGAAGTAGTTAGAAAAGGAAAAAGTACAAACTACTATTTAACTGAATAACAAATGATGTACAGAACATATGAGAACACAACCGATGTTACTACAGTACTATAAAACGGTGTATTCATTTGTAATGGTTACTGATGGAGGTATGCTTGCATAGTACTTGATTAGTAAACTATTCATTTTTAGCCCCTTAAAGCATTGAGGTTTAACGCTTTCCCAATAACTAAAAATTTATTTTTTAGCAGTTCCTGACATAGTTGAACAACACAATACAGTTAAGTGATCCATTGCTTTCTTTGAACTTGAGAATGCTATGTATTTGTAGCAAAGGGAATTGTCCAGATTGGCATTATATAAAAGGCCTGTTTCATATGTATTGTAGATATTGCATTAACAAAATTTTTGAAGCAAGGTTGAGAGCAAAGATGAAATGCAGCCAAGGGCTCTGTCAACCATGGAAGACGGGGAAACCACTTTCCAGGAAGAAGGAAGGTACCTCAGAGCACAACAATTGTCAGTGATAATAACCCTGATTCTGATAAGACAGAGTCAAAGGAACTGAGAGAATGGAATGGAAGCTTTACAAGAGGAAGGGTGAGCAAATATAGGAAAAATAACTGTGAGTTTGCAATGGATATTTGTTCAAATATGTGTCTATGTACATTCACCTGGGCCTAAGTTATGCCTAGAGTTTTGTGGGAAATGTGGAGCAGTCTTTATTTCCGTCAAAATCCCCTGCCCCTCTCTGGTATGCCAATAATCATGTTGTTATTGCTCCTTTAATTCAAAAATGGAATACGTTTGATGAAATTCCACACTGATCTTTCTTACACTGGTCCACTCCTGACTCTTCCCTTTCCTGGATCTCAGGAGATAGGTTATCAATGAATATCCATTATGAACTCATCCAACAGCTCTTCACAACTTCCAATGCAATTTCACCATCAGAAACATTTTTCCCACTGCTTTCTCTTCAGCATTCACATTGCAAATCCCCAGCCTGTTTTTCCCTTCTCATGGCAATATCTGCTATAACCGCAGAAATCAGAACATCTGGTAATTTTGCCTCTTCTCATCTAGAAACCTGAACAGCCCATTCAGGTGAAACAGAAATTCACCTGCATTTCTTCCAATATAGTGCATTGAATCTGGTTTTCATTATGTGGTCTCCTCTAAATTAGGCAAAACAAATGCAGTTTGGGTGATACTTTCATTCAGTCCAAAGAGGGGCTGACCTTGAGTTTCCAGTTGCCTGCCACTTTAATTCCCCATCCTATTTCATTGTTATCCGTCTTTGGCCTCCTGAAACATTTAATAAGGGCTAAAGTAACATAAGGACATTCTTGCTATTGAGGGAGTGCAGCGTAAGTTCACAAGATTAATTCCCGGAATGGCGGGACTGTCATATGTTGAAAGATTGGAGCAACTGGGCTTCTATACACTGGAATTTAGAAGGATGAGAGGGGATCTGAATGAAACATATAAGATTATTAAGGGATTGGACACAATGGAGGCAGGAAGCATGTTCCCGCTGATGGGTGAGTCCAGAACTAGAGGCCACAGTTTAAGAATAAGGGGTAGGCCATTTAGAACAGAAATGCGGAAAAACTTTTTCACCCAGAGAGTGGTGGAAATGTGGAATGCTCTGCCCCAGAAGGCAGTGGAGGCCATGTCTCTGGATGCATTCAAGAAAGAGTTAGATAGAGCTCTTATAGATAGCGGGGTCAAGGGATATGGGGAGAGGGCAGGAATGGGGTACTGATTGTGTATGATCAGCCATGATCACAGTGAATGGCGGTGCTGGCTAGAAGGGCTGAATGGCCTACTCCTGCACCTACTGTCTATTCTGTTTCTCTTTCCACCAATACTGCCTGATGTGCTGCTTCCAGCATTTTCTGATTTTGACAAATGTCTAAAGGTGCTCTCCAATCAATTCATGTGCAAGTATGCCCAAAACATTATAGGAATTATGAAAGTGATGTGCAGGATGAGCTTGGGTTTAAGCTACAGGTTATAAAGCCAATATCTCTGGGTGGAATACGAGTCAGGTTATTCAAAACTGAATAATTGATGTACAACCATTAAGAGGGGGGAAATCATCAGAATTTGGTGTGTCTGGAATGGTTACACCATCAGAAATTGGGGCATTTGAATGGTTACATCATCAGAAATTGGGGTGTCTAGAATGGTTACATCTTAACTTTCAGAAATAAGGAAGCCTGGAAATGTAAGGCCCGTTCGTTTAAATAGTGAATGAATCAAGTATGTGCTCATTTTCCTTTGAGTGGAAAAGGTTGAGGGAACAACTATAGAGGTACATGAAATTATGATTAGTGTAGAAAACGTAGTTGTAGGAAACATTGTACAATAGGATTGAATAGGATGTTGGTGAGACCACACTTGTCACGATGTGCTCATTTCTAGTTGCTGTTCTGTAGAAAGGATGTGACTAAGCTGGAGAGGGTATTCACTAAGATATTCACAGGGATGTTGCTGGGACTGAGCATCTTGAGAGAGAAGGAGCAATTGCATAGGATGGAACAGTTTACCCTGTAGTAGAGGAGCTGAAGATTGGAATAATAGAGGTTTCTAAGGGCATATATAAAGCAGAATGTCATAGTCTCTTTCACAGGGTAGGCATGACAAAATTAGAGCTCATAGGTTTAAGTGGAAAGGGGCAAGACTTTCATTGTAGTCCTGATGAAGGGTCTTGGCCAGAAATGTTGACTGCTTATTTCCCTCCATGGATGCTGCCTGAGCTGCTGAGTTCCATCAGCATTTTGTGTGTGTTGCTTATTCGTTAAGATCACAACAATAACATAGCAGGAGTCAGATTATTCGAATTTCTGCAGTGGCAGCTTTGAGAAGGAAGGCAGTTTTGTGATGCCAACTCTCCTGCGGACGGGGGATGGTGTAAATTAGCACTATAGGACACAGGGTCATAAGATGTTACTGTTCTGGGTGAGAGGACACTTCGAGCTGCAGCGAATATGTAACTGCAGAACCGCTGCGACAATGGGTTGGCCGAAGGCGCTGCGATCACTGCTCCTCCGGGCAGCAGGGGGCACACGCCGCCGTGCTCTGACTTTGGTCCTCCAAGCCGCCTTGGCGCTAACGCGCGCTTTGACTTTGGTCCTCCAGGCAGCAGGGGGCAAACGTCGTCACAGTCAGCGCGCTTTGACTTTGGTCCTCCAGGCAGCAGGGGGCAAACGTCGTCACAGTCAGCGCGCTTTGACTTTGGTCCTCCAGGCAGCAGGGGGCAAACGTCGTCACAGTCAGCGCGCTTTGACTTTGGTCCTCCAGGCAGCAGGGGGCAAACGTCGTCACAGTCAGCGCGCTTTGACTTTGGTCCTCCAGGCAGCAAGTGCATAGTGACTCTGATTCCGGGAACTGATACGTTGGGGTGCCTAAGAGGAGGAGCAGGGACAGCGAGGGAGAATAAAACGGAAACGCTGCTGTATAAACGCAGGCTCTCTGAGAAACCCTGTGGTGGAACTACCGTAAGGTCGGTAGAAGGAAGTAGGAGCTTGGACTGTGGCCGGAAACCTCTCAGCCCTCCCCTGTAACAGGCGCATTTTAATCCGAGCTCTACAAAGTGGGGGGTCATGAAGAGTTTGCCGTATTTCTGCCGCGGTGAGGTGGTGCGAGGTTTCGGCCGAGGCAGCAAGGAGCTGGGAATCCCCACTGGTAAGCGGCCAATTAAGCTGGACTGCGTTGGCGTTTTTGTTGATAGTTTCGGGACGTTGGTGTTTCCCGCGGCGTTACTTAAAGTGCCTTCTTTGATCGAGGTTGCGGTCCAAGATAGGTTGCCCGGGTTAGCGGTGTAACCGAATTTCCGTCATGGCTCAGTGGCACTATGTCTCCGCTCCCGTTAGTGTGACATCAGTGGCAGACTAGCTGTCGATTGGCTGGCCTGGCTGTCTGTCACGAATTTCCGTCATGGCTCAGTGGCACTATGTCTCCGCTCCCGTTAGTGTGACATCAGTGGCAGACTAGCTGTCGATTGGCTGGCCTGGCTGTCTGTCACGAATTTACGTCATGGCTCAGTGGCACTATGTCTCCGCTCCCGTTAGTGTGACATCAGTGGCAGACTAGCTGTCGATTGGCTGGCCTGGCTGTCTGTCACGAATTTCCGTCATGGCTCAGTGGCACTATGTCTCCGCTCCCGTTAGTGTAACATCAGTGGCAGACTAGCTGTCGATTGGCTGGCCTGGCTGTCTGTCACGAATTTCCGTCATGGCTCAGTGGCACTATGTCTCCGCTCCCGTTAGTGTGACATCAGTGGCAGACTAGCTGTCGATTGGCTGGCCTGGCTGTCTGTCACGAATTTACGTCATGGCTCAGTGGCACTATGTCTCCGCTCCCGTTAGTGTGACATCAGTGGCAGACTAGCTGTCGATTGGCTGGCCTGGCTGTCTGTCACGAATTTACGTCATGGCTCAGTGGCACTATGTCTCCGCTCCCGTTAATGTGACATCAGTGGCAGACTAGCTGTCGATTGGCTGGCCTGGCTGTCTGTCACGAATTTACATCATGGCTCAGTGGCACTATGTCTCCGCTCCCGTTAGTGTGACATCAGTGGCAGACTAGCTGTCGATTGGCTGGCCTGGCTGTCTGTCACGAATTTACGTCATGGTAATGATGTCCTCACGTTGCGAAAAAGTGACGGTGAAAAAGCTTAGAATTTTATGTTTATGCTCTTAGTTTTATTTAAATACAGTGTCTTTTTTAAGGATGATTGTGATACAATTGTCTGAAGTGAACATAACCCAGCACATCACACAAACCAATCTTCCATCCTTGGACTCACTTTACACTGCACAGCAGTGCTGCCAGGATAATCAGGGACATGACCCACCCAGCCAACACTCTTTTTGTCCCTCTTCCCTCCGGGAGAAGGTTCAGGAGCTTGAAGATTCATACAGCCAGATTTGGGAACAGCTTCTTTCCAACTTGATGGGGTGGTAAATTGGATTAGTAAGTACGCAGATGATAGTAAGGTAGGTGGCGTGGTGGACAATGAAGTAGGTTTTCAAAACTTGCAGAGAGATTTGGGTCAGTTAGAAGAGTGGGCTGAACAATGGCAGATGGAGTTTAATGCTGACAAATGTGAGGTGCTACATTTTGGTAAAAATAAACCAAATGGGACATACATCATAAATGGTAGGGTGTTGAAGAATGCAGTAGAACAGAGTGATCTAGGAATAATGGTGCATAGTTCCCTGAAGGTGGAATCTCGTGGATACGGTGTTGAAGAAACCTTTTGGTATGCTGGCCTTTATAAATCAGAGCATTGAGTAAAGGAGTTGGGATGTAATGTTAAAAATGTACAAGGCATTGGTAAGGCTGAATTTGGAGTATTGTGTACAGTTCTGGTCACTGAATTATGGGAAAGATATCAACAAAATAGAGAGAGTACAGAGAAGATTTACCAGAATGTTACCTGGGGTTTCAGCACCTAAGTTGCAGGGAAAGGCTGAACAAGTTAGGTCTTTATTCTTTGGAGTGTAGAAGGTTGAGGGGGGACTTGATAGAGGTATTTAAAATAATGAGGGGGATAGGTCGAGTTGACGTGGATAGGCTTTTTCCATTGAGTGTAGGGGAGATTCAAACAAGAGGACATGATTTGAGAGTTAGGGGGCAAAAATTTGTGGTAGAGGCAGGTTCGGTATTGTCATTTAAAGTAAAATTGGATAGGTATATGGACAGGAAAGGAATGGAGGGTTATGGGCTGAGTGCGGGCCACTGGGACTAGGTGAATGTAAGAGTCGGCACGGACTAGAAGGGCTGAGATGGCCTGCTTCTGTGCTGTAATTGTTATATGGTTATATATAACTGTGATATGACTACTGAACAGATCCTGACCCGGCTCTGGGCCATACCTTCCAAATATCTGGACCTGACTTGCACTACCTTATTTTCCCTTTTCTATTTTCTAATTATGGTTTATAATTTAAATTTTTATTGTATTTACTTTGATTTGTACTTCAGGGAGCGCGAAGCACAGAGTCAAATATTGCTGTGATGATTGTACGCTCTAGTATCAATTGTTTGGTGACAATAAAGTAAAGTCTAAATTAGGCCATAAGCTGAATTAAGCCATTCCATCATGGCTGATTATCGCTCTCAACCCCATTCAACTGCCTTCTTTCTGTAGCCTTTGACACCCTTACTAATCAAGAACCTATTAACCTTGGTATACCCAAAGACTTGGCCTACACAACTGTCTGGCAAAGAATTAACCCTTTCCTTCCTGGGATCATGCTTGTGAACCTCCTCTGGACCTTCTCCAATGGCAACACGTCCTTTCTTAGATCACTGCTCACAATATTCCGTGTGATCTGACCAGTGCCTTATAAAACCCTAGCATTAAATCCTTGCTTTTGTATTCTAGATGTCTCAAAATGAATGCTAACATTGCATTTGCCTTCCTTTCCACTGACTCAACTTGCAAGTTAACCTTTAGGGAATCCTCGATGAGGAATTCCAAGTCCCTCTGCACTTTCTGATTTTTTTTCTAATTTTCTCCCCATTTACAAAGTAGTCCACACCTTTATTCCTTCTGCCAAAGTTGATGACTATACCTTCCCAGCATCATATTCCATCTGTCACTTCTCTGTCCATTCCCCTTGTCTGTCCTTCTGCAGTAACCCTACTTCCTCAACACTACTTGCTCTACCTCTTATCTTTGTATTGTCATCAAAATTGGCCAGAAAACCATCAATTCCTTCATCCAAATAATTGAAAAGAAGAGGTGCCAATATTGACCCTTGTGGCACCTATTAGTCATCACTGGCAACCAGAATAGGCCCCTTTATCCACATTCTTTGCCTCCTGCCAGTCAGCTAACCTTCTATACATTCTAATATCTTTCCTGTAATACCATGGACTCTATCTTGTTAAGCAACTTCATGTGCGGCACCTTGTCAAAGGCCTTCTGAAAATCCAAATAAGCACCATCCTTGTTGCTCCTTTGTCCATCCTGCTTTTTATTTCCTCAAAGAATGCCAACAGATTTGTCAGGCAAGATTTTACCTTAAGAAAACCATGCTGACTTTGATCCATTTTATCATGTGCCTCCAAGTACCACAGTAGCTCATCCTTTTTAATAGACTCCAACATCTTCCCAACCTCTGAAATAAGGCTAACTGGCCTATTAATTTCCTTTTTCCTGTCTCCTTAATAAGAGTGGAGTGACATTTGCAGTTTTTCAGTCTTTGGGGTCCATTCAAGAATCTAGTGACTCTTGAAAGATAATTACTAATGCCTCCACAATCTCTTCAGCTACCTCTTTCAGAACCCTGGAGTGTAGTCCATCTGGTCCAGGTGACTTGTCTACCTTCAGACTTTTCAGCTTCCCAAGCACCTTCTCCTTAGTAACAGCAATGACACTCGCTTCTGCCTTTTGATACTCTTGCCAGTTCTGGCATTCTGCTAGTGTCTTCCACAGTGAAGACTCTGCCATTTCTTTGACCTTCATTATGACTTCTCCAGATTCACTTTCCAGTGATCCAATATCTAATCTCATCTCTTTTAGTCCTTGCATACCTGGAAAAACTTTGTGTCCTGTTTTGTTGATTGGCTAGCTTACCTTCATATTTTGTCTTTTCTGTATGGCTTTTTTTTAGTTGCCTTCTGTTGGTTCTTAAGTTTCCCAATCCTTGGCACTAATTATTTTGCTATATTTATGCACTCTTTTGTTTTTGTGCTGTTTTTGACTTTCCTCATCAGTCTCAATGTCCCTTTAGAATGTGTTATTTTTTATGTACCATTCCTGTGCCTTCTGAATTTCTCCCAGAAATACTGACCATTGCTGTACTGCTGTTATTCCCCCTTCCAGTTGACTTTGTCCACCTCCTCTCTCGTGCCCCTGTAATTCTCTTTACTCAACTTCCTGCCACTTGCTGAATAAAAAAAAAAGCAGTACAGAATTGAGATAAGACATCATTTGTCAAAAGAGCATCAAGGAGCCTTGGTAATGACCATGAAACATGCCAGTAAATGTCAATCATTCCAACCTGACACCACTATTCTATGAGTTCCTCAGGTTGATGTCCTTTACCTAACGATCTTATGGTGCATCAATTATCGTACTTGGGCACTCCACCAGAGTGCTGGAGGTGGTGTGGTGTGACCTCCCATGCTGGAGTCGGTGCTACAGCCCCCTCTCTCCCCCAGTGTTCACTTGGCAGAAGACGAGCTGTATTGTGCTCAGTTGCAGGCTGCTGCAACTTCATGGGCTGGTGGATTTGAGCTTTTTTTTTGGTGTGACTACTGTTTTCTTGTATATGCTGTGTATGATGATTGGGACTGTGTTTTGCACCTTAGCCCAAAGTAAGACTGTTTTGTTCGGCTGTATTCATAGATGGTTGAATGACACACTAACTTGAACTTGGCTTTCCTTTGAAGGTTAAATGTGATGATATTCTCTGTTGATTGTACATTGTGTTACGTACCCCGTAACTGGGTGTCTGACCAGCAGAGAAAGAAGAATCCGTTGGAGTCTGGTGGTACCAAAACTAAAGATGTTTATTGGTAAACTTCACAATACAGTATCAAAAATGCAAATATACATATAAAACAAGTTAGCAGTAATAAACCTAAAAGTGTATGAATAATAATAAACAAGCTCTATCGATGTCTAGGGGTAAATGAATTGTCATAGAAAAGTATAACGTTCAGTTCATAAATGGTGGTTATGGTTGTTGTATTGAAATCGTTAGAGAGAGAGAGCGAGCGAGATGTTACAGCAACAGCTGAAGCAGGCAAACCTTCCGTTGCCGCCTTAATTCGTCGTATCGTTGTGGCCATTCAGTTATGACCCCTCTGTCCTTCAGCTGTCCTTCCTTCAGAAGAACAGACTGTTCTTCTGTTCTGGACTTGTCACTCTGGCATGAGTGGACACACACACAAGTCCCCACCGGCCCTGCTGTCACACTGTGAGCTTTACTGACCGATCTCCTGGTTCAGTCTCCGAAGCCCCCACCTTTCTGTGGGTTCCCAACACTCAGTCAGTGTCCACTGGTGTGTCTGAAGGGTGTCTCTCCAGACCTGTCTTTTATCCCCACTCAGGGGTCTCAGCTATCCATCAACTCTGAATGACCGTGTCCATCAAATCAGGCCACTCCTGCTATCTCCTGAGGAATGCTAACGAGCAAAGTACAGTCCTTGTAGTAGAGAGTAAATAATCCAGGAAGAGTCATAATACAGTAAATCAACAGTCTCTCTCCCACTCTTATCTGTAGCAGATGTTCTTGCCTGTGTTTCATCTTTCTCTCAACAGCAGCATAGCAACAGCAATAGTTCGTAGTTCTCAGGAGGGGGGTTGGGAAGGGTTAACTCTGCACCCCATTGTCCATCAGGTCTGTTCATCACTCATAACAATTGTTGCAGCAAATGAAGTGATCTTATTTCGCATGCAGCGAGACCTAAATAACATTCAAGCTAAGTGACACATTAATACCATTGAATGTTTAAGGTAGGTGGTTAGACCATCTCTTAGAGATGGTCAGTGTCTGCCATTCATGGTGCATATACAGTGCCTATATATATAAAAAATTTATCTCTCTCCCCCCCCCCCCCCCGCAGAAGTTTTGTGTTTTATTGTTTTACAACGTTGAATTACAGTGGATTTAATTGGGCTTTTTTGACAATCATCAAAGAAAAAGACTCTTGTGTCAAAGTGAAAACAGATCTCTACAAAGTGATCCTAAATTAATTACAAGTTGAAACTCAAAATAATTACTATTCACTCCATTTAAGTCAGTATTTAGTAGATGCGCCTTTGGTAGCAATTACAGCCTTGACTCTTTGTGGATAGGTATCTTATCAGCTTTGCATATCTGAGCACTGCAGTTTTCTCCATTCTTTACAAAACTACTTAAAGTTGGATTGTGCATGAGCAGCCCTTTTCAAGTCCAGCCACAAATTCTCAATTGGATTGAGGTCTGAGGTCTGGGCTCTGGCTTGGCCACTCCAGGATATTAATTTTGTTGTTTTTAAACCATTTCTGTGTAGCCTTGACTTTATGCTTGGGGTCATTGTCTTGCTGGAAAACGCATTATCTCCCAAGTCACTGTTCTCTTGCAGACTGCATCTGGTTTTCCTCCCAGATTTCCCTGTATTTTGTTGCATTCATTTTATACCCCTACCTTCACGAACCTTCCAGGACCTGCTGCAGTGAAGCATCCTTACAGCAAGATGTAGGCACCACCATGCTTCACTGTAGGGAATGTGTGTTTTTGATTGTGCGGTGTTTGGCTTACACAAAACATAGCTTTTAATCTGATGGCCAAAAAGCTCAATTTTGATTTCATCAGGACATAAAACCATCTTCCAGCTGACTTCAGAGTCACCCACATGCCTTCTGGCAAATTCTAACTGAGATTTCATGAGTTTTTTTTTAAACAGTGTGTTTGTCACTCTCCCATAAAGCTGCGACTGGTGAAGCACCCATGCAACAGTTATTGTACGCACAGTCCCCCATCTCAGCCACTGAAGCTTGTAACTCCTCCAGAATTGTCTCTTGGTGGCCTCCCTCACCCGTCCCTTCTTGTACGGTGACTCAGTTTTTGATAGCTGTGCCATATTCTTTACATTTCTTGGTGATTGACTTAACTGTACTCCAAGGATATTCAGTGACTTGAAAATTTTTTAGGATCCATCTCTCGACTTATGCTTTTCAGTAACCTTTTCGCAGAGTTGCTTGGAGTGTTCTTTTGTCTTCATGGTGTAGTTTTTGCCAGGAGACTGACTTGCTCATAGTTGGACCTTCCAGATACAGGTGTATTTTGACTACAATCAGTTGAAACACCTTGACTGCACACAGGTGATCTCCTTTTAACAAAATATGTCTTCTAAAACCAATTGGTTGAACCAGTGATGATTTTGTGTGTCATGGGGGGGGGGGGGTGAATACTTGTGCAATCAATTGTTTTATATTTGTAATTAATTTAAATCACTTTGTAGAGATCTGTTTTCACTTTGACAAGACAGAGTTTTTCTGTTGATGAGTGGCAAAAAAAACCAAATTTAGTCCACTGTTGTAAAGCAATAAAACTTCCAAAGGGGAAGTGAAAACCCTTTATAGGCACTATGATGAATGACTGATACTGATCATCTCCAAGAGATGATTTAACTATTGATATTCCATGGTATTAACATCATTGTTTTCGCCATCAGCAACATTCTGGAAGCTCCTCAGGACCTGCCTTATAAATATTGAGGGAACAAGAAGGGGTCATTTACCTACAGTAAATTGCATGTTTCCTGATGAGCCTTTCTAATGTCAACAAGGCTCAACTCTGAAGTTTTGGTAAATTGGTTTATTATTGGCACATGTACTGAGGAAGAGTGGAAAACAAAGTTCTGCATGTCATCTGTATAGATTGCTTTGTCACAGTAGCATATCCTGGTACTACTAAGGAAAAGAAATATCAGGGTACAGAATAGTGTCACAGTTGCAGAGAAAGTGCAAGCAGAAAGCAAGGTGCAAGGCCATGATGATGTTTGAAGCGATTTGGCATGTCACCAAATACGCTCAGAAACCTATATTTGTACCATGGAGAGCATTCTGACAGGCTGCATCACTGTCTGGTATGGAGGGACTACTGCACAGGACCAAAAGAAGCTGCAGAGGGTTGTAAATCTAGTCAGCTCAATTTTGGGCACTAGCCTACAAAGTACCCAGGACATCTTTAGGGAGCGGTGTCTCAGAAAGGCAGCATTCATTATTAAAGATCTCCAGCACCCAGGGCATGCCCTTTTCTCATTGTTACCATCCGGTAGGAGATACAGAAGCCTGAAGGCGCACACTCAGCGATTCAGGAACAGCTTCTTACTCTCTGCCATCTGATTCCTAAATGAAGCTTTGGACACTACCTCACTTTTTTAGTATATCGTATTTCTGTTTTTGCACATTTTTAAATAATTATTTAATATACCGAATTGATTTATTTGTTTATTATGTTTCATTGCATTTATTATTTTTCTCTCTGCTAGATTATGTATTGTATTGAACTGCTGCTGCTAAGTTAACAAATTTCCCATCACATGCCGGTGAAAATAAACCTGATTCTGATTCTGACATTTTAAGATCAAGAGTCTCTATCTTATCGTACAAGTGAACAATTCAGCAGTCTTATAATAGCAGGATAGAAGCTGTGCTTGAGCCTTGTTTGCAGCCTGCTTGCAGAATTTTGTATCTTCTGCCCAATGAGGGTGAGGAACGAATGTCCAGATTGCGTGGGGTCTCTGTTGTCTGCTGAACAGAGTTTGTGTGAACTGTAGAGAAACTGCAGAGAGGAAACTGATTTCTATCACGTGCTGAGATGTGTGTGCAACTTGCAGCCTTGGGCAGAGCAGTTGCCATGCCATGCTGTGATGCATATGCATGGGATGCAGTCTAAGGTGCACCTATTTAAAAAAGTGGTGTGGGTCAATGGGGACATGACAAATTGCTTGAGCTTCTTGATTGATCTCTCGTCTCTATGATGTGTGCAGCTCCAGCAATGTCCAAGGAGCTCGGCACTATCCAGTACAAGGCACCCAACATGGCGAGTACCTAATAATCCAGTACGCGAAGCATTGATTTCGTCTCCCATCAGCAAACACTAAAGGAAGTGCACACAATTGCTGCTGCAATTGCTCACTTCTACTGTTTCATAGGAGATATTCAGCCCGTTCTCAAATCTGACTTTCAGTGCCTTTCTATCAGTCCCATTGCCCCATTTATTTCCCTGTAACTACTTTATCTCACGTCCTCCTGATTCTCTTACTCCATTCAGTTTTGGGCTGAGAGAGGGAACTGGAGCACCCTGAGGACATCCATTTGGTCACAGGATGAATGTGAAGACTTGAATGGAGACCTGAGATAAGAATTGAATGCAGGTCCCTCGAACTGTGTGACATCTGTGTTAACAACTTTACCAGTGAGGCTCCTGTGTGATGGTGCTGACCAAGCCTGGGAGCTTTACTATTTAGAAGTATGTGGAGTTTAGGTACATGGTACTATCACTTCACAGCCCCCTGCTCCCACATAGTTGCACCCTATTTTGACTGGGAAATCAATTGTCAGCCATTGCTTGGCAATGGATCTAAATCATGCTTGTAATCTCATATTCAAATAACGTATGTCAAGTTGCCTTTGGCAAAATGTTTAAAGAAATTAATTGACTTCAATTTGAACTATTGGCATACATTCATATTTGCTTGTGTAGCACCATTTTGTAAGTCAAATGATTCTTGAACCCATCGTGTACTTGAGGTGCTGATTTTGACACCAGTTTCATGACATCAGGTTAGTATAGTTGTGCTTTTAAACTTCTTTGAGTGATGAACGTTTATAGTCTAGTGCAGGGGTCAGCAACCTTTACCACTGAAAGAGCCACTTGGACCCGTTTCCCACAGAAAAGAAAACACTGGGAGCCGCAAAACCCGTTTGACATTTAAAATGAAATAACACTGCATACAACGTTTTGTTTTGCCTTTATGCTATGTATAAACAAACTATAATGTGTTGCATATAAACAAACTATAATGTGTTGCATTTATGAAATTGATGAACTCCTGCAGAGAAAACAAAATTACATTTCTGCATGCAACAAAAACATTTTGAACTCCGAAAAAAAGACGTTGGGTTGAAGGTTACTTTTAAGTAAAATACTCAACGTTTATTTGAGTCCTTCTTGTATTTATGAAAAACGCCAAACTTAAATTTGCCGCCAGCAGCAAACCAAAAATAACGTCAGCCAGCTGTCAACCTGAAAAATAAAAGGACTATTTCACTGAACAATGAAAACATATGAATATACGTAAAATAATACGCAATTAAAATATTTATCATACTTGTTCAGGTTGACTCACACCTGACAATGCAGTCGTATTCAGTAGGGATGGATCGATGCTTAGGGGAGTGACCGGGAAGGATAATGTGTTTTTTTCCTCTCTGAACTCACAGAAGCGTTTCCCAAACGATGTTTGCATTGTGATGATTGCAGAATGTAAATACTCCGAATTTATCATGTCGTGACATTGTTTGAACTCTCTCAAATTGGGGAAGTGAGACAATGTGCCTTTCTGTAAATCTCTGGCAAGCAACGTCAACTTGCGCTCGAATGCCAAAACATCCTCCAACATGTGCAGGGCTGTACGTCCTTACCCCGTTGAAGAGCTGTGTTCAGCGTGTTCAGGTGCGCTGTCATGTCTACCATGAAGTGTAGCTTTTCCAGCCACTCTGGCTGTTCCAGCTCAGGAAAGCTGAGCCCTTTGCTGCCCAGGGAAGTTTTCACTTCTTCCAGACGCGCGACAAAGCGTTTCAGCACCTCCCCTCTGGACAGCCAGCGATAAAAACACGTTGTAGCGGTTGCTACACGCAGTCAGTAAACTGCAGTCAAAGATAGCTTTATTCGAACTAAACAGCCTTGCTTTTAAGCCTCCCTCAACCCGCCCCCCCATGGGCGCGGATGCTGCAAAAGACACGTACTCACAAACCCCCGTAGGCTATCTCCCTTAGCCTGAACGCTGGCTAATTGTGAGCCGGTTCGGATGTGTCAGGAAATGAGTCGCCACAACGTCTTATTTAGATTGTACAAGATCACCATAATCTTCAAATTTAGATTTACATTTCAAAAACTAACAAACTAACATAAAATACATTTTAATTAAATACTGACCATGTAGCGGTGTGCTACACGCAGCGCTAAAATTACGACACGGAGTCGGTAACTGCAGTCGAAGGAAAAAACTTTATTCGAAATCTTCAGCCTCACTTTTAAGCCTCCCTCAACCTGCCCCCCCCCCCCAATGGCGCAGAGGCTCCAAAGCTCTGTGCTCGCAAACCCCCGTAGGCTATCTTATTGTGAGTCGGTTCGGATGTGCCAGGAAAAGGGTCGCCACAACCAATTATTTCCCAAAGCAACAGGGAGCCGCAGCACAGACGTAAAAGAGCCACATGTGGCTCCGGAGCCGCGGGTTGCCGACCCCCGGTCTAGTGGGTGGGAAACTAATTGGTTTATAGTGTCTTCATTTAAATCCTTCATATCAGAATCAGGTTTAATATCTCTAGCATATATCATGAAATTTGTTAACTTTACAGCAGCAGTACAATGCAATACATGATAAATGTAGAAAAAAATACTGAAGTACAGTAAGTATATATAAAATTGTTAAGTTAAAATAAGTAGTGCAAAAACAGAAATAAATTTTAAAAAGTAAAGGTAGTGTTCACGGGTTCAATGTCCATTTAGAAATTTTATGGCAAAGGGGAAGAAGCTGTTCCTGAATTGCTGTGTGTGTGCCTTTGGGCTTCTGTACCCCCTTCTTGATGGCAACAATGAGAAGAGGGCATGTCTTTGGTGGAGGAGCTGGGGGAACCTTAATAATAGACACTGCCTTCCTGAGGCACTGCTCCTTGAAGGTATCTTGGATTCTACAGAAGCATGTGTAACTGTAGTTGAGCTACATTCCAATCTACATTCTCTGAAACTTGAGATTAGTTGCTCATATTGATTATTATTACATAGTTGTACAATAAATAAGTTCCAAAACCATGTGTTGGAGAGCAGTATGACTGAGGCTTTCACCTCTGAAATTTTTTGGAAGATCTTCAGTTTCATGACTGTCGTAGGTATGCATGTTTAGGTTGAGTGGATTACTTTTTTTGGTTAAGGTCCATTATTAAATATTTTCTAGTATACAACAGATATATTGAACAAATGAATCTTTTGCTTAACTTCACAGCAAATTTTCCAGACGCTGTTGTGGAGCACCTGCCAGGAGACATCACTACTGGTATATACTATGGCTGGGCCTGTGTCGGTCATGGAGATGTACATAAGATGGTCATGAGCATTGGTTGGAATCCATACTATAAAAATGAAAAAAAATCTATGGTACTTTTTTCTTGTTTTACTTTCTGGGAGAGTATTGCCTTGTAGCATCTGTCTTTGATTTTATTGAAAATTTATGGAGCTTACAGTAGTAAAGGAATATATTTACTCATTTTATTTGCTTAGCTTCTGTAAGAGGATAGACAATGAATGTCAGCAAAATCATTTGGGTTAGGGAAGCTGAGTTTAATTTTTGTCAATTGTAATCGTCTGACAAAGAACACCACTTGCTATTGGATATCAGGTGGCTATAACAATCTTTAATCTTCCTAACAATTTAGTGTTAATCTTAATTGCATTTTGGAATGTAATTTATAATTGTTTTGCATCTTAAACTTATTGATAAAATGCTCTGGAAGTATACTTTGGTCTTTTGATACTGTATTCTCATCTGTTGAAAAAGCACAAATTTTTCACAAATGATACTTCGCATAAATGATTTGAATTTCATTACTGAGAATGAATAACAAATTGTCTGAAAGATGGGAATAGTTTTATTTGTTTTGTGAAACTTGCCTTTTGCATTAGCAACACTTCTGGATTGTACTAAATAATTTAAAAGCACGAGTAGGCTTACTGTACCCTAATCCTTTTCCTCATGTTCATCTCAATGACAGTTTCTGCTTCCATCCACCTTCATCAGAGTAACTAACTTCCTTAATGCTGAAAGAATCTAACCCATTTGGGTTGGAATGATTAAATATCAAAACCATTTGCACAAAATCAAGTTTACCCTACACCTGTGTGGCAATCCTAAGCTCAGCAGCAACTCACTGTCCTGAGACCTTATTCCCTAGGTTGAGTCTTCAGACCATGAGAATTAGTCAGAATAATGCATTTGAGATGTAAAGCTTGTTGATACACATTGGTTTCCCAGCATTACTAGTTGAGCTAAAAAGATTGGTCCTGTGCAATACGACATATTTAATTGATCTGTATAATTTGTACCATGATGTCTAACTCTGTGGAAATAAATTTTAAAATAAATACAGTGCTCAACTGCTCAGAAGGATATTGTGGGTTCTAGGATATCTCGTCGAGGCTGTAATACTTTGGTTGAACTACATTATTGTTGACTATTGTACAACAGTGTTTGGTTTCTGGAGATGGGTAAAGGATCTAGCTGTAGCATTTTTCCTTAGAGTATAGAAGAATGAGAGGGGATCTCATAGAAACATTTCGAATGTTGAAAGGGTTGGACAGAGTAGATGTGGAAAGGCTGTTTCCCTTGGTGGGTGAGTCCAGGACAAGAGGTCACAGTCTTAGAATTAGAGGGTACCCATTTAAAACAGAGATGAAGAGAATTTTTTTTTTTTAGTCAGAGGGTCGTGGATTTATGGAATTCGTTGCCATATGCAGCTGCGGAGGCCCAATCATTGAGGGTTTTTAAGGAGGAGATTGACAGGTATCTAATTAGTCAGGGTATCAAGGGATATGGGGGAAAAGCTGGAAATTGGAAGTAGACGGGAGAATAGTTTAGCTCATGGTGGAGTGGCGGAGCAGACTTGATGGGCTGAATGGCCTACTTCTGCTCCTTTGTCTTGTGATCTTAATTCAGAAGATACTTTTTTTTCCCTGCAGCATGGTGAGAAGGATTCAAAGAAAGATAAACTGGGATGGCAGGGCAGTGTGTGTTAAGAAGAATGAAAGCATAGAAATTTGGAACTGAAGACAATAGCCTTATTTAAGTAACCTGGATTGAATTGGTCCTTTTTCTTTCTGAATTTGTAGAATACAATGGACTGAATAAATTGTTCTGGGCTTCCAGCTGGGCACAGGACCTGGGAAAGCTCTAGATTCTTTTTCATAATTAACTGTATTTAAATTTTATTTTTGTGATTAATTATATTACTGTAAGAACATGAAAATTTGGTACTGTGTTAACATCAATTCTTGGAATAGAAGCTATTATTGTAACAGTTCTGTCCTGGTTGCCTTAAAGATGATCCAGTAGATTCCAACATTTGTGTACTTCCTTTCAACTAGAGAACTTTGCAGGGCTTCGTGACAGAAGGAAAGAAGGAAATACTGTGGAGAGGGAAACCAGAGGTCCATGAGTCAGTCCTCATCGAAGGATTAGAGGTGGAGAGGATCAGTAACTTTAAATTCCTGGGTGTCAGTATCTCAGAGGATCGGTCCTGGATCCATTGTATATATGTTTTTTAAAAAAAGCTCGGTAGCTCCTCTACTTCCTTAGGCTGTGGAAATTTGGCATGGCATTAAAAACTTTGACAAACTTGTATGGATGTTTGGTAGAAAGTGTATTGACTGGCTGCATTAGATTTTTTTTTAATATACCCACGGGCGAAAGGATCTTGGGGTTGAATGTGTTTACACGTATGTACTCTGATAAATTTTACTTTGAAGTATTCAGTCATGAGCACCACAACTTTGCAAATACATTAATGTTGAGTGTTTTCTGTAATCCATTTTTAGGAAACTCATATTATTCATACTTTCAAAGAAGATTTTTATGGAGAAATTCTGAGTATAGCTATTGTTGGATATATCCGACCAGAGAAATCTTTTGATTCATTAGGTAAGATTTAAACCGGATCCTTTCAATTTGTATGTTATTTTTTGTATTTACAATGTTACAAAGTATAGATATTTAAAATACATATGTAATTTGTATGCTCCCTTGCATTTGTATGTGTTTCTACCCGTAAATACAATGATCCAGAACTTGTGGTAACCTACAATAAAATGATTCCTGCCAAATCTCAGAGAAACTTGCTGGGGAATTTCCTCCCATTTCTCAACATCCAGGCTGTATGCCTCAGCAGAACTTTGGTTCACAAATTCAATCACGTAGATGGGATAGGTTAGGGGCAGAATTCAAGTTTTTAGTTCCTAACTTAAACAATGAATTTAGCATAGTTTCCTGCACTTAAGACCATAGGACAGAGGAGCAGAACTAGGCCATTTGGTTCAGCGAGTTTGCTCCGCTGCTTCATCATGGCTGATCTATTATCCCCCTCAACCCATTTTCCTGCCTTCTCAAATCCTTTGACATCCTGACTAATCAAGAACATATCAACCTCCATTTTAAATATACCCAATGACTTGGTCTCCATAGCTGGCTGTGGAAATGAATTCCACAGATTCACTCCGCGCTGGCTAAAGAAATTCCTTCTTGTCTGTTCTAAATAGATATCCCTCTATTCGGAGGATGTGCTCTCTGGTCCTGGACTCACCTGCTCCAGGCAACGTCCTCTCCACTGCATCCACTCCAAGACTTGATAGATTTGTGATACTCTGCTCTGCCCCCCACCCATTTTTTTTTAAACTCCAGTGAGTACAGGTTAGAGTCGTCAATTTCTCCTCGTGTGTTACCTTTCATTCCTGCAATCATTTTTGTAAATCTCCTTTGGACCCTTTCCAATGCCAGCACATCTTTTCTTGGATAAGGAACCAAAGCTGCTCATAGTACTCCCAAGTGTGGTCTGATCAATGCTTTACAAACTTTCAGCATTACATCCTTGTTTTTGTATTGTAGTCCTCTTGAAATGAATGCTAACTATGCATTTGTCTTCCTTACCACAGACTCAATCTGCAAATTAGCCTTTAGGGAATCCTACATGAGGATTCCCAAGTCTCTTTGCACCTCTGATTTTTTGAATTTTCTTCCTGTTTTGAAAATAGTCTAAACTATTATTATTTCTACGAAAGTGCATGGCCATCCAGTTCCCTACACCACATTCCAACTGTCACCTCTCTGCCCATTCTCCCAATCTGTCCAAGTCCTTCTGCGGACTCCCTGCTTCCTCAACACTACCTGCCCCTCCACTTGTTTGAAAAGGTTCCTCACAAAGTGATGGAGAAATGTTTCATATACGCTTTCTTGCTAAATTCCTTGGGTCCAATGTTATTTCTATTCTGAGAACCTTTTCTGAGCAGCTGTGAGAAAGTTTAGAACTGTTCATGCATAGAAAGCCTGGCACCTATAGGGTAAAATTCCAGCAACTCTGTGTCCAATTAACAGCAATAATCTGAAAAAAAAATTCAGTGTATTAAATAATGGTGTGTATAAGTTGATCTTGGTTGGAATCCTTCTGATCCCCAATTTGTACTGCTGTGATTCCTATGCTTTTACCATTTCTGTTACCAAATTACTGTATTCTTTGCTAATTAAGTATCAGAGTACATGTATATAAGGCATTAATAAGGAAATTTGAGAACATCTTGGCTTGTTTTTCCAGCTCTTCCCCACCCCCCATCCCACTTTCATTTAATTGAAGACTATTTTGGTACTTGCTATTTGTGCATGTTGTCAGATTAGGTATCTTATAGTTGCTGAAAATCAGACTAATGTAGGTCATAACATAATATTGAAAACTACAGCAAACTACTTACACAGATATTGATTATAAGCAACACATATTTATTAAGCAAGATTCATGCAATATAAACAAACCATAAAGCTAGTTTGTTCCTTGGAACCATGATGTCATCTTCTCAGTGCAGTCTATTTTGATCTTGACTGCGTATTCTATTCTTTCTGATTTGTATTTTCACTTCCTTGCTTCCTCTGACTGAATGTTTTTATGTACTTTCTCTTTGATCGTGCATGGTTAACAAGATCTTGGCCATCTTTCCCACTGCCATTTCATTCCCTTATCTGCTTTAATCATTACTTAACCTGTTTCTTTACATTTTGATCTAGTTGTCAGCACCTTTATTTACACTGTTGCAAACTGAGCTGCTACGTGACTGATGTTCTCACATAAATTCTTTTACAAAATCTGGTTCAACATAGAGCTTTTCCACTGTATGTATCAGCCTCTTGATGTTTTCTGTTCTTTGAGTAAGTAGTCTACACCTTACATTTCACATACCTTAATTTGTTGCAACACAAAATCTTGGAGGAACTCAGCATGCCAGGCAGCATTTATGGAAAGGAACAAACAGTTGATGTTTCAGGTCGAGACTCTGTGTATGTGTACTTATGCACACATGCGCAGGATTTCCAGCATCTGTAAATTTTCTCCTTCTGTGCTATCAAAATCTATCAAAATTTGTGTCATTTTGATAGATTTGATGTACATATTCTTATCTCAGTTATAAAGCATAACTACTTGTAATGTAGCAAATAACTTCAAGTTCCCATTCAGTTAATAAATTAATCTTCTGAGTTAACTGACCTCTCACTCTGTCTCCTGGGATATAACACTTGTGCATTTTCTGGTATTGTATAATTCCGACTGCCTCTCAATGTACTCAGCTTTTTAATGGAGCTTCATTTGGTTGTACTTCATGCAGAAGTTGCTGCAATGAAGCAGAAGGTGTGGAACTGCACTCACACATATTGATTGCAATCCCCAAGACTGCAATGTTCCATCCCTTTCCCCTGGTAGGTTTGCAAGCCTCTTGTCATTGTATGATTAAGAGCATCTCCCTTGATACAATACTGACACTTACTTGCATCATACATTGAGGTGCTCACTTCAGTTACCTTATGACATTACTGTAGCCTTTGACCAGCTGTCATCAGGTGGTGCCCAATCTTCATAGGGTGTTTCAGCCCTTAACCACTGCACTGTCCAGTTGGCGGGTCAGCTGTGGTGGGCAGGTCACTGCCCATCTGCTCCTGACTTCCAACTCAACTCCTCTCACCTGCTTCATATCCAGCAAGAGGCTCTTTCTGCTTCCTCCCCATCCTGTGGGCTGCTTGGTTTTGCTCTTTTCATCAAGGCCCAGAGCAGACAGCGACCTCAATGCCGACCTTGCCAGGAACCCTCCACAGCCATTCTCCATGGGGAATAGCCACGTCTACCATCCTTTGTCTCTGCACTCCTGGACTAAGGACTGGTTCTTCAGGGTCATCATCTTGTGAGCCTCCTCGCATCCTTCCTCCCAAGGTACTCCACCAGGGTGATTTTCTTGTCTTCAGTGGACCACAGTACGATGTTTGGTCTGTGTGGTTTCCACCACCTCCAGGAACTGCAGCTTCCTCCCCACATCAACCCTAGTCTCCCATGATTTGGCAGTTTGCAGCGGGTTGGATTTGGGCCTATTTGATATGACTGGCATTGCCCTCTCCTTGATGAAAATGACAGCTCTGTTTGCTGCTGGTATCTTTTTACCCCTCTCCCGTTTCAGTATGTCAGCAAGGGACTACAGGACCTTGATGTGGCACCACCTACATCATCCTTGTATTAAAGCTGCTTTGTATCCTGACGTGTCTGCATGTGAACCTTGCTGACCACAAAGCTTTCATTTGGGGTCCTCTCTTAGCCCCCATGTGTGCAGCTGTGATGGTGTAGGGAGAGTGTCGTACATAGACCGTAGGAGGAAAGAAATGTGGAAGGGCTCCTGTCTCCAAACATCTGCCCATTTTTGTCCAGACACCCTGTGATCCCAACTCCACTGCCTTCAATAACCGGCTTTTTTCCTCGCAATTCCATACCTCTGTGTAGACCATGTCATACCTAACCCTTGCACATGCACTCCCTCTTCAGTGGAAGTGTACAGAGCTGAAACCAGGCATGGGTTGCCAATGATGTTTCTCAATTGCTGGTCTGTGGCTTTTGGCCTGATCTTATCATGGTTGCTACTTGATTTATTAGCTTGTTATCGGAGCCCCACAGTGTTAACATGACTCTACACTTTGCCACTGTGAACTCCTCCACTACTGATGACAGTGAGTGCTGTAGCTGGCTCAATCTTGGGTAGAGCCCCACTGAAGGAAAAACATGCGGGGGGGTGGGGGGAATCCCCAGCCATTCCTGTTAACTTTCCTCTCTATGCCTGGGATTCTTGGTTGGGGAACTTTTGGATTTAATTCTAGTCCCTGGTTTCTATGGGGATTGCTGTGTGATTCCTGCAGAAACTGCAAGCGTTGCCTGGCCTTGCTGATTATTGAAGTGTGTTCAAAGCACCCAGAAAAACCTGGGATGCCATCTTTCAAGAAGGAGCTAGATAGGTATCTTATGGATAGGGGAATCAAGGGATATGGGGACAAGGCAGGAACCGGGTATTGATAGTAATTGATCAGCCATGATCTCAAAATGGTGGTGCAGGCTCGAAGGGCCGAATGGTCTACTTCTGCACCTATTGTCTATATGTTGATGTAGTAGCTCTGCATCAAGTTGGAGGACAGTCTTCTCGCAAATGCCAAGAAGAATATCTTGTGCTACACACTAAGGAGAGAGATTGTCGTAAACTGAGTGATTGTAGAGGAATCTTCTTCCTTGGGAACAAAGCATCCTTCAGTCATTTTCCAGCTTTGGTTTGAATCTTTCTGATTATCTTCCACAACCTCTGGAGAAGTTTTGGGCATTTCTTGTATACCTTGTAGGGTATACTTCTTGGTCCTAGGGGAGCAGATGACTTTGCTCTCTTGGTGATATCCTGGACCTCCTGTCATATGGACTATGCTACCTTCAGATCAGTTGCTAGGAGTCTTGGTTGAGGGACTTTTGGACTGATTTCTATGGGGATCACTGTAATTCCCGGAGAAATTCTTCCACCTCTACTCTGGACTGGTTAGGGTGCCAAACATCACATAAGAAGTAAACACAAGAAATTCTGCAGACGCAGGAAATCCATATCTGGAGGAACTCAGCAGGTCAGGCAGCATCTATGGAAATGAATAAGTAGTTGATGTTTCAGGGCCAAGACCCTTCTTCAGAACTGGAAAGGAAGGCAGAAGAAGCCAAAATGAAGAGGTGGTGGGAGCTGAAGGATGGCTAATTGATAGGTGGAACCAGGGGGTAGGAAAAGTAAAGGGCTGGAGAGGAAGGAATCTGATAGGAAAGGAAAGTGGACCATAAGAGAAAGGGAAGGAGGGGACCCAAGAGGAGCTGATAGGCAGGTGAGAAGACTACAAGACCTAGAAGTGGAATTAGGCCATTCAACCTATCGAATCTGCTCTGCCATTCCATCATGGCTGATCCTGGATCACACTCAACCCCATACACCTGCCTTCTCACCATATCCTTTGATGCCCTGACCAATCAGGAAACTCAACTCCCATGTTAAATATATGTACAGACTTGGCCTCCACCGCCGTCTGTGTCAGAGCATTCCACAGATTTATACTGGATGGCAAAAAAAAAATTCCTCCTAACCTCTGTTCTAAAGGGTTGCTCCCCAGTTTTGAGGCTGTGCCCTCTGGTTCTGGATATCCCTACCATAGGAGACATCCTCTCCACATCCACCCTTTCTAGTCTTTGCAACATTCTTTAAGTTTCAATGAGATTTCCCCTGCATTCTTCTAAATTTCAGTGAGTACAGGCCCAAAGATGTCAAATGCTCTTCATATGTTAGTCCATTCACTCCTGGAATCATCCTCATGAACCTTCTCTTGACTGTCTCCAATGACAACACATCCTTTCTGAGATGTGGGGCCCAGAACTGTAGGCAGTATTCCAAATGAAACCTGACTAGTGTCTTATAAAGCTTCAGCATTATCTCCTTGTTTTTATATTCTATTCCCCTTGAAATGAATGCCAACAGTGCATTTGCTTCCTTTTCTATAAACTTAACCTTTAAATTAACCTTCTGGGAATGTTGCTCTCGGTCTCCTAAGTCCCTTTGCACCCCTGATGTTTGAATTTTCTCCCCACTTAGATAATAATCTGCACTTTTGTTCCTTTTACCAAAATGCATTATAAAATTCCCAACACTTTTCCATCTGCCAATTGTTAGCCCATTCTTCCAATTTGTTTTAAGTCCTGCTGCAATAGCAATGCTTTCTCAGTACTACTTACTATTCCACCTGTCTTTATATTATCTGCAAACTTTGCCACAAAGCCATCAATTCCATTATCTAAATCATTGACAAACAATGTGAAAAGTAGCGGTTCCAATTATGTGAGGAACACCACGAGTCACTAGTAGCTAACCAGAAAAGGCCCCCTCTATTACTACTCGCTGCCTGTCAACCATTCCTCTATCCATGCCAGTAACTTTCCTGTAATGGCATGGCATTTTATCTTGTTAAACAGTCTCGTGTTTGACACCTTATCAAATGCCTTCTGAAAATCTGAGTAAATGACAGCCACTGCCTCTCCCTTGTCCACCTTGCTTGTGGACTCGAAGAACTCTAACAGATTTGTCAGGCAAGATTTCCCTTTACAGAAAACATGCTGGCTTTGTCTTATTTTAATCACTAGTCTCCAAGAACCCCGAACTTTCTTAATAATGGACTCCAACATTTTCCCAACAACTGAGGTTAGGCTAACTGGCTTGTAATTTCCTTTCTGGAAAAAGTGGAGTGACATTTGCAATTTTCCAGTCCTCAAGAACCATGCCAGAATCAAGTGATTCTTGAAAGATCATAACCAATGCATCTGCTTTCTCTAGAAGAGGTAAAAGGCCAGAGTGAGGAATAGAAGAAGATGGGAGGATAATGATATTTTTTACCCCAAAAGGAGAAAGTGTTATTCATGCCATCAGGTTGGAGGCTACCCAGATGGAATAAAAGGCATTTCTCCTCCACTCTGAGGGTGACCTCATTGTGGTACAAAAGGGGTCATGGACCAATGTGGCAGAACAGGAATGGGAATTGGAATTAAAATATCTGGCCAGCAGGAAGTACCGCTTTTGATGGATGGAGAGGAGGTGCTCGACAAAGCAGTTCTCCAATTTATGACAGCTCTTAACAATGTAGGGAATGCTGCATTGGGAGCACCAGAAACAACAGATAACTTCCACCTGGAAGAACTGTTTGGGGCACTGAATGGAGGTGAGGGAGGAGGTGAATGGGCACACTGGACAGAATAGATAATTAAGGTTAAGAACACTCAAAACTTGGCACTGCAATGCTGTTTGGGTCATCACTGTTCTGACTCTGCAATCATCCCTCCTTGCCTCCAATGATCTTATTTGGTGCAACCAACTGAACAAATTTCTGTCTTTGAGTTGTTAGTTATTTTGTTACTGAAGTTTCATTTAAATTGGGGGGCATATTCAATGCTCTGGAAAACCTTCAACTTTATGTGATTCTTAGATTTTAAATATTAAAGGCATATGCTACTTGTTTTTAAATTTTGCTGCTTTTATTACTTCATTCATTTTGTTTTCACACCTTGTTTCAGATTCCCTAATTACAGCCATTTACAGTGACATATCTGAGGCAAAGGAGAAACTAGATTTGCCAGAATACCAAAGTATGAAGGATGACAACTTCTTCAAATCAATTCAAAGCAATATAATGAATGGCCATTGACCAAGTCAGAACCAGAGCTTATGGAACTTACTGCTTTTTGTTTCTTGTATCATTTAATGTATACTTTAGAAATTGTTTTAATTTAGTAGTTTTTAACTGTGCTCATTTCTGACCAAATTTGATATTTCGTACAAAATTGAACTGGTCTTTAATGCAATTAACTGATGCAAAATGTATGTGGATGATTGTGGGGGTATCTTAAATTTCCTACTTTTGCATTTGCACCTTTTTTGACTACTGAAATCCAAGTGACTGCTCTGTTACTGCTTGGTCAATAACTTTATTAAAAAAAAATTATACCATAGAAGGCTGGAAGTTCTTGAAGATGAAGTGAGTGACTGCGTAATGTGCCTTTATGATACTTTTATTTAAGTGAAGTGTACTTCAGTGGGTTTAGTATGTTACTATAGGAGAATGTCAAATAAGCATGTTGAAAATGATTTATTAATAGTCTTTTGAATGACAATTGTTTCTCAAAGTTTGTTGGGGTGGAAAGAAAAATATCCTGAGCATTATTTTTGTTACTTAAATGTGTTTTATTTTATTCATTGTTGGTCTGTGGGGAAATATTATCACATTTACGATGGTAACCTTTTGGTACATCAGCCAAGTGAGATTCATTAGCTTAGGTTAGAATGTGACTATGGAGAAGTTCTTTACTCTTGCAGCACATAATTGTGAGTTTCACTGCACCTACAGTCATTAGTAGATGTAATGAATTGTCATCAGGAAAACTGTTGACAAATGTCTCAATGACAAATGAGATATCACTAAGTGTTTGTAGGAATTAAATTTGGAACTTGTGTATTCCTGAACAATATGATCTGTTTAGCTAATGAGTCAGCAATGTCAAGGTTTTTGTTGCTCCTGACTAAGGCATCTGTACTGTTGGATCAAGGCCATGTTCTATTGAGAAGTTTTTCTTTTCAGAAACATAACTGTTTTGGATATTCAGTGGGTTTTAAAGAAGTACATAAAGATCTAAATTTGTCTAATGTCAGTTTACTTTCCTGGCACAGGATAAACCATGCAGGCTACTCCTGCTGTCCAGTGGCCTATTACAACTTTATTATTCTTCAGGATCTTTGGCTCCAGGTGCCATTTCAAATACTAAATGTTTCAAGATGGAGTTTAGAAAAGATTTGGTGGGGTTTTTTTTTGCTCCCCTTTTTAAATGCAGGCATTTATTTATAGAGTTGATGCTGTCATGAGAAGTTATACCATCTTAAGGCAGGAATTGTCACGTTCCAGCAGATTTGGAATTCCTACATTCACGGTGGGAATTGGTCCCCAGTAAATTAAGACATTTATGCTTTTTTGTTTTGTAGTACTTTAATTGGAAAGGAGTTTTTTTGGAATATAAAATAGCAGAGGAGACTAAAATCCTTTAATGAAATCTGAATTTACGAGCTGAACTGTCTATATTCCTACTTTGTCTCTTTTGCATTTGTGTCAACTATGCAGATACAAATTAATTCAAACTTTTGTGCTGAATATAATAGATTCCTGAGGAAAAACTGTATTGTTGTATGTTACTATTCTTTGTCCTCAATATGTATTGTATGGAATATTTGGGAGGGGTGGTGAGAAACGCTTTGGGGACACCCACTGGAAAATTCATTGTCATATGCCACTTATTTAAAATTTAAGACCAAAGAGGGGCATTTATTTCTTTTGATATTAAATAGAACTCAGTGTATGGAATATGAGATTTTGTTTTTTTTTAAATATAATATGAAGTATTTGCCTCCTTGACTATTTTAGTTTCTGGAGTGAAAGTGGCTAGTTGTTACGAAGTTCTTAATTTTTAGAAAAATAGGTCATTCACAGCCTCAATATATTTATGTCCTAAATACAGTAAAAGTTAAACCTGAAATCAAAAGCTATTGGGATTTTGCTTTTTATTTCCCCTTTTGATCAGCTGTAGTGAACATGTCTTCAGCATCCTTTCTGCTACTACCACCACTTAATTGTCCAGTTTGGTACAAGTTTAAAGTTTAACAACTTTAGAATAGGTAATTTTCTTCAATAAACAATGTCAGTTTGGAGACAGACTGGAGGAAATGAAGAGTTGGAATCTCTGCTCCATCTGCAACTTCTGGTGCTCCCAATGCGGCCTCCTCTACATTGGTGAGACCCAACGTACCTTGAGGGACCCACGTTGTCAAGCATCTACGCCCCACTTGCAAAAAACGGGATTATCTAATGGCCAACCATTTTAATTCCTATCCTCATTCCAATTCCAACAGGTAGGTCCATGGTCTTCAGTCATGATATAGGCATTCTCGTATTCTGTCTAGGTAGCCTCCAACCTGATTGCTATGAACATCGATTTCTGCAACTTTTTAATTTTTCCCCTTCCCCTTTCTATTTCAATTTCTCCACTCTGGCCTCTTACCTCTTCACCTCACCTGCCTATTACCTCCCCATGGTGCCTTCCCCCTTCCATTTCTCCCACGGCCTACTCTCTTCTCTAATCAGATTCCTTCTCTAGTCTTTACTTTTTCCATCTATCACCTTTCATCTTGTTCTCCTTCCCCTTCTTTCATCCCCCCCCCCCCTCCAACCTTATTCTGGCATCTTCCTCCTATCTGTCCAGTTCTGATGAAGGTCTTGGCCTGCAATATCAACTGCTGTCAGATCATGATTTCTTCACACTGCTTCCATCAGGAAGAAGACGCAGGTCGTCAGCTTCAAGAACAGTTATTCCCCTACACTATCAGGCTCTTGAACCAGAAGGGATAACTTTATTCAATTTCACTTGCCCCTTCACTGAAATGTTCCCACAATCTACAGAACTTATGGACTCACTTTCAAGGATTCTTCATCTTGTGCTCTTGGATAATTGATTATTTATTTTTCTATTTTTTGTATTTGCACAGTTTGTCTTCTAGCACACTTGTTGTGCATCCTGGTGGTGTAGTCTTTCATTGATTCTGCATGGCTATTGGATTTATTGAGTGTGCCTGCAAGGGTTGCATATAGTAACATAAAATTTTGAAACTTTGAGCTGTTTAGTTATTTCCATACGTGCTTCCTAACTTGCTGAGTTCCTGCAACATTTTGTGTGTGTTACTCTGGATACTGGTATTCCGAGTTCTTCCCTCTTCACTGCTTTGATGAAAGCAGTTTGCACATTCTGAGATGCTGAAGTATAGGATTGAAGTTCAAGGTTCCAGCACTTGCTATTCGTTCACTTGCTGCAAGTAAAACGATACTAAATATATTATGTCACTGTCTCCACAGATGCTGGTTGACCTGTTGAATTTGTCCAGCAATTTTTTTTTCCTCCAGATTCCAGTACCTGCAGTATCTAGTGTAATCTTAATATATTTGATAATGGACTACATGATCAATCACTTAATTTGGGATGAAGCAAATCAATTGAATATGCAAGAAAAAAATACAGAACTGGAAGATTTAGCATTGATGATGGTTGTAGAGATGGAACTACTGTGATTTTGAAGAGTGTTTAAATTAATTAATTAAGGCAAATATTATGCATGTAAATTCATTTTCTTCTGGCCATTGGTATCCTATTAAGTGGTTTGAACTGTAATTTTAAATGCTTGACGTGTCCATTTTAAAATTAAAGTAATTTAGATTTGGAGTAGCTGGCGAAAAGTTGCATTGTCTAAAGGCAGGACTTGCTTAAAATATTTGTTTTGACTCTTCCAGTCTTCGTAGAAGTTTTACGGGAACCATTAACCATTGGTCAAGGCTAGCTTTAGGAAGCAAATTAAATTTTTTTAATCTGATTTGAAAATTCCAGTCAAGCTGTACAAGTATTCTTTATTGTCTTCACGAAGAATATTGTGTCATCACATTAGTAAGATATAAGCAATCAGATGAAAATTCAGTGACATCTAAGAAAATGTTTACACCTTGTGGTAGAAATATGTAATAGTCTAAAGCAAAAAAAATGTCCATTTAAAGTCACCTTTATTTCATAATTTTGAAATGTTTTAAGCTTACTGTAAATACACAACCAAATTATGGAAAACCCAATAATAAAATTATTATTCATTTATACTATTTGAAAATGGAACATTTGTTTTCTGTTCAACAACTGGGAATTTTTCATAAAAGCAAATTAAGTCTTTTCACATACCATAGTGAACTGGCCATTAAATGCCTAACTTTAATTTAACTTTAGGTGAATGAGCAAGTGCAGCAGGCAGTGAAGAAGGCTAATGGAATGTTGGCCTTTATTACAAAGGGAATTGAGTACAAGAGCAAGGACATCCTCTTGCATTTGTACAGAGCCCTGGTGAGACCACACCTGGAGTATTGTGTACAGTTTTGGTCTCCAGGGTTAAGGAAGGACATCCTCGCTGTAGAGGAAGTGCAGTGTAGATTCACGAGGTTAATTCCAGGGATGTCTCTTACGCAGAGAGGTTAGAGAGACTGGGCTTGTACACGCTGGAATTAAGGAGATTGAGAGGGGAGCTGATTGAAACATATAAGATTATTAAGGGATTGGACAAGATAGAGGCAGGAAATATGTTCCAGATGCTGGGAGAGTCCAGTACCAGAGGGCATGGTTTGAGAATAAGGGGTAGGCCATTTAGGACAGAGTTAAGGAAAAACTACTTCTCCCAGAGAGTTGTGGGGGTCTGGAATGCTCTGCCTCGGAAGGTAGTGGAGGCCAATTCTCTGGATGCTTTCAAGAAGGAGCTGGATAGGTTTCTTATGGATAGGGGAATCAAGGGTATTGATAGTAGTTGATCAGCCATGATCTCAAAATGGCGGTGCAGGCTCGAAGGGCCGAATGGTCTACTTCTGCACCTATTGTCTATAAACCCAACTGCCTTTCATTGACAAGTTCCCTATGACCACATGAAATATTCTAATTTTTTAAATCGGCACAGATTTCATTCCTCACCAGTTAGGCTGTAAGGCTCATGATATATGTACATCATTCAGTTCAATATAAAAGTAAAGAATTATTTTTAATGAGAAACATAATCAAATAAATATCCTCTCCTGATTATATGTCCTTCAAAAACTACAACTTGCTGACAACACGAAACATCATGGAAAACTAAAATGAATGAATAAGCTCCTAACTATATCATGTCTGAATAATCATACTTTAGAATAGAGCAAAACTACCTGCAATGCAGGAAATCTTCAATAGAAACTGTGTTGATTGTTTCCAATATTTTGTTCCTAATGCTATGCTAATTTTTTTTAAAAAATACATTGCCTCTAGGATTATGAAAAACTCAAAGTTCAGCAAGTAATAATATTTCTTGTAAATAAATTCAAAAAGTAAGTTCCAAGTTAGGCAACTGTATTAGAAACTATCATGCAAGCAAAAGGTTTTGGAGTAGAAAATGCCTTGGTATCTCAGAACTTTCTTTGATACTACAATTCTACAGTATCCATCAACATTTTATATTGTTAATTTCAATTTTTTTAATAGACAGTTGTCTCCTTTTTATAATCTTTGCCATTATGCTATATAAAATTCAGTTAAACGGCAAATCTGCCATTGCTATCTGATTATCGTTTTGCATCGTGATTGTTCCTCAGCAAATTACTTGATACCAAAGGAGATTTAAAAAAATGCAATAACATTATTACCGTTTGAGTGACTATTGTGATCAGATTTGGCTTCATGAAACTTCAGTTCTTGCTGTCTGCTGGGGTTACTATACTCTGTTATGAACATGAGTATATTGCTAGCAAGTAATCTTTTAATATATCCTCTTCAACACAAACTCTTCCACAAATTCTAGAAAATCTGCGGATTCTAGAGATCCAAATCAGCACACGAAATGCTGCAGGAACTCAGATCAGATATGGAGAATCTATGGAGAAGAGTAAACAGTTGACGTTTTGGGCCAATATCATTCACTGTCTGAAATATCAACTGTTTAATCTTTTCCATAGATGCTGCCTGAACTGCTGATTTTCTCCAGCATTTTGTATGTGTTTTCCACAAATTACTGTCTAAGATGGGTATCTTACTCCTGCCATGATGTAGCAGCAGCGAATCATTCATTGTTAATTAAAAATTAACAGTCTTTAAAATTTATCACATCTTCAATGATCTAGTTTGCAACAAAATGAAAATGAATGAAAGATTCCAGGTTCAGTCTTAATGAAAAAGAACTCTAGAGGTAATGCAAATTATATTTCCAGTTCTACAAGAGGAAGAGCTCTGATACACATAAATACACTGACACTTCATGGTGCACTTGGCTTCACAGAATGCTTTGACTGTTGTGTGGGCAAAGTTTTGCCAATGGTTTTGTACTACATTATTTAATGGAAAAACATTACTAATAGTACATTGAATAAAATTTTAAAGATGTTGTATATTCATTATTACTGTGTACCATAATTGTAAATTCATTCCTTAATTTAAAAGAAGATAATTTGATATATTATCTGATATATTGATGCCATGGAACAAAAGTCAGTTCAATATTGGAAGTTCTATTGCCTGATAACCAGCTATGTATCATTATAATATGTAAACTTTCTGGAGAAATTGGAAATCTAAATAGCTGATGGGCATTTTGGGGGAAAATATGTATTAAAAAACATTGTTTTGGTTTATGAATCCTATCAGTAATTTAGGTGCCTTATATCATGTTTGCATAAGTTGAGAACAGGTGAGCAATTATCGCACTCACAGAACTCCCTTCTCAGTATCTTAAATTGGTGATATACTATGTAACTGGAGTAAATACAGAACTTCATTTAGAAAGTACAGAGAAACAAAAATGAAATTAGCATTCCTTTACCTAAAGGAATAGCTTTCATCATCATACTCTAGTTCATCTTCATCTTCATCTAACAAACCATACTTAAATTTACGGTAAACAGTTCCATCTTGCCCCATGTAGACAATATCATCATCATCATCATCTTCATCACGCAGTTCTTCCTGACGATCCATGTAGTCAATTCCTTGATTATCTTGAAAACTAATACTATCCCTGCAAGCATTATAAACTGGAGTGGATTTGGCTGGATTGGACAATTTTTCATAACCAGCTTTGTGAGTGTACTTTGCTTTCGAATGTAACTTCAGAAAAAGAAATATACCAATACCAATAATTAAAATGATCAAAACAGAAACAATGGCAAATAAAGCCGATTTGCCTCCTATCTTGATGTCCGGAGCCAGAGCTACTCTCCTTAAAACACATTCATCTGTAATTTAAAAAAAAAGAAAAGTAAGATTTTTGATATAACACATCTGCAATTATTGTTACAATCTAAATTCAATTCATTTGAAGGAACAGTTTTTAAAATTTGAACTGAATCAGAATTATAGGTATTTTTCAATTAGATTTAATTTAGGAGTGATGAACAGTTTTGAAAACATCAAGGATTGTTCTTCAGCTCACCGGAACAATCCTTAATACAATAGTTTTGGCTATCTGCACATAAGAACTGAGAGAATGAGGATCTATCTTCAACAAGATTGATGCTAAATCAGCCAAGGCATGGAACTGAATCATCAAAATGGCAAGGGATGCAATCAAGTTCCGATTAAAGCTACAAGGTAAAAGCTCCAGCTAAAGATGCAGATTTTCCAGATGAACTGCGAGTGGAACAATATTATGCTGACTCCAGAGGGGGATCTATCAATGTGATGCTATGTTATTGAGGCAAAATGCAGCAATTCGTGATGATCACTCACACATCCAGAATATCCAGAATAATTAGAAACATTGTAGCACAGTAATTCTTATATCTCTAAGTTCATAATTAAAAATCTGGTATTATGAATGTAGGCCAAAGCATGTTCTTACATCTTGCATTAGTTTTATGATCTAAGCTAATAAAAACTTAAGAACATGTAATAAGATATAATGCCGTAAGTTTCTCAAAAGGAAGTCACAGAAAAATTACAATAAAAATGAAAAATTATTTAATGTTTCAATGGATGCTAATTCATGCAGTCTGAAATATGATCTTATTGCTTTTGCTGAGAAGAAATTGTAGATTACGTGTTTTCACACTAACAATCTTACCAAATTTCATTTCACAATCACAACAGTCTTCAGCTTCTGGCAAAGCATCTGTGCAGCACTTTAAACAGTTGCCATCCTCAAGATTCATCAAGAGAGCTGGACTGCAATCTGTGCAGTTAAAAGGTCCTGGCCCTTTACATTCCAGACAAGTATTACTGCAGTGTTCGCATATCAATGGATCCTAATGATAGGTATGGTAAAAAAAAGCATAAAGATCAATCATTTCAATTATTTATCATGTAAACAAGCTTTGACAATCTTTAATTTTTCATATCTTCATACATCAATATCTGAAACTCAGCACAAAGTTTATAGTTTACAGGCATCAGTAATCCCTGCTCATTTATGTATGGTTTGAAATATGGGCTCCTAACATTGTACAAAAATATATTTACTGTAAAGGCTATATTTGTGATAAAATGATAAAGCATTTTTATAGCTTAATTAAATTATCAGTGAATTTTACCTTTTGCTGTAAGCACTCAAAAAGGAAGAATTTGCCAAATTACAAATTAAATTCAGTTTCAATTGTATTTCAAAATTCACAGGCATGGACCATAACAATTTTTGAATAGTATTTAACATAGTGCTTATCGCTGAAAATTTTTAAACTACTCAGACAACTTGAGAATTCTCAGTAACTATGGAATAAGATAGTAGCACAAGAATGCCTCTATTTTGGTATCTTTGAGTGGTAGCTATCATACTGTTCAAGAGGTGTACGGAAGTCACATCTACTCTTCACCAGAAGATTTACTTTCTGTCTTGGATTATATATAGAAATAAAGAAACTGACAGTATATGTATTGTGGAATGTTTGTCAATTGGGACCGAAAGACAGGAATCTCCAGCGTCCAGTCTTGAATTAACTGATTACAGTCTGGGATAGCATTGTAAGTGCAAATATTAGTACTATTGCCCTTGGATAAGAAATAAACAGCATCATCTTATGGCCAATTTAAAAGAAATTCCATGCTTAAATTGCTTCATCAATCTTCAACATTATAAATAATACATTTATGGACAAAACTGGAAGGGAAGTTCTTAAACAATAACCATAAGTTACAGTTGTGACACAACTAGACCACAGTGATGAGAAGGAACACTTAGGAAATTATGATATTCAAAATGATAGGTAAAGGGAATTTTTATTTTGAAGAGGAAATCAGTCCCTTTTAATTTTATGGAGTAAGATCAATCGTTCAGGAAGAAAATGAAAGATATGAGAAATTAGGAGTGCAAGATATTTAACAAGAAGATGAAAACCATCCGGTTACACATTTCAATTAGGACATTCAATTATTGAATTTCTGATTAAGCAAAGATTTCAAGGATAAAAACATGGTACATATTTAAAATAAGAGGCACATGACAACTATCAGTGGTTGAAGATTAATAAAGAAGTAGAATATCATAATAATAAACAAACTAAAGAATATGAAGGGTAGTTAAATATTAAATTCCAGCTACCCATCACTCATTTTGTCCCCATACTTCACCTTTTCCATCCACCGCTTAACACATTTTACACAACGGATCTTTTTCCTATCTGGCTTTGATTACCTCTGCCATTTATCTTTCTGTGGTTTCTTTCCTTACTCATCAGATTCCAAAACTGGTAGCTTTTATCTTCCCACCTGCCTAGGTACTCTGTCACCACCTTCAACCTCGCCCTCTGTTTTTAGTCTGCCTCCATCTACTGCATACACCATCTGCATACACCTACTGCCAACTTCACCCCCAGCTGGCTCTAATCTGCCCATCACCTTTGACTGCACCTTAAGTCTGCCAGTCCCCTACCAACCCCGGACTCACTACTCCACTTTTGTACTAGTTATCTTCCCTCTCCACCTTCAGTTCCACTACAGATGTTTTACCCTTACAGATTCTGCCTGACTGCTAGGTTGCTCCAGTAGATGATTTGTAGCATGCAAAAGCTGGGGAAATTGATGGCTAAAATAGTCTGCAATACTAAAAAATAACTTTCATCATCCCCATTTACCAGTTCTTGAATCTGAATATATCATTTCTTGAGCTCATATTTGATATAATCTCCAATTAGGGATGGAAGTTTGGATTAGATTCGACCTCTGCACCAGATTGAATACCATGAAAGTTCAAAAGTGTACTCGGAACTTCACAGTAGTCATAATTATAGACTCTCCTACTATAGCAGAGACCTTTTGCTCCATCTAGTCCATGCCAAACTATTAATCTCCATTGTCCCATTGGCCTTCACCCAGACCTTAGCTCCCATACCATCCACATTATCCAAATTTCTCTTAAATGATAATATTGAACCTGCATCCACAACTGCCGGCAGTTCATTCCAATCTCTCACCATCCTCTGAGTAAAATAGATCCCCCTCATGTTCCCCTCATTCTCCTATGCTCCAGGGAATAAAGCATTAACTATCCAACCTTTCTGTATATCTCAGGTCTCAAGTCCTGGCAACATCCTTGTAAATTTACTTAGTACCCTTTCAATTGCTTTAAGTATCTTTCTTGTAGGTGGGTGACCAGAACTGCGCAGAATACTCCAAATTAGGCCTCACCAATGTCTTATACAACTGCACCATCTCAACTCCTGTACTCAGTACTTTGATTTGTGAGGGACAATGTGCCAAAAGCGCTCTTTATGATGCTATCTACCTGTGACACCACCTTCAAAGAATTATGTATTTCCAGATCCTTCTGTTCTACCACACACCTTGGTGCCCGACTGCTCACCATACGAGTCCTACTCTGGATTGCCCTTCCAAAGTGCAACACCTCACACTTGCTTGTATTAAATTCCATCTAACATTTTCAGCCCATTTTTCCCACTGCAAGCTTTAATAGCCTTCCCTCCTTGTCACTGTAACCCAGTTTTGAAGCCATTTGCAAAATTGCTGAAATGATATACCACATTATCATTGAGGTCATCAATATAGATGACAAATAACAATAGTCCCAGCACTGATTCCTGTGGCACACCATTAGTCACAGGCCTTCAGTCAGTGAAGCCATCATCTGCCATCACTCTCTGGGTTCTCCCATGAAGCTAATGTCTAATCCAATTTACTACCTAATCCTGAATGCCAAGCAACTGAACCTTTTTTGACCAATCTCCCATGCAGGATCTTGTTAAAGGCTTTGCTAAGGTCCATATAGACAACATCCACTGCCTCTTCTTTATCAACTTTCCTCAAAAAACTGTAAAATTGGTAAGACACCACCTACCATGCACAAAGCCATAATGACTATCCGTAATCAGTACCCCTGTCCTATCCTGTCCCTTAGTATTCCTTGCAATTACTTACCCAATACTGATGTTAGAATCACCAGCCTATAATTTCCCAGCTTATTCTTAGACCCTTTCTAAAACAATGGAATAGAATTTTCTCTCCTGCAATCAGCAGGCACCTTTCCCATGGCTAAGGACATTTTAAATACCTTTCCTACAGCCCCTACATTTTCTGCACTAACCTCCCACAAGAGATGAGAAAACACTTTATCAGACTCTGCTTTTCACTTTGCTTTGTCTTAAAGCAGCAAACACCTCCTTCTTTGCAATCTGTATACTGTACATGATCTCACTGCTGTTTTGCCTCATTTCTATAGAATTTGTGTCCTTCCATGAATAAAAACAGATGCAAAGAATACAGATGGAAACCCACTTCTAGGCAAGGATTTTACAGCTGTGATTTTAGAAAAGGAACAATGTAAACTCGCCGCAATAAGTACCTCTGAGACCAAGTATTCCCCAGCAAAACACTGAGAACTGCAAATACTTCCAACCATTGTGAAGCTCTCAAAGCAGGAAGTACATCGAATTGCTCCTCTTCCTAGTAAAAAAAACATGTTAAATTAGCATATTAACTGTTTTCAATGGGATAAATGAATTATGGCCTATAACAATAAAAGGAACTCAAGCAAATTGAACACATAGAATTAAACTTGAAACAACACACACAAAATGCTAGTGGAACGCAGCAGGCCAGGCAGCATCTATAGGAAGAAGTACAGTCGACGTTTTGGGCTGAGACCCTTTGTCAGGACTAACTGAAAGAAAAGATAGTAAGAGATTTGAAAGTAGGAGGGGGAGGGAGAAATCCAAAATGATAGAAGAAGACAGGAGGGGGAGGGGTGAAGCTAAGAGCTGGAAAGGTGATTGGCAAAAGGGATACATAGCTGGAGAAGGGAAAGGGTCATGGGACAGGAGGCCTAGGGAGAAAGAATTTGTGAGATTCATATTATTAAAACACAAAATCTGAACCTGGTACTTATTGTCTGCTCCTATCTGTCCCCAGAACTGAATGGCTAGCTGAATCATACCAGAGGTCTGTAAAAAAAATAGCAAGGATGGTAGAATCCTTTTGTGGAAAAGCATTAGTGAACCAGGTGATCTTTCCTCTCCAATATAATATTATTTTGTATTATTAACTAATTTTACATAATTACTCATTTGTTTGCTAATAGGAATGCATGAAGTAATAGTTCTCTTAATTTGAACTTGCATGTTTTTACCAATAAACAATATCCTGCTCTTTGGGATTTAAAAGGTTGAATTTATACTTTTTATTTGTCAGTTTCAAACATTATTGATACACTTGATGATTTAATAACACTGGACAACAAAGATTTTGCTTCCTGAATACTTTTGCGTGGTATCTTATGGATTTTGAGCTGCTGATCATGAAAATCACTTAACTTTTCCTATTACCCGCCATGTTTTTAAACTCACCTATATTTATTATTTCAATTCATAATTTAAGTCAATTAAGTTTTTGCCCAATAAGTAAGCTGAAAAGCTTTCTGTCTTGTCCAGCCATGCTTAGGCAGGGTGGATGCTGCATGGCAGCACAGGTTTTAGAAAGGCAATACATTTCCGTGAAGGATTTTGATATATAAGACTGATGTTTGCCGGAATAACTGATGCCAGGATTAAGGAAGGCAATTTTGTTTTCTGCGGTCCACAAGTCGAACAGGTTATCAAAGACAGGCACTTTGAAGAGCTTCTAGTGGTACCAGAGAAAATCACATAGAAGGCATTCAAAGACATTGTTGAAAATTTTCCTGGCAACTATAGAGCACAAAACTATGTGCAGCTGGTTGACATCATGCTTCAAGCATACAAAACCATGAATTGCAACATTTCACTAAAGATTCATTTTCTGCATTCCCATTTAGACTTCTTCCCTGCAAATCTTGGCACTGTCAGTGACGAACATGGTGAGAGGTTTCACCAGGACATTGTAGTCATGGAGAAACAGTTTCAGGGCAACTGGAATCCATCAATGCTGGCTGATTACTGTTAGACACTTAAGTGAGAAGCCTCAGACACCGAGTACAAATGAAAATCATCAACAAAACAATTTTAGCTTAGTTGAACTATTGGAAAGCATCAGTAGCATTACACAATTTAACACATTATATTCAACAAAAGTCAATTTCTTGTTTCCCCAAATTCCTACATGATACAATTAGTCTGAAATTATATTTGTGTTAAGCTTCAAGCAGTCTATCATAAAACAAAAAAAAAAATTCTGAGGAAGCAATGTTTTAAAAAAACTGTTGTCCAGTGCAATTTATTAACCTGAATATCTATACTTTAGCTAACTCCAACATGTATACTCTAAAATCAACTTATGGGTTTACATTCTAATATGAAGGCATGTTTTTTTCCATAATTTAGAATTTCGTTCTTGTAAAAATGAGTTAAAGAATATATGGCATTTTAGTGCCTTCAGAAAGTATTCACATCAGGGACTGTTACTTTTCCTTTTAATGGCAATGAAAAATAATACTATCTTCTATGATGAAAATTTCTGCCCATAGTATCTTGTCATCCAATATATTCAAAGATATGGGTGTTTCAATAATGTGTAAATTTACTGAAAGTGTCAAATGATATTAAGTGAACACTGGACATCCAAAATAAAAGCAGAAAATTCTGAAGGCTCACAATAACAAAAGAAATAGCCCCTTAAGCTCAAAATTCAATGTACATTTATAATCAAAATGTATATATACATTTATATATATTATCATATACTACCCTGAGATTAATTTTCTTACAGGAAAAAGAAATACAATAGAATTTTACAAAAGACTATACATAAACAGATAAAAATTGACCGACATCCAATATGCAAAAGAAAATAAATTGTGCAAATAAAACTTAATGTTTAATTTTGTTATATCAGCCCCATTTTCCTGCACTCTCTCTTCATTTCCTTAAAGTCTAAATAACCATTAGATTCTGTCTTGCAAGTATTCAGCAACTAAGCCTCAAATCCTCTAATACATTTAATTTTGATGTTAAAATTAGTGAATTCCAAGGATTGGAATAATGTAGAAATTTCTTCATATGTTTGTCCTAATATATATTTAAATTAAAAATAGTACAAAAACAAGAAAACTTAAAAGGTAAGGTAGTGTTCATGGGTTCAATGTCTATTTAGGAATCGGATGGCAGAGGAGAAGAAGCTGTTCCTAAATCGCTGAGTGTGTGCCTTCAGGCTCAGTACCTCCTTCCTGACAGTAACAATGGCAGACTTCATTTGGTTAGAGCTCGTCATAACATTTCATCCACCCCGATCCTCAACACTGGTATTCCCCAGGGTTTCATGGTTAGTCTCCTGGCCAATGCAACTCAACTTTTTCGTTCACTGAAAGACAGCACTGTTTTAGGCCAGCTCAGCACCAGTAACGAGTGGGAGTGAAGGAAAAAGATTGTGAACCTTGTGTTATGCTGTCTGAACAACAATCTTTCTCTAAATGTCAGCAAGATGAAAGAGCTGGTGGTTGACCTAAGGAAGTGGTTTGGAGGATGGGAGTTTGGGGGGTGGGGGGTGGGGGGAGGGTAGGAAACATGCTACGCTGTCCTCATCAATGGAGCTTCAAGTCCATATCACTAGCAATCTTTCCTGATTTCACCATATGATATGATGATCAGTAAAGTGCATGAGTGTATTCATTTTCACTGGGCAGTCTATCACAGGCTTGTCATTTCCTTCTATCCAGTTTATCTTCAAAGTGCATTGTTTCCGGAAGGCTAGTAGTATTATCAAAATTGCCCATGGCACCACACATTCCCTTTCCTCTCTTCATTCTTCCGGGAAAAGATACAGGAACTTAGAAGTTCCAACAACCAGAATCGGAAACAGCTTCTTCCCCACTGGCATTAGAGTTCAGAACCAGTCACCTCTTTCACATCCCCTTCCCAGTGGTGCTGCAACATTCTTAAGTCTGCTTCTCTTGGTTATTCCATAATTGTTAACTGTAGCAATTCATTTCCCATTACTGCAGCTTGAGCAACTAACTTTGCATCATTCTGTTGTTTTGCACTTGTCACTATTGCTCTGGTTATTAATACCATATGTAACGTTTACTCTGGGAGTTTCAGACTAGGAAGGTATTTAATTGCACCCTAGTTCACATGTTATCTAAATAATGTTGCAAACTTTGAGTCTCAGTGTTGAATTCAACAGCTTCAAGTAACCTGCACTTGTCATTTGTATCAGAATTGGCCAATTCTGCTGTAGGACATTCATACTGAATCAGTTACTCTCTCCAATGATCTGAACTAATAAGCAGTTTTACATTTCACTGCCCATAAATTGTTTCGCAATTTTTTTCAACTCTGAATATCTCATTAATACTTCATTAAAAGCTTTTTCCTTATGTAATGTCACCCCTTTTGAATCGTTCCCTTTTCCAACCCATTCATCTCCCTTCCTCTTGGTTTCCTTTCTGGGCTGGGTTCTGATGAAGGGTCTTCAACCTGAAACATTAACATTGTCTCTCTTCCTACAGATGCTGCATGCTTCAGTATCTTCTGTTCATATTTTAGAGTCTAAAATTTAGACACTAATATTTGCAGTTTACATGATATTTTTAAAAGAATTAGCCCAATCATTACAAAAACCCTAAAGGAAATATTCTCATTGTTACAAGATTAAAAATCTTGAAACTTACCATCACAGGTTTTGCAACTAGGGTGGCACCTTTCACAGGTCTGCTCGAACTTATCTTCATAGTAATATTCAGGACATTTTTTATAGCACTTTTTGTGAGATTTCAGCAGGAAATGATCATTTTGACAGATCTGACATTCATATTCACTTGGACCTGAACATTCCTTACAGCTTGGGTGACAGTTTTCACAAATTCCATCCAATGGGTTTCCAAAACGCCTAATCGAAATAGTGTGTCAAAGCAAGTCACTTATTTAGAATGAACAATGGTATTCATTTCATAATATTATATTACGTAGCATAAAGATAGAGAGAGTAACGAAAATACTGAATAAAACCAGTTACTTCATTCTTAAGGTATTTGAATTTGCTTTCAACCATATGTTACCATAAAAAGCACTTAACATATATATGCAAGTTTCAAGTCATCATTTTTATGCTGATAATTTTAAATAACCACTTTAATATTTAATAGTGATATTTTAATGATCTATATCTGTTCATTATGAGAAATGTAAGTTTAACCTTTAAATTGGAAAGGTTTGTGACATCAAAACAACTCACATATACACACACACACACACACATTATATCAACATAACATATATCTACAATATATAACTATAATTATATCTACATAGTTCATAGCTGGCAGCTTCAAAGTAACTGCATTGTTGACATACCATTGAGTAACTCTGGTCCAATCACGTCTGGGTCACCAATGTAGGAATTTGTGAATAAAACATGCAACAGCCATTTTACATGCTTTGAAAAAGCTGCAGCTCTTAATTCCATTGAGAACAAACCCAAAAGTAGTTTCCTTATACTGACATCATTACATCAGACACTCAGTGATGGTGTTTGTGAATTATGTAGAACACAGTTTCTACTATGAATAAAATGTATTATCTGGCAGGCATTACATTACCCTGCACATATACATACTGTACATTTACACACACGCACACACGTATATATGCATATATCTGTATATGTGTGTATGTATGTGCATGTATATATGTGCAGTATCTGGAGAACTTTGTTTAAATATTTCTGCACATTTCTCCCTTTGGCCTATCCTTGATGAATGATGAAATATCAACTCCACAGATGCTGAGTGTTTCCAGCATTTTCCAATTTTACTACATATGATACTATGAAAGAAAATATTCCATCATGTCTCTGTGGGCTAAAACATTAATAAATAAGGTTTTTACTGGGTCCAGAGAAATCAGGAGTCAAGAGATTTTAAAGTTGGTTGACTCAGTTGAACTGCAAAAGTCCATCAGACAGAGATCCGTGATGCAATGGAACAAGTTCAGCAACTGAAATCACTGTTAGATGAAACTACTGCAGATCTTAAAACTATTGTTCGTTGCAAACAGAGTCAATGAAATAGTATAATGCTAGAACTCATTATCAAGATTAAAGTGAATAAGGATTTACCAAGAAGTTTCCTTAACTGCTACCCAAGCCTGTCAATGAAGGAGGATATAGCTGGACAAAAGGTGTTAACATGCTCGTGATGTCCTGATGCATATTCACAATTAGCAAAGAAACCACACAATACAGTAAATTTGTAAATATGAAATGATAGTTATATCTTCATATTATTGCATTTGTGCGTCTGTTAATGTACACATAGTTTCATCCGCACACGGGGAGAGGAAATGCAGGGATCCATTAAAAGTAATGCAATCTCTCCCTTCTCTGATGGCACAAAAAGCAGTTTTGCTAATTGAAGCTGTCGATGTGTAGGTTCTATTTTCCTTGATATTTGGAAAGTTAGAATGGCACTGTTATGATAAAGAGGGATATGATATTCAATCAGTGAAAAATTCATAAAGCTACAAGAGCTGCATGAATTAAGGACAAGTCTATTCAGTATCTGTAACTTGGTCAAACAACATCAAATTATGTAAATAAAATGGGGAAATTAAACACATTCTAAACTGAGTTTGTTTAATTAAAAATTGCAGAAAATTGGAATATTAAGCTATTTTCAGAATTAAAAAAAACTCAAATTCCTATGTTTCCAACAACAAGAGAAGAAAATTTATGTAAACAAACAACTTGGAATTTCTTTTATCATGTGAAGATAGATCGAAAATAAATTCATTTCTGCTTAGGTGATGTTTTCTTTTAGCAACTTGGCTGAAACCAATGTAGCCTACATAACCAATGGTCAATTTTTAAATCTATTTTAGTTCAATGCAGTCCATATTTCCATGGTCTTGTACTTAAGTCTTACAACCACTGCAACATCCACAAAATAGATCAGGGGGTCCCCATACTCCCACACAAAATTTAATTATTTTTTAAAAAGTCCCCAAGAAGCAATTTTAATATTGCTGCATATATGTATTTCATTTTAAAATCATTAGTTCTGATCATAAACAAATTTGAATTCATAAGTAATCGATTTATCAAAGAATCATTAAAAAATTATGACACAGAAGTTTACACAGAAGTAAAAAAAAATGGCTCCAAATAGATGCTGGTGAAATTGCTGACACTTCATCAGACTCAAACTTCTTTAACTTATTAATCTCAACAGTGAATCTGCAATAAAATAATTTTAATTCGATCCATGGCACCTACCCAGATCCACAGTTGTTGACACAAAGTGATCCCAACTTATACCAGTCTGATTTACAGGCAAGACAGTCCTTCTTTGATGGCCCACTGCAAGTCTCACAGCCTTGGTAGCAAGCAAAACAGTGGTGCCTTTCTGAGTAGTACCCATCGGGGCAGGATCCTATGCATGTCTTATCTAATTGGGAGATACACGGTTACATTTATTAACTTTATGGGATGAAACAATGAAGTGCCACTTCTGAGAAAAAGAATTTCAGACTAAAGACATCATAAGGGATAAATTAATGGGATTAATGGGATAAATTAATGGGATTAATGGGATAAATTAAAAAAGACAATTTTTCTGACAAACAGATTATACATTAAATAGGTTAGAGTTTTAAAGTAAAACATGCCCCCAAAAAAGGGAAATTTCCTAACTTTAAATTAAAAATAAAAGATAATATACAGCCCATATATAGCCCTTCAGCCCATGATTCTGTGCTAGCCATGAAGTCAATTGAAATTAATCCCATCAGCCTGTATGTGGTCTATATCCCCCTTCCCTCCATGCCCTGATACTCATGTGTCTGTTCAAATTATTCTTAAATGCCACTGTTGTATCCATTTCCAACACTTACCCTGACAGTTCAGTCCAGGCTCCTCTTAAAAATAGTGCTTCATAAATCTTCTTTAAACTTTCCCCCACTCACCTTAAAGGTATGCTCTCTAGTAGCTGACATTTCCGCTCTCAGAAAGAGACTCAACCACATTTTTACCTCTCATAATATACTCCTATTAGGTCACCCCCTCAACTTTAGATGCATCAATGAAAACAATCCAAGTTTCTCCAGCCTCTCCTTCAGGCTAATATTCTGCATTCCATGCAACATCCTGGAAGACCTCTTCTGTGCCTGTTCAGAACCTCCACAATCCTTTCTAAAAATGTGACAACCGGAACAGTATGCAATACTCCAAATGCAGCCTAACCAACGTTTTATACAACTGCAACATGACTTCCCAGCTTTTATACTTAACACCTTGAATGATGAGGACAAGCATGCCATACATTTTCTTTAACCAGCCTACCTACTTGTGTTTCCATTTTCAGCCCAAGGTCTTTCTGCCATTTATGGTATACTTTTTCCTTGCATTTGTCCTGCTGAAGTACAACATCTCACACTTGGGGATTAAATTCAACTACCATTCTCTAAAAAATATTTCCAGCTGCTCTGTATCCTGTATATATTTCACAAATAACAGAGGTCTCAGTATGAATACTTATAGAACATTGCTGGAAACAGACCTCCAGTTAGAACTACACTTCTCCAATACTGTCCTCTGCCTTTCTTGGAACCAATCTACCAGGTCTGTATGAATCCCAAATGCCTTACATAGTAATCAATATTTCTTCAGTTTAAAATGCATTATGATATAATTCAAAAAGAAAATGAAATTTGATTATACAAAATTGCTAAAACATACTTACTGAACAAAAATAGCTTAGGAGCACAACTGAGACAATCGTGGTCTGTGGGCCCATGACAGCGTTGACACTTTTTGTGACAATGTCTACAGATCTGGTCCATATACATATTCAGGGCACAGCTCTTGTGTGTTACACAGTGGCCTCTTGTGTCCTTTATAAAACCTTGTATGCAATCGATGCAGTCTATTGAACGGGGTCCGTTACATGTTCTACATGTCTTATCACACTCTATAAATAAAAGAAAATGCACATTGTCTGAGGTGGACAATTTGGAATAGTACTATTAGGCTTCAAAGGCAGAGCCATTCAACATGTAAAGAAGCCCATTATGGCTCACTGTTGATAATCAAACACCTACTTACTGTGATCTGACACTACTTGTATTATAACTCACCCCATATTCCCCAGAACTTCTCCCATCCACTCAGTCTACTAGATATCTACACTCTACGAGCAATGGTTAATTAAGGCAGCCCTTTGAGGAAACCACAGTACCTAGGGGAAGCCCATGTGATTACAGAGACAACGTGCAGCTTCCACACGGACAACAGCCTGAGTTCTTGGAGATGTGAGGCAGCAGCTCCACCAGCTGATGTTAAATGTAAAGGTCAGTCCCAAGGTCATTGCAACTATCTGGGCACCTGAGATGTTGCAATTTCATACCTCATAGGTGATTTCTGGGAAGAATATATCTAGTGGTGTCCATTTGGGTCGAGCTTAATGTACCTTGTATTCCTAGGAAACATCTTATTTAACTGCTAGCTTAGCCTCTGAGATAAGACAAGATCAGAGTTCTCCAAAGAAATAGTGATATACATTTAGATATCATATAAACAAATATAAATATTTTGCTTCTAGGTTTTGGTGATTGTAAATTAAGTACTTACAAATGTAGATTTGAACTTTGATATGCCACATTTCCTACCAATAACACCAGCAAAATATTCCTGCTTCTACAATTAAGTTCTAGTTTAATTAGGGTTCTGCTCTTACTTCTCTATACCCTAATCAAACTGAATTGGTGGACAACACCAGCTGAAAAAAATATCATTATGATTCCACTTATTAGAACCAAAACAGTAGGGTCCATATTGTAGCCATGGTAGATTTCCTGATTGCTATTTGCATGACCACCATTCACTGAGCAAACAAGTAACTTCGTCTGCCTGTGAAGTTTACCACAACGAAGAGCAAAAATGTAACCACCTCTTGCGAATAGAGGGTTTCAGCTGAAAGTCATTATGCCTGGTCATTTGGCCTAAAATAGGGCTTAATTTAGCAACAACAAGACCACCATTCAATCCACATGAACATTTAGATCAATGCTAACTAATAAGTAGTGTTTTAAGCACCCTTTGTAACACATATCGAAATCAATATTGTCAGAGTGTGAATACGACCCTAACTTCATTAAAGGGTTTGAAATTATTTGGAGCATATGGTACACTAGTTTGAACTGGGTTTTTTTTCCTGTCAGACCAACCGAAGCAGTGTTTTCTTAATAACAATTTTCCAGTGTTTAGTAATTTTTAAAAAATCAAAACTCCAATGGGTTGACAGCCCACCCCAGCATTCCGAGTGACCAGCACCATTTATTGTTCTTGTTTTAAAAGTGCTTTTGTGGGATTATGCTGGGATGTTCCATTTATTGTTACATTTTAGGTTGGGTTATACATTTATTACATGTGTGTTTGTGGGTCACTGTGACTATAACTGGGGTGTGTAATAATTACCTCCCCCATCTGTATGTGACTGAGTGGGTTCTCTCCCCGGGTCATAGTACCTAGTCTGTTTTTGTGTTTACCAGAATAAAAATAGTTCTTGAGTTAACCGAACTTTCTCATCTGCCACCATGGACCAAATGCTTGCCACAATATATTAAGTTGAGAGATGGAGTATTCCTCCTGGTTCCACAAGCAAAATGGCGGTTGTTGTCCTAAACTGCAAACACTGCTGATCACCCTCTCCTGCATCAGACTCATACAGGTTTCAGTGCAGTAGCTAGTACTGCTAGGCCCTCCAGTAAAGTTACATTGTTGCCTGACTGACACACAGCTCTCTTAAGGAAACCATGATAAATTTCAGGAAAAGAGCTCAGAATTGTCCTCACAATGTCTTTTCTGAAACATCACTAGAATCGTGTTCAATAATGGGAATTAAATAATTTAGATCATAAATAAATCAAAACGAAGCCTTTCTTCTTACTGTTTTGACATTAAGGAGGGACATTCATTGAATCCAAATCTAAAATGGAAATAACAAATATAATATGTACATACGTTTGAAAATAAACTTCAGCTACCCAGGATTCTGTTTGAGTTTTTGTTTTAACCACTGAAACAATTCAATTCTACTTTACAATTAAAGATTTATAAATGAGTGTTCTTTATTAGCATTCGTTACTATTTACTTTGACTTGTGCTCACCTTGACAATCTCTGGTTTTTATGTCAATGAAAGTTCCTTCAGGGCAACTTTCTAAACACTGTCCTTTGTACCTCACTGAAGAAGGGTCAGCACATTCTTCACAGTCATCGGGGTCTGGGCCATTACATACTGCACAGCTGTAATGGCACGAAGTGCATGTATAGGTCTGAGTGTTTTGAAAGCTTCCCTGGGGACAATCCTCCAAACAACTATCATTGTGAAAGAAAAAGTATCTACTGCATTCTGTGAAAAACAAATATATTAATGTAAGCTTCCAAAGAGTACATAATAAGCACATAATCTCAGCAAACCAATTCATGCATGAAATATAATTCTATTTCAAGCTTTACTTGAAGTATACAGTTATAAGAATTAACTATAACAAATTTACAAGACATAAAAATATGAGTGCATAAAAAACATAAGCCACTCAGTCCCCTGAAATTGTTTTGCATCTTGTTGCATGGAAGCTTTCTGACATCTCTTACCACATACTAGAAAACATACACAGTATATGGATTTGTCATACATTGTTGTCAATCTAACTGATTGAATTGAGCACAAAGGCATATTTCCTAATTTACTTCTTGAGTTTTTAGATTTGCAATTATGAATATAACTATCTGCGATAATTATATGCAATTATTCTAACTTTCATTTATTTTCTGATGTAGCTCAGTGTGGGAAATCATGACTATACTTGTTCTTGTATCTAAATTACTGGCATATGTGATAACTCTGGCTGGTGAATTATGCATACAGAATAAATAATCTCAATGAGAAGCCATTCATAAATTTGGTGAAGGATTTTTTGTCTGATAAAAATATTATGCTTAAGTACAAAAAAACATGAGGCAATGTTAGGCCAGCATACTCTTGAACTTCTCAGGAAGCAAAATAGTGGAAACTTAATCTGACTTGGCAAAGAACACTAATAGAAGTTGTAAATTATGGAGTAAAGCATTTATTACTGTTCATCATTGTTCAGACCAATGAAAATTTCAAGAGCACTATTCACACAAAATAATTTGTAGTGAGAAGCCAATACTTGTGCATTACAACCTGTTTCACAATATGGTGTATTGGGCTTTGTAATGCTATAATTATACACATACAGGTTTGGAAACCTACTTGCTGGCCTGTAGAGGTGAATTACCCATGGTGGAGAGCACAGTGGCTTGTTAAGTCATTAAAATCAATCTGCAGATGCTGGAAATCCTGGGTAACACATAAAAAATGTGGGAGGAACTCAGCAGGTTCTGATGATGGCTCTCGGCCTGAAATGTCAACTGCTTATTCCTTTCCCTAGATGCTGCCCAACTGTGGAGTCCCTCCTGCATTTTGTATGTGTTACTCTGGGAGCGTGACCGTGAGAAATCAAAGCAAAATGGAGCAACAAACAAAATCTTTTTTAAAGTGTAATACCAGTAAACAAGTACAAAGAATGAGATAGAGGTAGAAGTCAATTCAAGGAGCTGTAGAAGAAAAGGAGCAACATAGTATTAAATGCCAGAAATTCTGCAGATGCTGGAAATCCAAAGCAACGCACACAAGATGATGGAGGAACTCAGAAGGTCAGGCAGCATCTATGGAAATGAATAAACAGTCACCGTTTCTGGCCAAGACCCTTCTACAGAAATGGAAAGGAAGGAGGAAGGCACCAAAATAAAAAGGTGGAGGGAAGGGGTCGAGCTAGAAAGCGATAGATGAAGCCTGGTGGGTAGGAAAGATAAAGGGCTGGAGTAGAAGGAATCTGAATGGAGAGGAGAGTAGACCATGGGAGAAAGGGAAGGAGGGGGAGAAAGGAGAGGAGGGGGTGATAGGCAGGTGAGAAGAGGTAAGAGGTCAGAGAGGGAATAGAAGAAGAGGGGAGGGGGAGGGAAGAAATTATCTAATGGAAAGAGAAATCAATGTTCATGCCATCAGGTTGAAAGATACCCAGATATAAAGAAAGTGTTGCTTATATTCCTTTCTCTGCTCCCTTCATGATTCCCTCGTCCATTCATCCCTCCCCAATAATCTCTCTCCCGGCATTTATCCCTGCAAGTGGCTGAAGTACTACACCTGCCCTTTCACCTCCCCCCTTCCCTCCATTCAATGTCCCAAACACTCCTTCCAGATGAGGCAACACCTCACCCGCAAATCTGCTGGGATCGTCTATTCTTTCTGATGCTCCCAACGTGGCTTCCTATACACTGGTGAGAGGACCCCATCGTAAATTGGGCTCCTGCTTCGTCGAGCACCTCTGCCATGAGTGCAACTTCCTGGTGGCCAAACGTTTTAATTTCAGACCCCATTCCCGTTCCACATGTCAGTCAATGACCTCCTCTTCTGCCAAGATGAGGTCAACCTCAGGGTATTCAGAATGTGCAGCCTCCAACCTGATAGCATGAATATCAATTTCTCCTTCCGGTAAAAACAGAATTACCCCACACCTCCCCTCTTCGGCTAATCCCACTTTGACCATTAACCTCTTCTCACCTGCTTATCACCCCCTCCTTTCCTTTCTCCCATTGTCCACTCTCTTCTCCTATCAGATTCCTTCCTCTCCAGCCCTTTATCTTCCTTACCCATCTGGCTTCACCTGTCACCTTGTAGTTATCCTCCTTCCCCTCCCTCCATCTTTTCCTTCTGGCATCTTCCCCCTTCCTTTCCAGTCCTGAAGAAGGCTCTTGGACCAAATTGTCAACTGTTTATTATTTTCCAGAGATGCTGCCTGACCTGCTGAGTTCCTCCAGCATTTTGTGTGAGCAGCATGATGTTGCATAGTTCTAGCTCTCCCAAGACAGACTGGACTGAATAACATTTATATTCATAGTCAGGAAGGATTCCTAATCAGCTTCCTAAATCAAAGAACAGCAAATGATTGAAAGCTGAAGTAAAAGCAAAAATTGCTGGAAACACTCAGCTGATATCTGACAGAGAAAAAATATTAACATGTCAGATCTACAGCACGTCATCATTTCTGAGAAAAGGTAGAAAGGATCCTGAGCCTGAAGTGTTAAACTAATTAACATGAATTATTTCTCTTTCCAAAGATTATCTGAAATCAGTCTTTACTTGGTAAATCTGGAAAGAATTGCTTGACTGAACTAAATAACAGATATGAGAGAAGAGGAACATTTTTTTTTACAGCCATGACAAAATAATCCAATTCTGAAATGGTCAAAGGGAGTCAAAGAGCCATTGCTAGGCTAGTCACAGACGACCAGTCGAGAGGTGGAGGGGATCTAGAAGAGGTGGTGAGGGTTAGGTGAAGTCAGAACTTAAGGATAGAAAGATGGTGTCACTGGTGGTAGTGGTGGTTTGGGCGGGCTGTGAGCAAACTGTGGATTACAATTTGTTAAGGTTGTACAGGTAGTCATGGAGACAGGTTGAGATTGGGTTGGGTAATCGTAGGCCTGAAGGGAACCACGGTGAGGGGCAAGGAGAAAAAAAATTAAAAGAAGTCAATGGTCACAGGGAATTTTGCTTGGTGCCATCCCAGATAGTGTAGGTGGTGCAGTGATTTGGAATCTTTTTTTTATTAGCTTCATTTGTCGATTGGACTATGCACATTGGAACATCAAAACATTCAGTGAAATGCATTGTTTGCATTGAGGATGTGATGGGGGCAGCCCATGATACATTGCCATGTTTCTGGCACCAGCATAACATCCCCACAACACACTAACCCAAACTCGCACATCTTTGCAACGTGGGGCGAAACCGGCAAACTCAGAAAGAACCCAAGTGGAGAACATAGCAACTCCTTACAGACAGCGGTGGGTATCCAACCCCACAATGTTAACATGCTGCCAGATCTCAAATTCCTTGGACACAACTCATTGTAAAGTTCTGCATGGAAGGTGTGCATCAACCACATCACAAACATGCAGCTGAATATGGCAAAGATGGAGTCAGAATGAGAGTCTGATATCGTTCAGCACCATCAACTTCAAACCAATAAAATGCCAGTTAGCTTCATAGTTTGGATACGTTCTTTCACAAAATGATCAGGAAAGCATGGTATGCTTTGGCACAGGATTCAGGTTAGCTTCATATTGCTCCACAGTTTCAATGATTAAGCAGCAATCATTTGTAGGAGACAAAGGATGAGAAAGGAGAGCAGATTTGAACAATGCCAGCAGGTTGCTCAGTTAGATACAATAGGATTAACAAGACACTGGAAACTTCTGTAGTTCCTTGATGTGTTCACACTAAATACAAAACATCAGCATAACATTTTTACTATTTAGTGCAGTCCATGCTCTTTCAGAATGAAAGGACTAAGAATTCTTAGTTTTATTGAAGAGTAGATGATGCAGTCAGTCCTACCTGAACACCTATTTTCATTGCACACTTCACAGTTCATAGGACAGTGTTTACAAAGCCCATCTGAACCAGCGTAATGTTTCCTGGAGCATTTCGTTTGACAGCTTTCGTTCTCCAGAACGTAGGGCTTGACACAGGACTGGCAGTTTGTGGGACTAACTTCACATTGCTCACAGGCATCATCACACTTCGCGCAGGTGTTATCAGTAGCTACAAAATGTTGCCTAACAAAATGAGATATTGTTATTTTAGATACATGTCATACAGAAACAAAAGGCAAGAGAACAGATCTGTTCAAAGAACAACTGCAAGCCCCCCCAGAAATTTGAAATAAAGAAGAGGATGTTGGAAAAGCATACAAGACCATGCGACACAGGAGCAGAATTCAGCCATTAGGCTGTTCGGTCTAGTGCACCATTTTATCAGGGATGATTGCGATCCCTCTCAACCCCATTCACCTGCCTTCTCCCCATAACCTTTGATGTCCTGAATAATCAAAAACCTATTAAACTCCGTCTTAAATATACCAAATATCGTAGCTGTCTGTGGCAATGAATTCCACAGATTCAGCACCCTCTAAAGAGGGTGGTGAGGATAAAGAGATGTTTCCTCATCCTGTTCTAATTGGACGTCCCTCAATTCTAAGGCTGTCCTATCTGGTCCTGGACTCCCCCACTATAGAAAACATTCTCTCCACATCCACTCGATCTAGGCTGATTGGTTTTCCTGTGGGCATTCACAGTAAGTACAAGAAACACCATGGAATGAATGAAAGACAGCAGCCAACAGGATGGACAAACAACCAGTGTGCAAAAGACGACAAACTGTGCAAAGATACAGTATCGCCATGGGATCAGCTGTTTTCTGCACTGGAGCAATTGTTTGTGGAAGAACCATGTCAAACTGATTTGGAGATAAACTATTGGAACAGTGGCATGCTGTGCTGAACCTGGAATGTGCGTGTCTGTTCCGTTCCTTGCCCACAATATTACACAAAGAACACATGCACCAGGTGAAAATGAAAGTTCAAAACTTAAACAGTAGTCATCTTTGACGGAAGAATTCTTAAATCTACTGTGCTGAAATTGCAGGTGTGTAAAAAGGGCCCGTAGGATCATTGGGGACCCAAGTCACCCCAACCACAATCTATTCCAGCTGCTACCACCTGGGAAGCAGTACCGCAGCATAAAAGCCAGGACCAACAAGCTCCAGGACAGCTTCTTCCACCAGGCCATCAGACTGATGAACTCACACTGGTTTGAGTGTACTCTATATTACATTGACTGTTTTATTTATTATAAATTACTGTGATTGCACATGGCACATTTAGATGGAGAAGTAATATAAAGATTTTTACTCCATAAGTATGTGAAGGATGTAAGAAATGAAATCAAGTCAATTATGTTCTTGTGCAATAGATAATTGTTCCAAATGTTGTATGAATGGAGCGTTGGATGAAGCTCATGATTAGCACATTTCCCATTGCTCTTCCATTGTAACTAATTATTTTCTGATCTAATGTACTTAGTTTTTGGATTTCCCTCTCCCCCTCCTACTTTCAAATCTCTTACTATCTTTTCTTTCTGTTAGTCCTGACGAAGGGTCTCGGCCCAAAACATCGACAGTGCTACTTCCTATAGATGCTGCCTGGCCTGCTGCGTTCCACCAGCATTTTGGGTGTGGTACTTAGTTTTAGTTATTTTTGAGCAAATAGAAGATTTTCAGATGTGATCCAAAAAGTTAATTATCAAACTGAATTGAGTCCAGAAAAAGTCAACTTTAATTCGGAAAGAGTCAATTTATTCACCTGGTTTGAAACTGTATTCACTTGTGAACCTTTAAGAATACATTAAATTTGAATGGAGAAGTACAGAACTTTCTCCAAGTTTCATGACTTGGCATGTGCCTTAAACTTTCAGCTTTCTGTTTGGTGAATGTGACAATGCAATTGGATATTCTATTTTGACCTAAGTGCCTTATGCACTCTGTCCAAATTCATATTTCTTTCAACCTAAAAGCTAGAGTAAATATTCCAAGAATTGATGGAATGTTTTTCCTTTAACAAAGGGAAGATTGTACAGTGTCCATGAAGCACAGACCATACGACTGTAGGTACTGTTCAGACAGCTGCAAGTACTGGAATTTCAAGGCATTGTATCAACTGCTAAGCTACTCTGAATTAAAATTAAATCTTTGAGGGAGCTTCTCACTATATCAATAAACAACAAAGATGTATTTTCACTTCCTTTCTTTCTTTTAATTTACTTACCGTGGACACTCACTGAGACACTTCCCCATATAAAGGTAAAGTGGGTGATGTTGCACTGTGATGCAACTCAGGCAGTTAGTTTTGTTTCCTGAACAGATCGCACAACCTTCTTCACATTGCTCACACGTTGCAGTAATTGGATTTGCAAAGGTTTGCGTGGGACAATTCTTGACACATTCTTCATTGTTTACAAGGTACGATCCTAGGTATCATAAAAAATAATGCTTTTGGTTAATGAATTTTGTATAAGACCACAACAAATTTATAGGAGAAACTTATGGGAGTCTTTCAAAAGAGTTCAAAGAGTTCAAAGCCACAGTGGGTGAAAGGCAAAGATGCCAAGATTAGAGAACTTTGAAGGACAAAGAATATTGAAGATTTCATCAGGTAATAAAATAGACAATTGGAATCGAGCAAGTCTTGAGGAACAACAAAGGTTTCAGAGTGACTTTGAAACAGCAATCAGGAGGGTAAAAAGGGGCAATGAGACATCTTTGGCAAGAAAGACTGACAAGGAAGAAAAATTACTAAGAATCGAAACTATTTTTACCTTTTATGGGAATGAATGTGGAATTTTTAAATTAAATAGTATTGGGAAACTTTTGAATTTAATAATATGAAAGTGTATTTGTTTCTACAAGTGTCCAAAAGCAAGGCATTCATATTCTGGGTTCAGCCTGTAATCCAAATTAGTCATTTCAGCTTCTCGCAGTACTTAGTTAAATTTATAGCTCATCAAAAATGACTGGAAGTAGTCTTTCCCTTAATACCTCCATCTCTGCCTCATCTGTTTTCGGGATCAGTCTTTTCATTCTAGAACAAAGGAGATGACCTCCTTTTTCAAAGAAAGGGGTTTCCCTTCCTCCACCATCAACACTGCCCTCAACTGCATCTCTTCCATTTCACATGTGTATGCTTTTACCCCATCCTCCCCCCACCCTACCAGGTATAGGGTTCCTTTTGTCCTCATCTACTACCCCACCAGCCTACGTGTTCAACACATAATTCTCCGAAACTTCCACCACCTACAACAGGATCCCACCACTAGGCACATCTTTCCCTCCCCTCCCCACTTTCCATCGGGATCATTCCCTACGTGATTCCCTTGTCCATTTGTCACTCCCCACTGATCTCCCTCCTGGCACTTGTAAGTGGAACAAGTGATACACCTGCCCCAACAGCTTCTCCCTCACTACCATTCAGGGCCCCAAACAGTCCTTCCAGGTGAGGCAACACCTCAACCAGTGAATCTGTTGGGGTCATTTATTGTATTTGGTGCTCCCAGTGTGGCCTCCCGTATATCGGTTAGATGCGACGTAGATTGGGAGACCGATTCATCGAGGATCTTCGCTCAGTCTACCAGAACAAGCTGGATCTCCCAGTGGCCACACATTTTAATTCCACTTCCTTTTCACATTTTGATACATCCATCCATGGCCTCCTCCACTGTTGTGATGAGGCCACACTTAAGTTGGAGGAACAGCACCTTAATATCCATTTTGGAGCCTCCAACCTGATGGCGTGGACATTGATTTCTCAAACTTCCAGTAACTCCCCCCACCCCCAAATCACCATTTCCCATCCCCTTTTCCCTCTCTCACCTCATTTCTTTGCCCGTCCATTGCCTCCCTCTGGTGCTCCTTTCCTCCTTTTATTTCTTCCATGGCCTTCTGTCTCTTTCACCAATCAACTTCCCAGCTCTTTGCTTCATCCCTCCCCCTCCAGGTTTCACCTATCACCATGTTTTTCTCTCTCCCACCCCCCCCCCGCCCCCCACGTTTATAAATCTACTCCTCAGCTTATTTTTTCCAGTTCTGCCGAAGGGTTTCAGCCCAAAATGTCAACTGTACTGCTCTCCATAGATGCTGCCTGGCCTGCTGAGATCCTCCAGCATTTTGTGTGTGTTGCTTGGAAGTAGTAACCCTTCAGCAGATGAGAACATCAATATTTTTTCTGGGACTGCATTGAAGAGAGCAAGTCCCATCCAAAATAGACAACAATATTTTGTGTAGCTATGGTTTTACTGGCCTGTGACGCCAGTGGTTCTAACTTCATTAAGGCCAAACAGCTTTGTATGTAAGGGCATTGATCTGATGGAAAATTTACAGTGCTATGAAAGATTTACAAAACAAAAAGGATTTTGGGTCAGTAATTACAGTTTTGAAGAAACTGAACATAGACTTGGTCCAAAATGAAAGGATTGAAATGATAAACTGACAAAAACATTTATCTAGCCTGCTTAAAAGTCGGCTGATATACGTTTCATATTTTCATACAAAATATCTTCTATATGACTAATGCAAGAGCTATTAAAAGTAAGTAATTCCATTTCTTGCAAATTTATGACATAAGAATATTTTATTTGCTAACTGTGTTATAATATCTAACTAGACACAATACTTAAAACTTCCTGTGAAACTAGATTTGGCATTACCTTTGAAATAGCTAGATTTAATCTTATTGCCTTTATCTTGGCTGGGAACTGAGGATGAAATACTCCATACTATTGGCTTTTGTCATTTTCATACCTGATCTTATGCATAGGGGAATCAAGGGATATGGGGACAAGGCAGGAACTGGGTATTGATAGCAGATGATCAGCCATGATCTCAAAATGGCGGTGCAGGCTCGAAGGGCAGAATGGTCTACTTCTGCGTCTATTGTCTATTATCTGAGGATGCTCGAAGTTGGCATCTGGTACTAAAACTAGGGAGGCGTTGGATACCCAAATATGAAAAGCCAGCCAAATAAAAAAACACAAAGTGTAAGGCCATAAAAGAAAGGAATTACTTGCCTGTCGAAGACTGATGCTTTAAAAGCAAATAATGTGAAATAATTTTATTTCAGTAAGGTGCAATCTTGGAGCTTAGTACCTGATGGACAGCTGGTGCATTCATTCCATCCACTTCCTGTACATGTCTTGCACAAATCATCACAGCGAAAACAGATGCTTTTCTCAACTTAATAAAAAGAAGAGCATAAGTTTTGAATTTGCTACAGTCCAGAAGGCTAACACTCTGTTTATTCATCCATTTACAATAAGTTCAGGAATTTCATTCATGCAGACGAAAAGTCATTCGGTACCCAAATCACTTAAACTAAGCGGTTTTACTCTGTGCCATAATGAGATTGCTTTCAATTGTTGTGAATAACGTGGCAATGAAACCCAACATTTATCATAGCTAATTTCTCTGGCAATCTACTCTCGAAGCAATGATCAAATGAGGTGGTAAAAAGGAGAGATTCATTAAATTAAAGGTAAATTATATGTTTTATCACCCTAATCAAAAGGTATTGGAAAGACAAGGACTGCTGAAAGATCAGAAAGAGATTAAAATAAAAATATTTCAAAGAAAGGATATGTTTACGGATAAATAATAAGGGCTATAATAAAATCAGTAAATTCTTGAACAAATTAGCAGGATTTTGACAACAAATGTAAGAAAATAAACAGTTAATAGTTTTATGGATGACACCAAGATTGAGGACATAGTGGACATCAAAGAAGCCTATCGAAGCTTGCAGCTGGATCTGGACCAGTTGGAAAAATGGACTAAAAATTGACAGGTAGAACTTAATGCAGACAAATGTGAGGTGTTGCACTGGGAGCACAAGCCAGGGTAGGACTTACATAGTGAAAGGTAAGGCTCTGAAGGGTGTGATAGACCAGAGGGATCTGTTTGATAATAGATCCATAATTCCTCGAAAGTAATGTCACAGATAGATAGGATGATAAAGAGAGCTTTTGGTGCATTCATAAATCAGAGTGTTGTGCACAGGAGTTGGGATGTTATGTTGATGTTGTAGAAAGCAAAATCTGGAGTATTGCGTGATGTTCTGATCACCTACCTACGGGAAAGATGACAATAAGATTGAAAGAGTACAGAGAAATTTTACAAAGATGTTGCTGGGACTTGGGGACCTGAATTATAGGGAAATATTTAATAGGTTAGGACTTTATTCCCTGGAGTATAGAGAATGAGGAGAGATTTGATAGAGGTATATAAAATTATAAGTGTTATAGAGAGAGCAAATGCAAGCAGGCTTTTTCCACCTTGGTTGGGTGAGACTACAACTAGAGGTCATAGTTTAAGGGTGAAAGGTAAAATAGTTAAGGGGAACATGAGGGGGGAGCTTCTTCAATCAGACGACGGTGCAAATGTGGTACGAGCTGCCAGAAGTGGTGGATGTGGGTCAATTGCACCATTTAAGAGGAATTTGGATAAGTACAATGATGGGAAGGGTGTGGAGGGCTATGGTTTGGGTGCAGGTCAATGGGACTAGACAGAATAACAGTTTGGTTTGGATCAGATGAGCTGAACGGCCTATTTCTGTGCTGTGGTGCTCTATGGCTCTATTTGAGGTCCAAGAACTTTTACCAGAACCAGTTCTGCCCTAATGGCTTCAAGGTTCCAAGAATTGGATTCATTCTCAGACAGGAAGACAAATGGGGTCAATAGCAAGGATTGATGACAGCACATTGCTCACTCTGTCATTGGATTGTAACTAATGAATTCATCATGTACTTTATATACTACACCTTAAATCAACATTGTTCCATTTGTCATGTCCCAACACTGTGACTAGTGATACAATATGCACATAAGACTAGCATGTTAACATTTTTGTCAGCTTAAAATAATAATGTCTTGTCAATAGTCATAAAGTATTCAGTATTATCATAATATTTATTAAGCTATAATTATCTATAATTAAATTTGCTTGTGGAATCTAATCACTTTTCTGTTTATTCAGTCATTTTTTTATTGGCAATTATTATCTGTGCTTAACTTGCACCCATTTCTGGTTTATTAATCTTCACTGCTTTATATTCAATGCTTACACAGAAGGGCAGGGTCGACTTCTAACTGTTATCTGTGTTACTCACCATCCCAGTAGCTTCCATCCACACAGAGTTCATTAGAAGGTAAAGTGCAGATTCCATCTTTCAATTTGAATGGATCTTTGCAGGAATCACAGTCTTCAAGACTGGGACCATGGCATGTACTGCATTGGGGGTGGCACAGATCGCAAGTGGAACTAATTTCATCGCCATAGTAACCAGATTTGCATGTGCGTACACATGTGAAATCTAAAATAATACAAACATATCAATATTATTATGTTCCTCTCCAGAATAAACAGTACTCTTAATTATTTGCCCCACAAGTCTGAATAGCTTTTTTTTAAACTGCCATAAATTGTACAATTGTCTTAATGCTTAATTCAAAATTGTATTCTGGTAAAAAAAAGCACATTCAGCAGTATGTGTTAACGAATTTTAATAAAGGTGTGCATAAAAGTTTTATTTTAAATAGCTTCCAAGTGGCTGGATAATTAAATTACACAAATTTTTACTAATAAAACAGTTTATGTTTCCATATGGGCTTCTCAATCCCTCACTATAAATACAACATAAACTCTAGTGAAATAGTGTAAATACCAGTTGGTTCTGACAAGAGAAATATTAACATCACATTTATTTCTCAAGTCTTAAGAGAAGAACGTTTTATATTTCAGTAAGTTTAACCCTTCATTCTTCTCAAGTTTAGAGAGTATACCACCAGCCTATTTAATGTTTTCTCATAAAACAAAGCCCTGTTCCATATAGTTTGCTTTGCTAACTGCTTGCTGAACAGGCATATCAACTTTCAAAGAGATGTGTGCAAACGTATGCTGATCCCTCTAAAATCCAAAATCTTTCACTTTCTCACCATTTAAAAATGCTCTGCCTTTCTATGACAATGACCTTGCATTTTTTTTTCCACATCTTATTTCATCTGTTAAATCCTTGTCCATCTACTTAGAATTTGTATATTTCCTGAACAATCTCTGCCTCCTCTTAACAATATGCTACCTAGCTTATCATTATCAGTAAACTTGGATAAGTTTTCCTATCCCAATCCAGAGAATGAGAACAGCAGGGCCACAGAAGTGATAGAACTGTAGGACTTTACTGCTCATAGCCTCCCATTTAGAAAGTGGCCTGTTTATTCCTATTCTCTGTTTTTGGTTGGTTAAACTGATTTTAATACATGCCCTACAAGCCTAAAATCATGTACCCTAATTCTGCTCAGTAAACTCTTTTGTGATCCACTCCTCTTTCTTAGTAAAGACCTCTGAAAGTCCAAATGTAAACTTAATTGCTTTCCTTTATCCATTATACGTATATATGTCTAATTACGAACTGTGCCTGTTTTTTTTAAATGCACCATTACTCTTCTGAGATCCACCTACTCTCTAATGCATCTTGGGCATTACCTCCAGCTGCTGACTCTGTAACTCAAAAGTTAATAAAAGTTCATAATCATGCATTCTGTAACTTCTTATCTGGGACCTGAGCATTATTTATATCTTCTCTTAGTAGGTATCAAATCAGCCTTACTTAAAGTTAGGGCTGGCATTCATTCATTCCCTTCAAACTCACCCTCTCTTCAGAATCTGATAACAATAACTGTCCAAGCATGTTTCCACTAACCTGTTCTATAGAGAGCCTTTTCATATTATTTAACCTATTTATATCTCCAGAGGTAAATACTCTTATTCTTTTCCAATGTCATCTCTGGATGTTGCATGGAATCATCCTGACACTCTCTACCTTACCTGCATGTTGTCATTGGTGACATAATTTTCAGGTGCTGATCAGTGTAAATATTTTCCTTGGCTCCTCTAATATGATTTATGACATTATCTACTTAGAATCAATTGTTCAGATATTCTCCTGATGAGTCCGACTCCCTCCACAAACACTAATTTTCCCAAAAGATGTCTGTCAAATATGTTCTGTACTGACTGCTCCTGACTCATCACCTTCTCTACTCTAACTGGCTTTTATCTCCATTTATAAGACTGTGCCTGAACCCTAGTTTGTCATTTTTTCACCTCATCTCTGACCATCCCCTCCAGCCCTCTGTCCCTGATCCTTTTTCTCTGGAAACAACTTGTCCTCTGACAAAAATCTTTATTTTACCCCTCTGCCACCACACCAAACCCTTATCCAGCCCCTTATGCAGTCAGTAAACCTGCTGCCTCTCAGTTCCAGTCGCACAGCATCCACATTACACCATTATGTCATTTAGCTTTCAGGCCATTTTGGTATAAATTCCCAATCTAGAGAAGATATATTTGAGGGAAGTGAGGAAATAAGGAATGTGTCAGTAAGAGGTAAAGGATTCGGCTATAGCCTCCATTCAAGAAAATTTGTATAAGCACTGGTACAAAGTTAATGCATGTATAACAACTTGCTTAATGTTATTTGGAGTTAGAGTCAAATCTGGGCTTTGCTTACCCAAGGAGAAGAAACCAATTTCACACCAATAACACTGATATCCATCACAATCAACGCAATTCTCATTGCAAGCCTTACACTCCTTTTCATCATCCGATTCATAGGTCTTAGCTGGACATCTTGAGTAACACTGTTGATGAAACCTTTAAAAAAAACGGGGGTTTTTAAAAGGGAATGTTACGGATAGAATGATAGATCTTTGTGGTGTTCAGAAATTAAAATATTCCATTACATTGGCATCTTTGACTGAAGAATCTCCTGAAATGCCAAGTGATTCAATTGTAGACTCGTAGAGTTAGGCAGCATTGTCTCAGGCCCTTTGGCACAGTGTCTTTACTGACCATCATGCCTGATGGTACTAATCTCACTTGCCTGCACTATTTCCACATCCCACTAGGCTTTGCTCATTCATGCACTTGCCTCTTAAATGTTGCTACTGTTCTTGCCTCCACCATCTCCACCGGCCACTCACTCCAGATCCCAACGATCCTTTGCGAAAAAGATTTACCCCCTCAGGTCCTCTTTAAACTCATCCTTCCTACCATTCTACAAAATCACACAGGCTTTGCAATATTAGCAACACAGTACACAACTAAGGAGCTTAACCGTAGGAGCTTTAATCCGATGTTTGTCCATGATTTCACTCTATTACTGGTGGTTCCTTCGTTCCTCTCACGTTCTCTATTGCTTATGCTCATTTGTTTTTTCTCCTTCTCGGTTTTGTTAAGGGGTCTTCAACTTGAAACGCCAACTGATTTTTCTTTTCCCATGACTGGCGGAATGCTCTGAACACTTCTATTTTTGTTTTGGATTCTAGCATCTGCAGTTTTATTTGCTTCTCTTGGTGATTAAACAGTTTCATTTAGACCCCACCAGATATATAGAGAAGATTTTGCTCTTTGAAGGTTATTGGTGAGTCTGATGTCTTTTTAAAACAATAAGTTAGTACTTTAATAGTCATCATTGCTGATTCTAGATTTATTTAATCAACTCATTTTAATGCCCAGGCTGTTGAGTGAAATGATGATGGAAGCCATTTGATCAAGGGGCAATTAGTGGGAGATGATAAATGTTGGTTTTGTCACCAATATCCATCACTGAATCCCCCTACTATCAATATGCTGGTGTTACCATTGACCAGAAACGAAACTGGGGTAGCCATATACACAATGTAGCTACAACAGCGGCTAATAGACTAGGAATCCTGTGGTGGCTATCTCACCTCCTAACCCCTCAGAGTCTGCCCAGCATCTACAAAGATCAAGTCAGGAGTGTGGTGGAGTACTCTCCACTTGCTTGTATCTTCAATGGCACTCAACACCATGCAGGACATAGCAACCTGCTGAACACCCACACAGTCATTCACTCACACCACCAACAATGCACAGTTGCAGTGGTTCGTACCCTCTGCAGGACCCACTGCAGCGACTCGCTAGACAACAGCTTCCAAACCCTTGACCTCTCTCAGCTAGAAGGACAGTAAAAGCATCGGAACACCACCACCAGGAAGCTACCCTCCAAACTACACACCATTCTCCCTTTGAAATGTATCGCCGTTCCTTCGCTGTCACTGGGTCAAAATTTTAGAATTCATTCCCTAACAGCATCATGGACTGAAGCACAGCACAAGAACTGAATTAGTTAAAGAAGGCACCTCACTATCGCCTTCTCAAGGGTAACTTAGGGTGGGCAATTAAATATTGGCTCAGACTGCAAAGCCCACATCTCTTGAATTAATATTTTTTAAAAACTAAGAATAAATAACAGATCTTCACATACATGTGCACAAAAGAGTTACCTATGTATTACTTTTTTTTAAATGAGAGCTGTGATGGTAGAATGCCAACCCATAGAGCCATACAGAGCTGAGACAAGTCTTTCAAACAACCATGTCCATGCCAATCCCCTTCTCCATTTATGTCAATCATATCTGTTTGTATTAGGACTGCATCGTCCTCTGTCTGCCCTATTTAAATGTTAGTCTAAATGCTTATAAAATTTAGTAATTGCATCTGATTCCACAAACTCCTCCAGAAGTGTGTTCTAAATATCATCTAGTTTCTAGGTAAATATCTTACCCCTCAGATCCCCTTTAAACTCCTTTGTCACCATAATCCCAGCCTCTTCTTGACTTTGGTAACCCTACCATAGGATAAAAGATTTTGACTATCTACCCTATCTAAGCCTCTCATAATGTTATACATCAGGTCATCCCTTAGCTTCCTTCCCTCCAGGAAAAACAATCCCTTCCCAGAACTAAAGTCTTCCAATCAGTGCAACATCCTGGTGAATCTCCTCTGCCACCTGCAGCAGAATCACATCTGATGACTCTGGAACAATAGGGTTGTCTCTGATACATTGCTCCGCACCCCAAAGAATACAACAGTAACAAGAAAATGCCACTTACATGTAGAATCCATTTTTACATGATACACATACTCTTGGATCATCTGTAGAAAGAAATAGAAATTGTTGTACTTGTTGTGAAAGAAGAGGGGCTTACTTTTGAGTAATTATTTTGTCAGTCTCTGGAGACAATTCTTTTCTACAACATTGTAAAGAGAAGGCATGACTTAGATTGCAAATGCGTGGAAAATTAGTGGATCTAACATTTGTTCTATGCAATAGCCCATAGTGAACGAAGTGACTTCTCTCAGGAGCAAGAGGTTAATAAATGACATACATCGGGTCTAACAATATTAGAGACGCAATGAGGGTAGGGAAACCAAGAAGATAATTCCTCATTTCACTCCCACATGATACAGAACTCGTCCTTTCAGGAATATTTATCATATCTTCTCTGATGAAAATTTCCATAAAGAAAGCCATTGCTGTTTCATGACAGACAGCAGAAATTAATTAATTCTATTTGCATGGAATAGATTTAAACACCAGATCCACCTTTAATTTTACTATTTTTTCTGTCGGAACTCTGGCCTTTAGGGCCTATTCTATATAAAGTCCTCATTAGTAAATTTTGAAGTAGATGGCTTGTTAACCAGCACCTGTGGGAAGTAAAACAGAGTTAATGTTTCAAGGACCAGAGTTTCCAGAATTTTCTGTTTATATTTCAAATTTCCAGCAGATACAGCTCTTTGATTCTCTTTCCTTCTTCACTGTACTGTCCAGTTGACTGAGTTGTCAATTATTTCACATGGGCATTACAAGCCAAAATTTATTAGCAATAAAGTTTACTTGTGACATTGGTGGAAGAATTGGTATTCCTGACTTACAAGCCATATACTCGATTAGTCTGCTCTCATCTATAGCCAAGTGTTAGGTTTACTGCGGCCTAAGAAATCTTTATAATTGGAGTAAGCCTTAAATTTGTCTTCTAGCTACATTTTGGGTGTGTGATTTAAATATTATGATAAACTTCATCTCTGAAAAAAGGGGCACAACACACCATTAGCTCACTCTAAAAATGTGATAGATCGATATATGGCTTTGATTAGATTGCCCAAATTTAGATCTTTATCAGTTTTGATAACCTCCTTCCAATGAGGCAAAGGTGTTAAAATTTCAACTGTAACTCTGATGGTAAATTGTGATTGCTCTAATCATCATTACAGGGAAGATGGTCAGTAGTTTGTGAAAATTCAAGCCTTGACAGTCTAAATAGATAGTATTTGATATTTAAGAATTTGGATTGAAACGCAAGTGAATATTACTGACATTGAATAACAACTGTTGGAGCATTGAGTATTTTTCCAGCTTTTAACATGACATCCAATCAATTAGGTTTCCATTAGGCATTATTCTACTGCCCATCAAGACAGCCAAATTATCATTCATATCATTTGTAATATATAACCATTGCCTGTGAATGACACGCAATTTCTATCAACTTTACTGGACCACCCATAGAATTCCGAAATTAACCAACAGCTTTTTTAATTGGTTACTTCCATTTAGTTCTGCATCACAGAACTGTTTGGAAGTTTATGAAGAACTTTATAAGCATCCAGACAATCCTAAAGAAAATGAGGATTTGATCGTGTTCATGGATTTTTTGTGGCCAAGCATGCTATTTACGGCTATTTCAGCAACCCCACCCCATGCACCACAGAAAGCATGCCTTCTGGATGCCTAATAGCTTGGCATGGCAACTGCTCTGCAATAAACTGCAGGGAGTGAAGGACAGAGCTCAGCACCTCACGGAAACCAGCCTCTTTTCGATAGACACTCTCTATGCTCTCACTGCCTCAGTAAAGCAGCCAGCATCATCAAGGACCCCAGCCATCCTGGACGTTGTCTCTTCTCCCCTCCTTCACTGGACAGAAGATACAAAGAGCTGTAGGCACATACTACAAGGCTCAAAGACAGCTTCTATCCCACTATTAGTATGATGAGATAGACTCTTGACTTTACAATCTACCTTGTAATGATCTTGCATCTTATCGCTTACCTGCACTGCACTATGTAGCTGATACCTTTGATTCTGCACTGTTACTGTTTTACATTGTTCTGTCTCAGTGCTCTGTGTAAGTATTTGATCTGTGTGAACAGTAAGCGAGATATGCCTTTTACTGTATCTCAGTACCTGTGACAATATTAACCAGTTCCAATTCCAAAACTGTAATGTGTAAAGATAGGGCAGGCTTCGATTCATGTCCACAGACAGTCTACACATGGCCCAGCCAGAAGTGGACACATTTTTGCACGTGGTAGTGGTAGAATTGGTTGAAACAGGGTCGCAACGTGAACACTTCTACCTTGGTCTCGGCTTCAATTAATAACTACCACTACTTTTATGCCATATAGTTGAAAGGGAAACTATTCAGTTCCCATTTTCTTATCAACTCCTATGGTTGACTTCATAAGGAAAATTTGGAGTTACTAAAATCTTAAAGTCATAAAGGGTACATATGAACTTTTGTTCCGAGATACCTTCTCCATCATGACTCCCAACCCTCCTGAGGCTGAGGCATATGACTGATTACAGGTAATGTGCAAAATCAGCTAGGTAGTAGAACACCTCTGATCTTTTTTTTCATTGTGGGGTGGGGGGAATGGAATAAACCTTTTTCAAAATTTCAAGATGCTTGGAGACAGTAAAGATTGTAGATGCTGGAATATGGAGTAACAAACAGTTTGCTGGATGTAGGGCTTGGAATGAAACATCATCTATGTCCTTCCCTCTTCTTCTCATTCCAATCCCCCTCCCTCCAACCCTCCCCCCCCACACACACACACGCACCTTGATTTGCTGAGTTCCTTCAGCAGACTGTTTGCATTGCTAAAATGGCTGAACGTGATTAATTTCATTGAAAGTAACTTAATTTATTGGACCACAGATCAGTAAACACTTGAAAATTCATTTTCCCTCAGACCATTAAGATGTCAGAGTGAAAACATCTTTCTAGATTATGAGAAGAAAGATAGAAAGACACCCTTGCTCAGTTTCAAACTCATTAAAGTAGATTACATTCATTTCCTCTCCACTTTGTCAGAACTTGATGGGAATTAAATTTGTAATAAGAAGGCAGAGATTTCGACAGTTTTCCTTAGCATTATCATTGAACAAATGCTTAAACAAGGCATTGGTGAATGTCAAGACACAGAGCAGCTCTCTCAGCAAACTGGCTGGCTCCTCACTGGAAAAGTTCTGCAACCCTGAAGATTTAGTGCCTTGTCATCATTTACTCAGCAGCAGAATTCCTGAACCAGTAAGGATTCATTCACTACGCTACATGTTCAGAGAAATCCTATTTAATTCAACAAAGCACATCTTCTCTGAACTCCTTGACAAAATACCTCCTGAGCCACTTAGGGAAAAGAATGTTACAAACAAGGAAAATACATACTAACCCACAGCTTCCTCTGTTCTTGGACTCTTTCATTCATACAACTGTATGGTTCAAATCACTGCACCGTAAATGATTAAAATATATAACAAACTGACAGTTAATATTAACCACCATCTAATTCCATTTCACATACGTTAATGCTCATCTTACAATCTGCAGCAACACAGAGTCTTTCTTAAATTTTTTATATGTAGCCCAATGCTCATCATCATCATCGTCATCATCATGTGCCATACTCTGCCAGAGACTCGGCGACCACTTTCTTCCACTGCGATCTGTCGGCAATCAAACCTCTTGCATCTCTGGCAGTGAGGCTGGTTCACTTCTTCATGTTGTCGATCCAGGTTGCCCTCTGTCTGCCTCGAGAGCAGCTTCCTTCTACAGTGCCTTCAAGCACAGTGTGTCATCAGTTCTTGAGATGTGTCCAAAATAGCAAAGTTTCCTTTGGATAATGGTTTCCAGAAGTATTGGTTTCTTGCCGATCTTTTCTAGGATGAAATTGTTGGATCTCCTTTCAATGTATGATATCCTGAGGATTCGTCAGTATCACTGTCGACTTCTTTTCATCAGCTGCTTTTAGGATCCATGTTTCACAGCCATATAGGGCTACTGGCCGGATGAGACTCTTGAGGAGGCGTATCCTGGTGTCAGTGCTCACAGATCTATCTTTCCAGATGTTCCAGAGTTTGGTAGTGCTTGTGCGTACCATTGCTAGCCTTCGCCTTACTTCCTTGCTGCATTGGTTTGTGTTATTTAGTTCTGCACCAAGGTATATAAAGGAGGACACTTGTTCGATCTTGTCATTTCCGATGTGGATGTCAGCTTGAATTGCAGTTTTGCTTATCACCATAACCTTGGTCTTTTTGCCATTTATCAGCAATCCAAATTCAGCAGAGACTTTTGCAGCATTATTGAGTCGTGTTTGTACATCTTGTTCTGTCTATCTCAAGTTACTGAGGGTTGTTCCTCCTATTTTAATGCCAGTGTTGTCTGGAATTGGCCAATGTTAGTCATCTAGTTCAGATAAGCCAGTTCTCAACCCTTCACCCAATCACCTAGAATACTATTCCTCCTCTCAGAATACTTAGAAGCAGTAATTAAATAAAAAGCATTGGTTTTTTTTTCCAATCCTAACCGTCTCCTGTGCTTTCTTACAAATTTCCAGCAAAACAATTTCTCGCCACAATTCAACAATGATTTGCAGCGATTTTCCACTAGATGGCACACAATTACCATCAAGGCCTTCTGAAACAAATGAAGTTCAAACATGAAGTGAAAGGACAAAGCTATTGATTCTCATTTCAAAAATGTGAAGGATGGTCACTTTGGGAAGTGGAAGTGATCAATCTCAGAACATAATCAATGTTTAGCCAAGGAGCAGACTAATACCACAAGGGAAGGAGAGAAAGCGCAATAGGGGCTACCCACCTAAACTGAGGAGGAAGGCATAAATATAGCAGACTGATGCTTTTTGACCAGAACAGCTTTATTTTGTGAAATGAGGATAGAAAATTTGTCATGTCAAAATAAGATCCACAATGATGTACTTCAACTTACTTCAGCATCCTTATTGCTTCCCAAAGAAGGGAGAAGTATTAGTCAGGATTCCAAGGAGAAACATTTGTTCATTTTCAAAGTAGTGTCATGGAATTCCTCATCCAATTAGAAGCATTCAGTATTGTACAGGAAATCAGCCTAGTGCTAAGTCTTTGGTCTAGGGTTGTTCTTCTTTGCCTTCTTCTTTAGAGTTAAAATAATAATTCTATCTATGATGGGTAATTAAACTTGGGTTCTGTTGGCCCACTTACATGGTGTAAAAGATCCTAATATAATTTTTATGAGCAGAGGAGTTCTCCTTGCACCCTGGCAATATTTCCTACACCATCCCAAGCCAAAGAAGGCTGCAGACATAATGTGAATGAATGTAATTCACATCATTGTACAAAGAGTAGTCTGGACATGATGGGCTGAAAGGTCTGTTTCTGGGATATATAGCTCGATGACTCTCAACCAACAACACAGCAGACAAATTTATCAGGTCATTATCTGCTGTGTTCAAGTTGGATGACAGGTTTCTTTATATTTCAAATGTACAAAAAAATCAAAAGATCCTTAAATAGTTTGGATCAGTTTGTCATGATGGCACAAAGACCTATCCTAAACATGGTAAATTATAATGAATTTACTGTACCATCCTATTTCAACCAGCTTTCTCTCCACTTTTGACATTCAATCTCTCTGGCCTTTCACTGACCTGCTTTTACGACTTCTTCTGCACTTTCAAATGTGTTTTTATTTAGCTTCTTGCATTTCTGAAACTTGAAATTTTAAACCTACAGAGGCTCCCCGAAATGCTGAGGATTTCCAACATTTTCAGTTTTAGGCCACTGCAGCATCCAGGAGAGGTGTTAAAAAGTCGTGGTCCAGAATGAGCCATAACACTATCCAAGCTTTTCAAAGCAGCACGTTAGTGTTGTTATTAGCACAACGCTTTACAATACCAGTGACCCGAGTTCAATTCCGGCTGCTGCCCGTATGGAGTTTGTAGGTTCTCCCCGTGACCATGTGGGTTTCCTCCAGGGGCTCTGTTATCTTCCCACAGTCCAAAGAGGTATCAGTTGGTAGGTTAATTGGTCATTGTAAATTGTCCTGTGATTAAATTAGGATTAGATCCAGCAGTGTGGCTCAAAGGGGGCCTAAGGGCTTATTCCATGTTGTATCCCAATAAATAAATAAACTACGACAACAATAATGACCTATGTAATACCATGTGGAAGCATGCACACATTTGTCTGTTATTGCTAACTACTACTCCACCCATTTACTTTCACTTGTTAACAAAGTGACAGCAGGAACTTCTGCACTTAATGACTAACAATCTGATCAGCAGTGTTAATTTTGGTGCCATTAATATCAAAATTGTCTGTGTAATTGATAATGAGGAAGGAAGTTCTGGTGATGGTTAGGTGGGCACAAAGTTGGTGAATGGAATTTAATCTGGATAAAGGTGGGATAATGCATTTAAAAGAGCAAATGGAACATTCTGAGAATATAAATGGGATATTCTGAGAAATATAGAGGGACATTGAGGTCTACACAGTGGACATTTTATCTGTAAACCTTCTCACAATTATCTGCCATTTATATGGCAGTAAATCAATGCATAAAAGCATGCAGACATGGCCAAGAGGTTCAGTGTTTGTCCCAACCAAACATCAGAATAAGGAAGAAATATGACAGCAGTGTCTTTGACCATGGAATGATTGTTGGTGCCAGACAGGATGGTTTCACTATCTCTGAAAATGATGATCTCCAGTCTCTAGGATGTACAGAGGATGATCCAAAAACCAGAAAACTACCAGTGAATGGTTGTTCCGTGGGTGAAAATTCCTTGCTAAGGAGAAAAATCAAAGGAAAATAGCCAGATTGGTTCAAGTTGACGGGAAGACAACAGTAACTCAATTAACAACATGCTACAACAGTGATGTGCAGAAGAGCATCTCTGAACGTAAAACATGTTGAACCTTGAAATGGATGGGCTACAGCAGAGGACCACACCAGGTTCCACTGCTGTGCCTAATAAAGTGACCACGGGAATGTATGACCACAGATTTCTGATGTGAAATGCCAATAAGCTAGTTTATAAGGAAAGTGGGACCATCGCATTTATTGCACAAGAAATGGAACAAAAAAGCAAGAAGATTGTGCTGTAAAGTATTAGGTAAGTCAGAGCTGGAAGGTGTTGTAAGAACTGAACAGTATACAATTGTATTGAGCAGAATGGAATGTAGGTTTATGCAGATCAAAATCAGAATCAGGCTTATTATCACTGAAATGAAGTTGGTTGTTTTGTGGCAGCAGTACAATGCAAGAATATAAAATTACTTTTTAATTATAAAATATATAAATAGAGCAAAATGAAAGGAATAATGAGGTAACGTTTATGGTTTCATGGACTGTTGAGAAATCTGATTGTGCAGGGGAAGAAACTGTTTCTGAACTGTAGAGTGGGTGTTTGGGCCCCCGTACATTGTCCTTGATAGTAGAAATGCCAAGTGTGTATATCAATAAAAACTCTTTAGTGACATGCCAAATCTCTCAAACACCTAATGAAGTATAGCCATTGACGTGACTTCTTCATGATTGCTTTAATGTGTTGGGTCCTGGATAGATCGTCTGAGATGTTGACGCCCAGAACTTGAAGCAGCTCATCTTTTTCCATCACTGACCCCTCAATAAGCACTGGTGTGTGTTCCCCTGACCTCCCTTTCCTTAAATCCGCAATCAATTACTTGGCCTTGCTGATATTGTGTGAGAGGTTATTGCTGCTACTCCACTCAATCAGCTGAACTATCTCATTCCTGCACACCTCCTCATCACCATCTGAGATCTTTCCAACAACAGGATGTTGCTAGAGCTTTGAAGTTCTAATCATGAGTTAAGCTGATCTGAATTGTTTTCTTTGGAATAAAAGATGCTGAATGATATATTTAACTGAGAGCAATAAATTTACTTAGAAGCATAAGCATAAATGCCCTCCCCAAGATAAAGAGTTCATTGACTGACTTGTAGAAATCCTCGCAATATTTAATAAGTATGTGTAAGCACTTGAAATCTTAAGGTCTATGGACTAGAAGGCAGCACGTAAGATTAGACAAAGTATTTAATTTCTGGATGGACACAATAGACTGAATGGTTTCCTTCTGTGCTGAATGTTGCTTCCACAAGAGAGAACAGGAATGGACTCAATCACTCTTGCTGCATGTGGATGAACCAGATATCCAGAGGTAGCAATTCCTCAGCAACAGCTAGGACCTGTAGTAGGAAAATCCCCGAAAGTGTATGGAACTGGAATGCTCTTTGAAAATGTACTTTAAAAGCTTAACTGGTTTAAAACCAAACTATTTGTACTTTTATATACTTTTACATGAGAAAAAAGATATTTCAATGCAAACCGTTTTTTATCGTTTCCGAGTAGAGAAAAAAATAATAAAAATGTTGACATAAAAAATCCTGAATTATAAACAAAGAGCAGCTGTGTGGATTCAGAAAGTTTACCTCATGTTCTCAATAGGTACAGAACACAATTCACTAGCTGCTTATTTTGGCTATTAACATATTCATTCAACTTAACATCAGTCAAGAATTCTCCTTGACAAAATAACTTGATAGCCAACTGCAATAACAGTATACTCCTGCCTAATGTTACCTTTATATCTAAGCATTTGTGCCAGATGACAGGAATATTCATAGGTTCTGTTCAAGCTGCTACAATAACCCTCATTGCTAACACTTGGGCCAAGTGGCATTTTCCCATTCATTCTATGTTACAGCTTACCTAATAAACATTTCTCACATCCTTCTGCACACTGCAGACATTCTTCATTGTAGGGATCTGCAACTTCACCTATGGGAGGGAAATGCAGCTTTTAGTGCTAATGCAAGTGTGAGTCACAGCATTAAATCAAACGAGGCTTTCCTGGCATTTGACTGTAAACACTTGAAGAGACCTTTTGTTAAATTGAGCCACTTTCTACATTATTTTATCATTGGTTGTGGAAGTGTGCAGAATTCAATTCTGGAAATGCCACCTTACACCATTTCTAAAATACAATGCAGGCAAACTAGGTACAGAGAAGGGAATTATGATTACAGTTCTGGTTTTCTTAACTAATTGAGTAGATTTTGCTGCCCTTGGTGCATTTGATGGAAAAATCTGAGTAATACACTTATTGCTGAAAGCAGAGTGAAAATTCCACAGCAATCGGAGAGGCTGAAGCAATGATAAATAAAGATGCTAATAGAATTGGCCACTTCCTCAGTGTGATGAAAGGAGATTTTCACAGTGTTTATGTCATGAGGTTACACAATTTGGAAGTAATTTTATATACTCTTAGTTGTCAAATGTTGTGTTGAAACCTGTGTCACCAATGCTAAATAAAAATGTAAGCACTGTTAAATAAGTCAATTATGGCTCCACGGGGCTGACATTTCCCTTGACCGGATTTCCATCCATTCATACTTTGTGATTCACTATGCGTAAATCCGATCTCTAAATCACCTATTACGGTTTAAGGATCTGACCTAGTGAATACAAATGTCTCATGTTGACTTTCATTATTGAGACCCGTACAGGGGACTCAAAAAAAAAGCAATTCAACAGGCTTTGATAGCAATATGGGGAAATGGGAATTGAAAAGAGCACGTTAGAACTATCTGGAAACTATAAAGTAGAAGAGGTTGTGGAATGAACAAGAGGATTAGATATGAATGTACTATCAATCTTACTGTTTACAGTTACCCATAGGATGCCGTCTCGGTGACAACCAAGGGCTCTATCCTTCAAATCAGGCTAAGAGAATGAGTTGGCACTTCTATCAATCTGAAATATGAGTGTGTGTGTGTGTGTGTGTGTGTATATGTATTACTGTAATTGAATATAAAGTTTGAGGATGTGTGAGAGTATTGGAGAACTCGACTGCAATCAGCCTGCACACATAGGATCAAAGACATATTAACACCTCATTGAGTTCTGTGGCTGGAAAAGATGAGGTCATGCAGGGATGAAGAAGTTTAAAACTTAGGCTTTTGGATACTTTGGTGGGCAATGAACTGTTTCTCTTAGGCACAGTGGGCAGTGAATGAATGGATACTTTGTGCAAGGTGGATATAAACAAAAGTTTACATGGTTTAAAGTTTATAGAGCAGGGGGTCCACAGATCTTTTGGTTAATGGTTGAAGTCTATGGCATAAAGATGGTTGGGAACCCCTGTTCTAGTGGATGGAGGAATAATAGTCAAGAAATCTTTAAATCAGTCATATCTGGAAGCAACAAAAGTATGGATGAAAATTTCAATGGTACATGCCATCATTCAGATGCAAAGTCTGAGAAAGACTAATTACCCAACTTTTCTATCTGGTCTTACTATCTTTGTTTACTTTTGGAAAATAATGTTCTTATTATTTTACCGAGTTATGTCCCCTAAATAAGTTATACATTTGCAAGATGCAGGCTGTGTGCAGTTCTAAATGAGGCTTTACATGTAAGATAAGCAAACACATATGCATAGTAGCTCTTTTGTATAGTTCCGAAATAGACAGTTTGTATGAGTCAACTGTTTATTTGTTCACTTTCCTTGTCTAACCCATGAAAAATCAATTAGAAATCTGTTTCAGCTACTTGATGCAAATGTTAATTTTAATGCCTGGCTTAAGCTGAGAGGAAAAGCTGAGTTCATTTATGAACATTCAATACAACATGTGCTGCTAAACACTGTGGGAAAGCAATTAGCAATTAGGTCAGAAGTTCACCTATACAGTGATATGTATCTATTGAAACTCAGAAGATGGGATTAAGTCAGCAAGAACTGCTTATAAATTGTAAACATATGCAAACTGATTTCTTTTTTCAACTCTTCCTATTTTTAATACTGATCGAAATGAAGCTTTCAATTTGCTCGAGTATTATTTATGTCTACCAATCAGTGCTAATGGGCAGTCAGTAAAAGCATCATTATAGCCATTGCAGTCTTTGCACATCAGCTATGCATGTGTGTGTATATAAATTGGATAGTGGAGTGTAGTTGTAATGACGGAAGGGAGATCTAATTATATTTATTTCTTAAAATCATTTTTTACTCTTGTAAAAAAATGAGTTGTCAGATTGTGCAAATTATTTTTAGCAACCATTTTGACAAAAAGTTCTCTAACTACCTTTCATTGTTATAAATTGGTCATCATTCTTTCAAGTACTTTCATGCAAATCTATTTTCCAGATTAAATGCTTAAAAGGTCCACAAAATAAACATGATAATGGATACATAGTTCCTTCTAATTATATCCCCTCCATAGCTTTCTTTAGTTGTCTTTACCAGTCATTTCTCTGGCTCCTTCATCACTTTTGTCATTGGATTTCTCCCTCCATCTTTTCAGTGATATTCCATTTTGTTTTTCTTTTCTCTGCATCTACCTGTGTTCTCCTCAGTCTTATATTAGGCTTAATATTTTCTGGTCTAATATGAGGTCATTGGTCCAAATCATTAACTTTATTCCATCCACACAGATGCTGCCTGACCTGTTGAGGTCTGTATATCCAGCATTTCTGCTTTACTGCATCCACCCTCAGTATTTTGGCGTTTAATACGGATAAATCTCTACTAACATAGAAACACCAAAACAGTTTAAATATTCATATTCTACTTGTACATTATGCTATTCCAGCAGTTTCCAGAAAATAATCTGTCTTGGAAATTACTATTGATAAAATTGTTCAAGATGTCATTTAGTAGTGTTTTAATTTCATACTGTACATAAAATGTTTCTTACCATCTCCACATTCTAACTTCTGGCAACCTTCTTTTGTGGGGTAATAGCCAGTGGAACATCGTACACAGTTTGCATCACTAATGCATACTTCACAGTTGGAGGAACACTTCTTGCAGGTTTTATCAGCTGCTGGGTAGTGATTTGGAGGGCAATCTTCCCTGCATTCTCCACCAAAAAGGTAACGATCAATCATAAATTTATCTAAGCAGTAAAGAGAAAATATGAAGGTGAGTTATCATTTACAGAGCCAAAATTTGCATTAAATTGAAATGCTGGTTTTCTATGAAAGAATTGAGTAGAATTTTCATTGTTAGTGATATTGATCCATTAGGTGCAGAGTACAGAGAATTTATGAATGCGCAAGGAAATCGGGATTTCTTCTAATTGTATCTTTGACACACTGCACTGAAATTTAAAACATGGTGTTGAACAAGGTCAATTTTTTTAAATCTTTAAAAGAAACATTTTTTTCATCAATGTCAAGTTACCTAGAGGAATCTTTAAGATGAAGATCGAATAGAACTAATAGCATTATTTGATAGAGATGCTGAATTTCCATGGATACCTATATCAGATGAGTCATCTCTCTGGTGACTTACCCATCAAAACCCACACAAGAAAACAGCCCTGGAGAAAGATTACCAAGCAAGCCAACTCCAGGGAGATAACTTTATAAGCCTACGCTCCCATGGATTCTTCTCAAGAACTCAAACCCCTAAAGGTTTTATTGATAGGATCAAAGTCACTAATTGGCCATGTTGCTGAAATCCAATTTACGACTAATAACCTTGCACAGATGACAATTTTGATCTAAGGTGGGAATGTGTACTCAGGACGCAGTATTTTTTGCCCTTAATGGTGTAGGTGTGTGTGTCAGTGTGTGAGAGATGGAGCAGGAATGAGAGCGAGTGAGAGTGAGGGGGAGGGTGGGGGAGGAGGAGAGGGAGAATGAGTGAAAAAGTATCAGTAAGAGAGTGAAAAGATGACTCATTCATTTTTACAGTTTCTGTTAGCTTACCTTTATCACATGATCTGCAGTCATTAGGTTCACCGGTCCAGCATTCCTTACAGGTGTGATGACACTGGAGACACCTGCCATTATTTTTGAATTTACCAGGTGGGCAGATTGTAACACAAAGGCCATTGTTCAGGATCCTAATTACAAGACAAAAAAAAATCATTAAACCACAAGTGGCGATATTTTACATTTCTGTATTGAGTTTCCATTATACTTACAGAGCATATTGACAATCCTAAAAAGGCTAGCAACTGTGATACTGCTTGAATTTTATCAGCACACTTGTGTAATTCTTGTTCATCAGTGGTATAACCACAGTAAGCGATGCTTGGTTAAAGAATTCACACTTGTTGCATTATGATCTGAGCCCATAATCTTTTCATCTTTTTAACTCTTGAGATCTTGGAGATGTTCCTTATCATCCATACAACGATGTCATCCTGGTAACACTTAGGGCCTGGGGAGACTTGTAGCACCTGGTCCATAGCTTTCTGCCGGAGGAGTTCTTTATAGGTATTAATAGTGAGAAAAATTCTGGAATCTTCTTCCATCCCCATCTGCAGGGAGCCCTTAGCTGTCCACTTCGCTGAAGTGTACTCCTTCAAGAAAGGTTTGCAAAAATATCCTCTATCCTGGGCAGAAGGTATTGATCTACTTTCAGTACTGGGTTGATTGTGATCTAATAATCACCATAGATCCTGATAGATCCATTCTTCTTGGCTACTGGGACCACTGACATTGCTCATGAACTCCATTCATCTTTGGAAAGAACTCATTCAGCCTAGCAAATCTAGATCACTGGCTACTTTATCACAGATGGCATAAGGAACTGGATGGGTTGTGCAAAACTTGGATGTGGCATTTTCATTTAACACTATTTTACCTTTGATAGAACCATAAAACACTTTTACTTCCTCTAGATAGTCAAGTTTGATCGTCTGCTCGGCGCTCCGCCAGAGCCGTTGCCAACCCTGGTGGGGCCGATCCGAGGACCTCACTGAACCATCCAATTGGTAGTAGTGATGGGCAGTGTGTACAAAGGGCATATGTTTGTACATATGTTTGAGTTTTTCAATGTCATTCTTGAACACTGCTGTGGCATCATCTAGTATTTTCCTTAATTTATTTCCGGTTGATTCAATAGCAGGGGATTTGGCATGCAAATTATGGAGGGATCTTCAACCAAGTTGTAGTTGTCTCAGCCACTCACATCCCCACAAAGCTGACCCCCCTGTTTTTACTCCCATACAAGCCCCATGGGGCTTGTTGGTTGTTGTATTTCACTGTTACAAATGTCATTCCCAAAAGAAATTATCTTTTCTCCAGCATAACTTCTTAGTTGGATATCTACAGACATCAATTCAGTATCTTTGAAATGCTGTTCAAACAGATTTTGTGGAATGACTGAAACAGCCAAGCCAGTCTCCAATTCCATTGTAATTAATTTGCCATTCACTTCTGGTGTAAGCAATTTTGCTTTTCTATTGTTAGCTTTCACACTCTAAATCTCGAGGTTACCCAGTTTTGAGTCATTCTCATCATCATCAGATTCTTCATCAACAGCATGCAGATTAGTGCTCTGTTTCAAACTGCAACTTGACTTTTTAATCTTTATTTTCTTTCCTGTGCAGTCCATTTATTTTTGTCTGCCTGAGCATGATCTTTGTATTGTCCTACTTTGTTGCATTTTCTGCAAGTTTCATCTTTAAATCTGCTTTGGCCTGGTGTATGTGAATCCCTGCATCAACGGTAGCACTATTTGTTAGGCCAGGCCGTCTTTTGTTTCATTCACTTTCATTCCTGCCTGCAACTCAATTATGTCTGTCTGCCGTTCCCATTGATACACCAATTTAAACTGCTCTTTTAAATGTAAGTTGTGTAAATGACAGAGGAAGTACTCAGGAAGCTGAATAGTCTAAGGGTAGATATATCTCCCAGACCAGATCAATGCACCCTCGTGTTCTGAAGGAAGTAGCAGTGGAGATTGCGGAGGCATTAGAAATGATCTTTCAAAAGTCAATAGATTCTGGCTTGGTTCCGAAGGACTGGAAGATTGCAAATGTTGCTCTGCTATTTAAGAAGGGGGCAAGGAAGCAAAAAGGAAATTATAGACCTGTTAGCTTGACATCGGTGGTTGGGAAGTTGTTGGAGTCGATTGTCAAGGATGAGGTTACGGTGTACCTGGAGGCATATGACAAGATAGGCAGAACTCAGCATGGTTTCCTTAAAGGAAAATCCTGCCTGGCAAACCTAGTGCAATTTTTTGATGAAATTACAAGTAGACTAGACAAGGGAGATGCAGTGGATGTTGTGTATTTGGATTTTCAGAAGGCCGTTGACAAGGTGCCGTACATGAGGTTGCTAAACAAGATAAGAGCCCATGGAATTACGGGAAAGTTACATACGTGGATAGAGCATTAGTTGAATGGCAGGAAACAGAGAGTGGGAATAAAGGGATCCCATTCTGGTTTGCTGTCGGTTACCAGTGGTGTTCCACAGGGGTCCGTGTTGGAGCCGCTTCTTTTTATGTTGTATATCAACGATTTGGATTATGGAATAGATGGCTTTGTGGCTAAGTTTGCTGATGATACAAAGATAGGTGGAAGGGCCGGTAATGCTGAGGAAACAGAGAGTCTGCAGAGAGACTTGGATAGATTGGGGGAATGGGCCAAGAAGTGGCAAATGAATTACAATGTCGGAAAGTGTACGGTCATGCACTTTGGTAGAAGAAATAAATGGGCAGACTATTATTTAAATGGGAAGAGAATTCAAAGTTCTGAGATGCAACGGGGCTTGGGAGTCCTCGTGCAGGATACCCTTAAGGTTAACCTCCAGGTTGAGTGGGTAGTGAAGAAGGCGAATGCAATCTTGGCATTCATTTCTAGAGGAATAGAGTATAGGAGCAGGGATGTGATGTTGAGGCTCTATAAGACCTCACTTGGAATACTGTGTGCAGTTTTGGGCTCCTTATTTAAGAAAGGGTGTGCTGACATTGGAAAAGGCTCAGAGAAGATTCACTTGAATGATTCCGGGAATGAGAGGGTTAATATATGAGGAACGTTTGACCGCTCTTGGACTGTACTCCTTGGAGTTTAGAAGAATGAGGGGGGAACCTCATAGAAACATTTCGAATGTTGAAAGGCATGGACAGAGTGGATGTGGCAAAGTTGTTTCCCATGGTGGGGGAGTCTAGTACGAGAGGACATGACTTGAGGGTTGCAGGGCGCCCATTCAGAACAGAGATGCGAAAAAATTTTTTTAGCCAGAGGGTGGTGAATCTATGGAACTTGTTTCCACGGGCGGCAGTGGAGGCCAAGTCATTGGGTGTATTTAAGGCAGAAATTGATAGGTATCTGAGTAGTCAGGGCATCAAAGGTTATGGTGAGAAGGTGGGGGAATGGGACTAAAGGGGAGATTGGATCTGCTCATGATGAAATGGCGGAGCAGACTTGATGGGCCGAATGGCCGACTTCTGCTCCTTTGTCTTATGGTGTTTCAGTTAGGAGCTGTTTTTGAATGCCTTCTTGTAAGATTCCTTAAACTGAATGATCTCTAAGTGCATCATTAAGCCTTTCACTGCACTGACCATGCTCAAGGCAATCTCTTTAATTCAGCCACATGATAAAATGGATGCTCCTTCCTTCTGATTCCGCTTAAGTATTCTGCAATCAACAATGGACTCAGTTCTAAATGTTCCTGTATTACTTCCACAATATCAGTAAAGCTCATTTCAGCTGGTTTGGTTGGAGCAGTCAAACCTTTTAGCAAATTATATGCCTTTCCACCCAATGCACTCAGCAAAACTGGTACTTGCTTCTCATTGGCTATTGCATTTGCTTTAAAATACTGCTCAATTCACTCAGTATACATATCTCTAATGCAATCGAATGTGTCTATCTCTCTGATACAGCCATTCATTTCTGCTTATTTTAAAATTTATTATTATCACCCAGTACTCATGTTTATGAACCCATGATTTTAATCTGTTTTGTATTTTTTTAAACCTAATATCTCAGACCCCTTATGAAGAAGCACATGTTACGTTGCTTTTTTTAAAAAAAACCCAAACTGTTTGCTGCACTTCAACAGGTGGGCAGTCATTTTGGGTTTGTTTAAAACTTCCTTGATATGTTTTGAACACTGAAACATAAAAACTAATTGAAAGGGTACATGAGGCTGAGAATGCAAGTCTAACTTTGATTTTTACTTTTAAGTGTGGCTTGCACGTATGATGCGGTGGCATGATGACATATGTCATTCACATACTTTTACATATAATCTGCAAAGCCCCATGTAAACAACAAAGAATACTTAATCAAATAATATATTTACAATATTATCAGATATTAATGAGATATTAAATGAACAACAAAATCGATGAAAGATAGCATGCTACAGGGTGGACAGTCAATGTGTGAAAAAAAACAATAATAATAATAAAATAATAATAATAGTAATAATAAATAAGTAATAAATATAGAGAACATGAGATGAAAAGTCCTTGAAAGTGAGTCCATAGAGTAGGTTCTGAGAACAGTTCAGTGATGGGGTGAGCAAAGTTGCATGAAGTTCTTTCCTTTGGTTCAAGATCCTGATGGTTGAGTGGTAATGACTGTTCCTGAACCTGGTAGTGTGGGTCCTGAGCATTGTGTACATTCTCTCTGATGGCAGCAGTGAGAGGAGAGCATGGCCTGGATGGTGGGTGAGTGGGGGGGGTGTCCTTGATGATGGATGCTACTTTCCTGTGACAGCTCTCTATGCAGATAAGCTCAGTGGAGGTGAGGGCTTTACTCATGATGGACTGGGCTGTATCCACTCCTTTTTGCAGGCTTTTACATGGCATGACATTGGTGTTTCTATATCAGGCCATGATACAACCAGTTAATCTTCTATTGTGAAATGGTGGAGCAGACACGATGGGCCGAGACTGTAAATGCTGGTATTTAGAGCAAAAAACAAACTGCCAGAGGAACTCAATGGGTCACACAGCATCCATGGAAGCAGGCAGGTTGACACTTCGTGTTAAGACTGTGCATTAAAACAATCTGCAGAGGAATGATGATGATTATATAGAAGTAAGAGGAATGAGTGAAACAGAGACTGGCGTTGATGGATGGACCATGATGGTCAGATGGAAATGTTTGGGTGCCCTCTATGAATGTCAAAACTGTTGGGAGCCTTTCCACATGTGAATGCAAAAATCTTCTCAACTATTGTAATTTCTCATTTTGTCAGCAGAGATATTCTTGACTTCTGCAATGCAGCAGTGAGCAGCAAGGTATCGTATGAGGTATTTCTCAGTAGAAACAGCCAGTAAGGATTGAGAGCCAAGGTTTCTGACTGAGAGTGAGTCTGACTTAAGAGTTATGTTACCAAAACTATGTTTAACAGGTCTATAGATAATCTTGGAGCTCTTCACCCTTACCCCGACATTTATCACATCAATTTGATTCTAGAAATCTCAGCATCTTAAAAACAATTTACACAACCAATCATCAGATTCCAATCATAGCGTGGAAGGCTACTATCTCATAGAATGAACTGTAAAGGTTGGGCACCTCATTATCACTATTTGAGATCCTCCAATTTATGATACTTTACTAGTTACACCTACTGAGAAGGGGTTAGAGATATTTTGGAACATATTGCTAAGCAAAGAAGATTAGTAGCAGTTGATGTTGCAAGCCTTCCCCAAGTGCTGGGCTAGTATCATCCTGTCCTTAATATGTTTCATCTCTTTGACACGCAAACACTCACAGACTCAGAGTCGTTCCAAAAACATGCCAGGGTGAAAACTCTTAAATCATATGTGTTTTGCAATAGTATGCTAACATTCATTTCCAACGTGCCAAGAACATCTTACAACTGTGCCAGTGAATCAGTCCAACCCAACTCTCTCCATTTCTCTTGTTGATGCTTGCCAGCATTAGAAAGCTACAAGTACCTAGAAGTCTATGTTGGAGATTCTGAGGTGGCTTAATATAAGATTTTTGATGCTGAAGCCCTTCTTGGTTCAGTTGGAAGTTTAACACCATTGAATTGAGGCTGTGCATTTAACTATTAACACATTTCCATTTTTTAATCTAAGTACAAGTTCAAACACGAACTGAAGGTGTTGAAGGCTGTGATTCCCATTTTAGCACAGTCCATAGTTCTCTGTTGACTGATTATTATATACCTCTTCCAGGCCTTACCCGTCTTTATTCCTGAATCCTTTTTTGATTCTCTTGACTCTATTTTTATCCTCTTATATATGGAAAAATAAAGCATCCTTGACTGAATAAAGTTCATCTCCAGAAAGTTAAAAATCTACCAAATTTTAGGTTTTATTATTGGGCAGTTAATATACAGAATTTTACATTTTGGTTATATTAATCATGAGGACTGTCCGGGGTGGGTTTTTTTAGAAGCTAACTCTGTTAATAAATTTTCTATTATCTCTCTTTTGGAATCTTCATTTCCTTTATCTTTAAGTAAAATAATTGAAAATGTGGTAGTTAAATATACCTTGAGGATCTGGATATAATTTAGAAAATACTTTGGTTTATTGAAATTTTCCCTTTCTAGTCCCATTTTTCTTAATTATTTTTTAAGCCCTCTATGACTGATGTAGTTTTTAAACAATGGGATAGATTGGGTATTAAATGTTTCCAGGATCTGCTTGTTGGAGGAAGTCTTTCTTCATCCAAACAACTGTCAACTAAATATAGTTTACCAAAAACCCACTTTTTTTGATATTTATAAATTAGAGACTTTCTGCGATCTCAATTAAATACATTTCCCAAAAGTCCCGATAAGAACTAACTAGATGAAATTCTTAATTTGAAACCTTTTTATAATGGTTAAATGTCCAATATTTATGATATGTTGATGGGAATGAGAAATGATTCTTTCGACAAAATCAAAAATCTTTGGGAACAAGATTTACAGACTTCAACTTCTGAAGAAACTTGAAATGAAATTTTTAAACTGGTTAATACTTTATCGTTATGTGCCCATCATTCCCTCCTACAATTTAAAATAGTCCATAGGGCTTATACGACCAAGGATAAGCTATCTCGTTTTTATATGGATATATCTCCCTACTGTGATAGGTGTAACAATGGAGAAGCTTCATTCATTCATATGTTTTGAACATGCCCAAGTCTTGAAAAATATTGGAAGGAAGTATTCCAAACTTTTTCTGTACTTTTTAGAGTAAATTTTAAGCCTAGTCCTTTTACCGCCTTATTTGGTATTGTTGGAGGGAGCAATATCATTTTGAAGACACCTGACCTGCACATTCTGGCTTATGGCTAGGAGGGCGCTCTGGCTTAAATGGAAGGACGCTACTCCGCCTAATCATGCTCAGTGCTTACGGGATGTTATGGCATGCTTGAACTTGGAAAGGATTCATTGTTCAATTTCTGAATCTAACCAAGATTTTCAAAATTTGTGGGGACAGTTTTTGAATTATTTTCAAAACCTTGATATCCCATTATAGACGCTGATTAATAGCATATTTCACTATCTGATAAGGTTTTTTCCCCATTTTTTCTTTACCAAAGATCTTTGGCTTTGGTAGTGAGGTTAGATTTTTTATATATATGCACGCACACACACACACACACACACACACACACACACACATATATATATATATATATATATAAATTATTCATATCGCAACATATGAATCAATCTAATCTATATGAATATAGGGTAAGGAGTTTGTTAATGTGATGCAAATATAATGTATTTGGTATTATATCTTTCTTTTGTTTTATAATATGTATTTTCTTGAACTCTGTATTCTTCTATGTAGAAATTAATAAAAAATACTGAAAAGAGACTGATTATGCCTCTGCAATTCATGACATAATTGTACAATTGCCTCTCTCTTGACCTACAGCCTGTAAGGACACATCCTCAGTCATCACTCAGAGAGGTTCCTGGGCTTTCAGACATTATTGACGGCAGAATGATGAGTGGAAACTGCTAACTCTCCTGGCATGCATTCTGTTTCGGAAAGTGTTTCAAATAGCAAACACCACAATCTGAAGGCAACCCAATTAACTTACAAATGGGCATGAGTACAGAGGCTGAGTAAAACCATTTCACTTGGATTGAGTTCACATTTAATTTATAAGTTTTCTTTTACAAATCCATCTTACTCAGCCTCTGTACCCATCTTCTTCAATGAATGCTAATTTTCATCACTGCCAGTTCTCAATCTAAACTAGAGCATCAATTAAACTTCCACTTCTCCTTCACCACTATGTAATCCATGTTTCTTAAGAGCCTAATGTTGCTTACGACTATACCTTGTCTTTGTTCCCTTATTTTATTGGATAGGAATCAGTTCCTGACTACATTGCTAATTCATCACTTCCACCAGATTCCATACAAGTACTGTATATTCAATATGTATTCCCTTCTCCTGAAGTCAGGATTTCCCCTTGCCTCTAACAATATTTGCTTAATTTCTCGTAAGTTATAATTTACTCCTAACACTCCATCTAAGACGCAAAATTCAAACATGAACTGAGACCCAATCTTTCACGTTCAATGCATCACTCTGTCAGTTTTACTGTAGCCAGTGTAATAACATCATCAAACATATCTTCTTCTATTATGACTTTCAGTAGTATGAACTCAGCATTCTCTTCATGTTATCCTTATTCATATTCATGGGCACTTTTTCCAAAACACAAATTCCATATCAGTCCAAATACTAGAACACAGATTCAGATTAAGTTGTCAAATGTACATCAAAATATACAGTGAAATATTTCATTTGCATTAACAACCAATCCAAACTAAGGCTGTGCTGGGGACAGCCCACGGGTGTCGCATCACATTCTGCATGCCCACAATGCTCAGCAGAACACAGAACACTACAGAAAACACCAAAAGTAACAAAATAAAAACAGCAAAACAAGCCCCTTTCCTCCCATCCACCCACCCAGCCACACACAACGACTGTCCTCCATCCAAGGACACTGTGCACTTCATGAACTGGAGTAGGTCAAGCTCAGCACCATTCCCAAGGACATTTAGGGTTGGGCATTAAATGCTGTCCTACAGCAAAGCCAACATTCCATAGATAAACAAACAACTTAAAAGATGCAGCAACCAATCTTTTGCCTCCTATCTCCCTTACATCAAAAGACCTCAAATATTCTTTTGTTGTACAACAATGATTGATTTATATTTTCAACACAATTATTTATTTCATTTTTGGAATATGGAAGGAAACTGGAGCACCCGGATAAAACCCACATGGACACTGGGAGAATATATATCCTCCTTACAGACACGGTGGAACTGAACCTGGGTCATTGGCACTGTAATAGCATTGCTGGAACTGCTAATGCTGTTATGATGGAAACTTTATACATTTGGAACATCAAATATACATCTCGTGATGCCCTTGTAAATTATTCTATTCGATTAGAAAGGGTGGCCTTGTCATTTAGACAGCATACCACTTTAAGTTTCCTTCTCAGTCTGACATACTATCTCTTTGAACCTCAATATAAGCTTGGGAAATAGCACATCTTCATTCCGTGAGGTCATTTAAAACCTTCTACCATCATCACTCTTTTGCTGTTTATTCATTCCTGTTCTCTACCCTTTCACAAATCTTTCTTTTCATTTTTCCCTTTCCCCATTCTCACCAGTTTCCCAATCTCCAAACCGCTTATAAACAGTTAAATCTTTAACAATTTACAGTTTGATTAAAAGGCCAACAATGCCACCTATCAACTCAGTTTTCCTCCTTATAAATCCTGCCTGTTTCTTGTTTCCAGAATCAGAATCAGATTTACTATCACTAGCATGTGACATGAAATTTGTTAACTTAGCAACAGCAGTTCAATGGAATACATAATCTAGCAGAGAAAAAATACTAATAATCATAAATAAAACAAAATAATAATAATAAATAAGTAAATCAATTATGTATATTGAACAAATTTTTAAAAATGTGAAAAAACAGAAATACTGCATATTTAAAAAAAGGTGAGGTAGTGTCCAAAGATTCAATATCCATTTAGGAATCAGATGGCAGAGGGGAAGAAGCTGTTCCTGAATCGCTGAGTGTGTGACTTCAGGCTTCTGTATCTCCTAAATGATGGTAACAGTGAGAAGAGGGCAAGCTCTGGGTGCTAGAGGTCCTTAATAATGGTCTTTCTGAGACATCACTCCCTAGAGATGTCCTGGGTACTTTATAGGTTAGTACCCAAGATGGAGCTGACTAGATTTACAACCCTCTGCAGCTTCTTTTGGTCCTGTGAAGCAGCTCCTTCCATACCAGACAGTGATGCAGACTGTCAGAATGCTCTCCACAGTACAACTATAGAAGTTTTTGAGTGTATTTGTTGACATGCCAAATCTCTTCAAACTCCTAATGAAGTATAGCCACTGTCTTGCGTTCTCTATAACTATATTGATATGTTGGGACCAGGTTAGGTCCTTAGAGATCTTGACACCCAGGAATTTAAAGCTGCTCACTCTCTCCACTTCTGATCCCTCTATGAGGATTAGTATGTGTTCCTTCGTCTTACCCTTCCTGAAGTCCACAATCAGCTCTTTTGTCTTACTGACGTAGAGTGCCAGGTTGTTGCTGTGGCACCACTCCACTAGTTGGCATATCTCACTCCTGTACGCCCCCTTGTCGGCACCTGAGATTCTACCAACAATGGTTGTATCAGCAAATTTATAGATGGTATTTGAGCTATGCCTAGCCTCACAGTCATGTGTATATAGAGAGTAGAGCAGTGGGCTAAGCACACACCCCTGAGGTGCACCAGTGCTGATCGTCAGCGAGGAGGAGATATTATCAGCAATCTGCACAGATTGTGGTCTTCCAGTTAGAAAATTGAGTATCCAATTGCAGAGGGAGGTACAGAGGCCCAAGTTCTGCAACTTCTCAATCAGGATTGTGGGAATGATGGTGTTAAATGCTGATGAACAGCACCCTGACATAGGTGTTTGTGCTGTCCAAGTGGTCTAAAGCTGTGTGGAGAGCCATTGATATCATGTCTGCCATTGACCTATTATGGCGGTAGGCAAACAGCAATGGGCCCAGGTCCTTGCTGGGGCAGGAGTTCAGTCTAGTCATGACCAACCTCTCAAAGCATTTCATCACTGTTGATGTGAGTGCTACTGGGCGATAGAAATTCCATTTGTAACTTCTGAGTTGTTTTGCTTTAGAATTGGCTGCAGAGGGGCAACCCCCAAATAAAATGCATAGAAACAAGGAGAGTGTTAAAAGAACTCACCTTGGAAAAGGACAGCTAATACACTCATCTTTGCTTGGGCCAATGCATTTAACACAATTGGGATGACAGTTGTGGCAATTTCCTGCATCATCAACATATTGACCTAGAACAATAATTAAAAAAAGATGAAGCAAAATGTGAGAACATCACACACAACCTGATAATATTTGGGTATGTGTATTCTTTCAGAGCTTAAGCTTTTGTATTGCTAACACAGCATGAAACTTGATTCTAAGGATATATTAATTTATAGTAAAGCTATGATGCAAATAATATTTTAAAATTAACTATACTGTATATGTTGGAACTTCAGATAAAAAAAACTAATGCATAACAAAAATCTGCAAGTTGCTATGCAAAGTTATGGCCATGAGAAAAGGAATGCATTATGAAGGTTGAGAGAGAGTAAATAGCTCTTCTGATGTTTGAACACTACATGAAATGCACTAAACTCTAGTTGTTCTCATTGTGTGACTCAAAAATTACACAAGTGTAATCTTGTTTAAGTTAAAGTCAGCCTTAGCTTATTGATAGCATTTTCATCTTTTTCTAATCCGAAAGGTAATCTGCTGGATCTAAAGCAGCAAAAAAAAAGTTGCTTCATTTGCTGCCAGGTGGCGTAAACAAATTTTTAGGCCATCAAAATCAGTATTTTCCCATCAAATTTCTTTAAAAAGCTGATGCTGAAAATGAAATATAAAAATGGAAAATACTGCAACATCTAACAGGTCAGTCCACATGATGTTGACCCATTGAGTATTTCACAGTACTTTCTGCAATACAAAGGAACAGCAATGCCAATTGGATGTTGACCGAATGCAGGCTTAAGAAAAAAACATCTTTATTACTCTAACATTCTATTCATGCCAATTCATACCAGTGTTTTTTACTTTATGTGTAGAAACTCTTGAGTTACACATTATAAACCATGGTGCGTGAATACTAAGCATAAATGGATGCTTTGCCAACAATCAGCGTTCCACTTGTAGCAATCATTACATGGATTTGCTTTGGAAGGAGAAATGGAAGCAGAGTTGAAGTCCAAAGTCCTTTGTCCAACAAATGATTCTAATGAAGGGTTTCAAGCTTGAGACATTAATTCCTTTTGCTTTTCAGGGGTGCTGCCTGACCTAGTGAGATGTGTAGCATTTTCAGTTTTTACTTCAGATTTCCAGTATTTTCAGTTTTTCTTGTTTTTTTGTGATTTTTTTTACTTGCATTACTTCATGCTAAATATTATCATACAACTATCAAATCAAAGAATTGTTTCTAATAAAGTAAAATTTGTGCATGAGGCCAACAATAACATATATATGCAGAGCTGTTAGTTTGCAAACAACACCCATGAGATTTCACTGATGTAAAAGAAGAATAGATTTTAATGCCAAGAAGGAAATGTTAGCAATCTTTTTACATACATTTCTTCAGAGGTAGGATTTTAAATAATATATGCTATTAATTATGAAATTTATCCACTCAGTTTAAGTATTAGAAATAGACTGATTTCATCAATTGCAGCATAAAGAAAATGACTGAGGAAACACAGACACGCAAGTACCCATTTCCTTGTTCTTTTGCACCATTCTTTGTTTTTTTTTTGTGGTTTCTCATCTAGTAATGGTGGAGCCCAAGGCCAAAGAGCCAAGTACACACATTTCCTGCAATCGGTCCCACTCACAGTCAATGTAAAATTAATAAAGGCTGTTAACTACACCAGGGAAGGGAGGTTTTCTGGCTCCCTCGCCCCATTTATGACCTTTTTCAGATATTGACCATTAAGAGTTATATCTTACGATACATGTATGTCTCACACACTCAGACGCAGACCATATGCACTGATTTCCTTTGTCCCAAAAAAGAACAATTGAGGCATACAGTCAAGGCATTTTATATAACAATTAATTTAAGTAATGTGATACAACTAAGGCATAAAACAACAGTTAAGACTGGTGGAAAGCTTGGACGTTAAAAGATACTAGCAAAAGAGACATAGGAATGTGTAAGCACATGAAATTCTGCAGATGCAAGCAACCTAGAAAAATACACAAAATGGTGGAGGGACTCAGCAAGTCAGACAGCATCTATAGAAATATATAAACAGTCGACATTTTGGGCTGAGACCTTTCTTCGGGGTCCTTCATTCAAACAAAAGTGAAATTTTGATTTCAAGTTCTGAATTGTTCTCTGAGAGGAAATGTCCAATTCCTGCAACAGTCCAATTTAATTGAAATATTTATTATAATGAAGTTGTTTGTATTCTTGAACTGTTTTGATTTACAGACTGGACAACTGGAAAACTATTGAAAATATTTACTCCAAATTCTAATATTTAACTACCTGATGATCACTAATGATTTGGATGATAACTGCATTTATATGCTAGAATTGGGGCTACTTCTACAGGAGAGAAGTAAAATAAAAAGTAAGTCATATTCAAAATAATCAGCTTTTCATTATGATGATTCCACTGTTTCTGATCAGATCGTACCATTAGTAGGAAGCACCATCCTGACTCAAGATCTTTTCTGAGCTATCAAAAGGATGGTTCCTCTATTCCATTAAACTATAAGTCATACATTTATGGCCAAAGAGAGCTTCTTGTGTCAGTCTATCATGATACCCAGCACCTTTAGAATAGTACGTATAAAGCTAAAATTTTGCATAATTCTCAAAGATTTCTGAGCTTCATATTAGTGTCTAAGTGGTTGCAAGATCCCAATAATAACTCACTAGAAAACATGATGTGGAGTACAATATACACCGATTGGCATCTTGGACTAGTACCACAATGAGATTTGGTGCACGTTATGTTTACACAGATATTGGAAGAAAATGTAAGGAGTCTGTTTTTTCCCAACTTCATGCACAGTAACTGCAAGTTAAAACACCCAAATCAGAGCATTTGTACCCAGCAATCTTTTGAAAATTTCCAACTAAAATGTAAGTATTTTGATGAGACTAAAAACATCAGTCTTTAAATAAAAATGAGGAAACTGCTTCATCAGTGTATGCCCTCAAATTACTTCAATCTAATCTTATAAAATAAATATATAACAATTAAAAACAGTTCTCTGCCTGTGGATACGCAAAGAATATTATTGTTTCATCTACATCTCCTCATCGCCATCTGAAATTCTGCCAACAGTAGTTGCGTCATTGGCAAATTTATATATGGTGTTTGTAGGTGAATAGAGCAGCGGCTAAACACACGTCCTCGAGGTACATCAGTGTTGATTGTCAGTGAGGAGATGCTATTTCCAATCAGCACTGACTGTGGTCTCCCAGTGAGGAAGTCAAGGATCCAGTTGCAGCAAGAGGTACAGAGACCCAGGTTTTGGAGCTTGTTGATTGGAACTGAGGGTGTAATGGTGTTGAATGTTGAGCTGTAATCAATAAACACCAACCTGACGTAAGTATTGCCACTGTCTAAGTGATCCACGGCCATGTGGAGAGCCAGTGAGATTGCATCTACTGCAGACCTATTGTGGCAATATGCAAACTGTAGCAGGTGAAGGACTTTGCTTAGGTCGGTGTCAATGCTGGTCATGGCCAACCTCTCAAAGCACTTCATCACAGTAGATGTGAGTGCAACTGAGCGATACATTTGAGGCTGCTCTCCCTACTCTTCAGCACTGCAATGATTGTTGCAGTTTTGAATGATCTCTGAGTGCTGCAGTGAGGGATTGAAGATGTCCTTGAGCACTCCCACCAGTTGGTTGGCACACATTTTCAATGCCCTACCAATCACACCATCAGGGCCTGTTGCATTGTGAGGGTTCACTGTCTTGAAGGACATTCTGATGTCAGCCTCCAAGACAGAGATCATAGGGTCACCAGATGCTGCAGGGATTTGCATAGGTGTTGTTTTATTCTCCCTTTCAAAGCATGATTAAATCAACAAAATGTTAACTCTTATACTTTCTTATTCACATTACACATAAATCTATGTGATTATAATGAACTAAAGAAAGCACCTAGTAATAAATAATAATTATTATATCCATTAATATATTTCAGTAGTTCGCACTTTCATGGACATTTATCTTTTTAAGACAGCAATTGATATAATTCCAGTGGAAAGACAGCATTTCTGCATTTGGAGTTTGATATAAACATAACAGAGTTGAATTTGTTTAATCTTACATATTATTTGCCCATACATTCTTCCCTTGAATTGATATTTCTAAATCTAATATGGAAGTTAAATTTCTTTCATCATTTTTGTTCTTTCTATCTCCTGCCCTTTCTAGCACTTAATCTTAACTTTCATTCCTACTGTTGTACCATTTCTGTATTTTGTTGCAACTCTTGGCAATGAGAACATCGAAAACCTACAGCACAATACAGGCCCTTCGGCCCACAAAGCTGTGCTGTACATGTCCTTACCTTAGAAATTACCTAGGGTTGGCGGACTTCCGGTAAGATGGCAATTGCTTAGCTGCTCCGAACTTTTGTTCCGTTATTTTCGCTATCTTTGCACTAAATGTCTCCATTTTTTAAAACCTTAATTAGGAACTTTATTTGGTTTCTTTTACTCGCCTGTGAATACATCTACCTTACAATGTCTAGCAAGAGTTCTAAAACTGGGAGAAAGGAAGTTCCAGTTCTGCCTTCTGAGACCCTCACTGCGTTGGAACAACACCGCGATGATATTTTAAGGGAATTTAGAACCGCTTTCAAACAGCTGGAAGCCAAACTGGATCGGATCAACGATAGAGTGGACGAACATGCTGAATACTTATCTTGCATCGATTCGACTTCTGAAAATTTAGAAAGTTGTGTTCAATACTTGGAGACTCTGTTCCAGCCGAGAAGAAAAAAATAATAAACTCCTTTCTAAAATGATCGATCTCGAAAATCGGAGCAGACGTTGCAACCTTCGAATTCTTGGGTTGCCAGAGGCCACCGAACAGGGATCAACCGTGAAGTTTTTTGCCGAGTTTCTCTGTGAGATATTCGGGAAAGATTTGCTTCCGAATACGCCTGAGCTTGAAAGGGCACACAGGGTCTACGATCCCCCCAGAATTCTGGGCACCCACCCGCGACCGGTAATTTTATGCTTCCATCAATACCAGGTAAAACACCGTCTGATTATGGAGGCATGTCGCAGAGGTACTTTTACTTTCCAAAATACAATCATTCGCTTTGTGGAAGATTTTGCACCCCAGACCTTAAAGATGCATGCTGAGTTTAAAGGCGTAATGAAAGTGCTTTTTGATCGTGGTTTTAAACCCTCTCCTCGCACTCCTGCCGACTTACGAATCATGCTTAATACTGGAAAATATAAGTGGTTTAAGTCAGTGAAGGAGGCTGAGGCATTTGTTGCAAGTCTTCTGGCTATCCAGCCATCTTTGGAACCCGATCGGACCTCCTAAAATGGTGGATAAGTACTTCTAGTAGTAAAATTACTTTTCCCGGACTCAGACTTTACTTAAATCACTCAGACACTATTTATTGAAACTCTAAGGGCTGTTAACATTCTCTCCCTGGATTTGGTGTGTCTTTTTTAAATAGACATTCTGTGCTTAATGTTTCCCTATGGACGTTTAAATAGTACTTGTGTAATCTATTTTATTCTTGTATAACTTTATCTATAGAGTTCTACAATTGACTCTAACTAGTTTTAGAGGTTTGAAGTCTTTTTTGAAGGCCTCCCTGTTTGTTGGTTCACAGTTTAACTGCTGATTATTTTTATTTATTATTTTTTTTCACCTTTTCTTTTAATCTTTGATTTTTTTTTTCCTCTCTGTAAATGGTTGATAAGTACTCTTCTTGAATCTATAATTTTCCCCTTCTTCCCTTTTTTTACTCCCCTTTCTCTTACTTTATTCTTCCATAATTTTTTGCAGGTAGATTAGTTTTGGTTTTCTTCCAATTTTCTCTGTATTAAGTTTTATATTTCTGCAGAAGATGTTCCAATTAGTAGTTATGTTTTCCAGTGCATAAACTAGTTACTATTTGCTATAGTATTTATACGGAACTGCTGTTAATGACACAGATCTGGAAGTTATATTTGGGTTAATTTTTTTGATAGAGCTAGCTGCTCTTTTTGCTAGCCGTTTAGCTTTGGGTTGTGTGCGTGGGGTGGGTTTTCCAGTTCCAACATCACTCACTGTATTTATTGTTTGTCTTTATTGCTCAGGACATGTTTATGTTTTGATTTCACGAATCTATGCTTACATTTCTGCTCCCAGACTGCTATCGTATTGCTTGACTTTTTATATGCCTGCCACCTTTTATGCATTAGTAATTGATAATGGCTAGTGCACTTAAATTCGTGAGCAGGAATGTAAAGGGATTGAATCACCCTGTTAAAAGGAGGAAGGTATTCTCACATATTAAACAACTCAAAGCTGACATTGCTTTCCTTCAAGAAACTCATTCGTTGTTTTGATAACTCCCGGCTTCTGTCAAAGTGGGCAGGTCAGCATTTTCATTCATCCTTTGCCGCTAAAGCTAGGGGAGTCTCCATTCTTATTAACTCAAATATTCCTTTTGAACTCCATAATAAAATATCTGATACAAATGGCCGTTTTATTATTGTTTCTGGTAAACTATACAACACTAAAGTTGTACTAGCAAACCTGTATGCCCCCAACTTTGATGATGTTAACTTTTTTGAACGTTTTTTTTTTCCTCACTACCAGACTTAAACTCATACTCTCTTATACTGGGTGGTGACTTCAACTGTTGGTTAGATCCTAATCTGGATCGATCGTCCTCTGATAGTTCTCACCTACTAAATCTGCCTTAGCTATCCAATCGTTTCTCTCTAAATTTGGTATCTCTGATATATGGCGTTTCCTTCATCCTACTGAGAGAGATTATTCTTTTTTTTCACATGTTCACCATACCTTCTAGTGAAGGTATGACTATTTCTTACTCGATAACCAACTTATCCCATTGGCCTACTCTTGTGACTATCAGACCATGCCCCAATTACTCTCTCGCTGAACTTTCCTGGTCTCCCTCAGAGGAATAAACTCTGGCGGTTTGATTCAACTTTATTATCAGATGATGATTTTTTAAAATTTATTAAGGATCAGATAACCTTTTATTTTAACACTAATACATCACCTGAAGTGTCATCCAAGATTGTCTGGGATGCCATGAAAGCATATTTGAGGAGTCAAATAATCTCTTACACAGCAAATCTCAACAGAAGATCCTGTGCAGATCGATTGGACCCCATTAACCAGATTAAAGAATTGGATCAACTGTATGCTCAAACTAAGAATCCTGAACTATACAAGAAGCGTGTTGAACTCCAAACTAAATTTAATCTTCTGTCTACTCAACCTGTCGAACGCCAACTTCTCAAAAGTAAGAGTCGCTTTTACATTCATGGGGATAAGTCTGGTAAATTTCTAGCCAATCAGCTGAGGCGTTCTAAAGCTAAACAACATATTACAAAGATCCGGAAGGAGAATGGAGACTTTACATCGGATCATTTAGAAATTAATGACACATTTAAAATTTTTTATTCTCGGCTTTATTCCTCTGAATCTTCGAATGACAATATCTCTGCTGATCAATTTTTTAAGAATCTGAATATTCCTTCACTTTCATCTGATTCTAAAGCCAAACTTAATGCGCCTACATCATCAGAAGAAATATCTTTTGCAATTTCTGCACTGTCCTCAGGGAAATGTCCTGGACCTGATGGGTTCCCTGTAGAATTTTATAAATCATTCTCTTCACTTCTTTCTGCTCCGTTACTTTCAGCATTATCTGATTCATTTAATTAAGGCAAATTGCCACCCTCTTTCAATGAGGCATCTATTATTCTTCTATTAAAAAAGGGCAAAGACCCAACAGAGTGTTCCTCGTATAGGCCGATTTCTTTGCTCAATGTTTATGTAAAGATCTTAGCTAATGTTTTGGCTCATAGATTAGAAACCGTTATTCCCTCCATCATCTCTGATGACCAATCAGGTTTTATTAAAAACCGTCTCTCTTTGTTTAACATTCAGTGTTTATTTAGTATCTTATACTCACCTCCAACTGGGATTCCTGAATGTGTTATTTCCCTCGATGCGGAGAAAGCACTTGATCGTATAGAGTGGAACTACCTTTTTGCAGTCTTAGAAAAATTTGACCTCAGTTAAAGTTTCATCTCTTGGATCAAATTGCTGTACCTGTGTCCTACTGCTTCTGTTTTAACTAATTTTCAGAAATCCCAGGTATTTAATCTCAAACGTGGCACCCGTCAGGGATGCCCCTTAAGTCCCTTTCTCTTTGGTTTGGCTATAGAACCTTTGGCGATAGCATTTCAAAATTGTCCTGAATTGACCGGGATTTGGAGAGGGGGTGTTGAGCATAAAGTTTCTCTCTATGCTGATGACTTATTACTTTTTCTTTCAAATCCGTCTACGTCCTTACCTCCAATGTTTTCACTTCTTGACCAGTTTAGCCAGTTCTCTGGCTATAAACTTAATTTACATAAGAGTGAACTTTTCCCAATTAATAAAGAAGCACAAGTATTAACATTTCGTGATCTCCCTTTTAAAGTAGCTCATAATCAATTTACTTATCTTGGGATTACAGACACAAGGAAGTTTAAAGATCTCTTTCGTGAAAATTTTGCCAATCTTTCATATACTATAAAACAGAGCCTGTTACAATGGTCACCTCCATCTATGTCTTTGGTAGGTCATATTAATGTTGTTAAAATGTATGTTCTCCCCAAATTTTTATACTTATTTCAATCTATCCCAATTTTTATTCCTAAATTTTTTTTTGATTCCTTAGACTCTATTATTTTGTCATATTTGTGGAAGAATAAGCGCTCTAGAATTAATAAAATCCATCTCCAAAAATCTAAAAAAGAGGGCGGCATGGCTTTCGTTTATATTATTGGGCAGCTAATATATGTTGTGCTACATTTTGGTCTTTCTTCCATGGCCAACCCAATTGGGTGCCCTAATTGGGTGGCAATGGAGTTGAGCTTCACTAAAAAATTATCTATCTCTGCACTTCTTGGCTCTGCACTCCCTAGCAGTCTGTCCAGATCAATAGCTAATCCTCTTGTTAGACACACTTTGCGCATATGGGCTCAGTTGAGGAAATGCTATGGTTTCCATGGTTTTTCCGTTTCCAGTCCTGTCGTACATAATCACCTTTTTTTACCTACTACGTATGATTCAGCATTCCAGGTTTGGTATAGGAAGGGCATTAGACGTTTTGAAGATCTCTTCATTGATAATTGCTTAAAAGCCTTACGACGGGCCCCTGTGGATAAAATTAAAATGGCATGGGAGCATGATTTAAATACCTCCTTATCTGATGAGAGCTGGGATTCGATTCTCAAATCGGTTAACTCAACCCCTCTTTGTGCTCGCCATTGCCTTTTACAGTTTAAGATTGTTCATAGAGCCCATATGTCTAAATCTAAACTATCTCGATTCTACCCTGACATTAGTCCGCTCTGTGATAAATGCAAGAGGGGCGAGGCCTCTCTCATTCATATGTACTGGTTCTGTCCTAGCTTGGAGAAATTTTGTAAAGATGTCTTCACTATGTTATCGTATATTCTGAATCAGCACCTAGAACCAAACCCCTTAATTGCTTTGTTCGGTTTCTGGGGCGAGACAGATTTACGTCTGAGTCCGGCCAAATGCCAAATATTATCCTTTGACTCTCTCCTAGCTAGATGCTTGATCCTCCTCAGATGGAGAGATGCTGCCCCGCCCACTCATGCTCAATGGCTTAGCGACATTATGGCCTGCTTGGACCTCGAAAAAATTCATTATTCAGTTCTCAATTCAGATCTGAAGTTCCATAAGGTCTGGGGACCTTTTATCGAGTACTTTCATAACCTTCCTCTTGACTAGGGTTTTTTTTCTTTTCGGTCCCTTGCTTTCAGCTCCTTTTTTTTTCTGGTAGTAGGCATTATTATCCTCTGTTGCTAAGTGTATTCACAGTCTGGGAGTTTGATTGTCCTGATTTATATTCTCTATATTGTGTTGTGGTTGGTCTGGAGTTTTTTTTGTGTTGTGGGGCTTGGGGAGGATACTATGTTTACTTGTCTTCAATTTAGGTGTTTTTTTTAACTTCTCTTTCTCTGTATCATATTGTCATTGTATGCTTAATTTTGCACTGTATTAATGTTCCTCATTGTGATTTGGGGGTTTTTTAAATCTGTAAAATGTATTAAAAAACTAATTAAAAAAAAGAAATTACCTAGGGTTACCCGTAGACCTCTATTTTTCTAACCTTCTGAATTAAGTTGATGAGGTCATTGTTACTAGATTATGTGATTTAGGAGAAAAATATTAAAATAACAATAACATACTATTTTTGTAAATTTTCAAAACATTTTGATAAGGTATCAAAATTCTCAAAACACTTTGAGAAACTGAGTTACAGAGAAAGGTTGAATATGTTAGGAGCATAGACAAATGAGGGGAGATTTGATAGAGGTATATAAAATTATGATGGGTATAGATAGAGTGAATGCAAGCAGGCTTTTTCCACTGAGGTTAGGGGAGGAAAAAAAAAACAGAGGACATGGGTTAAGGGTGAAAGGTGAAAAGTTTAAAGGGAACATGGGGGGGGCTTCTTCACACAGAGAGTGGCGGGAGTGTGGAATGAGCTGCCAGATGAAGTGGTAAATGTGGGCTCACTTTTAACATTTAAGAAAAACTTGGGACAGGTACATGGATGAGAGGTGTAAGGAGGGATATGGTCCAGGTGCAGGTCAGTGGGACTAGGCAGAAAAATGGTTCAGCACAGCCAAGAAGAGCCAAAAGGCCTGTTTCTTTGCTGTAATGTTGTATGGTTCTATGGTATAACAAAATAGAATAATATCAGGTTAAAGTATAGTTAAATAGGTCACAAGTACCAGAAGTGATAGCTAGATGGCAGGCTATAAATTAAAAAAGACTTAGGGAGGGGTTATGAATAGAAATTTGAAAGCAAGGTCACACGTGGAGTAGTGCTGAAACCAATATTTATACAATTCACATTAACTATTTAGACACCATGATCAATAACACAATGACCAAAACTTGCCAGTAAATTGCCTGGTATAAGCATGCACGTTTGGAACAACAGCATATGGACATCCAGATGTGGAAGTCTGAAACTTGTGGGCATACTCTACCAAGTGAATCTTTCAGCAATTGGCTGCTGTTGACTTCCCGACCAATAGCAGGGTGGTAGGACAATCAGTGAGGCATTAATAGATATGTCTGAGAAGACGTGCTGCAGGGAAATGAGTGGGTGCATATTTGTCAAATGGATTGTCAGATGGGCTGAAATATCTCCTTCGTCTTAAGGAAATATTTTTAAAAACTCACACCCTTCCCTCAGCCACCTTGTCAAAATACTTAAGGATGTTATAGCTTTCAATTAAATAATTTCACACTCTTTTAAATGTTGCAGCTGATCAATCATGCCCCATAAGACAACCTGCCCTTTCCAGATACTAGTCTCAAAAACCTCTTCTGAATTGCTCCCAATTTATTAGCAACTTCTCACTTAATGTCAATAAAACCAAGGATATGACCATTGACTACAGGATGAGGAAACTGGAGGTCTATGAGTGAGTCCACATCAGGGGGATCAGAGGCAGAGAGGGTCAGCAATTGTAAATTCTTTGGCATCATCATTTCAGAGGATCTGTTCTGGGTCCATTACAAGGGAAGTACAGCAGTGCCTCTACTTTCCAGGAAGTTTGCAAAAGTTCAGCATATAATTTAAAACTGACTAACTTCTATAAATGCACAGTGGAATGGACACTGACTGGTTGCATTACAACCTGGAATGGAAACAAAAATGCCCTTGAATGGATACAGCCCGCTCTGTCACAGATAAGCCCTCTCCACCACTGAGCACATCTACAAGAAGCACCATTGAAGGAAAGCAGCATTCATTATCAAGGACCCCCATCATCCAAGACAAGCTCTCTTCTCACTGCTCTCATCAGACAGGAGATACAGAAGCCTCAGGACCCATACCACCAGAATCAGGAATAATTATTACCCCTCGCCCAGCAGGCTCATGAACCAGAAGGGATAACTTCATTCACCCCACAACATATGCACTCATTTTCAAGGACTTTTCATCTCATGGTTTCAATAATAATAATTATTATTTTTCTTTTTTTCTTTTTGTATTTGCACAGTTTGTTGTGTTCTGCACACCTGTTGTTGTCCTTCATGTTGTGTGTGGCTTTTTGCTGAGTCTATTGTGTGTATTTGTATTTATTGGGAATGCTCACGAGAAAATGAATCTCGAGGTAGTAGTGGTACCACAGTAGTGTAGCAGTCAGCGTGACCTACTGCATCAATCCTGGCGTCTTCTCTAAGGAATCTGTATGTTCTCCCTGTGGAACGTGTGCATTTTCTCCAGGTGCTCTGGATTCTTCCTCCAGTCAAAGGTTAGTAGGCTAATTGGTCATTGTATTGTCCTGTGATTAGACTAGGGTCAAATCGGGGGTTGCGGGCTGTACAGGTCGAAGGCCCAGAAGGGCCTATTCTGCGCTGGATCTCTTAATAAAAATAAATGTGGTTAAATGTATGTACTTCGATAATAACTTTACTTTAAGGAGTCTAATACTATAATAGTGCTCCAAATTTCATCTCATCCAATGCACTGAAGTGCTGAAATAAGGCTTGTGCTTGTGTTTGTGTTTATTTTCCCTAGCAATAACCAACAGCATTCTGCTACTGTTCTTCAATCTGTTCCTCATTGTACCCTTCTACTAGTCATCTGATACTAGGACGTCCATGGCTCCAGACTCTTCAGAGTTGTGCAGTCAGTCTCTCACCATTGGAAAAATGTTTGCTTTCTTCATTTTCTTGCCTTAATGGTTAACTTCACATTCCCTGCATTATATTCCATTTGATAACCAGTTAGGATCCCCTTTGAAGCATCCTTAAGCCCATTTCAAAATTAATTTTAAATTCAATTTTTCATCAACAAATTGCAAAGTTTGGCACCTCTATCTAACTAAGCTGCAGAAAGTTGAACCCCTTGCACCAATCTAAGAGGCACACAATCAGAAGTTGATCTAGTGTTTGTTTTCTTTTGTCCAAGCTATCTTCTGATAAATTTCAATGTGTTACTTCCTGCATAATGAGCCTATATTTTCTGCAAGAACTTTTGAAGTGGCTCCTTATCAAACACTATGTTATGAAAATCTCAGTATATCCTTGTCTCCACAGCACCATACTTCAGACTTTCCTCAATTATCGTGAATTTGTTTCTGTGAACAGGCATTGTGATTTGAATAAGTTGTTTCCTCCTCAAACTAAGGAATACATTAATTCTATAAAACAACTATACAGGGTTTACAAGCTTTCATGATTTATTTACCAAGAACTGTAAGATGCAGAATCAAATATAATCATCAAAAAGGTGGCTCTTGAGCAGAATAAGATTTCTACAGAAGCTTCTACACCTAAAATGTATCTCCCCATAAAAAGTCGTCCAATAATTGTATCACATTCACTGAGAACCACTGTCAAACTAAAGAGCTCACATGACATTATTCATTTGTTTCACTTGTTAATGTACAACTATGAAGTATTTAAATGTATTATTTAAAATAAAGTCAGGATCCATTGTTAATAGCATGGATATTTGCAATGTAATATTTAAGAAATGAGGGGGAAAATAGACCCATTTAACACATCGTTAATAGTGGGAAAGGGAAACAGCGTTCGACAAATTCGTTAGAGATTTTCTGTTGCTATGTTGAAATAAGAACAACACAATTGAAGCGGTGCTTCGGGTTTTAACAAGGCTTTTGATAAGGAGCCACACATATGGTTATGGAACAAAATTAGAGCAGAGGTTATTGAGGATAATATTCCAGTACAGATTGGGGATTAGTTAACGTATAAAACAACAAGAGTAAGTGTGCTATATTTGAGAGGGAAGAGTATGACAAGCAACTGCTTTAGGGATTGGTGATGGTGTGGCCTTTCACAATTTACAACAGCTTCTGAGATTAGGGAATCAGATGTGATATATCCACATCTGCTGATGATATAAAACTGGCCAACTGTATATAGTGTGAAGAGGATAAGAATGGTTTCAGGGGGAAGATGCGTGAAGGGGGATGGACATGACAGATGTTTATGAAACAATAAGGCATCCCCCTTAATAGGGAAAGAAAAGCATGATTGGTCTGTTATAGGAGGAGAGATTCAAAAGATTGGGTCAATACTCCTTAGAATTTAGGATAACAGATAATCTTATCAAACTTCTAATGTGGCTTGACAAGGATATACTCCCTTGTAGTATGTACAGTATGTACATTAACTAATCCCCAAACTGTACCCCTGTATAATCCTCATGTCCATGCTCCAATTTTGTTCAATAGCCATATGTGTGGCTGCTTTTCAAAGCCTTGTTAAAACCCAAAGTACCACTTCTATTGTGTTGTTCTTATTTAATGTGTTAGATACAACTACAGAAAATCTCAAAAAATTTGATAAACACAGTTTCACTTTCCCCAGATTTGTATTGGTATAAACTGGCTTATAGTCCATTTTCTCCGTCTTTATTTATTAGGTATTATATGTTACAAATATCAATGCTAATAATAGACCCTGAGTTTATTTTAAATAATAATGCATTTAAATTGCATTACAGTGGATTCCATTTAATTAATCAGGGCAGCTGCTTATTTGGGACAACTCTTCAGAACAAAAACTAATCCCTTCATTTATTTGGGACACTATGCCATTCATTTGGGACTGGAGACTATTGCTAAACAATTTCTAACTAGTGTCAGTCGTGTGAACTAGTGCGGCCATTAGGCATTACACTGTGCTTAGAGTGAAGGTTTTTTAAAATATTATCAGTTGCATGGGTGTGCGTTCAAAAACCTGTGCTTTTTGTCACTGATGGTTGGTGAGAAAATACCAGCAAGAAAATTGTTTTTTTCCCCATCCCCCCCACTGCGATTTCAAGCATTCAGGCTTGGAAATGTCAGTCAGAGCTGAGAGGGAAAATGAAACAATTTCATTATTTCAACAAGTTAGTTACTTGGAAGAATTTGAAAATATCGACAGCCATCTTGCATATTACAAGTAAAATGAAGATTCAGGGAACGTAATAATCGAAAGCATCGAAGGTAGCCCAGTGTCTGAACTAAATTTGTTGATTTATAATCAATCACAAGAACACCACGGTGTTTTGGTTGTCTGTCATATCTGTCAATGATGGTAAAACTAATGTGGGAGAGTTTTTATAAGTAAAAAAGCCATTGCACGGGGACAGTTCCATTCTCCTGTCCTTTGAAGTCTGGGTCCAGTGTATAAGTAGTCATTACAAACTGAGCTCTTGCAGTGGACAACCATGACTTCCTCTGTGCCTTATCACGTCCTTCCTTCTCCATGAAGCATTACAGAACCACTGTCCTGGTTGCTAGATCTCACTGCTGATTTCATCTGCCAAGTCGGCTGAAGCTGACTTCACATGCTAGGACAGGCATGAAGCCCACCAGGTGCTCTCACCTGGTTTAGCCGCCTGTCAAAGCAGTGTACCAGAGTGTGGCCGTTGTTGCATTCAAACAGCTTCTTATATTCACAGGTGAGACAGAGCTAAGTGACTGGGGATCAAAGGTGAGTGAGCTACCCCAGAAAGGATATGACAAGCTTCTTCACCTGAGGTAAAATGGCTCCCCAGACACCCCATACATGGGGGTGTACACCGGAAGAACTCCCCTGTCGACAACTCTCAGAAATACACAATTTTATAGTACTGTAGTAGTATTGGTAGAGTTCTAATTTGTTCTGTATTTCATTTAAATACACAATTTGTTACTCAGTTAAATATAGTTTGACTTTTTTTTAATACCTTTTTTAATTATTTTCATGAAACTTTGGCTAATTGGGGCAGCTGCTTAATTGGGGCAAAATGTACTGGCCCTGATGTGTTCCAATTAACAGGATTCCTCTGCATTTCACACTTCATAGCCCCCACAGAGATCTAATGCAAAAACTCACCTCCAGGAATGCTCCTTTTGTATGAATTTAGTTTATGATTTTTTTGTTGCCACCAGTATTCTTCATTTCGTTTCAAGTCAAAAGCTGCTTGAGGAGTAATATTGTTGGCAAAAGGATTCTAACAATTGCATCCAACTAAATTTTGGTAGAAAGTAGGAAAAGCAAAGTTGATTAGCATCCTGAGCACTGGCTTTTGCCAATGATTCCAAATGGGAATAGTGCAAGATATTGTTCTCGAGGAGAAATGGATGCAAAATTACTAACCAATTGTGGAAAAGAGTGCCATTGCTGAAAATGTCCCATAAATTGTTGAAATCTCTGTTGAGTCTGGAAATCTATGGCTTAATTGAATGATGGTATACTGTTCCCCGAGTGCACATTGAGACCATTGGAACAAAGCAATAGACAGGATAGTGAAGTCAGAATGAAAGTGAAACTGCAGAATAACATCAATTAAAGTGTACAAAGTATAATAAGCTACAGAAATCTGTAAAATTTGTCAGCTCCATCTTGGGGATTACCCTCTGTAGTAGCCAAGACATCTTCAAGGAGCGTTGCTTCAGAAAGGCAGCTTCCATTATTAAGGACCCCCATCACCCAGGATTTGCCCTCTTCTGATTGTTACCGTCAGGAAGGAGGAACAGAATCCTGAAGGCACACAGTCAGCGACACAGGACAGCTGCTTCCCCTCTGCCATCTGATTCCTAACTGGACATTGAACCTGTGAACATTACCTCCTTTTTTTCTAAACATTTCTGGTTTTGCACTATTTTTACATACTCAATGTACATAAATACACACTGTAATTGATTTACTTATTTATTTCTATATTATCATGGACTGCTGCCATTAACAAATTTCATTAACATATGCTGGTGATATTAAACCTGATTCTGATTTGAAAAAAGGTTTGAAGAATTAGAAATTTAAGAAATGTTCTCAAAATCAAAATTATCATTAAAAAAATACTGCAGTTGGCAAGTACACAAATATTCATGGTCACTTACCAGTTCCAGTCTAGTTTTGGACATGAGTAATCTTAGCAAAGTACCTTGTGAGTCAAGTATTTGTTTACGTGTTAAACCATCGTGTTGGTTCTTGATTAGGGATCAAAGTTGCTTACAACACTGCATATTTTAATAACTATTCTGGATTAGATTGATACAAAATGCCTGTAGGCATATTTTTTGCTTTTTTGAAAAACATACCGTGGAAAATATTCATCAAGTTCATTCTTTGCTGGAGGGTAATTACAATTTAATGTTTAAAACAATCAGCATTTTGGAAGCTGTACTACAGCCAATAATTAACTTGGTTTATGTTCATATGCATTAACATTCACTCTCAGGTTTAAGGTCTTTAATGCTACCAGAAGAATTGCTCAGGGTATGGAACTGGTTGCTCATAAAATGCTCAGGTACACATAAATTAACGCAAGGTATGTTGAGGGCAATAAATAATATTGGAGGAACTTGGTGGTTCAAGCAGCATCTGAAGAAAGAAAGGATTTGTTGATGTTTTGGGTCAAAATCTTGCCTTGGGAGTCAGACTGGGAGGGATGTTAGCCAGTATAAAGAGGGAGTGGCACAATTAAGGTGGACTGAGAAGGAATGACGGACGATAGGCAGGGAGTAGAGGGGGAGCTATGGATATGGGTTTATTGGAAATAACTTAATTTTAACAAATCATTCAGATTACAGTAAATAGTGCAATTTCTTTTAAGTTGCCATTTCATTTGTTTATTTTATTATTAATACTAATGGAATCCTTATAAAACAAAGAAAATATATTTCTTTGAGTATTGGATAACACAATTTCAGAATGCCTTAATGAATTAGAAAAAAATATATAATTATATGTGAAATTGGGAGTGCATTGGATGTCATGAGAAACAAGGAGTTTATTGATTAGTATTTTGGTTGTGATTTATAGTATATGGTGTTAAACTATAATATTGAGAAGATGGCTACAGAACTGAAAATCACTAGTCTCAGCTATCCACATTGGTACACAATCTGGTCTTGTGGTAATATAAGGTAATCCTTATTTCATTACACTTCAGATTGCAAATTGAATTCATGTGCAATATTGTTAACTGAAATACACCTAAAGCTGATTTTCAAGTTACCCAGTTAGGGTTGAATACAAATAAGCTTTAAAATCTTCCTGTAAAGGTATTATGTCACTATTAAAATACACATTACTTAAAATTTCCAGAAAGTGAATTCATAATGTCAATTTTATTTTATAATACACATAGCTTTATTCTGTCGTAGGATCCTGGAAAAGACATTTGTTGGTTTAAGTACATTCTATGATGCTCAGTTGAATTCCTGAAATGCTGTAATTCCTAACATAAAAGTAGAAGATTTGCTCAGTAGAATTTTCCAGGGTTTTTAAGACAATGATTATGAAAGGCAGATGGGCAGGATGGAGATATGTCTCTACCAAAGGAGGTGAAAGGCCTCTGCTAGCCTGTAGGTCATGCCAGGGCAAGGTATAGCACTTGCTTAGCCCCCAATCAGGGTGATATGAAGCCATGAGAGCAAGTGGTGGATGGTGCATCTATCACAAGTCCTGCTTATGTGACTACTGACACCAGGCAGACAATCTCCGAAGAGCAATCATGATCATGGGAGAATGATCAACATCATTTGACATGGCACATAACGATGATTGTTATGAAAGACAAGCGACAAAGTTCCAATTTAGGACAATGTATAACAGACAACATGTTCAAATCACTTGTTATCCTTGTCCTTGTAGATGGAGCTGATGGGTGAAAGAAAAAAAAGTGGTAGTGCTATTGAATGTATGAAAGGTGGTGGATATTAGCAAGCCAGCTGCTCTCTGTTGTGGGTTGATTTGCTTAAATATTGTTGCAGGTGCATTCACCTAGATGAGTAAAGGGGATTCTACCTCACTCCTAGTATGACCCATTGATTTTGGATATTCACGAAAACGACCACCTGCAAACCTGCTCCATTTCAGTTGAGCTTTATCGTGAGGGGTATAACAAGAGTAATGCCACGGAATATAACAGTGAGTGGACAATAACTTTCAGAGTGAGGAAAAGATAGCAAAACACTTTCATTTCTCATTGTCTGCTACTTTGTATAGCATGTGTGTTACTTTTCCACTGTCAGCCTATACTAAGTATTGTCAAAGTATTCCTGTAAGTATGCAAAGACGGATTCATTGGCTAAAGAAATTGAACATAGTGTACCCAAACAGCAAGAATCATGACTTCTGATCTCGTGTTGGATAAGCATCTATCACGAGGTCAGAAGTCACGGTGGCTGCTGTTGAACAACTGAAGATGGCTGATTTAGGGTAGTAATCTCAGGATTGCTGTCAGTGCCACGTGACAGTGAGGATAGGAATAGAATGAAATCTGGATAAATACGTGGCTGAAGAAGTGGAGTGGGGGCAGGCATTCAAATATCTAGATCATTGGGACCTCTTCTGGGGCAGGTGTCACCTGTACAAAAGGGATGGGTTGCACTTAAATCCGAGGGGGACTAATATCCTTGCGGGCAGGTTTGCTAGAGCTGTTGGGAGTGGTTTAAACTAATATGGCAGGGGGTTGAGAACCAGTATGATAGAGCTGAGGATGAGCCAGCAGGTTTTCAAGTAGATGATGTAATTTGTAATATGAATGTAAGAGGACAAGCCAGTGATTGGATACAACTGTAGACAGAGCAAAGAGTTAAGTTGTACCACAGAGGCAAAATTCATAAGCGCAAAGAAAGCAGGACTGAAGATGCTGCATTTAAATGCACATAGCATTTGGAATAAAGTGGACAATCTCATGACACATTTAGAGATTGGTTGGTATGACATTATGGGCCTCACTGAGTTGTGGCTGAAAGAAGGCCATCGTTGGGAGCTTAACATCAAAGATTTTACTTTGTATCGAAAGAACAGGCAGGAAGGCATGTGGTAATATAACTCTATTGATAAGAGTTGGAATTACATCTTTAAAGAGAGGTGACATAGGGTCAGAAACCATCAAAACTTTGTGAGTGGAGCTAAGGAACTGCGAGGGTAAAAAAAATATGAGAATGATATATAGGCCTCCAAATAGTAGCCAAGATGTGGGGGTTGTGATAGCTAAGGGAGCTGGAAAGGGCATATAATAGGGGTAATGACACAATTGTAATGGAGGAATTTAATATGCAAGGGGATTGGGAAAATTAGGTTTGCATCGAAAACCTAAGAGAGGGAATTTGTTGAATCCTTATGATACCGCCTTTTTGAGCAGCTTGTGCTTAACCCTCATAGGGGAAAAGCTATCTTAGATTGAGTGTTGTGTCAGAAACCCCGATTTTATTAGTCAGGAAACTTTAGGAGGCAACGATTGAGTTCATACTGCAGTTTGAGGGGGAGACATCACATGTATTGCAATGGAATAAGGGGAATTTCAGAGGCGTGAGAGAGGAGCTTGCCCAGGTGGATTGGAGGGGGATACTTGTGGGATTACAGCAGAACGGAAATGGCTAAATAGATCACAAAGGGCAGGATAGACATGTCCCAAGAAGTTTCCAAATGGCAGGGCTAGGCAACAGTGGCTAACAAAGGAAGCTAAAGACTGCATAAAAGCCAAGGAAATGGCATACAAGGTGGTAAAAGTGAGTGGGAAGTTGGATAATTGGTAAGCTTTTAAAATCCAACAAAAAGCAAATAAAAAGCTATAAGAAGAGAAAAGATTAAATATGAGGGCAAACTAGCCGATAATATAAGCAGGATACTAAAAGTTCTTCAGTTATATAAAGAGTAAAGGGGAGGTGAGAGTTGATATTAGACCACTAGAAAATGATGCTGGTGAGGTAGTAATGGGGGACAAAGAAATGGCAGATGAACTTAATAAGTACTTTGCTTCAGACTTTACGGTGGAAGACACTAGCTGTATGCCAGAGCTCCATGAGTGTCAGGGAGCAGGAGTGAGTGCCATTGCTATTACAAAGGAAAAGTGCTAGGCCAGCTGAAAGGTCTTAAGGTGGTTGTGTCACCTGGACCAGGTGGACAACATCACAGAGTTCTGAAAGAGGTTGCTGAAGAGTTAGCAGATGCATTGGTCATGATATTTCAAGAATCACTTGATTCTGGCATGGTCCCAGAGGACTGGAAATCCACTCTTTAAGAAGGGAAAAAGACAAAAGAGAGAAAATTAGAGGCCAGTTAACCTAACTTCAATGTGTTGGGAAAGTGTTGGAATCCATTATTAAGGATGGTGTTTCAGGTACTTGGAGACTAATGATAAAATAAGTCAAAGTCAGCATGATTTCTGTAAAGGGAAATCTTGCCTGACAAATCTGTTAGAATCCTTTGAGGAAGTAACAAGCAGGAAGAACAAAGGAAAGGAAGTGGATGTCACTTAATTGGTTTTTCAAAAGGCCTTTGAAAGGTTCCTCACAAGAGGCTGCTTAACAAGATAAAATCCTATAGTGTTACAGGAAATATACTGACATGGACAGAGGACAGGTAGGAGGCAGCAAGTGTGAATAAAAGGGGCATCTTCTGCTTGGCTGCCAGTGACTAACGGTGTTCTTCAGGGGGTCAGTATTGGGAACACTACTTCTTCCACATTGTTTGCCAATGATTTAGATAGTGGAATTGATGGCTTTGTGGCAACGTTTGCAGATGAGACAAAGATAGGTGGAGATGCAGAGAGTGCTGAGGAAGCAGTGTGATTGCAGCAGGACAGAGAAATTGGAAGAATGGGCAAAAAGTGGCAGATGGAACAGTGTTGGTAAGTGTATGTTAATGCATTTTGGTAACAGGAACAACAATGCAGACAATTATCTAAATAGAGCAAAAATTGAGAGGTGCAAAGGGACTTAGGAGACCTTGTGCAAGACTTCCAGAAGGTTAATTCGTGTCTTGTCTTGTCCATACTGCGCCAACCGCTGTCGCTGGGCTATAAACGTGCAGTCCCTCATGCATGCAGTTGTAATTTAAATTGTGGTGTTTAAGAGCAGCGACTTGAAGGTTTTACTGACAGCGGCAGATTTAATGTGTGGTGGCAGGGAGTTCCAAACTGGAATGGTTCTAGGGTACAGTGAGTAGCGGTAGCAGTCCTTGTTGGTCTGGATGGTCTTATAGTTCAGGGGTTGGTTTTATTGGGCTGCTGGTCTGTTATTCTGGTTACACAAAAGATGACTGATATTGGATGGAGTTAATGAATGAGTTTCCTTGTAAATTGTAAGTAAGCCTGGCTATTGTGTGGCATCTTTGGAGGGTATCCCATTTGAGGTTGAGAAGCAGATCTGTAGCATTACTGATCTTTCTATAAATCACTGGTTACAAACCCGGCAGCTCTTTTCTGGACTTTCTCAAGTTTATTGATGTGAATGGTTTGGTAGGGATCCCGAATGGTACTACGGTATTCAAGTCTTGGACATACGAGAGTTTTATAAGCAATTTCTTTTGTGGTTTTTGAGCAATTCCAAAAGTTACACCATAGAAGACCAAGGATTTTGTTGGGACTTGAAATGGTTTGGTTGAAGTGTTTTGCCCAGCTAAGGTTATCTGACAGTTTCTTGTGGATCTTTCTCATAATGTATCACTTTGAGATGAATCAATGAACTTGTTGTAAAGAAAAGATCACTCCCATATCTGAAACACATCTTATGAAAATGTTTGTTTGATGATGAACTTCAATAAAAAAATAAATTACAAAAATAAATTTCATCTGCCAGGAGGACTCCCACTTGCACAGCAAGTTAATGTCTTGTTGAAGGGTATTGCAGTCATTTGGAGAATTTATGGGTCTGTACAGAATCAGGTCATCTGCAAACAGTCTGACTTCAGATGCAACACAAGTTGGAAGGTCATTTATATAGGTTAAAAAAAGTAGTGGGCCCAAGACAGTGCCCCATGGTACTCCCAAAAACACTGGACAGCTGGATGAGGATTGCCCGTCATTCACAGTGTATGTTTAGACAAAAGCTGTAATGATATCTGAAGCCAAGAGGTAATGGTAAAGCCCCTACGACTATCAGGGAGTAAGTGCCATTTTATAGCACTGTCAATAACACCTGCTGTCATTTTGTTAATGATAGAGAATAGACTGATTGTCCATAATAACTGGACTAGATTTGTCCTGTTCAGAAAATGTCAAACACAAGCTTTCCCCATTGTCATGTAGCTGCCAACTTTGCAACTGTGCTGCAACAGCTTAGCCAGAGGTGCAGCTGTTTCTTTTTAGTGTAGCTTTTTTGGCATTACTTGCAGCATGCCACTTCATAGGCTTTGCTGTATTCATTGCTCTCTGTCCTTTCCTGATATCTCATAATCAAATTAGCTGGAGACTGAACTCTGTGATGTAGACACCTCAGGAAAAAGCCAATATGGATCATCCAATCAGCGCATAAGGAGGGGTAGGTCACCTCTTGTGCATGTCCCATCTTCAATAAGATTACTTACTTTTCATCATGGTACTAATTGCTTGCTCTAAGCCCATATAATTTGATTCCCTGCATTAATTTCTGTTGATTTTTTTTATTGGATATATTCAGTAACTGAACATCCATGACATTCTTGGGTTCAGAATGATAAAGAATGATTATTTTCTGGGTAAAGGAAGTTCCTCTCTCTTGTTCCTTTGAGATCACAACTTCCATTTCTAAAACACCATTGAACACCCTTCGCAGATAAGACAACATCCCAAATCAAAAAGAAAAATCGAATTTTAGATTTTCAAACAGAGTAGAGATCCGATCTGCTTACCTTTCCCTCCGGCAAATCTAATTTAGCAATCATCTTAGCAATCTATCTTTTGAATAGCTGGTAACATCTATTGGATCTGTTCATCATGCTAGTAGTCGTGTATTGCAGCTTGACCAGGGTAGCACCTCATTTGCATGTTTCTGTACCCCTCATTGAAGCAGGGTCAAGTTCCAGACATAATAACAATGTTAGAAAGGGAGGTCTGTCAGGGTATGAGATTACAGATATGATAATGACGGTTTCTTCATCTGCCAATATTGACAGTGCTTCTTTGATGCAGAGTGATCAAACCTGTTTTGGGTTAATCCCTTTTGCACAACATGATGGAAGATGGACAACAATTGCTAAACACAAACTTGTTCCAGAGTTTTGTTATAAAACATGGCAATTCACTAGGTACAAATATCTCCCAATAGAAATATACAAATATTACATATTTGCATATCTAAAGCATCACCACTTAGTTCAAGTAATGAAGATTTTTGGAGAAATTTTAGTTCATTTAGAAAAGGAAGAATATCATGAGAACAAATCAATAGCTTGGTGGTAACAATAAAAAAAATGCAGATTTTGGAAATAAATCAGAAAATGCTAGAAAAACTGAACTGGACAGGTAGCATTTGCAGAAAGAGAAACAGTTAACATTAGAATGGAAGTGAATATTGTTTTGCATTGCAAGGCTAGTCTTGAATTTTCTTTAGTTCCTCTCTCTGGAATTTCCATTGTACTAACAGCGGAAGAGTCTCCTGACCAAATGGGTACATTGCACATCTGCATTGGAAATTAGGCGTGAACCAGTTCATTGATTGCTATCCAAAAGTTTTAATCCAATTAAAAAGAATAAATAACTTACCAGGAACACAATGTATCAGAACTTTAAGTGTTACGTGTGCAGCCTCTTACTGTAGTTTAACTGTAAGATTTATCAAGAAATTAGCATATTTTCAGCATTTAGATGCCTGATCACCTATACCTTCCTGGTAATTGTATTGTGGCTGTATATATGATAAATGACCTTTTATGGAGTACCTTATTTATTCCATCTGCAATCTATCTTGCTTGTATTCCCTAAGGTAACAATACACTATTCTCAGCACTGTGATAGAAGTGACCTGCATGAATGTGCAGCTAGCTTTTCCTGGGTGACTTTCCTTTATATAATAAATTTTGTCACTACAAGCACAAGTAATATTGCAAAAGTTGAGGAAGAAAATCAATTTACTAACAAAATTTTCCAGATTAAATCACAGGTAAAGGTTAACATTTTGGATGTGAGCAGTCTAGTTACAGAAATAAGACTAGAAAGGATGGCTGGATGTTAAATGTGTTTTGCAAACTGTTTTTTAAAAATTGCTACACACCATAACGTATCTTCCTTTATTTAGTGACTAATCATATACTTACCACCTTAAAAAAGGCAGAAGAATTAAGAATAGCTTTCAAAAAGGAATTGAAGGGAAAACCAAGTACCAATGATTAGAATGAACAGCTCTCGCAGAAAGACAGCACAGCTGCAATCAGCTGATTGTCCTCTTGATAACAGAAGAAATATAACGCTGCTTGTTGTGTGGAGCTTTTTAATATACATTGACAATATTAGCAAAGCTTATTTCGGACAGAATGCTTGGAGCAGCCAAACACTGTCTGCCTGCAGATACCCAACTAAGAACTTACACTGAGGAAGAAATACAGCAACCAGCAAGCCACATTGAGCCTGTATGTGGTCAAACAGGAGGACCAGTATTGAGGGGACGTGAGTGGCTGAGGCAACTACAACTTCATTGGGGATCCATCCACCATTTCCATGCCACATCCCCTGCAATGAAGCCACGTGAAAGTGAAGTAAGGACGGTTTAGGAAGTTGCCACAACGGTCTCCATTCTGTATACCATGAAGAGTTGGCCAACAGAGGACAAAAAGGTGTTGGTGCCAACCTTTGTGCCTCTAGAAGGCATACTGGGCCAAGGAAGGGTCATGCTGCTTAGAGAAATTGTGAAAGTGGCAAAAGCAGTAATTTGACTACAATAGTTTTCATAGGCAATGTATCTGAGAAAGCTTTTGATATGTTAATCAGGCAGTTACTTGGGAAATGTGGCTTGGTATTAAGCTGGAAGAGATTCAAGGAGCTTCAGAAAAGTTGCAAGCATTAGCTTTTGTGAGTATAAAGAACCAGAATCCACTCAGTGTCCATTAAGGTTATTGCATGAACTGCAAGTGGGAGAGAAAAAGCTGCTTGTAAAAGTAAATGCAAAGACCAAAGGCCAACTGGTTGAATGGAAAGCCAAAAAGAAAGGAGGCAATGGAAACATGAAACCAGCGAGTTGTTAGATGATATTGTGGATAAGGAAACAGAGGAGAGATCAGATCATAAAGGGAGCAATAGAAGGATTAATAATATTCCATTGAACTAAATGCATCTTCCCAAGATCAAGGTGCACAAACTAGAAGCAAAAGGAAAATGGCTACTGCTGTCAGAATGACTTCCTGCAGTCTCAGAATCAACTCCTACATCCACCAGAATCTAAGATGGTTTTCACAGGTACACCTCACCTGCCAAGCAGAATGACCTCCCTTGTCAGGAAAGATTTTATCCCACAAGAGGAAGAAAGTGTTCACAGCGATTAAATCTTTAGGCCTGAACGGGGCAATTTAAAAACAAGAAAAAAATATGCAGGTGCTGGAATTCCAAGCAGCAAATGCAAAACAGTGGAAGACCTCAGCAGGTCAGGCAGCGTCTATGGAAAAGAGTAAACAGTTGAAATTTCAGGCCACGACCCTTCATCAGTACTGACAATTTAAACATTATTATGCTGTGGATGTCTGCACATTGTTATTGTATTATAGAATATATTGTGTATATAGTTGAGGTGCATTCTGAATTGATTTGGAGTTTACAGCTAAGCAGAGAGGAGTGTTGTACATTTAATATTTCAGTATTGTGAGTAATCTTGTAAATTTTTTGTCGATTAAGCACTCTGTTTAAATAATTCATTATGGGTTATATGTATAAATACATGAATTAGAAACGTCATCACACTACCATGTGATACGTGCACCCTTGCTTAAAGTAAACTCAAAGTTAGACCCATATTTCTGACTCCCATGTCTTCCTTTGAATTAGTTTAAAAGTTTTGAAGTTACAAAACATAACAGTGCTGAGCTAGATTTCCAGCATCTGCAGAATCTCCTGTGCTTACCAGAATTGCTCTTTACTTCTGTTCTCAAATTCTCCTGTTACAAATGGTAACATACCAATTGCTATCCATTACTTTCAATGATTTTATGCAAAAGGACACTGAAGTTGCTTTAACATCAACATTTCCCAATCACCATTTTAAAATACTGTGCTTCTTATTTTGTGTAGCAAGATGGAATGACTTCCCATTCTTCTGAATGATATTCCATTTGCCTCGTTCTCATCAATTCTCTCAGCTTGTTTATGTGTTATTGAAAGCCCTTCAAATTCCTCTCCTTCCTTTAGTCCAAGTTGGCTTTACATCATCAAACTCAGCCAAATGAAGATCCAGATTATGAATAGCTGGAACCCAAGCACTAATTCCTGCAAGTATCCACAATCTCCTAATTGGTTTACTCAGACTCTGCTTTCTCGCCAATAACCAATTCAAGATTCATTATCAAAGAATGTATAAATTACCCAACTTTGAGATTTGCTTGCTCATAGGTAGCACCTCAAAGCAAGAAACCCAAAAGAACCCAATTGAAAAATAAATAAATACAAAAAAAAATAAAAGACCAACACTGGGCGTGCAAGAAAAAAAAACAAAATCATGCAGACCATTGAAATGAACAACAACAGCATTCCGAAACAAAATTGAGTCCTCAGATCTGAACCTCGCAGCAGCCCATAGTCGGCCTAAAGCCTTGCTTATAGGTTCATCATATTAGTGGGCATGGAGTACAGCAGCCGGGCTAACCTCAGTGCCATGGAAAGAAGAGGGACTCTCACGGAGAGTGAGCGAAATCTGCTCTCACCTCCCAAACGGATCAGCATTTAAATACAGGCAGTCCCCGGCTTAAGAATGAGATCCGTTCTACAACCTGCCTTTAAGTCAAATTTGCAGGTAAGTTGGGACAGGTACATACAGGTGGGGAGGGGGGTGGTGGATACAACTTTTACATTGGGGTGAAGGTCATCTAAAGTGCTTGGATGTCCGGGTGCTCTGTCAAGCACAAGGAGAATCTTGAAAGGAATTTTCTTGGTCAAGCAACAACATTCAACAGCAGGGAAAAGATGGTTCAACAACTAATCTTCAAAGATGGCAATAGTTACCCAGGCCTTTGCATTTGCCTTCCAAATAACGGGAAGAGATGACTTCATGATATGGCGAAGTGCCCTCAGATTTAAGGAGCAATACACAAGCAAAGGCTTGAGCTTGAAATTCCCGGATGTTTTACACCCAAGCAATAACGTAATAATTGTAGCTTTCATCAGGACAGGGCTTTTCACATGCTCCATTATTCTCACTTTATCCTTTAAAATTGTTCCGATCCTTGACCGACTGTAGCCTAACGTTTTTCCAATGACTGATGGCATTTCACCTCTTTCCGATCGCTTTATTATTTCTGCTTTATTTTCAATCGTGATTGTTTTTAGTCAGATGTTTGTTTTTAAAAAAATACCAGAAGCTGTCGGATATGTTCAGTAGCGCCATCTTAACCAGATCTGCCTCAATCCATGCCTGTACATTAGCTTCAATTCCATGTGTTGACTGATATTCTGAAGGATCTAGTTGAAACCTTTCTGAAAATTTTAATATTCCAGTATTCATTGGTTCAGTCTTACCTAACTTAAAGATCGCACATCCAACAATCGAGACACTGCAGCCAAAACATCAGCTGTCAATTTCCTTCCACAGATGTTGCCTGACCTGTTGATGTTCCTTCAGAAATCATGTTTGTTGTTGCAGATACCAACATCTGCAGTCTTGTGTCTCAGTGCAAAAGATCATTGGCTTCAACAATAATGTCATCGGGCAGGATGAACAATCAATTGGAGTGAAGAATGCAATCTAGGGAATAAGAGGCCAGAGTTCTATAATATTTATAATACTCCCTCCAGAGAGACTCAGAACATGAGCAGTTTTGAAGTTGAAAAAGAATGATTAAAAGCCAGGCACTTTGAAAGTTATTTTGATGAATTAGATTCTGTGCATAAATGAAAAACTTAAGTTACTCATGAGTAATTGCTCATTTGGTATGCTTATAAAGAAAGGCGAATTAGCTCCTTCACCTAAATATTGAACAAGGCATATAAAAATAGAAAATCTTGCAAATGTGGTGTTCTCTGTCTCACAGAACAGCACATCATTTTGGGTTGTGCACAAGTGCCTGCAACTTTCTATGCTAAATAGAATGTGATACGCTAGCGTAGCAGTTATTGAAAAGCTTTACTACTGCAGTGATCAGGGTTCAATTCCCACTGCTATCTGTAAGGAGTTTGTACGTTGCCTGTGTCCGCAGATGTACTCCATTTTCCTCCCACATTCCAAAGACATACAGGTTAGGATTAGGAAAATGTGGGCATGCTACATTAGCACCAGAAGCATGGCGATACCTGTGGACTGCCCCAAGCACATCTTTAGACGGTGTTAACTGTTGACACAAAGTGTTGCATTTCACTATGTTTCAACATATACAGTGCCTGTAAAAAGTATTCACTCCTTTGGAAGTTTTCATGTTTTATCGTTTTACAACATTGAATCACAGTGGATTTAATTTGGCTTTTTGGACACTGATCAACAGAGATTCTTTTGTGTCAAAGTGAAAACAGATCCCTACAAAGTGGTCTAAATTAATTACAAATATAAAACAAAATAATTGATTGCATAATTACTCATCCACTTTAAGTCAATATTTAGTAGATGCACCTCTGGCGGTAATTACAGCCTTGAGTCTGTGTGGATAAGTCTCTATCAGCTTTGCACACCTGGACACTGCAATTTTTCCCCATTCTTCTTTATGTTGCATTCTTTCTGGGTATTTTGCTGCACTCATTTTACCCTCTACTTTCACAAGCCTTCCAGGGCCTGCCACAGTGAAGCATCCCCACAGCATGATGCAGCCACCACTACGCTTCACGGTAGGGATGGTGTGTTTTTTCATGATGTGCGGTGTTAAGTTTATGCCAAAGATAGCATTCAGTCTGATTGCCAACGCTCAATTTTGGTTTCATCAGACCATAGAACCTTCTTCCAGCTGACTCCAGAGTCTTCCACATGCCTTCTGTCAAACTCTAGCCGAGATTTCACGTGAGTTTATTTCAATACTGGCTTTCTATTTGCCACTGTCTCATAAAGCTGTAACTGGTGAAGCACCCGGGCAACAGTTGTTGTATGCACAGGCTCTCCCATCTCAGCCACTGAAGTTGGTAACTCCTCCAGGCCTGACATAGGTTTTTTGGTGGCCTTTCACTAGCCCTTTTCTTGCACAGTTTTTTAAAACAGCCAGCTGCTGGCAGATTTACAGCCGTGTCACCTTCTTTCCATTTCTCGATGGTTGACAACAGTACTCCAGGGGATATTCAGTGACTTGGAAATTTTCTTGTATCCACCTCCTGACTTGGGCTTTTCAATAACCTTTTTATGGAGTTGCTCGGAGTGTTCTTGGTGTAGTGTTTGCCAGGATACTGGCCCACCAGCAGTTGGACCTTCCAGACACAGGTGTATTTTTACTAGTCAATTGAAACACCTCGAGTGACCATAGTTCTCCGAAAACAGATCTCCATTTAACTAATTATGTGACTTCTGAAACCAATAGCCTGCACCAGTGATAACTTGGTGTGTCATATTAGAAGGGATGAATACTTATGCAATCATCTTGTGTTTTATATTTGTAATTAATTCAGATCACTTTGGAGAGGTTTGTTTGGAGAGTTTTTCTGTTGTTCAGTGTCAGAAAAGCCAAATTAAATCACTGTGATTCAATGTTGAAAAACAATAAAACACAAAAACTTCCGGGGGGGGGGGGGTGTGTGAATACTTCTTATAAGTTTAATTTTGCTTGTTATTTACAGTGTTTAAGACTTTTAATCTTTAAATTATGCACATGCACACTTTGGGAAATTGTTTCTGATGCAAAATCAGCAAATGCTGACAATTTTCAATACAGCACAACCATAAAGTGTGGACTACTGTTATTTTGTAAGTGTTAGAAAGTGATGAGGGAGAGGTGGCTGCAATAAGACTGAACACCACCAATATAGTCACAATGTGCTTAATTGTTTCTCCATTCTAATATATATATATTTTTTAAAAAGGTCCAAATTCCAAAGTTTATCATGTTTGTTCTGCACGAAGTAATAGTCACTGTCAAATACCAACAATGGAACAATAAACAATGAAATCAGCATCTTGTTCTGCCTTCCCAGATATATTGCTTGCATCTCACTTTGCTCATGTGTCATTAAGCATACTAATGATTTTATTTCCATATTCATTTACAACACAAAGTCAGTGCTATCAGTTCTACTCGGTATGCAGCAAGTATCCAGCTTATGGGTGTTAACCTGATTAGTCAGCCATCGGGGAATTGAGACTGCTTAATATTTTGCAGGACTATAGGTTTTGAATAATCAATTGCTTACTAAATCTCTGAACTCTCAACTGTTCAACTCAGCATTCCTGTAGGAAATTTGGACTGACCAAGGAAGTTTGAGTTTCTGCACAATTTATAAGTCACCTTCTCCCATTCAAGGTGACTATTAAACACTGCTGTCTCCTCAAACCCATGCTCCTATAAGAACAAAGAACGCAGAACATGTTCAGAATAGTTCTAAAGTACAGATTGTTCTATCCATGATTATCAGAATAGGCATGAAGAGACAGTCACTTGCTACAATTTTGAAGTGAAAGAATGGACAAGCCTTGCTTCACTAATACAATGTATTTTGTTCTTAATATAAATCTCACAGGATTCATTTACTGTTTCCAGCATATCACTTGCTACAATTAATGTGAATTTGTGACTTATTTCATATCTATCTGGCAAAATGATTATGAAGTTGCTGTACCTATTTGGAAACTATATTGTGGAACATATTACATTTCAGGAACAGTTCAAATAAGATTCAGACTAATCTCCAGGATGACCTACTAGCAATGTTTCAAAATAATCCTCATACTCTCATTTTATTTTTCTTTCAATTAAAGGTTGCACATCATGTTGTTACTACTTTTCAGTGGCTGTAAAACAGCAAATGAACCAAGCTGTTGTGTTGATTACAAGATCTGTCAACCATCATACCGTCAATTGTGGACCAGCTACTATTATTGATAAACCTTTTACCAATTTACCATATACATTTAGTACTGTAGACTCTAATGAAATGAGGAAATAATTCACTTAGTTAAAAACAAGCTATTTAACAAACACTAATACATTTAAACACAGAACCATAAATATTGAAGCAAAAAGCCATTGGCCCTAGCATTTGAATCAATATTTTCTCTCCACTGTCACATAACTGGTAATTTAATTATCAGCAAACGATAAGCCAGAACGTCACAGGCTTTAAGTCTGTATGAAAAATGAAAAAGCGATCTGTCAAAGCAAATGTAACATTGAACCAGAAACCTGGAAGAACTATTAAATTAAAAAATCAAATCAGTCAGAGGAATTTACTCAAGGTGGCTGGTCTTTACGCCCTGTAGGGCAGTTGATATTTTCCGTAGGTGGGCAGAGCACTGAGCCTTTCAAATGTCAAAGCAAAAACATTTCTGGCCAGTTCCTGTATGACACACTTACTAGTAGACTTGGGCAGAACACTGATGACACAAGCCAAGTGTCTCTTTAAATTTCACTCAGGATTCAAAATTCATCATTATAATTACAATTCACATGAGAGAGATATGCTTTTGACAGTTGATTTGGCAACCCATAGGCTGATTTCTACAGAAATAACTCCGGAATGCCTGTGCATATTTATGGATCACTTTCAAACCTGCTAACGTTATATTTTCAAATTAAAACTTGTCCTAAAGTTTTTGCATTAGAAACATTTAACGCTCGATTCTCCCATGATTGTTGATGGGAATTGAATTCTGAAATTATGTTTTCGTTATTAATAAATGAGCTCTAATAGTTTAAATAGCCAGCCAGTGGTATAGTGACATCTGCACGGGACTTCAAGGTGGGTGTCCTGGGTACAAATTCAGCCTACTCCTTGCACGCTTTCCATCCATGTTGGGTTGAGTGTCGAGCTAGCAACTTGGCCTCATTATAAAAAAAAGACAAAAAATGCTAAAGAAACAGCAAGGCTGCTGTCTGGTGAACTACAAGGCACTGAAAACAACAACAATAGTTGAAACAAAAATATAAAAGCAAAAATCAATTGAGTTTCGAAATCACATAAAATTAAGAGTGGGGGAGAACACAAGTCAATGAAATTAATTGGTTCTTCTAATGATTATTGATTTCATCTTCCAAAAGTTTCTTTACTTGCTGACAACTTTTTCCAAATACATCTGCGTAAGTACAACACACACAAAATGCTGGAGGAACTGAGCAACCTATGGAGGGGAATCAGCAACCTATGCTTCAGGCAAAGACTCCTCATCATTACTCTTCAAATGAGTGTTTTGGAGATAGATGGACTGCTAATGCAATTAATGTAATATTTATATTAACCAGCAGGCAAAATCTAACTGCAACTTGTTGCATTTTCAACTTTTTGAAATTTACTTTGAAATTGTGTTTAATTACTGCTGTACAACTAAGAAAGCCACATGCTGGAGGAAGAAGTACGAGGGTTGATTGATAAGTTCATGGCCTAAGTTAGGAATCAATTTTAGAAAACCTAGCACATTTATTTTTCAACATAGTCCTCTCCTACATTTACACACTTAGTCCAGTGGTCATGGAGCATATGGATCCCTTCTTTGTAGAAGAGGTCCACAACAGGGCTGATTAATAAGTTTGTGGCCTAAGGTAGAAGGGATGAGTTATTAACTTCAAACTTTCTGCATTATCACTCAGAGTTGAACTGCACGTGCATGTAATGGGAGCATCTTGGACCTCCAGGTGGTCCACAGCAGGGGTGATTGATATGTTCATGGCTTAAGGTAAAAGGAGATGAGTTATACAGCTCTCATTACATGCACATGCAGTTCAACTCTGAGTGAAAATGCAGAAAGTTTGAAGATCAACTCATCTCCTTCTACCTTAGGCCACGAACTGATCAATCACCCTATGCTGTGGACCACTTCTGGAGGTCCAAGACACCGACTTCTACAAAGAAGGGATCCATATGCTCCACGACCGCTGGACTAAGTGTGTAAATGTAGGAAAAATAAATGTGCTAGGTTTTCTAAAATTGACTCCTTCTACCTTAGGCCAAATTGACTCCTTCTACCTTAGGCCACAAAGTTATCAATCACCCCTTGTATATCCAACTCTTTGATGTAATCCAGAATCCCCCGGCCAAAAGTCTTCATCTTTTGCTTTATTTATTACATACCTTCTTCTGTAAAACAAAGGCTTGAATGTTACGATTACAAACACAAGGAAATCTGCAGATGCTGGAAATACAAGCAACACACACAAAATACTGGTGGAATGCAGCAGGCCAGGCAGACAGACGTACTTCATTGATCCCGAGGGAAACTGGGTTTCATTACAACCGCACCAACAAAGAATAGTGAAGAAATATAGCAATATAAAACCATAAATAATTAAATAATAAGTTAATCATGCCAAGTAGAAATAAGTCCAGGACCAGCATATTTGCTCAGGGTGTCTGACACTCGGAAGGAGGAGCTGTAAAGTTTGATGGCCACAGGTAGGAATGACTTCCTATGACACTCAGTGTTACATCTCGGTGGAATGAGTCTCTGGCTGAATGTACTCCTGTGCCTAACCAGTACATTATGGAGTGGATGGGAGTCATTGTCCAAGATGGCATCCTCTTTTCAGACACCACCGTCAGAGTCCAGTTCCACACCCACAACATCACTGTCCTTACGAATGAGTTTGTTGATTCTGTTGGTGTCTGCTACCCTTAGCCTGCTGCCCCAGCACACAGTAGCAAACATGATAGCACTGGCCACCACAGACTCGTAGGGCATCCTCAACATCGTCCGGCAGATGTTAAAGGACCTTAGTCTCCTCAGGAAATAGAGACGCCTCTGACCCTTCTTGTAGACAGCCTCAGTATTCTTTGACCAGTCCAGTTTATTGTCCATTTGTATCCTCAGGTATTTGTAATCCTCCACTATGTCCACACTGACCCCTTGGATGGAAACAGGGGTCACCGGTTGCCTTAGCCCTCCTCAGGTCCACCACCAGTTCCTTAGTCTTTTTCACATTAAGCTGCAGATGATTCTGCTCGCACCATGTGACAATTTCCCACCGTCGCCCTGTACTTAGCCTCATCTCCCTTGCTGATGTATCCAACTATGGCAGAGTCATCGGAAAACTTCTGAAGATGGCAAGACTCTGTGTTGTAGTTGAAGCCTGAGGTGTAGATGGTGAAGAGAAAGGGAGACAAGACAGTCCCCTGTGGAGCCCCAGTGCTGCTGACCATTCTGTCTGACACACAGTGTTGCAAGCGCACGTACTGTGGTCTGCCAGTCAGGTAATCAATAATCCATGACACCAGGGAAGCATCCACCTGCATCACTGTCAGCTTCTCACCCAGCAGAGCAGGGCGGATGGTGTTGAACGCACTGTTGAAGTCAAAAAACATGACCCTCACAATGCTCGCTGGCTTGTCCAGGTGGGCGTAGACACAGTTCAGCAGGTAGCATCTGTAGGAAGAAGCAGTGTCGACGTTTCAGGCCCAGACCCTTCGTTAGGACTAACTAAAAGAAGAGATAGTAAGAGATTTGAAAGTGGGAGGGCAAGGGGGAGATCTGAAATGATAGGAGAAGACAGGAGGGGTTGGAATGAAACTAAGAGCTGGAAGGTTGATTGGCAAAAGGGATACACAGCTGGAGAAGGGAGAGAATCATTCTTTTGACATTTCACCTTGACGTTCTGCAGCAGTGACCTTGACCAATCTCAAATTGCCCAATTTAAGCAGTGACTGTATATATATTCAAGTTATGCACATTCATCCATACAAGGGTGTTTAAAAATTGATGAAGCAGCTTTGAAAGGATCTATTATTCAAACAATTTTCCACAGGGTCACATTTCCATGTCATCACACACAGAAAAAGAACTTGGTATCAGCTGTTGGATCTCATGGGCTTTCAGAGAGCTCGAAAAGCTTGCTTATGCAGGGAAGTCTTGCAGTCATTTTACAATGGTCATGCATCTCGTAGCCTACATACAGTTAGGTTTATTTAGGTCATAGAACTGAGTCATCATCTATAGCATGTTACTTATGAAGGGAAAACTTTGAGAATTTCTTATACAAGTGCCAGTTACCACACTCTCTGGTCAAGTGAATGATGACATGCTATTGTTATTATGTTGTTTGAAGAGATGAAGAGACATTTTCTAAGCAATCTTCTGCTCTGGAACATTGAATTGCATCTGCAATCATTCCTTTAGGCTTATGCTTTCCGTCTTAAGCAATCAGGCATATTTTTACTCTTATTTATCAAAACCTGTTAACAGCTTTGCATAGTAGTTCATTCTGTCACAGCCAAGGGAAGGTAGTCACTGATCAACATATCAAGGTCCACATGCAACTTAAATAAGCATCATAGCTACAATAGACAACATGGGTCAATGGGCCTGCCCAACTGTAAAAAAAAGAACAATTGCATAGTTGTATGAAAGTACAACTTTCATATGCCATTCAGGTTCTCAAGCTTGCTTTATTTGCTATGATTATGACTGATCTGATTTGTAACTTTAGCTCATTATTGCTGCCCGTTCATGACACCAACACCGAGATTATTAAATATCTAGTCACTGTCTTGAAATTGCTCAAAGACTGCTTCCACTGCACTCTCAGGAAAAGAGCAACAAGCCTAAAAGCATCTATTTAAGGTGTTCCAAGTTCAATCCTAATCCCTGGAACAAGAGAAACCCTACAGATGCTGGAAATCCAAGCACCACACACAAAATGCTGAAGGAACTCAGCAGGCCAGGCAGCATCTAGGAAAGGAGTACAGTCAACATTTCAGGCCGGAACCCTTTGGCAGGACTGGAGAAAAAAGGCTGATTTACAAATGTGGAGGGGGGGGGGGGTGGGGAAGAGAGGGAAACACAAGGTGATAAGTGAAACCTGAAGGGGGAGGGTTGAAGTAAAGAGCGAGTAAATTGGTGAAAGAGACAGAAGGCCAAGGAAGAAAGAAATGGGAGGAGAAGCTCCAAAGGGAGGTGATGGACGGGTAAAGAGATAAAGTGAGAGGGAGAAAAGGGGATGGAAAATGGTGAAGGGGAGGGGGTTGGGGGCATTACCAGAAGTTTGAGAAATCAATGTTCAAGCAATCAGGTTGGAGGCTACTCAAATGAAATATAAGATGTAGTCCCTCCAACCCAAGTGTGGCCTCATCATGACAGTGGAAGTGGCCATGGATATACGTATCAGAATGGGAATGGGAAGTGAAATGTAAATGGGGACCACTGGGAGATCCCGCTTTTTCTGGTGGACAGAGTGTAGGTGCTCAGCAAAGCAGTCTGCCGATCTACATCGGGTCTCACCAATATACATAAGTCTATACTGGGAGCACTGGACACAATACATGATCCCAACAGACTCGCTGGTGAGGTGTCGCCTCACCAGGAAAGACTATTTAGGGCTGTGAATGGTAGTGAGGGAAGAGGTGGAGGGGCAGGTGTAGCTCCTGTTCTGCTTGCAAGGAGAAGTGCCAGGAGGGAGATCAGTGGGGAGAGACGATTGGACAAGGAAGTCGCATAAGGAGCAATCCTTGCGGAAAGCAGAATGACGGAGGGAGGGAAAGGTGTGCTTGGTGGTGGGATCCCATTGGAGATGGCGTAAGTTTCGGAGAATTATGTGCTGGGTGCAGAGCCTGGAAGGGTGGTAGGTGAGGACAAGAGGAATCCTATCCCTGGTAGGGCAGCAGGAGAATGCGGTAAGAACAGACACGCGTGAAATGGAAGAGATTCAGTTGAGGGCAGTGTTGATGGTGGAGGAAGGGAAATTCCATTCTTTGAAAAAAAAAGGACATATCCTTCATTCTAGAATGAAAAGCCTCATCCTGAGAGCAGATGCAACAGAGATGAAGGAATTGAGAGAAGGTAGGAGGTAGAAACAGGAGATGTGGGGTATGAAAACTATGAGGTTGGTGAGAGTGGATGGGAAATCCCCAGAGTCAATAAGGTTGGTGATGGTGTGGGAAACAATGGCCTGGTGTTCCTTAGCAGGGTGAGTAAGTAAGGAGTAAGTAAGAGGAGGTGTCCGAGAGTTGGCGCTGGGCCTCTACAAGGTAGAGGTCAAACGCTAGATTACAACAGCACCTCCCTTATCTGCATGTTTGATGGTTCTCTCCAGGCCTGTCAAAGTGTTTCGGCCTGAAACATCGACTGTACTCTTCTCCTAGATGCTGCCTGGCCTGCTGAGCTCCTCCAGCATTTTGTGTGTGTTGCTCCGATCTCTGGAGTTGTTTGGAATTTGTGTTTGCATAGGCTTCATCCTTTTGCTCTTATTTCTTCCGACACTCCAAAGATGTGCAGATTAGTATGTTAATGGACTACTTCAAATTGTCCAGAGTGTTCAATTAAGTGGGAGAAACTGGAAGGTACTGATGAGAATACAGGGAGAATAGGTTAAAAAAAACTGGTAACGTTGTTAACATTTCTAATTATATGCTGTAGTCTTTTGCTTTTGTGAATAATGCACTAGGACATCTAAATACTTTGCATCTCAGAGCTCTGCAACCTGAAACTATATTTTTATTTATACTGCAAAAATGGAGATTTATCACCTCTTCACATTGTACTCAGCTACCACCACCTTTGTTCACTTAAACTTTTCTAAATCCTTTTGTGGCCCAATTATATAATTCTTAACAATTATCTACAATTTCACAGCTGTGGTCATTGTGGCACCCCTTTCCAGATAGAACACAACCTCCTCTCCATTTCCTGTAGTCAAGCCAGCCTATCAATGTCAATATGTGATCTACCCCATGAGCTTTCTCTAGCCGTAATAACTTTTGCTAGTGCACCTTCTCAAATGCCTTTTGGAATCTAAAGAATGGCACAAACATCTAATTCCCTTTCCTCCACAGTATACAAACTTAATGAACTTCAATAAATGGGTCAAACGTGATTCCTCTTTTACAAAATATTGACTATATTTGATTACCTTGAACCTCTTCAATTGCAATAAAATCTTGAATAGCAATTTATATTATCCCCAATGTCAAGCTAATTACACTATTGTTTTATTTCACTTTCTGCCTCCTTGAAGGATCTACATTTGCAATTTTCCCCAAGCCTAGATATTTTTTTTTGAAAATTACAATGATTGCATCACTGGCCACTTCATTTAAGGCCTTTGGAAGAAAACAACTGTGAATCAATGGTCAATCAGCCCGCAGTGTCAACAATCTTCTCAGTACACACAAAATGGCTGATTAATTTCTCACCAGTGACTTGACTCCCGCATTTTAAATGAAGATTTACGCGCAAAGTGCAATCCCCTATTTTCTCAGTGCTTGCCCAAGAACTTGAAGTAGCCTTCCCAAATTTTGCACTTTCACCCAACCTAAGGTCTCATATGGACTAATGTTTCAAAAAGCCCTCCTGATGAACCTTACAGGTTCTGTCCCATATAGGCACCTGGTACTTAGGGTGCCTAAATGGAGAGTCCCACTCAATTTTGCAGAGGTTATAACCATCCATTACAATTACCTTGTTTTAACCCCATTCCATTATCTTTCCTGCATATTTACTCACTTAGCACCTGCTGGCTATGGGTAGGCCTATCATTTAACCTCATCATAGTGATCACACTTCTCTTATTCCTAAATTCTACCTTTATGGCTTTGTTGAAAGAGCCTTCCTGGATATCTTCACAATGCAGCTATGACATTCTCCCTCACCAGTAATGCAAATACGCAATCTGTTTTACATATCCCTGCCATATCAGAAACATCTACACCCTACAGCACTGAGCTGCCAATTCAGCCCTTCTCTCAGCCAAGTTTTTGTAATTGCTACAATAACCCAGGGCCTAAGCTCATCTGCCTTATCTTTTATACCCCTTGCATAAAAAGGATAGTTTCCTTCATCATTCCTGCCATGTTCATTATCCTGGCCTTGTCCATTGTTCCTATTAGACTTATTTGACTTAACTTTACCTTTTCTTCTTCAATCACCTCTGTTGATCCAGTTCCCAAACCCCTGCTAAACTAGAATTAGCAGCTAGGAAATAGTTCTACTCAGGAGGGTTTAAACTACTTTTGAATCAATATTTATCATTTTTGTCCATTAGGCAAAAAAGGACAATCATTCATGGTTGCTCTTTATGAATAACAGGATCGTCTGAGGATTCATACACTTAATGAACAATAGGATCTCCTCTTCAATTGTTGAAAGCTACCAAAATGTAACTAATAGTGAACAATATTTGTTAAATTGATACATCAAACAGCAGTAAAAATAATCACCTGGATTATTCAATAAGGTGCTTCCAGAATGCTGGGTATTACAAATCTACCCTAGTAAAGCTGTCACCTCTGCTTCACTTAGAGAATAAATTGCCATTTCCTGGCTTTTTGCCTATGTGCTGTTTATTTGGCCATTTCAACTTATATATTCACATAGAACAGCAAAAATAGTGAAATATAATTGATCCCAGGGAAGATGAACCAAAAAGTCAAAGTAATCAAATTGGAAAGTAATTTTTCTACCTCACTCCAAACCCAGGACAAGAAATACTCTGCCCAAAGTAGATTACTATGTGAGCTCAGGCTTCTCTTGTGGAGTGCAAGAGGATGAGAGGTGAATTGATAGAGGGGTATTAGATGATAAGCATACGATAAGAGGCATAGAATGGACAGCCAGTGACTTTTTCCCCAGGCTGGAGTAGCTAATACAAACAGGCATAACTTTAAAGTGATAGGAACAAAGTATGGGGGAGGGTGTCAGAGATGGTTCTTTTCATATATAGAGTGGTGGGTGTGTGGAATGTTCTGCCAAGGATGGTGGTAGAGGCAGATACAATAGGAACATTTAAGACACTCTTAGGTAGGCACATAGACAAAAGGAAGAGAGAAGCTAGAATGTGAAGACCAGAAGAATGGGAAAGGAAGACAAGGGAGAGTGCGTTACCTGAAATTGGAAAGTTCAGTTTTCATAGCCCCAGATTATAGGCTTCCCAAGTGGAATACGAGGAGTTGTTCATCTAGTTTGCTTTCGGCCTCATCATAGCACCAGATAAGACCAAGGACAGACATTTCTGTGTGGCACTGGAAAGGGGAACTGAAATAACATGCAGTCAGAAGCCCAAGATGGTCATTGTGGAGAGAGTGCAAGTACTCCACAAAACAAAGTTATATCCTATCTACTGACTCACCGCTTAGCTTTGATTAAGAAATAAACAAATGTTCAAAAAATGTCATCAAGTTGCTCTTATAAAATGATCTACAGGTATCTACAAGTCAACGCTAACGTGCACCAACACTCCAAATGCTCACAGGTAATGTACATGTTCTGGCGAAAGGGCTACAATTTTTTTAAATTTAGCAGAAGCAGAGATTACTCTAAAGGTACCTCCAAGCCCTTTCTGAAAACCTAAGTTAAACATTTTCAACTGATTTATATAATTAAAAAATGGCAAAAAAATCAATAAATTTAACATTGGTTTGGGATGTGTTATATTTAAATATATTCTTTCAAAATCTGATTAGTTAAAGATAAATAAAATATTCTTCATCCAGACCAATAAAGAGATTAATTACAGGGAAGTAACCACCTATATTCATCCATTATTATTCTGGAGTTATTCTGAAATATTTGAAACAGTCCAACCATGCCAAATGCATTTCTTTAGAGTAATGTGGGCAAATTCAGACGTAGTCCTCTCCACAAATACAGCTATCACAATTTGTCTAGTATGTTATCCAAGAGGCAATGGTTCTGGAGAGCAACCTATTCAGCATTACTCAACCATGCTCCAATTCCATATAGACTTTTCATGTGCAGTTTCTAGTTAATAATCAGGAACAGGGATCTTGACAGATTTTAGACCACAAGATATAGGAGCAGAATTGGGCCATTTGGGCCATCAAGTCTGCTCCACCATTTCATCATGGCTGATCCATTTTTCCTCTCAGTCTCAATGTTCTGCCTTCTCCCTGTATCCCTTCATGCCCAAATTAATCAAGAATCTATCAATATCTCACTTAAATATACCCAATGACTTGGCTTCCACAGGCGCCTTCTCAAGGTCACTATTGTGCTGACAAATAAATATTGACCTTGATTTATTCTGTGGACGGTACTAAAATTCATTTTATTAAACTTGTGAAAGTGGTAAGCAAAACTGGATAAAAGTAATTAGGAACAAACATTAGTTTGAAAAAAACTGCTTGAAAGTTACTTTTAGTCATCAATCCTTAGGAAAGGATCACTTTTGGTTATCTTCATAAATACAGAATGTCCAGGCCAGCAAAGTGAACATGGTGACATGAAAATGGAGTCAATAATAGAACAAATTATGTCTTAATTGGTAGCACCATCACTTCCAAGTGTGAAGCCATGGCTTTAAGTTTTCTCCCTGAAACATGTCAATGCAAAGCAGACTGAAATATTAACTTGACAGAGGTGACATCTTCCAGTTGAGATAGTAAATGGAAGCACTACCTTTGTTTTCTCAGCTGGACACAAGATTCTATTGTGCTGCTTCAGCCAAGAGCATGGGTTGATCATTGTTTACTGCTTATTTATTACAAAAATAGATTTTCTGGCCTATGTCACATTGTTGTACATTTAAGCTGGCTGCACCAGCTCAATTAATCACCATATTATTTCCTTCAATGGTACCACGTCAAAAGCTTGGCAATGATAGTAAAATGCTTTTGATTGAATCCAGACAGGAAAAGGCAAAGGCAATATACACCATAGTTGCAAATATTCCTTTGTAAAATAATCCAGGTTATGCCTTCCTGAAGGTCACTGGAAAATCAATTAGGTTTTATGACAATTCAACAACTGCATTATGCCTTTATTGATAAATAGATATTTTAAAATAAATTCTAACTTAATAGGATTTCAACTCAACACCAAATTTAGTTTTCACAACAGCAAAACTATTTTGCAACTAAATATTGACTTAACCTGGCATGTAGCAATCGCACACATATTACTCTGCAGCCCAACATCCATTGGGAAATCTCCAGTCCTAATTTGTTAAGAGGTTCATGATGAGCCTGGATCCTTTTTTTTTGCATGCATAAATTTCTCCAAAATTATGTCAACCCCCTGCAACATACAAAATTTATTATCTGCAATGAAATTTTCAAACTCAGTTGTCAGAACAAACAGCTCATATTTATTCGGAGAGCACTGAGTTTTATTGGATTTTTCTCTGCTTTTTGTGAATCGAATACGGTATTCATGATGATTGAATCAGTGGACTAACTATTGAAGCAGCATAGCTAGAAATTTAGCTAGTTCTGGAACACGTCTTCGAGGGTGTTATCTGATTCACTTTTCTGAATTAGGTTGACACTGCCAAATGGTTATTGTTATATGAGGCAAATTGAATTGGTCCACTTTTGTCTACCCCCAAAACCATGTATTTTGAAGAGCCATTATCCAAACTGCCTTCTTTGTCTTTACTGGGAACAGCAAGTTCAGTAATAACCTCACATGTGCTTTGACTACTTTGCCTGTGAAAGTCATGGGCACAGCAGGATCAGCTGCTCTGCCAAATCAAGGATCAACATTGTTCAACATACTGCACATTAACATGTATTAGGATTTTGTGCTGGTGTATTGATGCATATGCATCGCCACCATTTTAAGAGCATTCAGCTCCAGGTTGTGATGGCACAGAGACACTCCATTCTCAACTGAATCTCTCAATTTAAATGATGACCATTAACTGTTGTGTTAAGGTCATTCAAGCTCCAAACTCAAGAGAAAAATAATTTATCCAAGTTTATTTTTGGCCCAGAGAGACAAGCAAAGTGATTGTGGGCAACGTAGGCTCCATCAACATGCAACTAGTCAGATACTCCATTTGAGTCCTTAAATTAATTCCCTGCCAAAAGCACTTGCATGTAACCTTGGAACCATATCCCATGGGCGCAAGGAACTCCTGCAAGATTTGATCTTCAATACACTTCGGGCTCTTTTGATTCCCTGAGAGAGAACGTGAACAACTTGCCAACCCAACTGCCTCACCAACCCCTCCAGACCGCCTCGCCATCCAACTCCATCACTAAACACTGCAATATCTAATCATTCAGCAGTAAAGCATCTTTGCAGGCATCCAGAAACCAATTAAAGTCACCTCATATGACTATAACCATCTGGCAGCATTGGCTCAATTAAGAAAATTGAATCAGACAGCACTCCTACAGAACCATCCACATCTCTAGCTAAGTTGCTTCAGTAGTTAGACCAGTGACTAAATCATCATGAATATCCTATTCACTAAAAGGAGTAAACAAATATAAATCAGCCAGCTTAAAACCATTAGTAATGAGCAATGTGATGTAAGGTGTCATTAACAGTCCACTTACCAATGGCTCGATCATTGATCAACACACAGGTTAGAGGAACTCAGCGGGTCAGGCAGAATCTACAGGTGGAAATGGAATTCATCTCAGTGCTGCCCCATCCACGGAGGTACTCCAGCAGTTTTGCACGCTGCTCTAGCATCTGTGGTCTGGTGCGTTACCACTTGCTCACTGACGTCCATTATGGATTTCACCACAATCACTCCGTTTCAGACATGGTCATAGCCTTTGTATACACGTGGACAAGAGATGAATCCCGGAGGTAAGAGGAGTTACTCCTCTTGACATCAAGACAATGCTTGATCGTGTGTAGACTCAAGGAGCCCTGATAAACTGAAGCAAATAGACATGGAAGAAATGCATGGGGTGATAATTTGCATATAGGATGATTATGGTTGCTGGATATCACTCATTCTGCTCTTGGACATCACTGCAGGAGCTCCTCAGGGCATTGTCCTAAGACCAATAATATGTGATTTTTTTCAGTATCCTATCATTTTAAATACAGAGTGCTGATATCAGCTGATGACTACACAATAGTTAACTCCTAGAAGCTGGAGCCAGCCCTGGGTTTAAAGGACTATGTATGTGCATGGTTGGGAGGGAGGAATAGGGCTTATTTTTGCTACTGTTGTTCATTGCTTTGTATTCTGTGTTGTTCTGCTGAGCATTGTGGGTGTAACTCTGCCTTCACCGGAATGTGTGGTGACACTTGTGGGCTGTTTCTGCAACCCCTTGGGGAGCATTGATTGTTACTGCAAACAACGCATTTTGCTTTACATTTTGATGTACGTGTGACAAACCGGAGTCTTGAATCATTTGCAGCTCCGCAGTAAACCACAGTTGCACATTGCAACACCAGGACACCTTCATATATGGGCTGATAAAGTGCTAGGTATCAATCATTCTGCATAAAAAGGCAGAATGGTCATCAACTGCCCTTGATGATTAATGAATACACTATCCCAGAGTCCTTCACCATCCTTGGTCTCATCATTAACCGGAAACTAAACCAAGCTATCACGTCAATACTGCAGCTACTGGAGCAGCCTGCAGGCTGAGATTTAGAGGGTCAGTGATCCACTGTCTAATACGCCAGGGTTTTCCATTCTCTGCAAGTCACAATCAGTAGCGTGATGGAATTCTCTCTACTTGCCTAGATGAAGGCAGCATTAACTCTGGTTCAGCACCATCCAAGACAAAGCAGCTTGATTGATTGATACCTCAGCACATCCAGTACCCAAACCAATCATTATATCCAGTACCAGTGCAATCGCAGCTGCAGTGTTGCCATTTGCAAATTCCACTGCAGTTCCTTACTAGGGCTATTCATACAACACCTCCCAAACCTACAACCTCTGTTATTGACAAGAAGGGCTTCAGATGCATGGGAATATCAGTGCCTGCATGCTGCTCCAAGTTGCACTTCACCCTAAATCAGAAATATGTTGATGTTCTACCGACATCATTCCAATAAGCTCTGGAACTTCTACCCATCAGCATGGTGAGGTGCAGCTGTTCAAGTACTACAATCTCAAGGGGAATTAGGGTTAAGACTAAATGTTGGCCATCACAATGTCACCCATGCAGGATCTTGGAAAAAAAGTGGTCCTGACTAAGCCAGCTTCACAGATCTCATGCTGGACTAATTGCCAGCAACTGAGAGAATATTCAATGCACTAAGTGAGTGCTACACAAACTAATGCCAGCTTCAGCAGAGTGTTCCATGGAAACCCAACTAGCTTGGATGAAAAGCAGTACGCAAGATATTAATATGTTGCTTACACAAGCCGTGTTAGACCAAATCAAATTAAAGGAGAGCACCGTCTTTAAATTAGTTTACATGACATTGATGTTGATGGATAAACTAGAGTAAATGCAAGCAGGCTTTTATCATCAGGTTGAGAGAGATTAGAACTGGAGGTCAAAGGTTAAGGGTGAAAAGTGAAATATTTCAGTGGCACCTGAGGGTGAGCTTCCTCAGTCAGATGCCAGTGCAAGGGTAAAACAAGCTGCCAGCACAAGTGGAGGATGTGGATTTGATTGTAACATTTAAGAGAAGTTTGAATAAGTAGATGGACAGGAGGGATATGGAGGGCTATGGTCCAATTGTCTGGTACCTGTGACCTGCAGAATAAAAGTTTGGCATGCAGTAGCTGGGCCAAAGGGCCTGGCTCTGTGCTGTTGTGTTCTATAATTCACTTAAGTTCGTAAATGAACTGCATGCATTTTCAAAACAGTTCAGGGTTTCATGCACATCATTAAGACTGGCTTTTCAATCAGTTCCCAGATTCATCTAATTTCTTAAATTTCCCCCATTGAGAGGATGAGATTTCAACCATGATTTCAAATCAATAGCTCTGTAATAGCTCACTACATCACCGGGCTACACACCTTCACTTTTAGGAATTACTATTCCTGATCCCTGAATTATAATGCAATTAGTATTACCATAATTCTACCAACATTGAAAATACCTTGCATATTATCAACCACTAATGATTAAATAAAGAGTTTCACTAGCCTAGATCAATAGTTCATTGAAAAACCTAAACATAATGGATCACTTTCCTCTGGAATTCCCTCACGACAACATGCAAGAACAATAACCTACACAATTTGTTTCAATAGCTGAAGCAAGATAATGTTCTCCTGAAACAGGCTAAAGCACGGGAACAAAATTACTAGGCGTGATCACCACCAATATTTTGTCTGCGTTCAAACATATAGGAGTCATAGCCAGGGAACCACCTACTTCCTCAAGAGGTTAAAGGAATTCAGCATGGCTGTGTTTCCCCTCACTATTTTTTATAGGTGCACACAGAAAGTATCCTGTCTAGATGCAGTACACTTTAGGAAAGGCAGCTGCTCTGACCAAGACTGCAGACAGATGGGGACACATATCTCAGCGTATCACAGAAACCACCCTTCCCTCCAAAGACTCTTCCCACACTTTTCATAGACTTGGTTTTAAAAACAAACATAATCAAAGACCCTACCCAACTCATTGTTTCTCTTCTATCCCCTTCATCAGAAAGGAGCTTGAAAGCATGTGACATCACGCTCAAGGACAGCTTCTATCCTGCTGTTTTAAGACTAGTGAATGGTCCCCTTGTATATAAAAATGGACTCGACTTCACAATCTACATCATTATGGCCTTGCACTTTATTGCTTACTGCTCAAATGCACAGCCAGATCCAACTCAAACCATATCATCAAGTTCACGGATGATATAACAGTGGTTGGCTCATCAACGATGATAATGAGTTGACATTCAGATAGTACGTAGACAGGCAAGTCAAATGGTGTGAGAACAACCCGAGTCTCAATGTGGACAAGACAAAAGAGAAGATGGTGGACTTCAGGAAGCCAGAGGATGACCAATTTCCACTGCACATCAAAGGTTCTGCCATGGAGAAAGTGAAGATCACGAAGTTCCTTTGGGTACATAATAATGTATGATCTACCTTGGACCCAATAACACCTCCACATTTCTCAAGAAAGCTGAGCAAACTCTACACTTTTGAGGAGATTGGGGTATGTAAGGCTCAATCTACAAGAGCACTATTGAATGTGCCCTGCCTGGTTGCATCATTGTGTGGTATGGAAGCTGCAAGACACTGGACAGCAAGATCCCATAGAGGATGGTGAAAACCGGAGAGTGGATCACTGAGGTCTACCTTTCCTTATTTGTGACATACACTGGGAGCATTGTATACGAAGGGCCCTAAGCGTTGTTGAGGAACTCTACCACCCATCCGACAAACTCTTTGACCCACTACCATCAAGAAGGTGGTATGGGAGCACAAGACAAAGACTGCCAGACTGGGCTTCTTCTCTCAGGCTGTGATACTAATGAATACCCTGCCACTACTCGAGGTCTTGTCACTAAGATAGCAAGCTGTTTACATGTGCAGCACACCACATGCATGTGGATTTTTTTTCTTTTTACTTAACTGATTAATGGTAATGTTTGGGTTTATGTACTGTGTGATATATACAGAATGTTTTGTGGTTGCACTATGGTCCAAAGGAATGTTGTTTCTTTTAGATGTATATTTATAAGTCAGATGAGAAACATGAATTGCCATTTTTGTGACTATAACACGTACTCTGCATTCTGTAATTCCTTTTCTCTTGTACAGATGGGTTGAAATGATCTGTATGGACAACATGCAAAATAAAAGTTTTTTTCTCAGTTACCTTGGTACACCGAAATAATAAACCAATTTATTACAGAACATAAATTTCATTTCCCAAAGATTCCAATATGGAAACAGCAGAAAACCATGAAACATCGAGAAATCTGAGCAGAATTATCTTTCTTTTCTTATAATTTTTCATGGTCATCGTGAAAAGACAGTAACAGAAAATTATTGGTTGGGAGCAATAATGGCAACAATAAGAGTTTGAGGACAAGGTTACTCATAGAGGTGATAAATTATACTGTATCACCAAGATAATCCTTGAGCATGGCTACAGAGAAATCAGTTTGAAAACTGGATAAACTCTTTCTACCATTGCTTTTCCTTTGAATACATTTAATTTCATATTTGTAGGAACTAAAGTGAGGTACTGGAACAATCTAGTAGCTACTGAGGAAAATTGTCAAAGAAGCTTATTAAATAAAGTAAAAATAATGACAACTGGAGGTCTAAAGAGCTGAAAAAGCAGAGAAAGGTGGTACAAATAGAAAAGATTCTGCAAATACTGGAAAGCCAGAGCAACACACAAAATACTGGAGGAACTCAGCAGGTCAGCAGCACCGATGGAAATGAATAAGCAGTCGACGTTTCAGGCTGAATTCCTTCATCAGGACCGGAAAGCAAGGGGGAAGATACCAGAATACAAAGGGGGAAGGAGGGGAAACTACGACAAAGTAAAAAAAAACAATCGATGCTGTCAGAAGCAGGCAGCAATGGAAATAAGAATGAAGTTATCCAATGGTTAAGGAAATGGATTAATTATTACATCTCAATAGAAACATGATGGAAGTGCTATCAGATACTTGCCAGTCACATATTCCAAAAGAGAGGAATAAACAAAATATGTAAATTAATTAACTTGAACAGAGGATTTATTGTGATCAAAGTTGAATCTTTATAAACCATAAGGTGTGATAAAATTAATAGTCACAGGAAATTAATCAGGATTAAACAGGAATAACTGTCATGAATTTGTGGGAGGCCAATCATTTTTCAGAGTTTATCAAAGGAATAAATGCTGACTTTTACACTAGATAGTATCACATTTACTGATAATAAATATTTGAGCCAATGGAAATAAAAACAAATACTGTTTAACAATTGATGGTAAATCTTTTTTTTTAAAAAGAAACAGAACAGCACAAAGGTTCAGATAAAGCAATAGGTACAGCAACTTAAACAAAAAGATCCAGATTTCTGCTTACTGACATCACCCTGTGAAGTGTCATTCATTACTAGGAAAAATCAATTATCTCTTCATGTATTCAATTGATTTTCAAAGTAATTGAGAACTGAAAATATCACTTCGAATGGGAGAAGTAGTAAATTAGAATAACTTTTATGAATTTCTTCTGAGCGGAAATTCAAGGCATTAGTTTTATAGAATCATTGACATTCTGTAATGGCAATGGTATCAAGCAATTAGCTATTTTAAAGATTATAAAGAACTGAATACTCATACAAGACAAAATAAGAATCTGGTAGACAATGTTAAATATTAAAATCTAGATTATGAAATATTCTAAAATTACAATACATGCACATGAACTATTTAATGATTTATTCAAATACAGTGCAGGGTAGGCCCTTCCAGCCCTTTGATCTGCACCGCCCAGCCATCCTGCAATTTAAACTTAGCCTAGTCACAGGACAACTCCCAATGAGCAATTAACCTACCAACTGGCACGTCTTTGGACTGTGGGAGGAAACAGGATCACCTGGAGGAAACCTATGCGGTCACGGGGAGAATGTACAAACTCCTTACAGGCAGTGGCAGGAGTTGAACCCCAGTCCCCTGTACTGTAAAACATTGTGCTAACTACTATGCTACCATGCCAACCAGCTGGTTGAATTGGAGTCATTTATTTGGCTCCAAGCACTGGAATTAGCATTTCCCAGAGACGAGCTGTGCCCAATCAAGAGGACATCACACAACTTTTGGAACTGAGTGGTTTTAAATTCCTCACTGGAATTACAATTTTTCAAAACATCAACATAACAACAGTACCTGTCAAAGCAGATAGTAAGTATAAGAGTCCAACGCCTGGAGGAAAAAAAATGAACTGAGCTAAACAGTAGCTAACCTGTGTGAGTGTAAAGTAGTTTAAAAAAAAAACGAGTAACACTGGACTTTACAATCATTGATAAACATTAGTTTCGATCTCAAAGTTGCCCTCAACAATGATAATCTCTATAGCATGGCCCACTTTACCTGAGTTTGGTCGTGTCCATACATTGGCCCCAAGGATTTTCTCATATATAGCCAAAAACTAAAACACAACTTTTTCAAAAAGCAAACACGAGGAAATCTGCAGATGCTGGAAATTCAAACAACACACACAAAATGCTGGTGGAACACAGCAGGCCAGGCAGCATCTATAGGGAGCAGCGCCGTCGATGTTTCGGGCCGATACCCTTCATGACGAAGGCTCTCTGCCCGAAACGTCGACGGTGCTTCTCCCTACAGATGCTGCCTGGCCTGCTGTGTTCCACCAGCATTTTGTGTATTTTTCAAAAAACTAACAGTTTACACCTTTTTTTAAAAACAGAGCACTGTGAAATTGAAATCTACACAAAGCCATGTGGAATATAAATCAAAAAATTCAAAATTTTATGTATTTTTCATTGAATTATGAGAGAAATATAATTTATAGATGCACAAATTATTTTTTTCTCTTCAATGCATGGTAATTATTGCTTAAAATGCCTCACAAAAAACATGCATAATGTTTTTTATTCCAGATTTTGGAACCTGGAGTTACGAACTGCTGGAAGAACTCAGCAGGTCAAGTCGCACCTGTGGGGAGAGAGGAATTGTTGTTGGATCAGATTGGGTAATTGTTACTTCATTACAGCTTGAATTTTAATATCCACCTACGCATTTACAATTGCTCAATGTGCCTAGTGTTTACAGTTCTGTATTATTCTGGAAGCTTCTTGGGTGTCTTGATTAGGGGCTAACAGTTTGGTCAACTATCTACAAATTTGAATGTAATGTCTGTTATCTATGGTATAAGAACAGAGCATGCTGGCTTGCCATCTTTTCTTTCCTGCCATTGCTACTCCCTATTTACAATTCTTTTGTTTTCTTAGTGCTTAATAACATGATTGTGAAGCAAGTTTTATACCTAATTCTTGTCTCCTGAAAGAGCCTCAGATCAAAAACAGAATTAAACAGGGAGGAGGAGGAGGAGAAGAGTGATGAGACAAGGGCCGGTGAGTGAGTAGTGGACTGGGGAAGGCTGAAGGATGATGGAAAGATTGAGTTGGTGAGGGGATTGGGAACTGGAGTGGAATTGGGAGTCATGCAACTTGGTAATAGAGGCAGAGATGGTGCTAGGTATGGCAATGGAAGAGTGAAAGTAAAGACAACAGGAGGTAAGCATAAAAACACAAAGGCTACAAATGCTGGGAAGTAAGGAAGATTGAAATGGAAACCATTATGAGAGAAGCGAAGGGCAGATGAACTAGAAACAGATGGAAGAGGGAGGAGCTGGTAGGTAGGTTGATAGAACTAGAAGTGGGAAGCAGGAGAAAATGGGCCACGTGGGGATAAAGTGTTGTTTCTCAGGTTTGTATTTGGCGCCCCTGGCATGTCATCTTCTATATTGGCGGGACCAAACTCAGACCAGGTGATTAATTTGCAGAGCACTTATATTCTACCCACAGTCGACATCTTGAGATCCCGTTGCAAGCCTGTTCAATTCCCCTTCCTGCTACCACATAGAACTTATCCATCCTCAGCCTTCTCTACTGCCAAGTTGAGACCCACTGCAAATTTCAACAACTTCATATTCCACCTGTCTATGGACACAGGATTTTCAAATAATGTTCACGTACCTCTATCTTTCTCTTATTCCAATCCTCCTATAGTTCTATCCCCCCTTCCCACAATCCTAACCCCTCCAACTGCCCCATCACTGATTTAGTCCCCTTCCCCCTCCTGAATCCATTCACCTACTGACCACACATTCAACAATGGCTCCTCTGCTCCTCCATCTGACTCTGGGTCACCTGCTGTTCACATCAACCTTAATGATTCCAGTTATCACTTTCCTAATAAAGTTCCAGGATTGATAGCCATGCGTTTCTATTTTTCACCATTCTAGTTGTCCCCACCTTCAACTTCCTCTCCCTACTCAACCAACTCTATTCCTACTCAGACTACAAGACATCGGAGCAGAATTAGGCCATTTGGCTCATCAAGTCAGTTTGCCATTCAATCACTGCTGATCCTTTTCTCCCCTCCTCAGCCCCACTCCCATCTTCTCACTGTAACCTTTAATGCCATGGCCAAACAACCTATCAATCTCCACCTTAAATTCACTCAACAACCTGGCCTCCGCAGCTGCTTGTGGTCACAAATTCACCACCCTCTGGCTAAAGAAATTTCTCCACATCAGTTTTAAATGGAAGCCCCTCTATCCTGAGGCTGTGCCCTCTTGTCCTAGACTCCCCCACCATGGGAAACATCCTTTCCACATCTACTCTGTCTCAGCCTTTCAACATTCGAAAGTCTTCAATGCGATCCCCTCCTCATCCTTCTGAATTCCAGTGGTACAGACCCGGAACCATCAAACATTCCTCATTTGATAACCCTTTCATGCTGGAATCATTCTTGTGAACCTCCTCTGAGTCCTCTCCAAAGCCAGCACATCTTTTCATAGATAAGAAGCTCAAAACTGTTCACAATACTCAAGGTGAGGCTTCACCAAGTGTCTTATAAAGCCTCAGCATCACATTCCTGCTGTTATATTCTAGACCTTTGAAATGAATGCCAACATTGCATTTGCCTTCCTCACCACCGACTCAACTTGCAAGTTAACCTTCAGGATGTTCTGCACAAGGACTCCCAAGTCCTTTTGCATCAAAGATCTTTGGATTTTCTCCCCATTTGGAAAATAGTCTGCACATTTATTTCTTCTACCAAAGCGCATGACCATGCATTTTCCAGCATTGTATTTCATTTTCCTCTTTCTTGCCAGTTCTCCTAATCTAAGTCCTTCTGCAGCCTTCCTGTTTCCTCACCACCTGCTCCTCCACCAATCTTCCTATCTCCTGCAAGCTGCCAACAAAGCCATCTATTTCATCATCTAAATCATTGATATACAGTATAAAAGAATTTCCGTTTATCATCCACATGCTTGCCTTCCAACTCCACCCCTCCCCTTTCCGCCTCAATCTGCCTGTCATTTTTAGTTCTCATCACACATTGCCTCTGTCCCACCCTTCTTCTTGTCTTCCCCATACAGGCTATCTTTGTTTTCTATCCTTTCTCCTGATACATGGTTTTGACCTGAATGGTTTTCATTTGTTCTTTCTCTCCTCCCCTCCCCACCCCCCAGCAGATGCTGTCTGACCTGCTGTGTCCCTCCAGCAGATTATATAAAAGTGCAAGATGTTCTGGAGGTGTGGCCATTTACATCTCCAACAAGAGATTCTATAGATCAACACACACACACAATATGTTGGGAAGAACTCAGCAGGTCAGGTAGTATCTATGGAAAAGAATAGACAGACAACTTTCTGGGCCAAGATCCTTTTTCAGGACTGAGAAGGAAGGGGGAAAGATGCCAGAATAAAAAGGTGGGGGGGGGGGGGGAAGGAAGAGGAACGAGGCTGTAAATCTTGAGCAATTCACACAAAGTGCTGGAGAAATTCAGCAGGTTAGACCATTGTAGAGGGAATCATTAGTGGTCGTTTCAGGCAAAGACCATATAGGATTGTTCATCTATCTTCTTATCTTAAATTATCATACACTTTTTTTTAAAATCGCCTGAAGAATATACTGGAGAAGACATTGAAATATTGCCCCTGATAGAAGAACTCCTTGATTTCTACTTTTAACTTCAAATGCGTACACTAGAAACTGCTGTCACCCTCACAACGTCACAAGAGTTAAAGTCAATAGCTTTGTTAACTTGACAGATGTAAATTCCAAGATGCTAAGTGAAAAGAAATAAAAAAAACTTCAGGCTGTTGAAAATGTTCATTCATTTTAAAAATCTACATCATGAGCTCACTAATTAGCAGTTTTCCTAAAATATATTAAATATTCTTTACAATTATGTACTGTACCTGCCTTAAGCAACTTACTTATACATTATATCACATTAGGTTAAATTATAACAGTTCACTCTGGATAACTTAGCGATACAGCAAGGGAAGCTGTGAGTAACAGTTCAAGAAAATGGCTCCCCTTCTTGAAATTATCCTCTATTATCATTCTTGTCTCAATTCCTCATTTTATCTGATAATCTTGTAGTTGACAGCCTTTGGAAAAGTAGACAAACCAATTATTTTGCTAGTTCTTTTGTAATACAAATTTTCTAACAAAGGTTTTTAGTGATACCTCAGTTGTGACAACTTGTGAATTTGCAGCAACGTTATCACTTTTACCATTAACATTAACTCATTGTTGAAATTTTATTTGGACGTCAAATATATTTCACAGTAGCAGTGAAAATGTAACACATGGAATAAGGCTAGTTTTAAATTTTCTGAGGGTCTAAAATTCTTGACAGCCTCGATCAAAAGTGCATAATGTTTGACAACTTAGCCCTATAAATCGAAGAACCATAGACATTAATGGCAGTGGTAGGTGGCACAGAGAAAGCATTAAAACACAGCAGTAAAATAAAATAGCTCTCCTAGTTAATTTCTGTACAAAATTCTACCATTGCTTGATCCCCCCCTGCCTAGCTACAAGTTAATCCCAACTTTTAAATGGAGAGAACACATACAAAAAAGGGATTTTTTTTTCTTTTTGCAAATGTTTCTATCAGCAACAAGCAGCAGATCAGGGTGGATATAGCTTTAACTGTTAATGCTCCTGATTATCACTCTAGACTTGAGCATCATAGTATGCAAGTTATTAAGAACAATAAATTGTTTTATCTTGCTGAAACCTCCAGTAACATAGATACAAATTAATTAAATGGCAAATATATTTACTCAGTTTATTCAATTTTCTTTCCTGTTTCTTGGTAATGCTGATTAAACTAATATAAATTTGGTAAATAAAAATGGGAGTTATACTCCATCTGTCCAGTAAGAGCTGCGAAATTGCTGATAATAGAACGTTGTGTGTATTTTGACCTGGACTTTTCAATCTGCATCATTGCCTCAATAATTAGCAAATAATTTACAGAGGTGGCAATTTTGTTTTAAAATAACACTGACACAACTCGATCTTAGCATTACATTTTACATTTGGAGCCTTAGGAAGCATTTAAAAAGTGATGAAAAGTAGGTTCTGCTTTCTCAATGAATTAAAAAGCATTGACCTCTGAATAATGTCACAAACATACAATATTTGTATATAAAACACTTCTTAAACTTTATTGAACTGATTTTAATGCTGCTTTCATTTTACAGTTAAAGCTATCAAACTACATAAATTTAAAACATAGAAAGCTCTTGCATACAGTGATATTCTAAACAAGATTTTTAACAAGATTCTTCTGTGACTGAAATATGAAATTAAGGTTAATTTAATAGCAAAAATAAAATATGGAATTAAACTGATTTTGGCCATTATCCAATACAACAGTACTACAATATTTTACACATCATGACTGGGCATTTTACACATGTACAGTAACCATCAGTAAATGCGATCTTCAATTCGATGACATTAATACTAAAGCTAAATGTAAACCGGACTATCATCCGTTTTATAATATTAGTGTTATTTGTTTTTGCTAGTAGTTGACAAAATATCTTTACAATCCATATTCATTATTATGAATATGTAATGTACTTGCTTAAACAAATTAGACTTGTAATTATAACTTTTAAAAAATCATAAGAACCAAGGCAGTATTTTAAAATATTTTGGCTAATGGACATAACAGATTAATGATAAAAATATTGGAGTAGAGTCCCTAAGCTTCAAAGAATGGTCATCATGAATTAAATCAGTTCACAAAATCACCAGGAAAAAAGGAAAGTCCCTTTTAATCCTTTGCTGATGACCAATAGCTCAGTGCAACATGGGAATGTGCTTGCTCTGCATTTGTTGTAAAAGATTACTGGGAATGAATTTTGATGAAACAAAGGCCCAATTAAATGATTATCCTATATACCAAGCATAGCGGGAGAGTTTTTGGTGGTGGGGTGGGTTGGGAGAAGAGGGGCTTCAGACCAGTAGCTAGGGGGCAGATTGCTACAAAAAAAAATAACTGGGTCCTAGCCAGCTCAAAGATTTCTGTTGGATGTGGTGCATGTTTAAAGAGATCATAATCAAATTAAGAAACAGGTTGAGCCCAATTTCAAAAATCACTGCAGATATCAGCGCAGATAATTAGAAAACATTTAGTGCGATGAAATGGGAAAACTACCTCCAATCAAATTCAAAAATAAGCACCATTAGTGTGGGAGGAGACAATGCAGAGCATAGGCAGGTGCAGGATGGCTTTCCAAATTCATTGCAGTTTTAATTCTTTATTCTTGCTATAAACCAAAATTTCAAAAAGGTAGCTCGAATTAAAGTAGAAAAAATTCGTAAATTGATCAGTTTCTACACATCTGCTGCTGAAGAGGTCTCCATGCTCACAGCATAAGAAATGGTGGCCTGCTGTGTCACCTTAATTATCCAGTACATCACAAATTCTCCACAACACAACTCCTTTAAAATTAAAGGGGATTTTCCTGCATCACTGCTGCAATTAGGTCTAGGTCGTATTTGGAAGAGGTGGCAGGGAGACTGCTGTGAGGTAGTGCCTGACTTCATTTAGAACCAACCAACTACATCTATTTCGATTTGAAGCACGTGCCCTCATTACCGGGCTTAAATTCCTCATCCCGCGACAAAGCGATTTATGCCACTGAAGATGAGCCGCGGCTAAAGCATGCAAGTGTCAGTACGTACTCCAAGCATTGTTAGTGCAACAAATAATGTGCATTAACTTCAGTTAGTCTATTTTTATAGTCCAAACCTGAAATGAAACACACAAGCACCAGCAGCAACATGCAAGTTTGGAATTTAAATTAGTCAAAGCTGAAAGAGCCACACATTTATGCAGTGCACCTGAGAACCTGAAATTCTTTTCATCTGAACTGACATATTTGATAAGCTTTTCTCTCTGCATCAGTAAACCATGTAAATAACTGAAAACCTAGCAGCTTATCTCACATGACATCTGGAGGTTGTTAAAGAGCTTGAAATGAACAACGTGAAGGACGAATGACAGCAGGATTGTACCAGCATAGAAAGGTAATGGTCGGGCTTGGATAGACAACCTGCATTCGTTTTTTCAGAATCAACCTAAACAAATTTTGGTGCCAAGAATAGAACTAGATATGAATTTTCTTTTGACCTGAATTTGTACACAAATCACAGTTGAACATGGACAGTACAGCCTAATTTGGTAATTTAGATTTAAAAAAAGGCCTGTGGTAATCTTAACCTATTAAAACATTAAGATCTATAATTCCAGAACAATAAAATCTTCAAGTCACTTTTAAAACAGTAAAAGTGCTAAACATCTCAGAAAAGAGTAAAGCAACCAACCAATGGAAGAGAGTTAGTAAATAAAGAATATGATTAGTGGAATAGATATTAACGTATTTTCTTGCATGCTGGAGGCATTATGAGATGAACATGAAAATTTCTACTCTTCAGACATAAAGTTATGTTTTAATGACTACTTTGGAGAATCAACTCACTGTCAGATGAAGCAAAAGGAAAGATTGCTGAACAAAACTGCCACCCACTTTGCATTAGCAAAATATTCTACCACAATCATCACCTCTATTGACACAAATGTCAGCAATTTCCACCACTGATACCACCATGATTACCAACATCAAATAAACCAAGACCAATATATTACTTCAGGCAGTTGTTAATAATGATGACTGAAAGCATAAACATACTGAACTTCATAAGTTATTATTGCAGAAGATGTTTAGTGAGAGCATGCAGAATAGCAGTTTTAATGTTGCTTTTCTGTTGGTTAGAAGTGTATTATTCTTCGGTTACATACCCTGTCCATACATATCTGGAATCATTTAGCAAGTGTGTTTGTGCATCTGGCAAGGTTTAAGCTTCAGTAGGTGCCCAGTTTTAAATGTAAACACCCTTTCTATAATCCTGTAAACTACCCAGTATGGTAGAAAACAGCCAGTAAAGAAAATCCATCCTGAAAGCAAACCCTCAATTTATAGTGGGGCAGGGAGGAATTGGTGGGGAGATGGGTCGTAGAAGTCAGATCTCTTTCAAGCAGGAAATTTGGCATTACACGCTTTGGTCAAAAAAAGTGAAACACTGACAAGTTAGTTAGTCCAGATGTCAGACAGCAAACATCTGAAGTGAAAGGTAGGTCTGTTGTAATTGCTTCACCATTATAAGTTCTGTCATACAGTTCACCATCTCCTTGGAGGAGGAGTAAAGGTGGCTTTCTATTCTTTTAATATTAGAAGAATTTACACGTGTGCATACAGGAACAAAGGGGAGGGGAGAACCATGTAGTTGTCCATTCAACCTTTGAGTGAACATGTTCTGCAACACAGTTGTTGGAGCACCTTCCGCTGGCAAAGGCTGTTCTTTTTCACCAGGACGCAGAAACTTCCCTCGGCCCACGATTCTTCCGTTGCTTTCCAGAGATCAAATTCACAGAGACAGGAGTTTGAAGGTTGAGGAGGTGGAAGCAGAGGGACGAAGTAGATGATTGTCAGACAGGCAGAAGGAGTCAGTCAAGAAGGTGACAGAGCAATTTGTTTTTGTTCACCAGAGGTAATTGCATCCAACAGGAAATAAGTTTTCATGTTTTTCAACAAATGATTTTATTCCATTTTTGAAGGGGGAGGAAAAAAAAGATTAAAGAGGAAGACATTAGAAAACAGCTCTTTTAAAATATCATGAAAAGTGAATCACAACCACAGATAAAAAAATCTGTTTAATCACATTAAAAGCGGCAAAATAAGAACCTGGGGGCGGGGAGGGGAAGCGGGGTGGGGAAAAAAAGATGCAAAACATCCAGCTTAAAAAACTACCTTTGACCTTCGTAATCGTGCAGGCAACCCACTTCAAAAGCAGTCGTGCTCATTTAGAATAGTTCAACAACTATCAGAAGTAATGAAATGGTTTTGCACATTTATCACAGAAATAAATACTGACCACTTTTCTCAGATCCTGCATAATTAACCTCAGAGGACTCAGCACAATCAATCATTTTTCAGACTCGAGGGAAGTGTGCAGTGGCACGGCCCTGTGTTCAGTACAAGCACAGACGTGGTAATGGAAAGGATATGATTTTCAAATTTTCAGATAGTACACAACTTGGAAGTACATTTAACTCTGAGGAAGGTAGTATTAGACATTAAGAGGATAAAGGCAGGGTAGTGGAATGGATAAGCACATGGCTAAATTTAAAAGAGGAGAATCCACAGTGCTAAATTTGAGTAGAAGAACAAGAAAAGGCAAGGCAAATAAGAAGCATGGATGTATAACTGACATAAGACCTCTGTAAAATTCATTAACGGTGACAAAGTTTGAGAAAGTTAGATCATGATTTTGGCTTTATAAAAACAGAAAATGCATAAGGATGATGAAATTATAATGAGCATTGTACCCATTTGTGTCATACTATAGGAAACATGCGAAGACTGCAGACACTGCAGGGAGTATAGGAAAAAAAACCATCAGTACAATACGGGCCCTTTGACCCACAAAGCTGTGCTAAACAGGTTCTTACCTTAGAAATTACCTAGGGTTACCCATAGCTCTCTATTTTTCCGAGCTCCATGTACCCGTCCAGGAGTCTCTTAAAAGACCCTATTGTATTCGCTTCTACCACTGTCGCCAGCAGCCATTCCACACTCTCAACACTCTCTGCTTAAAAAATTTACCCTTGACATCTCCTCTGTACCCACCTCCAAGCACCTTAAAACTGTACCCTCTTGAGCTAACCACTTCAGGCTGGGAAAAAGCCTCTGACTATCCACACGATCAATGCCTCTCATCATCTAATACACCTCTATCAGATCACCTCTCATCCTCCTTCACTCCAAGGAGAAAAGGCTGAGTTCACTCAACCTATTCTCTCATAAGGCATACTCCCAAATCCAGGCAACATCCTTGTAAATCTCCTCTTCACCCTTTCTATGGTTTCCACATCCTTCCTGTAGTGAGGAGACCAGAAATGAGCACAGTACTCCAAGTGGGATCTGACCAGGGTCTTATATAGCTGCAACATTACCTCTCAGCTCCTAAACTCAATGCCACAATTAATGAAGACCAATGCACTGTATGCTTTCTTAACCAGAGTTAACCTGTACAGCAGCGTGAGTGTCCTATGGACTCTGACCCCAAGATCCCCCGATCCTCCACACTGCCAAGAGTCTTACCATTAATACTATATTCTGTTGTCATATTTGACCTACCAAAATGAACCACCTCACACTTATCTGGGTTGAACTCCATCTGTCACTTCTCAGCCCACTTCTGCATCCTATCAACGTCCCGCTGTAACCTCCGACAGCCCCCCACACTATCCACAACACATCATCAGCAAATTTACTAACCCATCCCTCCATTTCCTCATCCAGGTGATACTTGAAATGATTCCATAAATGTGGGGCTTTATTTACTGGAAAGCTCTGGAGATGCTGGCATTGTTTTCTTGAGAGCAGAGCAGATATGATAGCAGATCTGAAAATCATCAAGGGTTTGGGAAAATTTGGCAGATGGGTCAAGATCCCAAAAAACAGAATGGAAGCGATTCAGAAATGAAGCACAAGTGATGCAATAAACTTATTACTGGGATTAGAAACTGGAGTCAATTTTAGGAGGTGTAGGGAGAAGCTCAAAGCTCAAAAATGGTATAAAGGATATGAACAAATAGGTTCAACTTCAGGAAAATATAAAGGGTGGAAATGAAATCAATGGATGTGGTACAGATTTTGTGGTGAGAGAAAACTTGGAACCAACGAGGCTGCCAGACAGCTACAAGGCGGTACTGGGGATTGGAGAGGTGTGGCAATGTTTACCCTGTCAAGGCTACTGATAGTCTACAAAGGAGGAGGACAGACAAGATGTGTTATAATCAAAGTCATCTATAACTTTCATGAGAGCTTTCTCAGTCAGTGACAGTGAAAGAAACATGTTTGGGGCATTTCAAACAAGCAAGTCCAAGGAAGATGTATATTAGTTTGGATGGGGATTACATATTTCAGGAATTATGGAAATAACTGGTTGTTGGCAAATTATAGAGTTCTAGTTCTTTTAAATCAGTACAAAGTTGATACAGGTTCAGAATCTGAAGTGAACTGTTAAACTTATGTCTGAATTTGTATTCTAGGAAGGCAACTTCAATTAACAGCCACTTAGTGGGGATAAGGTCAAAGAGGAAGATGATGATCTCAAATGCAAAATGAACTGGAGGAAGGCACACTGTGATTTGTGGTTCATGCATATTAGCAGTAAATAGTTAAAAATGTTTATCAATTACACCAGTTCTTTCCTAACTGTTTTTGATTTAAGAGAATGGTGATGTGGGATGTATTTTTGGGGAATATTTTGCACCAACAGGAATAATGCCTTAAAGTGGGATGAGGGAATCAAAACGGGGAAATATGGTCTGAGATCAGTGGCTGCAGGAGTGCAGTAGAAGGCAGTGAGCGGAGGATGAGATGTGGCATTTGGAAACTAGAAAGAGAAATAATAAAGTGGATGAGAACAAGTTTATTTCCCTGGGCCAAAGATTAGGAGGGGGGGGGGGGTGTGTCTGTGTGTGTCTGTGTGTGTCTGTGTGTGTGTGTGTGTGTGTGTGTGTGTGTGTGTGTGTGTGTGTGTGTGTGTGTGTGTGTGTGGGAAGAGACTAGGAGATAGCCTTATCTGCCTTTGAGACAATGATTTCCATTGAACTATGTGAGACTACAGCTCAGGGGCTGATCTTGAACATATGTTGTGGCTCCATATAGAAGGAACTGCAAAGTGAGAAGGATTAAAAATTTCAGAGCAATTGTACAATCAATCCCCTCCATTTGCCAGTGGTACATTTTATATTTTTTTCCAGCATCAAAATCTTTTTCATTTTATTGCAGCTGCCAAGTTACAAAACTATCTCAAGTATTTGGCCTTCAAATGAGGCAACATATGGAAGAACCATTATGCCACTGCTTTCACAGGTATTTAACTCACCATAATTCCCTACAAACATTCCACAATCTCAAAACAGGTCCAAATGTTTGGGTGACATGGATAAATGATCCAATGCTGCCAATTTACCATACTTGAAGAGGTTGAAAGCCTCTCTTCACACTTTGCATTCAGACTCAATCCAGAACAAGGGCTCATTGGACACTAGAAAGCCGAGTTGAGCTTTCACCTGTGAAGCTTGAGGCAAAGCATAGTTACCCAATCTCAAATAAAAGAGACAGCTTGGAATTTAGGCATTCCTGCCCCGCATCCTTCTTACCATACTAGTGAACACATTTATCCACCACGTTAATTGGCCTTTACTTTTCCTCACACATTTACACGTGTGCCTCTTGTTAAATCAGTACAGTCATCTGAAAGAAAATGAACAGGCTGCTGCTGTTCATAGTTCAGGCTTGCACACAATGATTGGCCTTTGGGCAAGTGACTGGATGACTAGCAGCCTGCACAGAGACAATATGCACATTCAAGCAATGAATGGAGTGGGTGGGAATGCTAATTTGTATGCAAGTGGCGCAAATCAAATTCAAACATCATTATCAAATGCCAAAATCATGCCCTGATAGCTATGTTAACAACACCCTCATTATTAGCTGACACAGGAAGATTGATAGTTAAATAGATGTCCTTTGAAAATAAATGCAAATTTAACGGCAAACTAGGCACCATTCATATTTAAAGATGTTTACAAATAACATTAAACTTTCCTCATTACTTCCAGCTGAAGTGATTTTCTCTACACCCCTCAGGAGTTCAAATGAAAATCAGAACTTGATTACTCACCATCTTTACATACTGTGCCAACCACACAGACTCCCCCCTCAAGGTTATATCCAGTGCGACAGGAGCTACAGTTCCTTTCACCATGACCAATACAAGCTAAACAGCTTGGATCACACCTTAAAGAATTCAAAAAAAAGTTCTAACGTTTCAGAAATGTCTTCTTGTGTGCAAATACAAAATAAATACAAGAGGGGGATTGTAATCTTTTAACATGTTTTATGTAAAATATAATGCGGAGGTCAAATTACAGTAAAACAATCTCCCTAAGCACAACAGTGTTCGAAATCTACAAAAAAAAATTCTTGCATCTATCTTTTGAGATCACATACTCAATACTCATGGTGTCGAGATAGAAATGTGCAGGGTGTGTCTTCAGTACTGCACAATGCTCCTGAATTTCCAGAAATACCCTCGGGGGCTACACTACACCAGAATAGCAAGTCTTCTACTTCCAACTGCTCCAATTTTACTCAGTGTTGCAAAGAGTCCTGCTATGAATGTGTGTAATAGAGTGTGAGAGCATCATTGGGAACGCTTATTTAATCTTGACTTGTTCTTGGCAGTGGTCAGATAAAGACTTTGCTACAAATTATTACAAATTGTTAGAACAAATTACCAATCACAAAGTCATGGAAGATAACTATTTCAGGATCATAAGCAAAGAAATAATTATTTCAGTTCATACGCTGGAGTTTCATTTCTCATTCCATCATTCTAATAAGAGCAAAGGAGGGATATCATTGAAACCTATTGAACATTGAAAGACCTTGATTGAATGGATATGGAGAAGATATTTTCTATCATGGGGTGGGGGAGGGGTGTTCTAGGACCAAAAGGCACAGCCTCAGAATAGAGGGACATCCATTTAGAACAGAGATGAGAAGGAATTTCTTTAGCTTTACTAGAGGTAAGGAAATCTGTGGAATTCATTGCTAAAGATGGCTGTGGAGGCCAAATTATTGGATATATTTAAGACTGAGACTGATAGATTCTTGATTACACAGAATGTTGGAGGAACTCAGCAGATCAGGAAGCATCGATGGAAGAGAGTGAACAGTTGACGTTTCAGGCCTAGGCCCTTCACTGTCCTGGTGAAAGGTCTCAGCATGAAAGACTTTTCTATCAATGCTGCCTGAGCTGCTGAGTTCTTCCAGCATTTTGTGTATGTTGTTCTGGATTTCCAGCATCTGCAGATTTCCTCATGTTAGGTTCTTGATTAGTCAGGGGATTAAAGCCTACAGGGAGAAGGCCTGAGAATGGGAATAAGAGTTCAAAGTAATTGTTAAAGTACATATGTTACATATACAATACTGAGATTCTTTTTATGCAGATAATCGTAGCAAATACAAGAAACACAAAAGAATCAGTAAAATACCACACCAACAGGACGGACGAATAAAGCCAAAAAATGTGCAAATACAAAAACAGGGTAAAAAGAAAGAACAATAAATAAGCAATAGAAGTTGAGAACATGAGATGAAGAGTCCTTGAAATTGAGTTCAATACAGTGATGGGGCAAGTAGAGATGAGTGAAATTATCCCCTCTCTGCTTCAATAGCCTGACAGTAGAGGGGTAATAACTGCTTCTGAACCTGGCAGCTGGAGGCTCCTCTACCTTCTTCCTGATGACAGCGGCAAGAAGAGAGCATGGTCTGGGTGGTGGGGACCTTGATGACGATGCTGCTTCCTTGTGACAGCGCTCTCTGTAGATGTGCTCAGTGGTGGGGAGGGCTTTATCCATGATGGACTGTGCCATATCCACCATTTTTTGTAGGCTTTTCCACACAAGGGCATTAGTGTTTCTGTACTACGCCATGATGCAACCAGTTAATTGGCCATTATGGAAAGACAGCAGACTTGGTGGGCCAAATGCCTTCATTCTGCTTCTGTATCTTATGGTCTAAGATTAATTAATGCAAGTGTCCAAAGCTTATTTAACAAGATGAAGAACCTTAGATAATAGATTGAAATAATTAATGAAACTATTAAAAAAAGATCATAACTTGCCTCCTGCAGATCTTCTCTCCATATTCAGATGCCTGGTCCAAGTAGTAGCCAGTGCTACAGCTTGACACACATCTCCATTCCTCCAGGTAATAACCTGTAATACACTGTGTACAGGAATCTTGGCGTGGCCCTGGAATATATGACACAGAAGATTGTAATCATAGAACCCCAAATTGAAAAACCTACGTTACTAAGTGCAATTTTTACATCTAACCATTCAGGTATTGAATTATATAAGTATTATCACCAAGCATATTGATGGTTACACTCCTTTCTTGCACTGATAAAATGCCTGCATTACAATCATTAATATATTCTTATTGCATTAATACTATAATGCTAGGCTTATAAACAACTCTTGGTGATTTTAAACAAAAACAAACACATGTAATAGACTAGGTAAATAGAGCAAAAAAGGGAAATTGACTACATTTATTATAAATCAAGTAAGAACAGCAATTTTTTTCGTCATTCATAAAGATTGGGTTATCTCCAGTATTTTGTGGTATATCAGTTTGCATCAGAGAAACGTGGAACATTTCAGCATTTCCTTGAGATATTTGAATAACATAGATAAACATCGAACTGACCACAAAAATTCTGGTTGTTGAATACGAGGTCAAATTTTATCAAGCTGAAAATTTGTTAGTTCAGAACTTCATTGAGCTGATCTAGTGACACTTTAACAGTCATCTGTTAGATCACTGTTCAAATGTCATTAGATTGGCAGTGGTTACATTTCATACTCAGCTATCCCTTGGTAATAGAATTAGAACAACAGCCTGACCAATTAGGTGAAGGATGGACCACTCATTCAGTCTAGTATCAGCGCTCTACTTTTTGAAATGCAGCATCTCGTGGCCCCTCACGGGAACCACACAACCTCGCATTATCCTTCTGAAGCAGGGTTCCCAACCGTTTTTATGACATGGTCACCTACTATTAACCAAGGGTTCCAAGGACCCCAGGTTGGGAACCCCTGCTGTAAAGCTAACATTTGGTCTTTAAATGAATGTAGGTGGTGAGAGTCTCCAGACAACTTTTCACTCTCAATCCTCATTTTAGGACTTACAACTTCATGCACAAGGACCTGAAACAGGATCCTTCAATGGAAAGGTAAAGGCTGACTGCAATAGAAATATTCAGTTTTCAAACTTAGATAAAACATTGACCCCCTTCACTATAGTGGTACAAATACTCAGACTAGTGATTCAGAAGAGTAAAACAGTATTATTTTTATGAACACGCATAGAGTTAATATCATGCTGACAGTAACAACTATCGCAAGTTCTCTGCCTACGGGAAGGTATTGACCTGAAGCTGTTAGAACGTTTCTCTGATTACGGTCAGTCCCCGTGTTACATATGAGCTCCGTTCCTGAGTTCGTCCTTAAGTTGGATTTGTACGTAAGTCGGAACAAATACATTGGTACTATTTAGTGTCAGTTAGTCATACGTTTGTCTTCGTATATATTTTACCTTTCTATGCATATAGAACACTTAAGAAACTATGTATTCCAATAATTAAACCACCGCGTTGCTTAGTAATAATTGCAGCTTTCATCGGGACAGGGCCTTTCACATGCTTCATTATTCCCACTTTATCCTTTAAAATTGTTCCAATCGTTGACCGACTGTAGTCTAACGCTTTTCCAATGACCAATGGTGTTTCACCTCCTTCCAAACGTTTTATTATTTCCACTTTACTTTCAATCACGATTGCTTCCCGTCAATGAGAACAGAAGCACCGTGGGCGGTGGGTCCCGAATTCCCCGGGACCTAAACTCCACCGCACTGAGACAAGCTATATGGGACAAGTGGGGGCTGTGCTGGGTTTGGGTATTTGATCCTCCACAATATTCCTCGTGGAAATTTAAATTGGAGGTGGCAGTGTTTTCTTTTTACAAGGTCGAGTTGTGAGCTCATCAACCTGGGACAGATGGTACGGGAGTCACTGGATCAACATCAACCCAGCACGGGAGCAGTCTGTCACTAGATTGAACTCGGAAACCTCCATTCCCGAGCACAGTGCCACCAGCCGACCGGAACGGGAACGGGGTGGTGCGGGATCAGGGTGAATCTTACTAAGAAAAATATAAGGCAAATACAAAGTTAAACACTCAACACAGTGTCAACGGCAATGACTTAAAATGGCGGTCGGCATTGCGATCTGACTTAAAATGGGAGACGGCGTCTCCTTCCTTGGCTCTTAAGTACGAGTTGTCCGTAAGTTGGACTTTCGTAACTCGGGGACTACCTGTATTGCAAGCCCTGAATTATTTGCTTCTGCAGGGAATGAGAGATGAGTACAAGGTTAAAGGTTTCAGGTTTTTTATCTCCCGCCCCATGTTCTGTCTGAACTTTCTGTGCTGCTGTGAGCTCTCATCCACAAAATGCTGAAGTTATCTTCAAACAGTTGCCTGGTGACCCATCAGTAGGATCCAATTAAGTGCATTTAATTGCAGACAGAAACCTATCCATATGCTAGATAGGAATCAGTTCTGGCCCCAAGGTGGCAACCCAAACTTTATTGTTGTGGATGAGTGGAAATAAAATTTAGCCCACCGGACAGATGCAACACCATGTATCAAATATTACTTTTCATTGGAGAAAAGTTCAGCAGAAATTGCAAATCGGAAAATTTCCTCTGTAGCCTCTACAAACAACTGCACAGTGCCAGTTCACCACCAACACATCCTCCCTTCCATCCCACCCAATATTGACACTGCCGCTGTTCCTGTGAGTCATGCATGATGGGATGGGGATTCCCGCAAGTCAGTGTGATGTTAGACTTCAAGGTGACCGTGACATTCTTGAATCTTTTCCTTTGTTCATCTGGCAATTATTTTCTCCACCCATCAGCTGTATAGGTTCTCTACTATTCAGAACTGAATGCAAGAGCACTGCAGATACTATCCAGCTGAATTCTTCCAGCTTTCATGGTGTTGACTGTGATATTATCTATTATTATCAGATCATTTGGCTCTGACAGTACAATGGGCGCTTCTACTGTCTGCCATTTGTGCAGTCAAGTGGTGCAGTTTCACAAGGTTGGCACCCAGTTTTAGGGGCCTCCTTTCAGGCCTTTCCATATTTCTCATTCACCTTTGAAAAGGTAAATGATAGAAAACATTGCAGTTTTCATTATCCTTGAACATTCAGAAATGCTTCACAACTAATGAAATTCTAGTGAAATTTTAGGCACCATCATAGTGTTAAAAAAACCCATAGCCAATCCATACACAAAAAATCTCCTACAAGTACATCATATGATCAACAGATAATCTACTTTTTATACAAATATGTGACGTTAATTGAGGGATAAATGTTGCTTAGGCCACAGGGATTATCCTTAATCCTTCTTAAAACTGGCTCTTTTGATCATCAACTTGATAGAGTGGATACACGGCCTTAGTCTCAGCTGAAAGCATCTCAGTCGTGCACAGTGACCTTAATGCTGACGCGTTAACTAAGGTTTTTGTGCTTACATCTTATGGGAGCATGGATCAAAATCTTCTGATCTGCGTGTTAAAATACCGACTGTGAACTCAGGGCCAGCAAGGAGGCATGAACTTGTTGGACATGAACGAGGTCGGCAAAGGCGAGGAGGGAAGAAAAACAGTCAAGAGTCATGGATAAGTACAGCACAGAAACAGGCCCTTTGGCCCATCCAGTCCATGCTGAAGCCATGTAAACTGTTCACTACCATTATGTGCACCTGGACCAGAGCCCTCCATATCCCTGCTATCCATGTACCCATCCAAACTTTACATTGAAATTGAGCTCGCATGCACCACTTATGCTGCCAGCTTGTTCCACACTCTTGCAGCCCTCTGAGTGAAGTTTCCACTTTTCACCCTTAACCCATGACCTCTAATTGCAGTCCCTCCCAACCTCAGTGGAAAATGCCTGCATTTACCCTATCTAGACCCCTCATCATTTTGTATACTTCTGTCAAAACTTTTCTCAATCTTCTACATCAAGGAATAAAATACTAACCTATTCAACGTTTCCTTCCATCTCAGATCGTCCAGACCTGGCAATATCCTTGTAGATAGCAAAAGGATTTGAGTACAGGAACAGGGAGGTTCTACTGCAGTTGTACAAGGCCTTGGTGAGACCACACCTAGAGTATTGTGTGCAGTTTTGGTCCCCTAATCTGAGGAAAGACATTCTTGCCATAGAGGGAGTACAAAGAAGGTTCACCAGATTGATTCCTGGGATGGCAGGACTTTCATATGAAGACTGGATCAACTAGGCAGGGGGGATCTTATTGAAACATATAAAATTCTAAAGGGATTGGACAGGCTAGATGCAGGAAGATTGTTTCCGATGTTGGGGAAGTCCAGAACGAGGAGTCACAGTTTAAGGATAAAGGGGAAGCCTTTTAGGACTGAGATGAGAAAAAACTTCTTCACACAGTGTGTGGTGAATCTGTGGAATTCTCTGCCACAGGAAACAGTTGAGGCTGGTTTATTGGCCATATTTAAGAGAAAGTTAGATATGGCCCTTGTGGCTAAAGGGATCAGAGGGTATGGAGAGAAAGCAGGTACAGGGTTCTGAGTTGGATGATCAGCCATGATCATACTGAATGGTGGTGCAGCCTCGAAGGGCCAAATGGCCTACTCCTGCACCTATTTTCTATGTTTCGTCTGTACTCTTTCAACCTTATTTACATCTTTCCTGTATGCAGGTGATCAAAACTGCACAGACTCAGGGAATTAGTCAAGACAGTCCTCAAATAGTTGTTATATTGTCTTTGTGCTGGTTCAGCAGGCAACTTGATGGAATGTTTACCCATCTAAAGCTACTCTAGTAAAAGAACTCTAGGAGGTTGAAAATTCATCTAGACCGTCTAATGGACAATGCAAGAAAGGATCTCATTCCTGCAAGTATGTACTTAGCAATGTGAAGCAGTTTAGTTTTGGAGAAAAGTGGGGAACATGATAAGAATGAAATAAATAAATAATCAGCTGGACTGTACAACATTTGAAAAAAGACAGACACTACATTAATTTGGTTGACACTTGCAAGCTCTCAGTCTGTGCCCTGCATAACTCTCATAAAAGAACAAAAAAAAATCAAAATTATGCATCTAACACAACAGAAAATTTTCACTTGACACAGAAAAAATTAAGATATTAATGGCTTAAGCACCTGCACGCAGACACCAAATTATAAGCCAGTTTGGATCAAAGCAATGTGAGCATACACTTGGAAAACAGATGGTCAAAGAAACCACTCCGAGATTCTCTTCCCCTCCAGCAATAAGCACAGCATGATCAGATGTGTTGTAAAATTACCTGCACAAGCTGCACAGGTGAGGGGACATCTCTCACAATCCCTGCTCTGTGTATCAAAGTAGGCTCCAGTTTCACAGTTTAAGACACACCTTGATCCCTGAATCCTGGTGGAGACAAGGAAGACAAGTTACGAAAAACTGAGGCCTGCCCTCAATGATGGATGACCTGAAGTATTTAAGAGTTGGAACATGTATACAATTTACTTATCTAGAGATTCTGTGTGGAATTGGCCCTTACAGCTCTTCATGCCGCACCACACACAGCAACCCACCGATTTAACACTAGCCTAATCACAGGCCAACTTACAATGAACTACCGACTGGTTAGCTTTAGATTGTGGAAGGAAACTGGAGGACCTGATGGAAACCCGTATGCACATGAGAAGGAACATACAAACCTGCTTTCAGAGGATCGTCAGAACTGGGGGCTAGCTTTTGTTACTGTCTCAAATAAAAGGGTGGAATTTAATAATTTTCATTCAATGTTTAATATTAGAATAAAGGGCAGGAGTGAAGGAATTTGCAGGAAACAATTCTGAAGTATGTGAGGCAAAAGATGGTTTGGGAAGCTTTGATAAAATGTCTGCTTCTGCTTGAAGTGCAACAATTCCATACAGATGATAATACGAACATGTGTATAGATGAGATCAAAAGACAAGGTCTTCATTAACAATACCATTCTTTAATATTCTCATGAATTTGGACCCTACGGGAAAGTTTATTGTCATTTTCCTTCACATCATCATCTCTTATAGGTACCTGTGGTTTTAACCTAATCCTTTCAAAGTCTCTCCGTGAACTGCAAGTTGACCACCTGAGGCCTTAATTGCCCAAATCTGCAAATAATCTTTCACAAAGGATACTATAAAACTTAATTTCATGCATTTGATCAAAGAATAAATTCAGTAATTGTGAACAAGAATACAGTTATACATACTAAAATGGACTTCAAAGCAAATATTCTTACATCAAAAGACTGGTTGAATATCAACATACATTAAACTGAACATCTATAAAATAAACTCCAAATAATTGTGCTAGCAAGACTATATCTTACATTTAGAAGATTGTCATAGAAAAAGGCACTTGGGATGGATTTGAAGGCTGTTATCTATAGAGCTATGAGCTTAGCTGTAGAATGTTGGATTAGGCCATTTATCCTTTTCATGAGCACCAACATACTGAGCTCTTTGCTCTTTAGACTTAATGATCCTACAAGACATTGTTGCTCAGTTCCGTTCCATTCCATCTTTTTTTTTAAAAAACACAAGAGCAATTTTCTTACCTCCAATCTGGCATGCATTCTGTACAATGGTGGAATGCACTACATTTCCTGCAGTTTTCACTACATCTTCTGCACATATTTTGACCTGGGTGGGGGGGGGGGGGGGGGGGGTGGAATAGATATACAGATTGGTAGAAGGTGGACATGCTTGATAAACAGCAGCAGAGGAATTATCAACAGGGAAGATGATCTTCACAAATAGTGGACCTGTGGGAAACTACTTGTCTATTTATCTAACTTTTCCTAGTTCTGAAAAGTGTGAGATTCAAAACACATACTCTCTAGGGCTGCCTGACCTTCTTTATTTACTGTTTTCACTGCAGATTTCCAGCACCTCAATCTTTCTCTTGATTTTCAATTATCCTTTCAATCAAATTTGTCAATTATATCAGTGTACCAACTGCTGTATAATATCGCACAGATCTCCCAGGTCTTGTGGTCAGCAACTTTTAGTAGTGTGACTGGAGCATTCGTAAAAATTTCTGATTTTTCTTTTTGTTATTATGCCATCATTAACTTTATCACCCCCATTCCTCACCTATATACAAGTCATCTCACATATGCCTTAAATATTTTTAGTCTGGCACAAGCTCAAAGCCCAAATAATTTGGGGCTATAGCATTAAGTGAATGAAGTAGTATCTCAGAACCCACAGGTCAATATCATGACTGAAGCACTAAAAACATGCCAGCAGCAACATTATTTATAGCACGAGTAGAGAACACAAGGTTTCATTTATGACTAATTTACAGGATATTTCTAGACGATTTGTGAGCCATCCCTAATTGCCTCTGAACTCTCTGGTTTGCTGGATAGAGCGTTACAGAGAACAGCTCAACATCAGCCATATCATTAAGGCCCCAACAACACACACAAAATGCTGGTGGAACACAGCAGGCCGGGCAGCATCTATAGGGAGAAACACTGTCGACGTTTCGGGCTGAGACCCTTCGTCAGTCTTGACAAAGGGTCTCGGCCCGAAACGTCGACAGTGCTTCTCCCTATAGATGCTGCCCGGTCTTCTGTGTTCCACCAGCATTTTGTGTGTGTTGTTTGAATTTCCAGCATCTGCAGATTTCCTCGTGTTTGTCATTAAGGCCCCGATCATCTACAACAAATAGGAAATGCAGATTTTCTTCCCAAAAGGATATTATTAAATCTGCAATTTCAATTTCAATAACATTACTGCATATCTGCAACTAAATTTATTTACTAAACTGATTTTAATTTGCCCAGCTGGTATGTTTGGATCTTAACTACCTTTTCCAGACCATTATTCCTTGTCCAGATCATTATTCCTTGTCACTGGAGTTGTAATCCAGAGGCAATCAGTGTCAGAAAACTGAAGTAAAGCCAAATTGAATAAGTTTTGTTTTCTTCATAGCAAATCTTACCTTTGTCAAGGTAGAAGCCATCTGAACAGTTAGGTATACAGGAATTTGTCTCTTCATTTAAGTGGTAGCCATTTTTGCAGGAGGTGCACTGGTCGCTACGGCTTCCTACACACGTCTCGCAGATGGACCAGCATTTTTTACAGCGTTTCTTCTCATCACCAAAGAATCCTCTTGGACATTGAGAAACACAAGTTCTGCATTCATAGCAAAAAAGTCTTAAATTAGATTTTTGAAAAATAGAACATGAACTTCAGCAGGAATATGCCAATCACAGCTTTGATCGTGCTCCACTACCTTAGCCTAAATACCACGTTCCATTTGATTCCTCTGTAGTTCAAGTGCCTGAATATATCCATGGCAGCAATTGACAAAGGCTCATCCTCCACAATTCTCTGGGATAGAGAATTCCAAAATGTCACAACCTTCAGAGGTGAAATGCCTCATCTGTCTTAAATAGATGACCACTCCCATCTTTGTTTTATGTACATGAATCCCCAAATCCCTTTGTAGATCAACACATTGTCCCATCATATTCAAATACAAACTTTTATTTTCATTCTTCTCTTCAAAATGGATAAACTCATTTTTTCATAATTATTCTTTATCTGCGAATTTCTAACCACACTCATAACCCACCCATGCAGTCTCTTGGCAGCTTCCTCACAACTTGTTAACAAATATGGTCTATAATCCTTTCCAAGTCAGTATCCTGCTTCATAGTGAAGAAAGTTACTGTGCAACTGAATCCCAAGGAAGACTGGGGCTCTATAGATCATTACTAGATTCAATGGCAATTTACAGTCAATGCATTCATTATACACACACACACACCCAGTTAGAATTAAATATTTCTCCTCCAGAAGATGAATACATCAATTTCCTTCCACTCATTTAATTTTGCAATCTTTGACTCTGCTACCCATGTTCCTTTCCAAGTGACATCTTGAGTTCACCATTTAATTTACTATTAAATAATAATTTAAAGTCTACAGTTAAAAACAGCATAATTCATTGCTCATTTTTCTTGCACTTGGGGTTCAGTTTTTTTTTGCACTGAGCTGTACCCTTTGTCACTATTGTACAACCTCCGTCCAAAAACAGAAGGATTTCAAATATTATTACATCAATTTTTATGACGACTTAGGGCTATGTGTGTGGATCTCTACTGCAAGTATATAACTCAATATTCTAATGTACAAATTTTATAAAGTTCAACAATGTTATTGCAATTTCACACACAAGACTCATTCCATACATTACAAGAACTAAGTCAAACTTATCACATTGATCGATGATAAAACTCATTCTTTAATAATGGACTTCCATGAAATAAATTCAAGTATATATTTGGAAAAGTAATTTTGTCATAATAAAGCAGAAACTTTTCAATATAATTGATGATTAACTAATGAAATGGTATTCTCAGAAAATAGAATACAGTGGATTCAGATTATTTGGGCTATTGGTTAATTGGGGCACCTGTTTATTTGGGACAACTCTTAGAAAATAAAATTAAGAAAAAAGCTAGGATTCCCTTCATTTATTTGGGACACTACGTTGCTTAATTGGAGAGGAACTGTTGCCAAACAGTTTCTAACTCATGTTAGTCACGTACACTTATGTGGCTATTTGACACTACACTGTGAGAATAGCTTTTAAAACAGCATCAACCATGTGTTATATTAACTATTTGGTCGATGGGCGTAATTTAAAATGGCAGAGAGAGTTGGCGATGTCACAGATTTTAAGTGGGGCCAAAGAAGAAAGGATAGAGGCATGGTAAAAAGAAGTTTGGTGTGTCAAAAATATGCTGAAACATTGGGTCAGTCTTGTAGATTTTCAGTAGGAGACAGAAGAGCTAGGACATTAAGATTGACAGCTCTAGAGGAAAGATTGCCAAGGAAACGAAGTTCATAGTCTGATCTTCAAAGGTAGTATCAAGATCCAAAGGCAGGTCAGAAAAGGTACAAATGCTGATGTCTGACCTTTGCAAGGTCAGTTTGCTAGACCATCTCCCTCATCATCATTTTGCTGAGCAGACTTGACTATGATATTGGGTTGATGCTAAGTAAATGGAGCTCTGCACATTCAGGAAAAAAAAATGAGTTAGAGCCCAAGAGTGGATAAAAAAAGATGGTCAATGTCACATCAGCAGGGTTTAAGTCACAGATTTTGAGAGGATCATTGATCAGGAGTTGGAAGGTGGTGAAAAGTTCAACCATTAGGGGTGAAGGTTACCTGTAAATTAAATTCAGCCCCTCTCTCTAGGAGTGGAGGACATGTTCAGCCTGACCTTGGTGCTTTCCCTCAGAGAACTGGAAACTCCCACATACTTTTTAAAATCCTCTAACTGCTCCATTTCATTCATTAACCGGATAAGCCGAACAGCTTGGTCACCCTAGTCTTACTTGATCAGGGGCAACCTGTCCAACTCACTCCTTGCATGATTACAAAGCTCACTTTGTCTCCTTTCATTTACACAAAGGTTCACTGACCTGAAACATTTTATTTCTCATTTCACAACCTAATCTAAAGAATAGTTCCAGCATTTTTTTTGTTTAGATTCCATATATCTGCACATTTTTTGAATTGCACTATCATAGTGACTTCTGATCCTCTACCAGAAAAATACCACAAAATGAGAGCAACCAGGATATCCAGAAATCAATTTACCACCGACACGAGGCATTTGTCAAATCAGAAATACCATCTCAAGGAATAACTCCACAAGTAATAGATGGCAAGGTTCAGGAAGGAAACTATTTCCATTGACAGAATGAGCAAGAAGCAAAAGACAAAAAATTAAAGTTCTAACAAAGTAACCAAAACAAAATGTCCAAGAAAAACACAATTGATAGGAATCTGGAATACAATGCCAGGAAAAGGGGCAGATAAAAAACAACTGGCTCTCAAAAGAGTGCTGTACAAGTACTTGAAACTACTGAACTGTCAGTTCTCTGGGTGAAGGAGATGACTGGGATTGTGCATGCATGCAGCCAACTTGGATTGAATGGCCCACTTGGCTTGGACCCATGCTGTAACCTTTCCAAGAGGCAAACATAACAATTAGTTAAATGCCTTCCAAAGCAATCCCTCTGATCAAGATCTGGGATTTTTGAAGGTAAATGTCAGGACCATCTCCTGAAATGGAAAGTATGAAATTATCAATAACCGGATTCTCCGTTGACATGGGACACCTCAATGGATAGCAGAGCCAGAGCATTAATTTACAAGGAACTGAGCTGCAATGTGATACAGTCAAGGTTGAGAGTATCATTATAGAGTCGGCAGAACAAAAACTGGCACACCCTATACAGTCGGCCCTCCCTATCCGCGGGGGATTGGTTCTGGAACCCCCCCCCCCCGCAGATACCAAAATTCGCGGATGCTCAAGTCCCTTATTTAACATGAATCAGTGCAGTGGTCTTTGGGACCCAGCGGAACCCCAGACTTTATTTCACATCTCTCTGTGCGGTGGACATTAGGACCAGGCGGCGCAGCTCTGAACTGCAGTGTTTCTGGTCATGAAAATAATCCCGATCGCGATTGAAAATAAGGTGGAAATAATAGTGATCTGAAAGGTGAAACGCCATTGGTCATTGAAAAAGCGTTAGGCTACAGTCGGTCAATGACCGGAACAATTTTAATGGAGCATGTGAAAGGCCCTGCCCTGATGAAAGCTACAATTATTACTAAGCAACACAGTGATTAAATTATTGAAATACGTATGTTTCTTAAGTGTTTTATATGCATAGAAAGGTAAAATATGTACTAGGAAAAACGTTTGACTAACTGATGCTAAATAACACTGTATGTACCTGTTCTGACTTCACATTCGACTTAAAGATGGGACTCAGGAACGGAACTCATTCATAACCCGGGGACTGCCTGTACTTTTAAGTCATTTCTAGATTACTTATAATACCTAATACAATGTAAATGCTATGTAAATAGTTGTTATACTGTATTGTTTAGGGAATAATGACAAGAAAAAATAGTCTGTACATGCTCCAGGAACAAGTGCTAGAGAGAACTGGGTTTTCCCAATCCGCGGTTGATTGAATCCGCAGATAAGGAGGGCCGACTGTACAATATTCTCAAACACCTGGCAAGGGCTTGCTGCATATTAAACCAACTATGCATGAGATTTCTGACTTTTAACAAATGGATGACTCTTACATAATCTGCATTAAACAACTAAAGTATTAATGAGTTTTGGTGCAATTTTAAATATTTTGGCTTACCTGGTATTATTTTTAAACTTAACAAAGTAATGCAAACAATCTTTGCACTGCTGGGGCCCAGGTCCACCACAGCCATTTTGACATTCTGTGTCGCAGGTTCCTAAACAATAAAAGTTAGGATGTTTTACCTTACTTGTGTCTAGATAGCAACACTTCATTTAGATATCTAAATCTGGCAAGTTGTGAAAAAATTCTATGACAAAACGTGCTGATGGTTAAAATTATTTTCATTTTGCTTTACAGTAGTCAGTCCCAATGGACACTTAAGATTGAAAAATACAGAGACAGAATCCACTTTATACCACAGCTGAAAATGGAATTGAAAACAATTAAAAGTTAAACCTCAACATCAGGCAGCCATTGATAACATTGGATTAAAGATAATTTCAATAAATAGTTATATGGCAGCCTTAATCATGGAAAAGGAAACATATTTCTGGAATGTAAGAGAGAGACACAAGAGACTGAAAATGCTGGAATCTGAAGCAAAAACAAACTGGAAGCACAGCGGACAGTGGTGGCAAGCAGCATCTATAGTAGAAAAGGAATTGTTAATGTGGGGAATTCTTTTCCCCGTCCCAACACACAGATGTTACTTGACCCATTAAGCTCCACCGGCAGTTTTTTTGCAATATGGAATACAAATCTGTTGATATCTGGTTAGTGAAAAATGATTTAATCCTCATTTTGCCAGAGGTTCTGATTCTGGTTATTATACATAAGCTTTGTATTGTCCTTAATGTTTTGCTCTACAATGGATTCTTAATCATCAATGGGAGACTCGTGTCCTAATTGCCAAATAAAAATGTGCACCTACACAAAAAAAATCAAATTTATTACTGACAAAATATTTTCTTAATATACAGCATCAGATATCAAATTCTGGTAAGCTAAGACAACCTTAAGGATTTCCAATTGCCCCTATCCATCACAGGTTTAAAGATTTCATCCATAGTTTGATCACAAATGGGTAGGTGGATTAACTCTACAACTTCAATTATAAACCTCCAGCTGTGACAACATCCTTATAAACTTCCTGTACATCCTCTCAAATGCAATCACATCCTTCCTGTGGCATCCAACAGCACACAGAACAGTCCAACTATGATCTAACTGATTTATTTATAGTGCTAGAGTTTTCCCTGCAGTTACATTATAAGTTTGCCAGTAAAGGGAAATATCCTGTATGCCTTGTTAAGCAACAAATCCAACTGTCCCAAAATCTTCAGTGAGTTAAGGACATATTTTCTTCTACAAATAACACACTAAGATAAATAATAATCCACTCAAGTTTCCAAAAATGTGCTTTTGTATTCAAATACAAGTAATTTTAAATGTAAAGTCTAGTTTTAAAAAAAGATAGTAAATGCTATAAACAATAAATCGGGGTGTAAATGTAAAGAAAATATTCAAGTCAAAAAGGTTTTTTCTCTAACGTACAAATTTTACATGCTGGTTTACAAGATAAAGTCATTTGCTTTTCGAGTATAAAAATCATTCATTTAAATAAAGAGCCATACTCTACCTTCGCAGCAATATTAAATCCAATTCTTTCACAATCTCAGTTCAAACAGCACCCACAAATCATACCTGTGAGTGAAATTAGAATACAAAGACTTCCCCTCTCATCATTAACTGAAGCTTGCATCCTACTATCAGGATGAGTGCAATTCTCTATTATCTAATTACTGGCGTGTTTGTTCTATTAAGAGAGGAAGGCAGAGAAAGGAAAGCAGATACAAACTACACAAGCAGTCCAATCACTAGCTGCTGTTCCCTGCAATATACTTCAACTCACCAGTATTCTCATCTGTGTAGTCATCTGTGACCTCATCTGGGCTGGAACGTGGTTTGGGCTGACACGAATATGGATGTGTAGCTGTACCGTAAAGTATGAGAGCCCATTCCTTCAGTTTTCCTAAACAAAAGCACAATCACAAGGGGTTATGACAAGTTATAACAAGGACAATGCATTCATTCCAAAGAGAGTTGACATGTACAAAACTAAAAACAAAAATGCCAAACAAGAAAACAATCTGCAATTGAATTGCATGTTTAAATCATTAGAAAAATCAATAAAATGCAGAAGTGAACTTACATGTGCAGAACTTAATTTCTAAATACCAAGTGGAATAATGAAACTGGTTCTATCGTAGTTGAATTACATTCACCTGGAAAACCAAGGCTGAGGAAGGTGCAATTTCTACATTCTGCACAAACTTCAGTCCCTCAGTACTACTGGCATTCCACTCACTTAGATAGTCAAAGCAAGCACATTTAGCTTGACCTAGTTGTGACGATTACTATTTCCCAAATGATCTGCATCAGCAATTCTACTCTAGTTATTCCCCAAAATACGACCAACCTCAAGCTAAAATCTTTTCCATGTTTATATCACTTTCAAATTCATTTAGTTGCTACTGCTATTACAGCATCCACTCAAGTAAACTGCAATTGGCCTCTTCCTATCTTTCTAACTGATGTTTCTTGAGCTCCCAACTTCCTACAAAATTCATTTAAGTTCTTTACCTGCAAATCTCTTAATACTCTCTGTTGCAAACATTAACCCCGGACCTTTTCATCCTCTGGCTTGTGTACAAAAAAAAATTACAAAAAGTATGCAGAAGTTGCCTGTAACACCAACGAAGCATCTGATTCTGCATAATCTGAAGTGTATAAATTCATTTTCTTAATTGACCATAAATTTAGTGGTTGGTGGCAAAATATTATGACAAATCTCAGAGCTGAGATTGAGAATTAATCCTTTTATTAAAGATATTAAACTGAAAAATTACTAGTGATACATCCAAAGCAAAAATAGCTCAGCTGCACAGTATTAATTTTGAAAGTTTTCTTTTTCCCTCTTATTTAACATTGTTAACGTTTTATTTTTCTTTTAATTGTATTGAATCAAAATTTCAATACCTCTGACCCCAGATCCCCAAAACGAGTACAAAAGGTTTGGATGCCATGGGGGGGGGGGATGTGTAAATGGGAATTCTTACACAAAGATGAACTCTTTAATTTGCTGCAGGTTCAACTTTTGGTCATTTTGTCATGAAAAGTTAAACCACGACAAGATCTTGTTTGTTCACTGTCCTTACGTTGACCTAGAGGTGTAATCACCACCTTTGATTGAAGGATTTCACATTGACCAACCAAATGCTTTGAAGTTCATTTAGGGACTTATGGAACCTAGCTTACATGCTTATATTTAAAGATGTTGAACCTTTGTTGATTTAGGTTTACCTCTGCCTGAGGTAGGATCAAGCAGAATGGACTCAACTTCTCTTAAAGTTTAGAATGAAAGATAATTTGACTGAAATACAAAATATTCTGTTGAGGGGTTAATAGGGTAAATGTAGGGGTAACAATTCCCCTTGCTGGGCTGTCTAAAGCTTGTGTGTACGGGCTACGCCGCAGCCTATGCCATAACCCTAATTTTCACTTCTGTGTCACTCTATGCCGTAGTGAGCATGCGTTGGTGTGCGCCAAAACGCTAATTGGCAGTGGGGTTTCCATGCCACTGTGTTGAGTTTCTTTATGTGTGACATGGACGAGGAAATACATTTCAAACATTTTCGCATGTCGACTGGGAGATTTGACGATTCGGTTCATCTATTTCGCATCGGAGTACGCACAGCCTAAAGACATGGCGGAGAAGAAGCAACCAGAAATGCGTAGGAGGAAATGCGATGCTACCAAGCAGACCAATCACAGTTGTTGCCGTCTGCATCACCACGACTCGTGAGTAACTTCTCTGGAGAGGTGCATGTCACCCTACTGCGTAGGGCGCAACGTAAGTACAGTGTAGGGTACGTGACACCTATGGCGTAGATGCGACGCACAAGTATAAATCAGCCTTAGGGTCACAAAATAAAGAAAAAGCCCATCAGAAGAAAGGTAACTAAAAAAAAAGATCCAGGAGGTAGTAGATCATTGTGAAATCTCTTTGCGAGGGGTTTGGTCACATGGTAAGATGGTGGTGTGCTTGAATGCAGCGGCCTCTATGGAGCCAATCCAAAGAGTTTTTTGCAATTACATGACACACTCAAACATTGAGAATTTCAAGTACTGCTGGACTACTGTATCAGTGAGTTGGCAGAGGTGCTTGCTACAGAAAGGCGACAAAGTTGGTGCACAGAGATGGTGTGCAGTGTAGCAGAGAGTGAATATCTTAGCAAACGCGAGGAAATCTGCAGATGCTGGAAGTATCTTAGTTGTTTTTCTTGCGATTACAAGACCCTGTTGGAATGCTGCAAGTCTGCTGCATTGGTTTATTGGTGCGACAGAGGCCGGAGAGCTGCATGACCTCTGTAGCATGGGCAAGGCCACCTGCCACAGGTTTGCAGCTACAGGGAGAGAGGCATCCATTCTGGCATCGGCGTGCCCCTCCAGTGTTTGCTCATTGGAAGACGAGCTGGATTATGTTTGCCTGTAAATTGTTGCAGGCTTGCTCTTGCCAACAACGTTCATGAACTCTGACTTGGGCTTATATTATATATTTTTATGTGACTGCTGTCTTACATGTGCCATATGTGTCTTGTACTGACAGGCACTGTGGTTTGCATTTGGGCCCTGGAGGAACACTGTTTCATTTTGCTGTATTTGTGCATAGTTGAATGAGAATTAAACTTGAACTTGATGGCATTTTCAAGGAAGAGAATCCCTCAAACATTAAAATAATCCTGGGACATTAGGTTAGTTCAGGAAAGTGAATGAATGGTCCCTTCAATTCGTTTTATCACTGAGTGGTTGATGACCTTCTACCAGGTTGAATGATCTAAGTGAGCTGTAGAAGCAGTCCATGTCCACAAATGTACACAGCAATGTCACTTAGAGGGCCACTAAATGGTCACTGGGAAGATTACAGATGCTGTTCCATACTTCAACGCACAAATTGTGTAGAGATTTTTAAAAAACTGACACACTAACAATTTGGAATTAGGAACAGAGGTTTTACCATTTTGGTAAATACAATTTTTCCAGCCAAGGTGACTCAACAATTTGCACACCTTTCCCTTTCTGGCCTCTAACCCGTAGCTAAACAAAAGGTTACATTTTTCCGCTCATTTTTAAGCATCCTTTAATGTATAATGGTACTCAATTTAAAAAACAATGCAAGAGAGAAAGAAGTCAGAATCCAACTCAACACGTAGCCACTTTATAACAAAATTATTTTGATCAAAGGCTGTTGCTTAGTATATTGGCTGAAAATAAACAGATCTTATGTGATTAATAACACACTTTGCAACATTCTGGAAAAATTATCCAGGAAACTGTGCCCAAGGGATTGAAATTAGTCCTGTCCATAGATTTGATGTAACGGCACAAGTCTGTGATCAGGTGCGCCCAGAACTAATTAAACATTTGAGAGTTAACCCTCTCACTGGGGGAAGTAAGCTTATTTTACTCTACTTCCACTTGATGCACATGTTCCTGATGAGAATTTGCACCAACAGACTTACATTTGTGTTTCTGGCACTTCTGTGAGTAAAGCTATATTCTACAAAGGATAATACGGCTGTCAATTTTTCCGCTCTCCTGTCTGGTTAGGTGGCACCTGGTACTCACCATACAACTCTGTAGATCAATGAAAACTTTAAGGGTCATTGTTGGCTTTGCCAAATGTTTGTAAATACTTAGATGCAATGTCCTCTACACTGGAGCATGTGTGCTCTGCTTAGCATTATCGAGTATGCTAATTGGTTAGAGCACTTCTGGTCTTGGGGTGTGAACTTTCACAGGTACATACATTGATGCATTTCAAAAAATAAAGAGAAGGCACAGAATGTCATTCAACCCATGTTGCTTAAAATGCACCCAGAACCTGTCAGAAATCTCTGCCACCTGCACTCACTTGTGCATCAATCTCTGTTGATTCCATTGTACCTCATGGAGTGAATCACCGAGGCAGAGTGCAGGAGCTGCCTTTGAGGGCAGGCTGGGCAGAATAGTGTACTGACTCAGTGCTGAAAGAAGAGTGTGGACAACTCTGCACACAGGCATCAACTGCTTCATATATTAAGAAATTTGTCAGGATCTTAAGGCTTCTCTCATCACTTGCCGTTGGACAGATATCCAAACTGTTATCAGGCTCACATCCCACAGGCAGTAGCACAGGAGCAGGCCCGCAGCACCATCGAGTACCCAGTTATATCAATCCGACTTCTTCAATAGGCTTTTATGCCACGGCACTGTAACAAGCCCAACAATGGGAACTGTCCATTGAGATCAATGGTATAGAGAAATCCCTCGGTTAGGGGGAACTATGAAGCCAGGCAGAGGGGGAGACAGAAGCTCTACAACATTAAACAGGAGGTGAGAGAGAGTTGAATCTGATCTTGCTGGTTTCAACTTATGAAACAGGTGCTGCCAACCATCAGTGATGGTTGCACCTGAACATCACATCGCAGAGTTTAGTGACGGCATCAGCTGGGCAATTTCCAGCCCTCATGGGTGACCATTGTGGTTCTGGCTCACTGCACATTGTGTCATGCTTCAATGAGATGACCAACAGTTCCAACGGTGTGGGTGCGCCAGAGGGCTCAGCCCTCGAACCACTTCCCAGCACAGCAGGGCTGTCAACTATGATGCTTTAATGACACCTTTCCACTCGTGTTTCTATTCTTAAGAATGCAACCCCAGCACTAGGCAAGGTACCATTTTGCAACAGTAGATATTTCTACAACAAAATTAAATTGTTGAATATGCAAAGTCCTTTGCAAATGTTTGACTGGAGTACCTGGTGTTTTGAAGTTTCGAAGTTGGGATGGAGTGTCGTGGATTTCAAGTACCCAGTCACCTGCTGCCTTCTCACCCCAACAATGAGTGGTCATGAATTCCCAACTCTTGAAACCTTCCATGGAATGATCGAACAACCTAGTACAAAAAGGACAAGAAACTAAGAAAAGCAAAGGAATATTCCTTTCCCCAGAAGGCACATATAATAATAATAATAATCATTTAATTGACCGAGTGAGAAATTGTTTCATTACAGCTGCAACATTAAAAAAACACTTAATATAATATTAACTAATAAAGTACAGAATAATATTATTCTGTACTGTAATAATTTAATTATTTACCAACATTCAATAATATATAATAATGTAGGAAATAATAAAACAGACTATTGTACCATGATGTGTGTACTCCTGTTGCACAGAAATGAACTGTTGTATATGCTTATTGCATTTGGTCGGAAATATTTTCTGTAACGATCCTTGTGACAGCGGAGCTGAACGAGTCTGTTCGACTCTGCTGCTTATTCAGTCGGTCATGGAGAGGATGTATCTGATTGGTCTGTTTAGTGACCTCCTTGCCAACACTAACTCAAATGTGGACCAGGACAGCCTTTCTGATAAGCTTATTGGTGGCTGCAGTGTTCTATTCTGTAAGCAAGGACCTTTGATGGTTTGTTGCCACATGAAGTTCCAAGTGTCTTTTAACACTCCTCATGTAACTGCAGACGAGAGCTCAAATGATACCAGAATTAGAGACCTCACAATTGGTCCAGGTGTCTTAATTAAAAAGTTTAGTCATGCATGTTTAAAATTAATGTTTCATGGAAATCATTAAAAAGGTATACAAATGACAAACTGAGTAACAAAATACATATTCAAATGAAATACAGAACAAATTAGAACACGATGTACAAACTGCTGGGGATCTCTGCAACATCTGTGAAGATTAACAAACCATCAAAGTTTCAGATTGAGACTCGTCTTCAGGACTGGAAAGGAAGGGTGAGGATGCCAGAATAAAAAGGTGGAGGAAGGGAAGGAGGTGATAGGTGAAGCCAGGTGGGTGGGATAGGTGAGGATCTGGAAAGGAAGGAATATGATAGAAGAGGACAGTGGACCAAAGGAGAAAGGGAAGAACAGGCATCAGTGGGAGGTGAGACGAGGTAAAGAGAGAAATCTATATTCATGCCATCAGGTTGGAGAGCACCCAGATGGAAAGCATGATGTTGCTCTTCCACTCTGAGGGTGGCCTCATCATGGTACAAGAGGAAACCATGAACCAGCATGCCAGAATTGGAATTAAAACGCGGGGCCAACTAGAAGTTCTGCCTTTGGCAGAAGGAGCGGAGCTGCTCAATGAGGTTATGATGGGGCTCACAAATGAAACTTCGGAAGCAGGTGACGTGTTGCCTCACCTGGAAGGGCTGTTGGGGCCCTGAAAGGAGGTGAGTGAGCAGGTGTAGCACCCCGGCCGCTTGCAGGGATGAGTGCCAGGAGGGGCAAGTGTACAAGGGAATCACAGAGGGAGTGATCCCAGCAGAAAGTGGAGTGTGGCGGGGAGGTAAAGATGTGTTTGGTGGTGGGATCACTTGGTGGAAGTTGCTCCCCGCAGGCGGCACAGAAAAGGGAGAATGAACAGCAATAATAAATTATGCAAGATACAGTGATTCCTGATTTTATATAATTTAAGCCTGGCAAAGTAACTATTATGTTTTACTGTTGATAATGTGAATAGAAGAATTCCATACACTGAGGTTAATACTATCAAGCCTGACGTACAAGTTGCAGTTTATGCAATATTTAGTACATCTGATACACCCCCTTTTCCTAAATGGCTTTAAAATTCCCCTCAGTTCTTTCTTCTCCAGTTTGAGCCTTTCTAAATTCAAAATCAGGCTGTAGAAAACAGTCTTTTCATGACTTTTTTCTATTACACTTTTTGTTATTTAAGCTCTCTACCAGTTACACCAAAACTGCTCTGAATAACAATGAAAAGCTTTTGATCTTATTTCTGAAAATGAATTTTTAACCTAATTACATTCCTTCCCATTTAGATTGCTTTCCCAATGTAACGCAAGTCTGTGCACCTGATAATTGGAAGCTTAACAATATACCAAATAATGTTTTCTTTTAGCCTGTGTTCAAAGACAGCAAAATCTGATTGTCCCAGTACCACAAATAATGAATCCTGGGAATCCCCAGTGCACTAATATCAAACCACAACACCATTAGAAAGAAGATAGTCATGAAAAAAAGGTCACATCATCACTGGAACTTAATTAAGATTCCAAAACATTACACCTAAGCAAGTAAAAAATACTGGGAAACATAATACATTGCTCAAACAGCAAGATCTGATTGGTCTTGGGTCATTTCCTTCTGGGCCACTGTTTTAAGAAGCCTCAGTTTATATATTTCAGTTAAATAAAACCTTAACTTACATTCAATGTTTTCAAATCAACTTGGGGCTAATCACATGCATCATGCTGTCTGCACAATAGGTTCAGCAAGCTAATGGCTGTACAACACATCCAGCAGTGCTTAATTTATTAAGAGCTTCCGATCCAGTGAAATTGCACGCAAGCAATCTGTATATAGTGTGTTAATGAAGTGGAATACATTTAACAAGACCAGTTTCAACACAGTAGTGGGCCTTTGACTGCTCTGCACCTGCAGATGTTGGACAAACTATTGACTAAACAGCTGCTTTCCCTCAGGAATCACTTTAAACACTCATCAGCTGGCAAAAAGAACTTGAGAAGAAATCCAGACACACTATACAGGTTAATCAAAATTTTCTGTCCAATTCCTGGAAACTGACTATCATGGAAATATTTTTCTTCAGAGCAAATCTGGTGTAGGCATTTCAGAAAAAAAGTATTCTAAACATGTGTTAAACGGCAAAGCATTTCTGGCCTCTATGTTAACATTTGGCATCGGATTGCCTATAGACTAAAAATGTGAAATATTTCACAAGATATACGGAACTTCTCTCGAGCAGTTCCAACTTAACTATATTTGTAAAGTTTGCGGAGCTTAATAGACTCATCATAAAGTAGAAATGAAAGCATTGGAAGGCCATTTGGCCTCTCATACCTTCTGTGGCATTCAATGAGAACAAAATGACCATTATAGTCATCACTATATTGCAAGAACACCATATTTATTGATTTCTGTTCTTTAAATACCATGACGGAGAACCCACAGCCCTGTTGAGTAATTCATTGCATTCTAGATGAAGAAGTTGCTACTCAGCTCCTTGCTTTGATACTGCAACTCCCGGCTCTGGACTCGGCAGATAGGTCAAACCTCAATTCCATATCTACCCTCACAAACCCCTCAAGATTTTTGTACATTTCAAAGTAATCATCTCTTACTCACCCGAGACTCAGGGCACATGTCTCTCCTCCCCTCATATCATAAAAAACACTATTTAAAGAATCAGGCCAATGAATGTTTGATGCACCATCTCTATTGTAGATACTGGAGATCCTCCCTATGCAGGGAAGCCAACCTTTAGCCAATATTCTGGGTCGTGCTCATTAGGAATCTGCACAGTTGGGAGTTAGAGTTCCTTATATCTTCGCTTCCTCCTATGCCCAATTAGTAACTTCAGCCAGGACACAAGTGTCTGCATTTATTTTGGATTGAGACCCTGTCCTGATGCCCGGTCTTGAATCAATGTGTCAAGCATCTCTCTCTCTCTCTCTCTGCACAGATGCCATTTCACCCAGCAAATCTCTAGCAGTCTGTAGTTACCTGGGCAAAGAGCCACGAGGTAATGATCCAGTCTATAAAACCTGTGTTAGCGCACACTTGGAATTTCACACATAACGCACTGATGAGGTGTCACATTGACTATTGTGAACAGTTTTGGGCTCCTCATTTAAGAAAAGATGAGCTGGCAGATGATGTTCACAAGGATGATTCTGGGAATGAAAGGGTCATCATACCAGGATAGTTTGATAGCTCTAGGTCTGTACTCACTGGAATTTACGGTTGGGGGCGGGGAGGTGGGGGATGTTGATCTTATTGAAGCCTTTTGAATGTTGAAAGGCCTTGATAGAGTAGCTGTGGAAAGGATGTGCGGGAGTCTAGGATGAGAGGGCACAGCCTCAGAATAGAGGGGTATCAATTCAAAACAGGTGCGGAGAAATTTCTTAAGCCAGAGGGTGGTGAATTTCTGGAATTTTTTACCACAGGCAGCTCAGAGGCCAGGTTGTTGGGTGTATTTAAGGTAGAGATTGATAGGTTCTTGATTGGATACAACATCAAAGGTTATGGGGAGAAGGCCAGGGAATGAAGCTGGGGAGGGATAAATAGGGTCAACCGATTGAATAGCAGAGTGACTCGATGGGCCAAATGGCCAAATTCGGCTCCTTTGTCTTATGGAATACAGTGTTCCGTTCTTGTTGCCTTATTATTGAAGGATGTGGAAGCTTTAGAGAGGGGACAGAGGAGATTTACTGGGATGATGCCTGGATTAGAGAGCATCTCTGAGAATAGGTTTAGCAAGCAAGGGCTTTTCTTGATTGGATGGAGGAGGATGAGAGGTTACTTGATAGAAGCATTCTAAATAATGAGGCATAAATAGAGCTGACATCCAGAGACCATTTCCCATGCTAGAAATGGCTCAGACGAAGGACATAATTTTAAGATGACTAGAGGGAAGTTTAGTGGGGATGTCAGAGGCAAGGTATTTTTCTGTTATGCACAGAGATGCATGGAACGTGGTGTTAGTGGCAGCAGATACATCGGGGCATTTAAGAGACTCCTAGATATGCACATGGATAATAGAAAAATGAAGGGCTATGTGGAAGGGAAGAGTTAGATTGGTTTTAAAGTTAAAAGGTTGGGATGACATTGTGGACCAAAGAGTCTGTACCATGCTGTCATGTTCTCTGATAATTTTAGCCACCCATTCGTTGAATGGAAAGGGAGCTGGAAGCTTCAGATGATGTTTGGAGTAACTGCTATCCCACACAAATGTGTAATTACAATGTCTGAGTGGTCTATACATCTGCTATTAACCTGCTTATCCTTGTATAGTGGAATGATTATAATATAGGCAGACCCCGGGTTACGTACGAGTTCCGTTCCTGAGTCCGTCTTTAAGTCGAATTTGTACGTAAGTCGGAACAAGTACATCTGGTATTATTTAGCGTCAGTTAGTCAAATGCTTGTCTTAGTATATAGTATATATTTTACTTTACTATGCATATAAAACACTTAAGAAACGTATGTATTCCAATAATTAAACCACCGCATTGTTTAGTAATAATTGTAGCTTTCATCGGGACAGGGCCTTTCACATGCTCCATTCTTCTCACTTTATCCTTTAAAATTGTTCTGATAGTTGACCGACTGTAGCCTAATGCTTTTCCTATGATTGATGGATGGCATTTCACCTCTTTCCAAATGCTTTATTATTTCCATTTTATTTTCGATCGCGATTGCTTCCCATCAACGGAACAGAAACACTGTGGGCGGCAGGTCCCGACCTCCGCTGGGTCCCAAGGACCACCGCTCTGAATTCCCCGGGTTCAAAAGTCCACCAACTGATTGAGGTTAAATGGGACAAGTGGGGGCTGTGCTGGGTTTGGGTACTGTATTTGATCCTCCACAATATTCTGCGTGGGAATTTAAACTGGAGGTGGCAGTGGTTTTTTTTAAAATCAGGTTGAGTTGCGTGCAGGACACCAACCCGGCAAGAATGGTACGGGAGTCACCGGATTGACATCAACCCGGCACGGGAGCGGTCCCAGCGCTGATCTCACTGCGCCACCAGCTGACCAGAACGGGGGTGGGAAGCAGGGTCAGGGTGAATCTTGCTCAGAAAAATTTAAGCCAAACACAAAGTTGCACACTTAACACAGTGTCAACGGCAATGACTTAAAATGGCGGACGGCATCGCGATCCAACTTAAAATGGCAGACGGTGTTCTCCTTCCTCAGTTCGTAAGTACGAGTTGTCCGTAAGTCAGACACTCGTAACTCAGGGACTACCTGTAGTCCCAATAATTTCATCTTTGGCTCACCATTTATTCTATTCCCAAATTAGCGTGAAGTGCCAGACTACTTGCATAATTTTCCAACACAATTTCAAACTAACCTTATCTTTTACAATGCTTGTCTTTGTTGTTAGGTTGGGGGAGGGGTGGAAGGGTGGAGGAATTAATGGTATACAACTCAGATTCCATTCAGAAATGCTCTATTGAAATTATTGCATTCCCAAGACTTGCATGTTTGCTTCTGCTGTCGTGTCTTCTGAAGCATCAACAGTATTAAAGAGACATGAATGCAGAGGACAGTCACAATTCATCCAAATAATTCAGAAAAGGCAAGCAGGTCAACGGATTGCCATGCAAACATGGCATTCTTACAATAAAGCATGAAGCATGGAGATAATGTTCTTGGATTCTTTCATTTGTACAAGTTTTAAATGAAATATTTTCTAAAAGAAATGGAATAGAGGAATGATTGTACAGAGCTTGGCTGCACAAGAATTCCTATCTTTTAGCTCTGCCACTGCAAAGAGTCCACCGACCTATTCCATTAATATAGCTGACCACATCAAACAACTCCTGTATTGCCTTGTTGACTGGATCTACTCTTAACAATTATCCTTCACCCTCTCTCATCTTCCTGTTAATTAACAGCAACTAATCTTGCATCTCTCATCTTCCTGTTAATTAACAGCAACTAATCTTGCATTCTGTTCTACTGCATTTGGACATAATTTACCAATGCTGCCATTATAAAATTCTTTTACATGCATTCAGTTCCCTCTGGTAATTCATCTCTTGCTGCACATGCTGTATGCTGTATCCTTTTCACATCACCACCTTCACTCATTCCCAATCACCGTGGCTGTATCAAGACATACATATTTCAAGTACTCAGGGTTCTTACCAGAAAGGCCTAGATAGAATGGATGTAGAGAGGATGTTTTCATCAGTGGAAGAGTCTAACACCAGAGAGCACAGCTTAGAATAGGAGGACACCACTTTAGAACAGAGATAAGGAGGAATCTCGTTAGACAGATGGTGGTATATCTGTGGAATTCATTGTCACAAATGTGGAGGCCATGTCATTGGGTATATTTAAAGCAGGGAGAAGGCAGGAGAACGGAATTGAGAAGAAAAGTAAATCAGCCATGATGGAATAGCAGAGCAAACTCAATGGACTGAACAGCCCAATTCTGTCTCTATGCCTAATGACGTAACATTCCATATTTCCATGATTAAGTATAATTCTGACCTGTGGAATAAAACTCTGACAGACACATCCTCAGTTTATGTCATTGTCAAAGTTGTCATCTTGTCGATACACATGAAGCACTTAAAAAACTGTTTAAAATTTAAATAATGATATGTTTTTACAGATACCAAAATAGAGACTAGAACATTTGTAAATGGTCACCATAGACTATGAAATTTCAAACATGCACTACTGAAACATCAAATCACATTGGAGTTTGATTTATGAAAGGCAACATCAGTTCACATGCATGGAATAAATTTACCTTGCTACAGCAATAAGCTAAGTTACTTCCTGTCTAACAAAGCACAGTATTTTCAGACAATTCAGTTAATTTTTTTAAAATATAAAGATTAAATATATAACTACCCCAATTCTTATCAGTTTACTACTTTAAGCAGAATTTATTTAGGGCAGCTGTAAAACAACAACCCCTGCAAAAATAGAAGTAAACTGCTCAAACCAGGCTGTGAAACTCCACACTTAATTTGTAGAATTACTGCAGAAGTTGTTGCCGGATTTCCTCCATTTTTGCAGTAAGCACTCATATTGTCTCCTTAATTTCTCACCATATGGTCCATATGCTTTGAATTAAAACTGCCCGATCCAATAATCCCAATTACCTGTTGGATAACAGTTGGGACTTTGTTCCCGATGGAGAGGTCAGATATATTGACAAGTCACCTCGGCGAGGGTGGGCAATAGTAACCCGGACAATAATGTGTTCCAGGTAATTGACATAGTGGTTCGGATTGTCTGAACAGCCAGTGGCTTTGTAGACTGCCCTCACAGCATGTTCAGGACGAATTGTTCTGCAATAAGAAAAAATAAAAATACTTGTAAGTTGAAGGTTTAAGCATGAAGTGTTAACATTGCAGACTCAAGGTCAGTTTCAAACTGTTGCTTGACAGACATAACTTAAATAATTCCAGAATGAAGACTGTGACAATTTCTGATGATAACGTGTTCACACAAACACTTGATTGCAGGCCCAGATAATAAATGAGCATTGCCCGAGGGAATGTTCACAAGTTTTCAATTTTATCTAAATAAACAGAAGTGAACAATATTTTTATTTAATGGAATTTGAAATGTAATTTCAGTCATTTCAGATTCATGACATTTAATGGTAAATTACTTGGTCTTCCAGGCAATAAATGAATTATGAATATATTATAATTTTATAAAATTCATTTTCATTTCTTAGAATGCATGATAATATGAAATAGCAAATACCTTTTGATTTATTAATAAATTAAATTCTAATTTTAATAACTCTAGGCAGTTATTACAGAATATAATCCTAAATATACTTTTAAAGGAATGATTTGTATGAAACTGATTAGCACTTAAAGGCACTTTACAAATTCATTTCCATAAGAAAGAAAGTTGTAATAATAACATAATATGTTTTTTTTAAAAAAAGGGGGGCCTTCCTTTGGTTATGGAAGCAGGGAGGCAAATTTAGCAATGTCAAGGAATGCAAGGTCATCCGGAAAATGTCTAGTCCATAGGCAGTTGTTTGAGCAGGAATGCTCGTCCACAAGTAGGTAATTGAAATCATTCAACGCTCCTTTTAGGGGTAAATTGGATACACTCTTTCAGCCCATCGTGTCTGTGCTGACTGTGGTTAATTTAAATTAAATCTATCTGCCTGTATGTGATCTACCTGTCTCCATCCTTTGCATGTGTGTGTCTCATGTGTTTTTAGAATAAAAACAAAATACTGGAAGAACTCAATGAGTCCATCAGCAAATGTGCAAGCCAACATTTTGGGTTGAGACCCTGCAGCACAGAGAGGGAGCAGGGAAGAATGCCAAAGTATAGCAACATGAAAGGGGCAGGTGACGGTTGGAACTAGATGAGCAGTGGATAATGGGCAGTTGGAACCTGCTGGGGAAAATGCGTGAGTAAAGGCCGCTAAATGATAGGGGTGGAATCAGATGAGAGGTAGTTGGGAGGAATGAAAAGGGTGAAGGTGGCAGACAGGTTAAGTGGGGAAGAATACTGGGGCTATGGTAGCCTGAAATTTGAAAAATTCAGTATTTTGCATTTAGAAGAAAAATCTGTCAGAACTCCACCTTGCTGATGTTACTCCACATTTAATCAGAGGGGAAAAAATAAAAGCTTCAATATCTTATAAATTTTGCACTAGGATTCAAGACTCCTGGTAATTTCAAACAAGGATTGTTCCACTCAGGATATGAAATAAAAGGTTTTTATATGATTAAAATCAATTCATTTCAGCTTAATGGTTAGAATTTTTGAGTATTTGGGTGTTTAAATGGGAGGTTTGTTAATTTACATTGATCAGAATTCAAGCTAGACTCCATATCACTGAGGCGATAAACCCATTTTTATCTCAGGACTTGATATTGGATCTAGATAAGTTTTGCTGTGATCATTGGCAGCAATAGCACGTAGCGAGCCATTGCAATGAGTGGTCAGCAAACACATGAGCATTGTGGGAAATACATGCTGGAAGAGAAGAAAAATGGAGGAAGAGGAGCAGGAGAGATGCTTTATAACAAATTTTAACCAAAGGAAAGTTTACATTATGATTTGGAGTTTGTGCGGAGTCTTAACACTGGTTTACAACTGTCCTTGTGTAATTACCACAACCTCATAATTCCAAACTAAGAACCAACACTACAATGTTTTATCAAGAGGTTAATGGAAATCATCAAATGAATAATTTAAATTGGAATGCGTGATGAAGCATGCACTTCATTCATTAGAAGTAATTCTCTTCCATGAAAGTTATATCTCTATTAATCAACATTATTGCTTACAGCACTAATTTGCTCACCAAAAAAAATAGCACAGAACATTTTAAAAATACCCCCTATTATTTCAGTTCAGTCAAATTGGGTTTAATTGATTAATATAATTCAATCCCAATACAGTGAAGCTAAGTTACAACTATCTATTATGGTAACAAGCCTGCTGAGCCAAAATAAATCTAATCTGACACAGTAACACAAATGTGGGGAAAAAAAACCCTCTAAAATGGAACGGCGCAAAACTCATGTTAAAAGAACAATATTAAGACCTTGCATGAAAATAGTAAATTAGGTTTATCGTTGCAAAACAGCTTTAAAATGAATGGCTACAAATTTAGCACCTGCTTTGCCGGTCTGGATTCTCGGCACAGGTGTGCTGTGATGGGACAGTTTTCCAATGCAATGCTTTTTCCACCATAGCCTCCGCATCCATTAATCCAAATCCATAAAGATGGCTCACTGTAAACATAAAATGCATCTGTTAGTAACTTCCTGAAATACATATCCCAACTCCCAATATCAACAGAAATGCTGCCCTGGTGTCTCATTCAGTTCTTTAGTGGAAAAGCTATAAGCAGTTATAGGTACCCCTTTCAGGAATGAAGCATTGAAGGATATTATCCCAGTTAACAGATTCTCACTGTATGTATAAGCAATTTATCTACAATGTTAACACAATAATTAAGGATAGTGATCACTTGCATCAACAATCCTGAATTTAGCTTAATTCCCAATAGATTTGAAATTATGCTCCATTCAAAGGTTAACACTTCTGAGTTTGGAGTAGATATGGGTTTTCTCTGGCTGTCATAATGCATTATAACACCACTTTTTCAATGCTAACAAGCTATAGGAGGATGTCAGGGTGCGGAGGGATTCAACTGAAAATAGGCAGGCAAAATGCATCAGTGAGGATGTGGTAGCTACAGCAAGAAAAGGTGCGAGCTCATTCAGTTTAAGAAAGAAACTGGAAAAATGAGTATTCTTTTAATATGGTGAGATTGGTATTAATGTTCAGTGGGATATGGATGTCACTGCCCACAAATCACTAAATATTAATGTAAAATAAGCAATTAGAAAGGCAAATTGTATATGCTGACACTTAATTTTTGGAAGACTAAATTTCAAGAGTAGGGGAGTAGGGACGTCTTGCTCTAGTCATTAAGTGGTGTGGTAAGACTGCTTCTGGAACCTCGTGAACAGGTCTCCTTACTCAAGTTTTAATACGATGAGAGCAATAACTGAAGTTCACCAGATTCATTCCTGGATTAAAGGGTTTGCAATATGAAGATAAATTAAGCAGACAGGGCCATTACTCTTGAGCTTGTAAGAACAAATTTACATACTAAAAAAAAATAAATGTAATGATGAAGTTACTCTGACTGAGGTTGCTGGAACCAGAGGGCGAAGTCTCAAAGGGGTTGGCCAGGATGAAAAGAAATTTCTTCTCAAGGTAGGGAATCTTTCAAATTCTATGCCCAAGAGCACTCTAGAAGCTCAGATACTGAATATATTCTAGACACGGGTCAAAAGATTTTTGGATATCAAGAGTATCAAGGGTTATCCGATCTCTTTGGGTTATGAATGCCTTGAGGAAATATGGACATTTGGGTTAGTGCAGGAAAGGATAGCCAAAGTAAATAGAGAAAGCTTCTTGACCATGCAGAATGGAGGATTAGGCATGAGGGCCTAGGTGACCATCTCCTATTGCTATATATTTGTTAGTTTTTAATTACCTACTTGTGGTAAACTATGTATACCTGTCTGGACACACCCCTCTGCTGACTGCTCCTGTGGCTCTTCCCACACACCCCTGTATAAAGGCAATTGGAGACACTGCTCCCCCCTCAGTCTGAGAGATGCTGTGCTCCGTTTTGCTGCTAATAAACCAACGACTTTACCAAGCGGCCAAAGCTCTTAACCTCACCTATAACAGGGACAAGTGTGTGTTCGGAACCACCTGACTTGCTATTCTTGGGTACGTCATGGAGAACGGGGTCATTGGCCCTGACCCCGACCGTATGCGCCCTCTGTTGGAAATCCCTCTTCCCACCACCCTCAGAGCCCTCAAACGGTGCCTGGGCTTCTTTTCCTATTACGCCCAATGGGTCCCTCACTATGCAGACAAGGCCCACCCCTGGTCAAGCCCACCGCATTTCCCCTCTCTGCCGAGGCCCACGCGGCCTTCAGCCGCATTAAAGGGGACATTGCCAAAGCAACGATGCATGCGGTGGACGAGACCATTCCCTTTCAAGTAGAGAGTGACGCCTCTGACTTTGCGCTGGCTGCTACCCTCAATCAGGCAGGCAGGCCAGTAGCATTCTTTTCTCGTACCCTTCAGGGCCCTGAAATTCGGCACTCCGCGGTGGAGAAAGAAGCCCAGGCCATAGCGGAAGCTATTAGGCACTGGAGGCACTATCTCGCCAGCAAAAGGTTCACCTTGCTGACTGACCAGCGCTCAGTTATGTTCATGTTCAGCAAAGCAAAATCAAAAATGATAAAATTTTGAGGTGGAGAATAGAACTCTCCACCTGCAACTATGATATCCTGTACCGGCCTGGAAGGCTCAATGAGCCCCCTGATGCCCTATCCCGGGGAGCATGTGCCAGCGCACAGCTTGACCAACTATATGCCCTCCATGCAGATCTTTGCCACCTGGGGGTCACCTGACTTTGCCATTTCGTGAAAGCCCGGAATCTGTCTTACTCTCTTGAGGAAATCAGGACAATGACCAGGGACTGTCAAGTCTGCGCTGAGTGCAGACCGCACTTCTACCGTCCTGAAAAGGCACAACTTATCAAGGCCACCCGCCCCTTTGAGCGACTGAGTGTCAACTTTAAGGGCCCCCTTCTCTCCACCGACCGCAATGTCTACTTTCTCAACATAATCGATGAGTATTCGCAGTTCCCCTTTGCCCCGATACCACTGCCACATCCGTCATAAAAGCCCTGTGCCAGGTCTTCACTCTGTTCGGGTATCCCTGCTATATCCACAGTGACAGAGGGTCCCTGTTTATAAGTGACGAGCTGCGCCAGTACCTGCTGGCTAGGGGTATTGCTACTAGTAGGACCAGGAGCTATAATCCCCAGGGGAATGGAAGGGTGGAGGGGGAGAATGCCACTGTGTGGAAGGCCACACTCTTAGCCCTTAGGTCAAAGGGATTGCTGGTCTCTCGCTGGCAGGAGGTCCTCCCCGAGGCACTCCACTCCATCCGCTCTCTGTTATGCACATCCACCAATGCCACCCCTCATGAGTGACTCTTTCCTTTTCCCAGGAAGTCTGCCACTGGGACCACCCTACTGGCTTGGCTGACATCCCCAGGGCCAGTGCTGCTCCAGAAACATGCGGGGAGCAATAAATACTCCCTGATGGTCGAGAGGGTTCACCTACTTCATGCGAACCCCCAGTATGCCTACGTGGTCTTACCTGATGGGCAGGAGGACACGGTCTCCGTCCGCGACCTGGCGCCCGCAGGAGCACCAGACCCCTACCCCAAACACTCCACGGTGACTATGAACCCCGTACCCACCGATGTATATACCCACAAGACACCACGCACACCAAGCCCTACACAGACACCTCACGACACTCCCATACCGGGCACTCGCACACGCATGAGGGATTACTGATGCCTAATGGGCTGGCACCTCAAGTCAGGCCGGAGTCAGCACAATCACCGTCACCGGTGCAATCACCACCGGTGCTACGTAGACCGCAGCGACAGACTTGACTGCCTGATAGACTAAACCTGTAAATATACTTGTAAGAAACTTCACCCCGTGGGGGGACTCTCTTTTAAAACAGGGGGTGGGGGGGGGGGGGCGGGGGGGAAGGTGAATGTGGTAAAATATGTATACCTGTCTGGACACGCCCCTCCGCTGACTGCTCCTGTTGCTCCTCCCACAGACCCCTGTATAAAGGCCATTGGAGGCACTGCTCCCCCCTCAGCCTTTGAGATGCTGTGCTCCATTTTGCTGTAATAAAAGCCTATCATTTGCCTCCCGTCTTCGAGAGTTATTGATGGTGCATCACTACTGCAACTTGCAATTGATGTTAACATTTTACAATGATTATTGGAAATCATCAGAGTTTGCTCTGGTCTCTTGCTTGGCAAGTGTGTGCAGCAAAGGATACATTCCCCAAACTAGGCCAGATAGGCTCCCATTTTTGGTCATGTGATGAAATGATTTTTCACCCTGCCCCCTTCCTATTCCTAATGTGGTGGGAGGAACATTAGTTTGATTACTATAGAGCATTCTAATTTAATAAATGGTGTGAAAGTGATAAAAGATAGGAGATTATAGATTCATGAGAAATAAAAATCAGCTAGTCATTTCAAGTATGTAAGTCATAGCCAATGCTGACCTCGGGTATTCAAAAAGAGTAAATTCACAATCCATTAATTCCATCATGAATATACAGTTAAATATTTAACTTCAACTCCTGTAACCTGCACCTAATTCTAGCACAGTGCATGGATTGGAGACCCAAACTAGATGAATGTCCATCCTTGGTCACAAAGTCAAGCAGACTGGATTATGGAGAAGTATGCAAAATAAGCCTGGGGTATATTAAAAAGTCAGGAGTTTTAGACAGAAACCTGTAGCCATGGCTGAAACTTGCAGCCATAAATATGTAATGCATTACTGAGATTTTCTGAGCCATTGAAAATTTTTTTTTAGGGATAATACTGTGTTTCAATGGGGACATTAGTTTACCATACTTGCCTGCAGTTAAATTTCTAAGTTGAAAGTGAATTTACTGTCAAAGTACATGTATGTCACCATATACACCTGAGATTTGTTACTTGTGGGCAGACTCAGTAAATCCAAGGCCCAATTAGAATCAATGAAAGACCTCTCCCAACAAGGCAGACAAACAATCAAAGTGCAAAAGATGACACATTGTGCAAATACAAAAGAAATAGTAGTAAATAAATAAGCAATAAATAATAAGAACGTGAGATGAAGTGGTTTTTTTTAAAGTGAGTCCATAGGTTGAGGGGACAGTTCAGTGATGGGGGCAAGTGAAATTGATTGAAGGTATCCCCTTTGGTTCAGTAGCCTGATGGTGATATCCGTTCCTGAACCTGGTGGTGTGAGTCCTAAGGCTCTTGTACTTTCTTCCTGGTGGCAGCAGTGACAAGAGAACATGACGTGCCTGGGTGTTGGGGGTCACTGATGATGGATGCTGCTTTCCTGCAGCAACCTGTAGATGTGCTCAATGGGTGGTAGGGCTTTACCTGTGATGACTGGGTTGTATCCATTACTTTTTGTAAAATTTCCCATTCAACAGCACTTGCGTTTCCATACCAGGCTGTGATGTAACAAGTATACTCTCCACCACATATCTATAGAGGTTTGTTAAAATTTTAAATGTCATGCCAAATCTTTACTGGAAGAACATAAAACTCCATCGAGAACAGCAGTCTTTTCATTAGAATAGCATAGATTAAATTATTTACAGTATATGAAGAATAAGGATCATGTGTTCCTTACCCACTTTCAGAACAAGAAACTGCCAATATTGTAGCGTGTTTTGTGCTGTAATTTTCTACGTCCTCTGAAGAATGATAATATTCTTCATAGTGCAGGGAATGAGAGAAAATCTCATCAGTTTTGCAGATCTGTTGTTCTTCCTTTCCACACCTTGTGGTGCATTGGGTGACAATCTTGCCATTTATTTAGCATTTGTCCAGTTTTGTCTTTTTTTAAGAAACAAGGCTGAATTGCTAACACTCAACACAGCATTGATGGAAAGCGTGCAAGATGATGGCCAAATTTGAACCTGGGACCACTCGCCTTGAAGTCCAGAGCAGATACACCACTGGCCAATTTTTATTTTTGCAGATACTTCCCTAGTAATTCAGTACCTCCAAGAAGTTTGGGGTCAAAGTCCCAATGACTCAATAGCATTAATTTTACCCAATAAACAGGGAACACGCAGGTATTTAGAGTTTAATGTATGTTATGCATTGAGAGGGCTCATAAGATAAAATACAATTGCAAAATATTCTTGGGTATTGCATCAATGTGTCACTTAATGGTGAATTGAATTTTAAATGCTTTTAATTATGTTTTTTTTTTCAAATTGAAGAGATTCCAAGTGTCAATTAAAAACTATTGAAACTCAACAATTAAAATGCAAATGTCAAGATTAATAATATACCAGAAAACAGCATTTATCACAAACCATGTGTAGCATATTTGAAATGTTTTTGTCACATGAAACACAATTAGCCAAGACAAAACATAGCACATCAGGAACTTAAGTTGCTATGGGGGAAGGCTTCCCAGACAGCTGATGTTTGGTTGTCTGAAAGAAAATATCTTCAGAGGTTCCACTTGTAAGGATTTGGCCTCCAGCTGCAAGTACACACAGGCAGGCGTTCATTTTCAGGAAAGAAAATAACCATTTAGTATAAGGCTGTTCCTTATAACCACACAGTTTGGGTCTGTTGCAGTGTGGCTCATTTCTATCAAATATTCAAGAAACAACCTTATGGATTAAAATAATGTGGCAGAATCTCCTAGGCAGAATGCACATTGCCAAATTTGACATGCAATCCTGGCACAACAAATAAAACTGCCCAAACAGGAACCCCAGTAATTAAGTAACAGTAGTTAAGAGCACATTCAAAAACAATGTGCATGATAAAAGCGCCCTTGCTATTTTTTATGCTGTCAAGACAGTTTGCACACAAGACTAAGTTCTTACAAGTAGTAGGAGGATGCTTTTTAATTTTAGTCAACATAGGAGTCCATTTTCACTGCTGATAGTGATCTGAATTAAACCATTGAGTGCTTCACAGTGTTAGCTGGAATGCCACTGAATGAATCCTAAAACTATGTTGATCCAATGTCAAGTTAGCACAAATTCAATCATAATTCATGAAATTATGGAGCCGGTTACAACCAGGAAGACCACAGGGGCATGTGAGAGTAGTGTTCTTGTATTCAGGTATGAAGTTGGCACATTCTGCCTTGGACATGGTTTAGGAATGCTTGACGTAAATGGGACCAAAACCTATAAATATATTCCTTTACCCAACACTCAAACCTGGTCAATATAAACAGAGACTGTGTCTTGTTTACAATGAGAGGCAATGTTGTCCAAGCTACACCATTGCCATCCTGCTCAAAATTTACATTAACTACTAACTGGAGGCAGTTCAGCGGTAGAAGTTCTTGAAACATTTGGAACATGACTTTATTTTGTAGAGAAAATTCCAAAGCCATGCCGCAGATTCAGACCGATTGTGTAATTTGCAGCTGCCACTAATCTAATGTCTTCACAATAATGGAATGCAAGACAGTATTTCAAGACTGTAAAGTATATAATCTCCATCCCACAAAATATTTGTTTTGTAAAGAAAATAAAGGAAGCCATATTTAAATAGTTGCTGATTGTGTTGATGTGACAGTAATTAGAGCAGTGCATTTTGTTATGTTAAGACATTAGTTTCTTTTATTGTTAGCTATTATGGAGGTATCACTGTGAATCTTGGTGTTATATAACAAAGCTTTGCTTGGGTGAAGGAAAAATGTATTTAGTCAAAAAAGCCCATCTTACTTTAATTGTACATGAATATTTAATTAGGAGGAAAGTACATTAATACACAGGCACCCTACCTCTATAGCCTGCACCATTGATCTTCCAGTCGGGAGCATTGAGGTGACCAGAGCGTGATGTCTTCACAATAATATGCTGCACATCTCTCCAATTCAGGTCAGGGCTGGAAAAAGGTAACTCCATGTAAATACATCACTCTCAAAATTCAGTCCAGCTTTTAAAAATTCAACAAATCAAATCTTAGGTTTTCAAATTTAAATGATTTCAGATCAATTATCCAATCTACTTTCTCCATTTGAAAGGTAACATTCAAGAACAATTTCAGGAACGTGAATAAATAAACCCCTGTTGCTCCAATTACTTCTTGTAATTTCAATTTAACTGACTGGATCGGATGCTTTAAATTTAATTGAGAAGGAAATAGCCCAGAATTGGCCTCCTGGGAGCTTTGTTGCAATCTGTTAGCTATAGTTATTGCCAAGTTACATTCATCTTAAAATGTACTGGGCTGCTTAGTGATAAAGTAAGCACTTTTGTTAAAAGCATGTTTTTGTTTTAAGTGAGCCCACAGATTTAATTGAAAGTTATTCAACAGTAATCGACATATCAGTAAACACTTCTTTTACTGATCAGAAAAAAATACTTAAGCCATTTTGTTAACTCATTCCCCCCCCCCAATGTAGTAGAGCCCCATATTAAATCTTTCACCGTAAAAAAACTTTGTACGATGAAAGCCATGGACTTCAAAACAAAATGAGCTGCCGTATTCCTTCCCCTACATTTTTAGCTATTTATACTTGAGTGGACCATATACTCTTATAATTTTTAATTGTGAACATTATCACTTCCAAAGGGTTGGCCCTTGTAAGGCTTTGAGATCAAGGTTTATTTGAAATAACCACATATCATAGAATGTGATATGCTATCAACAAGATAGAGGAAAGCTTACTAGCAGTTAAGCCTAGTTCCCCACAATACCTCAAGGAGGCACCCATTATTAAAGACAGTCATTATATGGACTAGCCCTCTTTGCATTATTACTGTTAGGGAGAAGGTACAGGACTCAAACACACACATTCAAAAGTTTTAAGAACAGCTTCTTCCACTGTCAAATTTCTGAACAGTCCATGAACACTGTCTTGTAATTTGTTTTTGCCCTATTCATTTTCTAATATAGTAATTTTTGTCTTTTTAGGTACTACTGCCCCCCAAAAAAACATTTCACACCATGTCAGTGATAATAAACCCGATTTTGATGACACAACAAACAGGTATGATTTCCATTATCTTGGAAGAGGATGAAGGATGTAACAAATAGAAAGGGAGATGATAAGGTGGCTTAGATGGGCTATATCTACAATTTAAGCTTAGTATCTGAATGAATTGGAAGAGACACCAAGTTCAGGTATGGTCAATCATCTCAAATTAAAAGTACACTCAAATCATTTACTGCTGAAGGACTTGGCAAGGATAAGAAGGGTCAAACTCCACTGAGATACTTTCAGGTTGAAATGAGGGTCAAGTTTTGGATAAGGAGACTTACATGATCCAAATTTGCTGAAAATATAGAGGCAAGCCCAATAGAATTGAATTTGAATAGTTATACAAAGAAAATAGTAATAAAGTCAAAGCAGTGATGGAATTAGAAGGTGGCAAGAATTGGAATTATGCTCTGACTTTGGATGGGTCCAAACAACAATCTGAAGTTTATCCCAGGATATTTACAATAATGCTGTACACCCTCTACTATACCCAAGCTTCTCCAATTTCAGCTACTCGATCTTCCACGAAACTAATTTCTGTGCTGTTGACAGCTCTGCCTTCGAATGCCATGACCAAACATTGATATTCCATCCTCAAATGCTATCTCACTTTCTTGCTCATGTCTTTTACCATGCTCTTAATAATTTGTTTCCAGGTCCACACTTTTGCTAACCCTGCCCTAATATTTGTGTCAGACTGGCTTCAATGTATTTGTGAACTACCTTTTGTCAGTTTACAGCACTGAAGATGAAATATTAGTCTGGTGCCACACAGGAACAAAACATACAGCCCTGACGAAGGGTCTCGGCCCGAAATGTCGACAGTGCTTCTCCCCATAGATGCTGCCTGGCCTGCTGCATTCCACTAGCATTTTTTGTGTGTTGCTTCAATTTCCAGCATCAGCAGATTTCCCCGTGTTTACAGTACTCTGAGACTGCTCGTCAATTCCACCATTACTTCATGGCAACCTATTAACCTACACCTATTCCCATTTTTTTTAAAAAGCAAATAAAAATTATGGGACAGAATTACCTAATCAGAACCTTATAATTCTTGGGGGAAGAAATTACAGTCATGTTAATTAATTAAGAAAAGCTAAAATTAGTCACAAGTTCCAATGTAAAGGTGAACATTCTTGGCTATAGGTAATGTTTATATATTCTATAATAAATAACATAAAACAAATCCCAGCAGAAATCCAACTTAATTGTCCTCTATCCTAACAGAGAATCTTGAATTTCCTGTCATTTTTATATTGAAAGAGACCAACACAAGGGCAAAAAGAAAATACTGTTATTTTCAATTGACATAATAGACATTTTAGAATTAGACATTTTAAAAAATACTACTGTATCAGCACTGAATAAAATAATTTCACACACTAATACAGTTCCAGTGTAATTAAATCCTAGCACCATCAAGCAATCATGAAGATTCATTTTGATAACGCCAGATAAGTCAGCTTTTTATGTCTATTGTAAAGAGAACAGAACTGTCTGAAGCACAGTTAATTTCTCTGTAACCCAAGTTATTCATACCAAGTATACATCCAGACATATAATATTTTGAAATAAATGTAGATTGCTCAGTGGAATAAAGTGGAGTTTGACTCCACAGAGATGTTTTCCACTGGTTACAAGTCTTGAGATAGAAATGCATAACAAGCTATGAAGATAGGTAACCAGAAATCTGACTTTTATAGCAACACAACATGAAAGGAAGCACAAAAGTCTGTGAAAGCTTAATTATGGTAGATGCAATTAATTTTGTCAGAGACACATTCCACTATTTCGACAATAGTTGCTTAGAATGGTTTTGGGAGAGGTCTGAGTACACAAGATACAAAGAATTAAGCAAAGCTCAGGCTGCAGTTACACTGCAAGCATCGGATAAGGGAGTATTTAGAAATCTTCGCTGGTTCACTATAGCCTCACATGATGATTGCTGCATTGCTTCAACTCACCGGCGTCTCAGTTCACACACTGGAGACCCAAAAATCTAACATTTCCTTCAAACTCGTGCAAGTTTACTGGAAAAGTTGTATTAAAACATGAAATCTGAAAAAGTGAAGTACATCATCTCATTTGTAGGAATAGATCCAATAGTTCAGCAAATCTGCAAGACCAACACACTGAATACATTGAACTATCAGAGCTTTACTATTAGGTTAGTAGCTCACCTCATTGTGCAAATGATTAAACTATTGAGCAGTCCTGAGCAGAAGTAATGGATCTTAACAGAAATCACAATAATGCGTCTTTGCTTCAGTAGTGGCAAGCAAGGACAAAGAGGGAACTCACGCCTAGAGCCAAAGGAAGTGGACAAGGTTAATACCAAGGAGGTCAGGGAGGATAGCAGGATCATGCTGATATTCTTGGGCATACTGATATCAAGCAAGGCTCTTGAAGATTAACCTGGCTAAACCCCCAAGACGCCTGATGAGGGTGAGCCTTATTGAAAGAAGACACATGGGGCCTTGACAGAAATCTTTGCATCCTCCTTAGCCACATGTTAAAAGTGCCAGGAGACTGGAGAATAACCTGCTGTTCCTTTATTTTAATGGCAGCACCGAGAAAACCGGAACTGTGAGCCTTACATGAGTGATAGGGAAAAGTTTGGGGAAGATTCTGAGGTATAGAACATACTGTTACCTGAAAAACCACAGACTTGTGAAGGATTGCCAGTATGCATGTGCAGGGAAAGTCATGTCATGAAGACTTGTGATTAAGATTCTCTTTTTAAGGAGTGAGGAAAATGACTGACGTGGTGTAGGGTAATGGATGTTGTCAATGAGATTGTGTAGGCCTCCGTTAGTATCAAAAGACCATGGATTTGCGCCTTGTAAAGTTTCCAGGGCGCAAGCCTGGGCAAGGTATTTTTAAAAATGGAAGACCGGCAGTTAAATGAGAGTGACAGGTGCCTGGAATGCACAGCCAGAGGAAGTGGTGGAAGGAGGTATGATAGCAATGTTTAAGAGGCATTTACACAGACACATGAATAGGTGGGGACTGGAGCATTGCAGACCACGTTCAGGCAAATGAAATTAGTTCCAAATGGCATCATGATCAATACAAAGATTGTGGGTCTGTGGGCCTGCTCCTGGGCTGCACGCTGTTCCAGCACCACACTGTTTGGGAATGGGAAATGAGAAGGGAGTTAAGGAATGTTATAAAAAGGAATTTGAACGCAAGCAAGGTGGGACAGCAGAAACCTGATTGGATGAGATCTAACCAATCAGGAACAATGGGAAATATCACTGAACTAGACATGCCCAGGCATCATTCCTGATGACAATGGCAGAGCTTGTTGTCAGATCGTCAGTTATAATCGATACATGTACCCAGCCTGAAGCCTCAGAGTTTACAATGTAGCTGATATTACATCGTTCCAAAACATTGACTAGTATCTTCAGTTCAATCCAAATGTTGGTAAATCTTCAACAAGAGTGAACAAAACTATGAAAAGCAAACAAGTTCTTTGCATATAGTGAAGTTGCCCACTGAGGCCACAGCTTGGAATGGAGCGGGATCAGTACAGGTTGACATGACTAATAATGGACAGAATGAGAACGAAGACCCAGAGGTGTACTTGAAACTCAAAAGAAGGGTAACATTTGCGAGGCGTATGGAATGCTGACCATTTCACCTCAGAGCAGGTGGTGTTCAAATAGAAGAGTGAAGAAGACAACAATGTGGCAATGTACACAGTGCCAAGCAAGTCACAATTCAACTAGCCTGAAGATTGGAAGGAGTGGCAAACATAAATAACTTGGCACATGCTGGAACCAACAGCACAAGAAAGAGTTTAGTTAACTGTTGGCGTGAGGCGCTAACTTCAAAGACTTGCAGGACCTGGATACCTTATGTAAGCCTCCTGCAAATTATTCCCAAGTAAACAAGTTTGGCTGAAGCTGTCTCAAAAGCATCAGTGTTAACATGGAGACTATAGCCATCCAATACTGTGACTTGCAATTGGGGGCAGGAGAAAAAATTTGGGACAGTTGGGGACAATTGGGACCAGGAGGTAAATTTGGATTTAGCTAGCAATAGACAAATAATTCCTCAGAAGTATCAGTGCAAAGATAAACACAAAGTATACTGCAGATGCTGTGGTCAAATCAACACATACAAACAAGCTGGATGAACTCAGCAGGTTGGGCTTTCAACAGGTTTCAACGGATGCTGCCTGATCTGCTGAGTTCTTCCAGCTTGTTTGTCAGTGCAAAGATAGTTTGCCAGACACCAGCAGGAATCTAATACTCAGGGATGGGGATTCACAGAAATCATTGGAGTAAAGTAAGAGATTAGAAAGTAGAGGCACTTCAAATCAAGTCATGTTTATCGGCATTTAATATTGAATTTACATCCCAAATGACAAGGTTAGAATATTTCCAATGCTCAACTCAATTCTAAAGTTGTCTTAATTCAGCAATTACTCCTTCAGTTTGGAAAAAGAGAAAGTGATTTCCAAGGAGGAATGGAAGAAAGCAGGGAATTATAAGTCAATTAGCTTAACATGCATTCTTGGGAAACTACTAGACCTATAGTTATGGGTAGCATTCAAAACACTTATAATATTAAACAAATGACAGTCACTGTGAAATTCCTAAATCAAGATTTTACTTACACATAGAATCATGCGTATATTTTTAAAAAAGAAAATGGACTTGGAATGGAGAGAACATTTACTCATTTTATTTATATAAATGTCAAAAGGCTTTTTAAAAAAAAACACGAGAACACTTACTCAAATTAGAACTCATGGACTATGACACAAATTATTGAACTCTCTATAAAATTGACCAAGTGTCAAAAAACAGAATGAAGAGGCAAATGTTCCCTTAGGGCGACATCATCTATGTGGGGATTTGGTGTGGGTGGAAGAAGCAATTCATAAACACTTAATAAGATGGAACTCGAGAACACGCAACCACATTTGTCAAAACTTAGGCTACGTCCACACTAGTCTGGATAAATCCATTATTGCAGCTTTTTCTCTTTGTTTTGACCCTCCATCCACACCGAAATGGCATTTTCCTCCCCTGAAAACGGAGCTTTTCTAAAACACCCTCCAGAGTGTGCAAATTTGAAAACGTCGATTGGACAGAGTAGTGTGGACAGGGTAACCGGAGATATTTTTTTTTAAAAAAGCTGTTGTGATGTGCCAGAACAGATTGTGCTGGCAGTGTGGCATTTCATTGTTTTCTTGAACGCAACCTAACAATTTCAGAACTTACTGAAATTGTTAGGCAACAAGACTGATGCCAGAAGAGTTAGAAATGTACTCACCAAATACTTTGACCCATAACTTACTGAATAAATAAGTAAACTCACTTTGCCCTGTTTTCTGTCCTTGCTTGCATGAATGTGGTTTACCGATTTAAGTACTTCTCTGACAATAGAAGTGTAACAGCCTAATGTAACATTGTATGGAAATACAATACTGATGCACACGTTTTATACATTTAACAAGGTGCTTTATTAATGCAACAGAGTTAGTCAGTTTTTCACTGTTCATCATCAGCCAGGTCATATTGTCCATGAACTCCCTGTCGGTTGCCACCATTCGCTCCAGTATTTGTTTTTTTTTTTAAGTTTTGTCCTCCTGCGTGAGAGTCAACAGCTGTCCGTCATTTGGCAATTTCCTTTTAAGTGTTTCTAGTCTGTAACTGCACAAACTTGCACTTTCACAGTGAGATTCGACACCAAACATGTCACTTGTTTTCTGTAAATGTGTCCTGAGCATGCCCAATAGGAGATTCACCCAAATACCTATTTTAATGTGGACAGAGGTATTTTCAAAAATGCTTGATGTGAACGCCTATCGTTTTTACGCGAAACTGGCTTTTTCAAAATTATCCGGTCTAGTGTGGACGTAGCCTTAGACACTTAGTGTTGTAACTGGCGAGACAAAAAACTTTAAATTACAAAGAAAGACAAATGGAGTAATAAAGATGTGCTGATGGACTAATGTCACAAGAGACTGGCAATTTGGAGCTGCCTTGATCCAGTTTTGTGCGAATAAACGTCTACTAAAAGTTAATTCAGTGTTTATAGGTGGAAAAAAGAAAGTGGGAGTCATTGAGAATATGAGGTAGAAGCGTTTCCATTTTTATAGATTCTTCCACCTCTTTTATACACTATGAAACAATTTTGGACCCACAAGGTAGAGTTTTGCTTGTCACTGATTTACTTTTCAATCAAAAAGTTGTTTTAGTTAATGTTTATGCTCCAAATATTGACTGTCCTGAATTTTTAAAATGTCTATTTACAGCCTTTCCTAACTTAAATGAATACATGTTGATAATGGGTGGGGATTTCAGCTGTTGCTTAAATCTTTCAATGGATATATCTAAGCCCTCCCAGGTTCTTCCAAATAAATTGGCCTCTCTTATTAATTCCTTTATGGTTGATTCTGGAATTTCTGGAATTTGGCGATTTTTACACCCCAACAATAAAGAATTTTCATACTTTTCTCATGTTTATCATAATTAATCAAGAATTGACGACTTCTTTATTGATCATCGTTTACTGACAGATGTTATCGATTGTAAATATGATTCCATTACCATTTCTTACCATGCACCTTTGAAGTTATCTATCAAGACAATGGATTCATCTTCTAATGCTAAATCTTGGAGGTCCAACTCTATTTTACTGCAGGACTCAGACTTTCTGAACTTTATTAAACAACAAATTGATTTGTTTTTTTTCAACAAATTCTACAGAAGAGATCTCTACTGGAACATTATGGGACACTTTTAAAGCATTTATTCACGGACAGATTATTTCATACTCTGCTGGAGTTAGGAAACAAACTAATTCTGAAATATTAATATTGGTCGATAAAATTAAAGAAATTGATAAGATTTATTCAGTGACCCCCAGTAAAGAACTTCTATAAAAAAAAGAGTTGAACTTCAAATGGAACATTATCTTCTTCGATTGAAAATCAGTAAATTAAATCTAGAACCCAGATTTAGTGACATGGAGATAAATCTGGCAAATTATTGGCTAATCAATTGAAAATTGCTTTGGTTAAATGACAAATCACCAAGATTCATAAATGAGATGGCACTTTGACGATTGATCATAAAGAGATAAATAAAGCCTTTCAAGATTTTATAATTCTTTATATCTATCAGAATTTGTTGAGGATTCTTCCATAATGGATGAATTTTTAAGAAAATTGAATATCTTGAAATTAACAACAGAAGACAGTGTATTTCTAGGCACACCTATTACAGAAACCGAAATAAAAGAGGCTATTTTTTCAATGAATTCAGGTAAAGCCCCTGGTCCGGATGGTTATACTGCAGAATTTTTAAAATCCTTTTCTTCTATACTCTCTCCTTGGCTTTGTAAAATTTTTAAAGATGCGTTAACTGTAGGTAAACTAACACAATCTTTTTATGATGCCTCCATTTCTCTAGTCCTTAAAAAAGATAAAGACCCCACTGAATGTGCATCCTCTCGGCCTATATCCTTGCTGAATACGGATTCTAAGATTTTTACCAAAATTTTGGCCACTAGATTAGAAAATATATTACCTCAAATTAGCTCTGAAGATCAGACCGGATTTATTAAAAACTGTTATTCGTCTTTTAACATCAGAAAATTAATTTATACTCCTTTGTCTAAAATACCAGAATGTGCTATTTCCTTAGATGCTGAAAAAGCGTTCGATAGAGTTGAATGGCCATATTTATTTAATACGTTGCAGTATTTTAATTTAAGTTTAAAATTTATATCGTGGATTAAATTAATATATTATAAACCTTTGACTTTGGTTCTTACCAATAATCAGAGATCTCCTTTTTTTTTTCAGTTATCCCGTGGTACGAGGCAAGGCTGTCTTTTAAGTCCTTTATTATTTGACATTGTTTTGGATCCTTTAGCCATTGCCATTCGTAAATCACCTAATATTTTTGGTATTACTTGTGGGGAAGGGACATATAAGTTATCATTATATGCTGATGATTTGTTACTATACATAGCTGACCCTGAGAGATCTATTCCTGCTATTTCGTCCATGCTTACTCAGTTTAGTAGCTTTTCTGGTGACAAACTGAATTTTAATAAGAGCGAATTATTTCCATTAAATATGCAAGTTCCAATTTATAAACACTTACCATTTAAACTTGTTACAGATCATTTTACTTATTTGGGTATTAAAATTACCAAGAAACATAACGATTTATTTAAAGTTAATTTTTTACCTTTAATTGACCAAATCAAGCAACTTGTTACCAGGTGGTCCCCACTATCTTTGTCATTGGTTGGTCGAATTAATGCTATTAAGATGATAGTATTACCCAAATTTTTATATTTATTCCAAGCATTACCAATTTTTATTCCTAAATTTTTTTTGATATTATTGACTCCAAAATATCCTCATATGTGTGGCAGAATAAAAATCCTAGATTAAATCAAAAATATTTACAGAAGCCTAAGAAGTAGGGTGGTTTGGCTTTGCTAAATCTGAGATTTTACTATTGGACAGTTAATATTCGATATTTAATATTTTGGACACAAGAATCGATTATAGTATCTTGCCCACAATGGGTAAATTTGGAATGTAAATATGTACAAGATTTCTCATTGTTTTCTATTTTAGGATCTTCGCTTCCTTTTGCTTTATCTAAATTGAATAAACAAATAACCAATCCTATAGTTAAACATACATTATGAATATGGTTTCAATTTCAAATTCTTTGGTTTGAATATGTTTATCTTATCAAGCCCCATTATATTTAACTTTATTTTTCGGCCCTCTTTTATGGATCAAGCCTTTGTATTATGGAAAACAAAAGGTATAACATGTTTTCGTGATTTTTTTAGACAATAGTTTTATGTCCTTTGAACAGCTATCTAATAAATATAATTTGCCTGAAACTCATTTTTTTTTAAAGATACTTGCAAGTTTGAAATCTCTTGAACAACATGTTACAGTTTTTTCCGAAATTATGTCCAGTGGACATTATGGAAAAATTTTTAGCTCTGAATCCTTACCAGAAGGGTTTAGTATCCATCATTTATAATACGATCATGAAAATACAGCCAGAAGTATCAGGAAAAATTAGGAAGGAATGGGAAAAAAAAACTTCATTGTCTTATATCCACTGAGCAGTGGGAGAAAAGTTTACAATTAGTCAATTCTTCTACTATTTGTGCTAAACATGCCCTAATACAATTTAAGATTGTACATAGGGCTCACATGTCCAAGGATAAACTTGCTCGATTTTATTCTTATGTTAATCCAACCTGTGACAGATGTCATTCTGAAGTTGCTTCATTGACCCACATGCTTTGGTCTTGCCCTTGCTTGCAAAATTATTGGAAAGATATTTTCGGTACTATTTCAAAACTTCTGAATATTAAATTGCAACCGCATCCTATTACTGCAATTTTCGGTTTACCAATGGTGGATAATAGTTGTTTATCCCCCTCAGCCCAGCAGATGATTGCACTTATTATGTTAATGGATAGAAGATCTATCCTATTGAATTGGAAAGAAATTAATCCTCCAACCATATTTCAGTGGTTTTCTCAAACTATTTCTTATTTGAGTTTAGAAAAAATTAGAAGTGTTGTTTTTGACCCTTCAATTAAATTTGAAGAAACTTGGAGATTATTTATTCAACATTTTCATATGAGCTAAACGGACTTTTCCTAAACCTTACTTTTATTATCCTTAATTATTTGGATGGAGGTGCGGAGTTATTGACGCTGCTGCGTATATTTGACATAATGCAATGGCCCATGTTGGTTAGGTTTTTATTGGAGGATTTTTTTTCTTATTTACTCCCTTTTTTCATAATCACTATGAGTTTGGGAGGTTATTATATATGGATTATCATCTATTTGCATTTATACTTTAAAATATTAATTATGTATTCTCAAACTCTCTGTATCTATGTTTCTCTTATGTTTGTTTAAAATTAATAAAAAGAAAGAATATGAGGGAGAGAGAATGAGTTGCAGGTTACAGAGAAATAAGGGGAAATGGAACTAATGTAGTGGGTGAACTTGAGAGTTATTGTGGTCTTAATTGGCTAAGTGGCCTGTTGTAATATAATGAGTTAAATATAGCACTTGGCCTAAAATTGCAGAAATGGATTTCTAACCAGGCAAAGTCCAACTCATTTATTCAGGGCTCAAAAGGAACAGAATGGAGAATTTCCTAAATGGTAAAAAGATGCCCAAAGATTATTAAAATAGAATTATCAGGAGCTGAAAATAATCAAAATGGGCAAGAGGCAACAAGAAAAACTTATGTCTCCAAATTTGAAACCGATGGATCACAAAGAGTTCAGTATCAGGCAAACTTTGGTGTTTTCCCATACATTTACTGTACTTTTCATCCATTAGAAGTGATGAGCTACCTGAAGAGAAGAGGAAACCCTGAAGCACACCTTGAATTGTAATTAACTGCTGAATTGACAAGTAAATTGATTTAGCAAAAAAGAAAGATGAAAACAGACTACATTTCAGTTTAGTTAGCTGAGCTAAGTTGTCTGAAGAATGATCCCCTTTAGCAAAAAAAAAACACTGCTGATGAAACTGTCCATTTTCCTTCACAGATGCTGCGTGGTCCACTGAATTTCTCCACCATTTCTTACTCCCAAGTTCAAAATGAATTTATTACCCAAGAACGTATATGTCACCAAATAACTGAGATTAATTTTCTTGCAGGCACCCACAGTAGGACAAAGGAGTACTGCAGAATCAATGACAAACTACACACAAAGACTGACAAATTATGGAAACACAAAAGGAAACATGTAACAGTAAATAAAATTGAGACCACGAATGTCCTTGAATGTGAGTCTGAATCTATTGGCTGTGTACAACAATCAGTTCAGGTGTTGCCAATCCTGGCATCTGCAATCCAAATCTGGCACAATAGTAACTGAGATGTAATTAAAGATTTTAAAAAATAAATCACAATATAAATTAATTTAAATAATTCAAAAGGAGACTAAGATATTGAAAACTTAGAGAATGAAAGCCAAAAAATGAGGCCTAATTTTTGTAATCATGTACTTTTAATGCAATGAACAAAATGTGCACTGTCCAATGAATCACTATTTATTATGAAGGAAATGTGGATCTTTTATTGAAAATAAGAAAGGCAGGGGTTAAACAAAGTATTGGATGCAGCCAGGATAGGCTAATATCATTAGTCATAACTTGACACTCTGTGCATACATGAAATTCTGTAATATGACAACAGACGAAAAGCCACAATTACTAATGCATTCCAAAGCACAAGTTTCAACATAGTTCAGAAAATATGTTCAGTGGGGAGGAAAACAAAACTAACTACCTTAAACGCTGATGTGTTCTGATTTACAATTCCTATTTTCAAGAAAGGAAAATAGGAATGCAAGTGTTGAAACTAACCTTTCAGGGAAGGACACAATCATTAAGCATCCAGCTAAAACAGGTGACCCTCACACTGCACTGTGACCTACTGCAGCTACTCAGGGAAGCAGACATCGGAAGCGGCATGCAAGAACACAGACGTGCGGTGAGCACACCAGTATTTGAGTGATTCTTAAAGCGGATCCTTTCAGGCCTACATTCGTGATGATTCTACTTCCTAGAAAGTAAAACGGGTTTCCCTGCTTCTGTGCCAGAAACAGCAGGAGATGGGGACCTGCTGCACACCAGTCCTGAAAAACAAATACAACTCCAGGACACCACTCCACACTTGGCCATCCGGCTATAAGGCCTAATTTCCATTTGGGCAGACAGAAATGCTACAACCTCATCACAATATTGATCAATATGCAGTATCAGTGACTGGCGACATAGCAAAATGCAATAAGGACATTACTGTGATTAAACCATGGCTGGCTTAAGTGCTGTCCAAGTGCTGCTTAGGGATCAGGACACTGCCTTCAGATCAGGGGACAAAATTACTGAGGTCATCAAAAGCCCTTTTCTTCTGTGCCATCAGGAAGGCAAAGCTCGAAAATTCACAAACACCTTTTTGACACCAGGGACATGCAGTGCATGTGGCAAAGTATACAAATGACAACAGATTACAAGTCCACGCGATGTGTCAACAACAATGATGACTTCCTTCCTGATAGGCTGAATGCCTTCTATGCATGATTTGACGCAGTGAATGAGGGGGCATTGAGGAATCTGCCTCTTCCGCTGAGGAGCAGACACCCTGTCTGCCAATCAAGGGGAGGAGCCAGTGTAAATTCATACCAAGCTGCAGAGCCAGATAACATACCTAGTCAGTTGGGGAGGGATTGTACAGCCCAGCTGACACAAGTCTTGATGGACGTCTTATTATCCCCATGCAACACTGTCTTAGTAGGCTACAAGGCAGTAACTATCATTCCAGTGCCCAAGAGAGCAACAGTAACTGGCCTAAACTATTACCACCCAGTGGAACTGATCTCAATAGTCATGAAATGCTTTGAGTGGCTGGTAATGGATCGTATAAAATCCCACCTTCCAGCTACAATATACCCTTTCCAGTTCACTGACCACTGATGATGCCATAGCCTCAGCCTTCCACTCCAAGTTGCTTCATATGTCAAGGTTTCTGTTCATCAACTTCAGTTCAGTGTTTAACACTTATCCCTCAAAGGCTGGTGGGTAAACTGTCCTAGTTGAGACTCCCTCTCTGTAACTGGGTCTTGGACTTCTGGATGGAATGACCCCTTTGGCAGCAATATCTCAAGCTCCACCATGTTGAGTACTGGCGCCCCAGGGTTGTGTGTTCGGCCTGCTGCTGTTCACACTGCTAACTCACTACTACACTGCCAGATCCAGCTGAAACCATATCAGCAAGTGATTGGTCGCATCAGCAACCGAGATGGCAGAGAGGCTTGTCGAATGGTGAGAGAACAACCATCCAAGTCTTAATACGGGTGAGAACAAATAAAAAGGATGATTGTGGACCAGGAAGGTGTAGGTCGACCACTCTCCATCGCACATCAATGGGTCTGCCACGAAGTGAGTGAAGAGGTCTGTGCGCAAATAACAGACTATCTCACCTGGACGCACAACACCTCCTCGTTAATCAAGGAACTGCTGTGCATACACTGAGGAAATGAGGCATACAAGGCTAGTAACTTTCTATCGGAGCACCAGCGATAGCATCATCATGTGGTAGGGAAGCTACAAGGCATCAGACAGCGAGACCTTACACAGGATGGTGAAAACCATTTAGAGGATCACTGGAATCCCCCTATTTGCGACATTTCCCAGGAGTGTTATATGCAAAGCACCTTCAATAATATTGTCGATCCCTACCACTCCTCCCACAATCTCCTTGGCCCTCTGCCATCAGGAAGGTGGTACAGGAGCATCAGGACAAGGACTGCCACACTGGGTGACAGCTTCTTGCCTCAGGCTGTGAGACTAATGAAAAGCCTGCCACCACTGAGATTTCACCACTAGGACAGCAAACTGTTTCTGTGCTGTGCTTTACTGCATTTATATCTTATTAACTTATTTATAGTATAATATTTTGGTTTGTGTGATGTGTGTGATATGTTGTATGGGTGCACTGGCCTGGAGGAAGACTGTTTAGTTGTATATATGTACAGTCAGGTGACTGACAATTTCAGAAAAGCCATGTTGACTATCCCTAACCAGTCCTTATCTATCAAAAAATAAATATATACATGGTCCCTTAGAATACAGAAATACCTACTAAAAACTTTCCCACTAGTGATGTCAGGCTCACTGGCCTATAATTTCCTGGCTTATTTTTAGAGGCTTTCTTAAACAATGGAATTTGCTGTACTGTTTACTAGTGCTGTGCACTTCACGTGTTTGAGTTATATTCTACCAGCTGATTTATAGTACTATTTTGTTTCATGGACAGCAAGAGACATATGTTTTGTGGATGCACTGTGATCCAGAGGATTTTGTTTCATTTGGTTGTATACTTGTACCGACAGTTGAGAATAAACTTGAACTTGAGCTAAAACATATTTGGTTGTTTTGAGTGTAGTACATGATGTCACGTGCACCTAAGTGGTTTTGTAGGGAAGTGCAGCTTCCAGCTGCTTTGGCTGAATGGAGAATGTGGTAAATTATGATTGCAACAAATCCTTTTGAAAACACCAAACAGCAGGCTAGGTGGATGGGTTTAGTGTTTCCATCTGTGATTAGATAGGACCAGCTGCATTGTAAAATGCCATTTCACAACAGTCAGAGTCATTCCTAACTCGGTCAAACACAGCCCTTGAGAGGAACTCAGTTTCTCAATGCACAGTCAGATACTAAAGTTCAACATGAAGAGGCGCAGTCAGTATCAGATCAAAATCCTCACCAAACTTCTGCTTAATCCAGTAATTCATTTATCACTAAATCTTCATGGTATACTTTCGTATTTGTTCTTTCACCAGTTCAGGTCACTGGACATCTGCATTTGCTTGCAAATTTCAAAGAAAATTTATTAACAAAGTACACATAATCATATACTATCTTGAGAATAGTTTTACAGTGGACATTCACAGAAAGAAATACAAAATATGAAAGATTATAGAGACAAAGACCAACAAATAACCAATGTGCAATTATGCAATTAAAATATAATATTGAGAACACAAATTGTAAAGAGTCATTGAAAGTAGGTTATAGAATCAGTTCACAGTGGTGGTAATTGAAAGTAGGACCCTGGTGGTAGTCGGGTAATAACTGTTCCTAAACATGGTGGTGTGGAACCTAAGGCTTTAGTATCTCCTGCTCTGTGGCAGAGAGAAGTGGGCTTCGTCTGGATGGTAGGGTACTTGACGACGGATGCTGCTTTCTTTTGACAACACTCCATGTAAGTGTATTCAGTGGTGGGAATGGCTTTGACTGTGATGGGCTGAGCAGTGTCTGTTCCTGGGCATTGGTGTTTCCATAGCAGGCCATGATGCGACCAATTAAGGTACTCTTTACAGTGCATCCATTGAAGTCTCTCATAGTTTTAGATTTGGACAATTTCAACTTCCCTCATTTTGACTGGGACCTCCTGAGTGCAAGGGAGATAGATGGGGCTGAATTTGTCAGGTGTGTTCAAGAAAGATTCCTGACACAGTATGTGGACCGGCTGACGAGAGGAGAGGCCATACTGGATCTAGTTCTGGGTAATGAACCTGGCCAGGTGACAGACCTCTTGGTGGGGATCATTTTGGTGAGAGTGACCACAACTAGCTTCAGCATAGCTATGGAAAAAAAGATAAAAACAGACAAAATGAGAAAGTGCTTAACTGGGAAAGGGCTAACTATGAAGGGATGAGGCAGGAGCTAGCGAGAGTAAATTGGAAACCGAAGTTCAAAGGTGAAAGCGCAGAAGTAATGTGGAGGAAGTTTATGGAGCACTTGTGCTGGGTTCAGGATAGGTTTGTCCCACTAAGACAAGGGAAAAAACAGTAGGAAAAAGGAACCGTGGCTAACGAAACACGAGAGGTGACTCATCAAGAGGAAGGAGGAAGTATATGTTAGATATAAGAAGCAGGAAGGAGGGGCTCATGAGAAATATAGGGCAGCTAGGTAGCTTAAGAAAGGACTTAGGAGAGCTCGAAGGGGGCATGAGAAGGCCTTGGCATGTAGGATTAAGGAGAACCCCAAGGCGTTCTATGTGTATGTGAAGAACAGAAGGATGCCAAGAATGAAGGTGGAGCTGCTAAAGGATAACGAAGGCAACATTTGCCTGGAGGCAGAGGAGGTTGGGGAGGTCCTAAAGGAATACTTTGCTTCAGTATTCACAAGGGAAAAGGACCTTGATCGGGTGAGGTCGAAATAGAACAGGCCTGTGTGCTGGACAATGTAGAGATTAAGGAAGAAGTAATGTTGGATCTTCTTAAAAACATCAAGATTGGTAAGTCCCCAGGGCCGGATGTGATATACCCCAGGTTACTGTGGGAAGTGAAAGAAGAGCTCGCTGGAGCAGTAGCTATGATCTTTGAATCCTCTTTGGCTGCAGGGGAGGTGCCAGAGGATTGGAGAATGGAAAATGTAGTTCCCATGTTTAAAAAAAGGTAGTAGGGAGAATCCTGGGAACTATAGACCGGTGAGTCTTACGTCGGTGGTCTGCAAACTATTGGAAAGGATTCTTAAGGATAGGATCTACGAGCATTTGGAGAAGTACAGTCCACTCGTGGATAGACAACATGGCTTTGTGAAGGGAAGGTCGTGCCTCATGAGCCTAATTGAGTTTTTTGAAAAGGTAACAGAAGAAATTGATGAGGGTGGTAGATGTGGTCTACATGGATTTTAGCAAGGCATTTGACAAGGTCCCTCATGAGACTCATCCAGAAAGTCATAGGGCATGGGATCAGTGGAACCTTGGCTGTTTGGATTTTATTACAGGAAGAAAGCAGTGGGTAGTAATGGAAGGAAAGTATTCTGCCTGGAGGTCAGTGACTCAAGGATCTGTCCTGGGTCCCCTGCTCTTCGTGACTTTTATAAATGACCTGGATGAAGAGGCTGAAGGATGGGTGAGTAAGTTTGCGGATGACACAAAGATTGGAGGAGTTGTGGATGGAGTTGTAGGTTGTCGAAGGTTACAAGAGGATATAGACAAGATGCAGAGTTGGGCAGAAAAGTGGCAGATGGAGTTCAATCCAGCTAAGTATGAAGTGATGCATTTTGGAAGGACAAACCAAAAGTCTGAGTACAGGATTAATGGTCAGTTACTTAAGAGTGTGGTTGAACAGAGGGACCTTGGGTTTCAAATCCATACATTGCTCAAGGTCACTGCTCAAGGTTGATAGGGTAGTTAAGAAGGCCTATGGGATGCTAGGCTTCATTAATAGGGGGATTGAGTTCAAGAATAGAGAGGTCATGTTGCAACTCTACAAATCTCTGGTGAGACCACACTTAGAATGTTATGTTAGTTCTGGTCACCTCATTATAGGAAGGACGTAGAAGCTATGGAGAGGGTGCAGAGGAAATTTACCAGGATGTTGCCTGGACTGGAAAGCAAGTCTTATGAGGCAAGGTTACCACAGCTGGGACTTTTCTCTTTGCAGTGTAGAAGGATGAGAAGGAACTTGATAGAGGTCTACAAGATTATGAGAGGCATAGATAGGGTGGATAGTCAGTACCTGTTACCCAGGGCACAAATAGCAAACACCAGAGGGCATATGTACAAAGTTAAGGGAGGGAAGTTTAGGAGAGACATCAGGGGTAAGTTGTCGTTTCTCTCTCCCCCCCCCCCCCAGAGGGCTGTGTGTGCCTGGGAATGACTTGCCAGGGATGTTGGTGGAGACTAAAACATTAAAACATTAGGGGTATTTAAGAGCCTCTTGGACAGGCACATGGATGAAAGAAAAATAGAGGGTTATGGGGTAGTATGGGTTTGATACTTTTTTTTAAGGCATATATGGGTCGGCACAACATCAAGGGCTGAACAGCCTGTACTGTGCTGTAGTATTCTTGTGTCTAGTATCATATCATGCCGAATCTGCGCAAACTTCTAAGAAAGTAGAGGCATTACTGTGCCTTCTTTTTGATGGCGCTTATGTTCTGGCCCCAGGACTGACAAATCCTTTGATATGGTAACACAAAAGAATTTAAAGCTACTGACCCTCTCCGCCTCCTATCCCCAATGAGGACTGGCTCATAGACCTCTAGTTTCTTCATCCCATTGTTGTTAACCAGCTCTTTGGCTTTGCTGACATGGAGTGAGAGGTTGTTGCTGTGGTTGCTCAACCAGATCTTCAGCCTCTCTTATATACTGATTTATCACCACCTCTGACTCTGCCAACAGCTGCATCATCAGCTAACTTTAATATTGCTTAAGATCCATACTCAGCTATACTATCATAAATATAAAAGGGATTAGAGCTTAGTCGAACCATTCAGCCCTGTGGGTCCCCTGTGCCTACGGTAAGTGTGTTGATTCATTGCCAATTCATACTGAGGTTTGTGTTGAGGAAACCAATGATCCAGTTGCACAAGGAGATACAGAACCCTAGGTCATGGAGCTTAGTAATGAGCTTTGTCGTGATGATGTTGTTGAATGCAGAACTGTAGTCAATGAAGAGCAGACCGATAAAATATATCTTCATTGTCCAATGTTCCAGAGTTCAGTGAGGAGACAATGAAATGGCATCTACTGCTGGTCAGTAAATTGAAGATCCAAGTCTTTCCTGGGACAGGAGCAATACGTTTCATGACCAACCTCCCGAAGCATTTCATCACTGTGGTTTAACTGCAATTGGACAATAGTTATTGAGGCCGGACACGACTTTTTTTTTTGAGCACTTCATTGCCACTGTTATTGAGCAATTCCATGATTCAAGTTTAGTCTGAAATTGCCATAATTCCTATAATTATCTGACTATAAAAAGTTCTTCCAGCATAATGACGGTATCAAACCAGATCCAGCTCACTGCCTGCACTCTCCAAATTCTCCTGGCAATGCAGGTTGATTTCATCAGCCCTCAACAGGCTTTGCAAGAGCTAAGGTGCAAAGATTATCTCCTGCTATTTACACTTATAGAGTTGTATGTCTCATTGTCAAAAACAGACCAATTGCTATTATATTATGAATACAAAATAGGTATCAAAATAGATTAAAAAGAGCAAACTACCAGAACTTAACCTGCATTTCATAATGTATTATTGCACAAAATGATTTCTTCCAATTAACTTAAAATAGACTTCTGAAAACAGCCTCCTGAGTTCCTGGACATGCTCCATATTATTTTGGAAACAAACAGGCTGAAGCATTTGCTCAAGAGGTTCACAGCTGACTGAAAGCCAAAATGACAATTCTGGAGTTTTACTCAGAGTTCAGGTTCAAACTACAGAATGTTTTCAACATTCATAACAAACTGTACTAATGATCTGTACTGAATATTTACTAACAAAAAGCACTAATTGTACTATTTTACATGCAGTCAGGCTCATTTGCATACTTGCTTCCATGTTCAAAGTTTATTGGGTAAAGTCCCAATGCAAAGATTTGATTAAGACTGACCTGCCAGTGTAGGGCTGAAGGAATGTCATACTGGATTTAATTTTTAGCTCTTTAAAATGTGTAAAGGAGGTATTATTTTAAACATTAACAGAACATATGCCTCACATCACTGAAACTTTGTGAATGTCAAATATGCCTGTAGATATCCTATCCCCATATCAAAGCTTTAGCAGGCAATGAGCCCAGAAGATAGGACCTTCCTCTTCCTGGCTCCAAAAGCCCAGCCAGCTGTCTGAGTTAGCCACATTCGAGTTGTAACAGCTGGGATCCCAGGAGAATGCACACCAAGGACCACCCGGAACAACAGGTGCCACAGGAGACAAGGAAGGTTGGAGAGCAGGTGACTGGTGATCTGGTGGTGAACTGTTGCACCTGGAACTGAACACAAGTTACCTACTTGTGGTAGTGAACGTACTACTAGTAATCAGAGAAAATCCCGATTCCTGTAGGTTCAACAGGGTTGGAAACTGCAAATGCGGCACCATTATTAAAGAGGATTGGGACTAAAAATAGGAAGCTATTGGCCAGTTAGCTCAACATCTGCCAGATGTTGGAATCCATTGCTGAAGAGATATTAGCAGGCAATTTAAGAAAACCATAAGACAATAAAGCAGAGTTAACTTGCATTTATGAAAGAGAAATACAGTTTGACAAATTTGTTAGACATTGTTGAAGATGTAACATATGGATAAAGGAAAACCACAAAACATCTTACATTTGAATTTCTAGATGACAATAAGATACCACATATAAAATCATTACAAAAGAACATGTGTTTGGGAATAATATATTGACAGGGACAGTGGTGTAAAGCAATGTAATTGGTGGAAGTGTACATAATTCATAACTACTGACACTGAGTTGGGGTTTCACTTTAAGAGGCTCGTTTGATGGTGATGGAACTACGTAAAGGATTTTTTAGTGCCTACTTTGTGTTCAGGTTTTGATGTTCAATTAATGAGTTGCTACGGTTTTTCTTAAACATAAAGCATCTCCGCCATTTTATTTGTGAAAACATACAGTGGAAAGGCAAATTAACAAAAATCTGTTGTAATAAAAGGGTGTGTTCCAGTGTGGAATCAATGATGAGACCTCAACTATTCACATAATTTGGTTGAAGTGGCTCAGGGTCCAGTGATGTTAATGATGCAAACACAGTAGGTTTTGCAAGTAACAAAGATATAAAGAGCCTGCAAAGGAATGTAGGAAGCAGGCAAGTAGTTGGCAGAGGAAATAAATGTGGGGTAAGCACAAGGGTACTGAATTTGGAAGAATGAAGCAACATATAATTTAAATAAGCAGGAATACAAAATTTGCAGTATAAAGGGATCAAAGAGTCCTTAAACATTAGACATAAAAAAGATAGCAAAAAGGTTCAACAAAGCGGCAGATAGGAGAATATAATGCAAAGGTTGTTGCATTTAACAATCGTGAAGATTCGATGCACCTTTATAGACTGCAACCCAGAGCATTAGATACAGTTTTGGTTTGTGGATTTTAAGGATGCACTTGCACTCGAGGCAATGTAGGGAATCTCCCAAGTTGATACCCGAGATAAAGGGACAGATATATGCAGAAAGGTCAATTGTGTGGAATTCTGAGGGAAATAACTGCATAGGCTGTGGCGTTATTCCCCTTGCAGGACTTATCTAAATACAGAAACATTTTTCTCAGATTAGGGGCCTCCCATTTCAGACAGAATAAAAGGAAGAATTTACTCCCTTGAACTACAAATGTTTGGAAATTTCTAACAGAGTTATGGAGACAGAGTCACTTAATATGTTGAAGGTGGAGATTAAAACATTTAAATCACATGGAAGTCGAGGAGAATGGGGAGAGAGTGTAGAGTGGTGATTGGATCGGACTCAGATCAGAAACAGAATCAGGTTTATTATCACTGACATATGTTGGGGAATTTGTTAACTTAGTAACAGCAGTTCAATGCAATACACAATAATATAGAAAAAGTAAGTAGATCGATTACAGTAAGTATACATGTATATTAATTAGATAAATTAAAAATAGGGCAAAACAGAAGTAATATATTTTTAAAAAATGAAGTACTGTTCATGGGTTCAATGAACATTTAAGAATCTGATGGTAGAAGGGCAAAAGCTGTTCCTGAATCTCTGAGTGTATGCCTTCAGGCTTCTGTACCTCCTTCTCAATGGTAACAATAAGATGGCATGTCCTGGGTAATGAGGGTCCTTAATAATGTACGCTGCTTTTCTGAGACATCTTGGGTACTTTGTTGGCTAGTACCTAAGATGGAGCTGACTAGATTTACAACCCTCTGCAGCTTCTTTTGGTCCTGTGCACTATCCCCCACCCCCTCCCCCCCATACCAGACAGTGATGCAGCCTGTCAGAATGCTCTCCATGGACGCTTTAGGTGTCAAACCAAATTTCTTCAAACTCCTAATGAAATATTGCTGCTGTCTTGCCTTCTTTATAACTACATCAATATGTTGGGACCATATTAGATCCTCAGATCTTGATATCCAGGAACCTGAAATTGCTCATTCTCTCCACTCCTAATCCCTTTGATGATTGGTTCATGTTCCCTTGTCTTACCCTTCCTGAATTCCACAATCAGCTCTTTCATCCTACTGACATCGAGTGCAAGCTTGTTGCTATGACACCACTCAACGAGCTGGTATACCTTGCTCCTGTACGCCCTCTCTTCTCCATCTGAGATTCTACCAACAATGGATATATCATCAGCAAATGTATGGATGGCACTTGAGTTTATACCTATCCACACATTCATGGGTATAGAGGGAGTAAAATCCTGGTTCAAGCACACACCCCTGAGGTGCACCAGTGTTGATCTTTAGTGAGGAGGAGATATTATTACCAATCCACACAGATTGTGGTCTTCCGGTTAGGAAGTCAAGGATCCAATTGCAGAAGGACAGGCCCAGGCACTGTAGCTTATCTATCAGGACTGTGGGAATGATAGTGTTAAACACTGAACTATGGTCAACAAACTGCATCCTGACAGAGGTGCTTGACATTGGATCGTCCGTGATGTTAACAAATGGCAAAGCCGGCTCATGTGGGCAAATGACCTGTGTTGCCTTTTTACTTTTCACTCACCTGTTTAAATATTGATACTGGCAAAATGCAGTGCCAGATAACATGTGTGTCATAAATACACCACAAAAGCTAAGGAGTATCTTTTTAACAGCATAAAATGCACCAAGACACTTCACAAAAATTTGACTGAACCAAGCCACACAAGGAGATAATCCAAAGCTTGAAAAAGGGGGATAGAGTTTAAAGAACATCTTCAAAGAAGAGTTGAGAGGCCAAATTGTTTTGGGCAAGAAGCCCAGAGCTAAAGATCCAAGAGCTGAAAGCATGCCCTTAATGACAGGTAATAAAAATGGCCTTGTGCAAGTAGGCGGACGATCGTGTTAAGTTTTACAGGACTGGTAAAGGAAAAAACACAGATCTAAGATACAAATATATACAATTTATAATGAAGCTTACTCACACAGGAGTTAGATTACAAATACTGACAGCATAAAAAAAATCTCTTATGATATTGTCCTGATGCAAGAGGAATAATGTTTTATGGAACAAGCCAGAATCAAAAAAGTCTATTTAGTAGTATAGAAATAGTCTGTACCTCAATAGCTCCATCCCTATGCAGTAACTTAGAAATCACTGTCACAATACTAGACTGGTTAGGAGCAAATAGTTAATTGCAAAAAAAAATATATAAGAATGGAAAGAAGAAAAATCTTTGAAATTGAAAAAGACTAATTCAGAACACATTTATAACAATGATAATGCTTTAAATTCTGTAAATAAATCACAAGGGCTTCATCTGTACTTGTTGCATTTATAAACAATTTAACTACTGATAGTTCATCTCAAATCCACTTACGATGCTTTCAATCATGGTACTGAGAAGCACCAAGTCTGCATTTCCCCCAAAAGTACTTGACAACCCAGAAAGGTACTTGGCAGGTCAATTCTGGCAAACCTGTTCACTACCAACTTCCTTTGCAGAAAATCTTCCACCACAGCATTTTAAATCAGCCTACCTTTGTCTTAGTACAAAGCCAAAGACATTGTGACAGATTCAATGCCTTGAAAAGGCAGCTCCTTTGAATGAACTGAGAGAAATAGTGAGCTTTTCAGTCCATTTCGAGAACTTGGCCCTATTTACCTGTTACATTGGACTGATGCCCAGCAGATCAAATTAAATACACAGGTCCTGCTTAGTAAATACACAAATCGCTGAAGCAAAATTGATCCATTAACTTCCATACTAGCTTCCAGATAGTTTCCTTCCTTAACAAGGAAGCAAATGCTACATGGTAGAGACCTAATTGGCAAAATGTTTAGGTTTTTTTTGCACAGCAGTAACCAAAATGAACGTACCTGTGTAACCTGAATGAAGTCAGCCAATACCATTCTGAAACCAGCTTATGAAAATACTTTAAGCACGACATAACACCGTAGGTCTTAAAGAAATTATTAAGATGTAGGTGCTTAAAATTTATCCAATTAGCTGTGTGTGTCAGCTTGCATTCGGAAACATTTAACATAAACCATCACACGATGAGTTGCAGCTTACTTTGCTTCCAGGGCCAGTGCTATGATTCCTGCGGCCATCGGTGCTGATGCAGAGGTTCCCGTGTGGCTATCCGTACATCGCTGCCTGAGATCAGTGGTGATCTGAAACGAGAGAGATGCGTCACTTCCGAGAAGGTGGATGGCCTGGGTCAGTTTGCCTTGGAGTACAGATCTGTCCAAAATTACGACAGGCATAGGTAGGTGCATGATAGGAAACTTCTCCTCAAAGCAGAGGTATCTAGGAATAAAGGGCAGAGTTTATGGGTAAGGGGGCAAGAGTGGGGATCTGGAAAGGGTAGTTGGAATTTTGGAATGCACTGCACTTTCACATCATTCAAGGAGTATCCACACTTACATTTCAATTATCAAGGCATAAAAGCTATGGACGAAGTGCTGCTAAATGGAATTAAGAGACAGCTGCCACGTTTGATATGGTGTAGGAACCTAAAGGGCTTGTTTTTGTACTGAATGATACATCAATAACAATGTAAGACAGAATAGTACAGGACCTTCAGCCCACAAAGTTGAGCCAACCCTTTAATCTACCCCAAGAATAACCTAGCATCTCCCTCCCACATAGGCCTCACTTTCTTTCCATCTAATTGCCTATCCCAATGCATCTGCCTCTACCACCATCTCTGGTAGTGCTTTCCACACTGTGTAAAAAAACATACGAGATCTACCCCTCCCCCCCACCCCACTTCCCTCCAGTCACCTTAAAATTATGTCCTCTTTTATTAGTAATTTCCAACCTGGGAAAAAGATGCTGGCTGTACAACCCTATCAAGTCACCTCTTATCCTTCTTTGCACCAAAGAGAGAAAGCCCTAGCTTGCTCAGCCTTTAAATGCAGCTTCAATTAATTCCGATCCAATTGGGACATACAAACGTGGCTTGCACTGTTGGCATAAACAAAATACTTTCTGTCCTTTACAAGTTGCATAATTACACAGAGCAAGTCCACTCTCCCACACCCATATTCACAAGTTCAATGACAACAGATATAACGAAACATACAAAACCTAAATTCATGGAATTAACTTGGCTAAGAAAGTGATAGGGAGATACCCGAAAAACTGTTCACACTCATTAAGGAATAGAGAAAACAAAAATAAATAGACGGATTAAAAAGCAACATAACAGCACAATCTACTCAGATGCAGAGGAAAGCAAGTATAATATTGGGGAATACAAGGGTTTGATGTGGACAAGTATGATAAAAAGCCATTAACCATTGCTCTCTGCCCCAGATGTTACCCTACCCAATTATTTTCTATATTTTCAGTTTCATTCTACCATTTCCACTATTTGTCAGATTTTGATTCTGTGCAGACAGGGGCAGGTCTATGTCACTTGAAACAGGTTTGCTGAATCCTCCCAGCAAGAAATTGATAAATGGGCATAGAGTATGGCCTTTTTAAAAAATGTTTTAAATGAAAAACTGACATAATCTGTATTGCTGAAACCAGTAGCAGTGGCTGAAGGGAGGAAGGAAAACATGGTTCGGCCATAAATAGACCCAGCCTGGTTCTTTTTCAGGGCTCACACAAACATCTAAATCAGAAACACGAGAAAGTCTGTAGATGCTGGTCACACACAAAATGCTGGAGGTCAGGTAGCATCTATAGAAATGAATAGGCGATTGGTGTTTTGGACCGAGACCCTTCTTCAGGAAGTTATAAATAGAAATAGGAATGGACCTCTTAGCCACTGGAACTTGCTCTGCCAATTTACAAGTTCATAATCAATCTGATTGCAACTTTAAATCCACTTCTCCAGGTAAGCTATATCCCTTAACTCTCTCTTAGACCTTAAACACTTGGCATTCATAGCCCTTTGGTGGATTTCAAAGATTTACAGCCCTCAGAGAAATGGGACAAATATTATCTTTTATCCCCCGTATCACAATTTTTCTACAATATGAAATATTCCCTTTATATTCATCCTCTCACCGTCTCCCAATCACGTAATATCATGTCGAGCACTGGTTCTCATCCCATATCAGGCATGCGGCCTGTATAAGACACTGCACACCGCTTTAAATGGGATGGCACGGTTAGCACAATGCTTTAGAGTACAGGCGATACAGGTTCAATTCCCACCGCTGCCTGTAAGGTGTCTGTGCTTTCCTCCGGGTGTTCCAGTTCCTTCCACAGTCCAAAGAACATACCTGTTGTAATGTGAGTATTATTAAAAGTAAGTTAATACTACCGGGGTTGGCGGGGTCTTTACTTCCGCTCTTTTCACTCCCAGTATGCATTGTATATAGTTCCTCCACCCAGGCCGCATGAGGTACCTGGAAGCCTCTGTATTGTAAATATCATCTGCTGTCCCAGATAAAGATGCTCTTTTGGCCATCAAGTTGTCGAGTGGTCTTTTTGTAAAGTGGAAGTTACCACATACTTTTGGCGACGAGGTAAACTGGTTTTGTGGACAGTCGGCCCCATTTTCGAACAGGAGCTCTGGCTACGTTTGGAATGGTCGGTGTGTTCGATGAGCAAATTGGGGAGTGGCCGGAGTACGAGGACAGGCTGGGCCGCTTTTTCTGTGCTAATGGAATTACTGAGGAGGCTAAGAGGTGCTCTATTCTCCTGGGTGTGTGTGGGGCAAAGACGTATAAGCTGATACGGAACTTAGCTACACTGCGGAAACTGGGAGAAATGCCATACGACGAACTGGTCAAGCTCGTGGGGAACCACCACAATCCGAAGCCTTCAGTGATAGTTCAACAGTTCAAGTTTCACAGCCACGTCCAGAAGCCAGGTCAGCCTGTGGGTGATTTAGTGGTCGGGCTTCGGCAGCTGTGGGAGCACTGCACTTTCGGACCCGTGTTGGATGACATGCTCCATGATAGATTAGTATGGGGCATTAATAATGATGCCGTACAACGCCACTTGTTGGGGGAAACCCCGCCGTTGACTTTCAAGACGGCCCTAGAGATTGCTCAGGGCATAGAGTTGGCTGCTAATAATGCCAAGGATATGTAGAAAGGATATGGGGAGGTCGCAGTCAACGTCAGTGCTCCAGGTCAGGAGGGAGACTAGTAAACAGGAAAAGTGGGTGGAATGTTTTCGGTATGGAGGAACACACTATGCAAATGTTTGTAAATTCAAAGATACTGTCTGCCATGCTTGTAGCAAGAAGGGACATTTCGTTATAAAGTGCAGGAGCATAAAGGGTGAGGTTGAGCCTGGGCAGGGGAAAGCTCAACAGACTCAGGCAGCCTCACACCACCTAGGACGGGGGTCGGCAACCTGCGGCTCCCGAGCCATTTGTGGCTCTTTCACCTCTGTGCTGCGGTTCCCTGTGGCTTTGGGAAATAATTGGTCAGTATTTAATTAAAATGTATTTTATGTTAGTTTGTTAGCTTTTGAAATGTAATTCTAAATTTGAAGATTATGGTGATCTTATCCGAAACGGCTCACAATTAGCCAGCATTCCGGCTAAGGGAGATAGCCTACGGGGGTTTGTGAGTACGCGTCTTTTGCAGCATCTGCGTCCAGGGGGGCTGGGTTGAGGGAGGCTGAAAAGCAAGGCTGTTTAGTTCGAATAAAGCTATCTTTGACTGCAGTTTACTGACACCGCTACAACGTGTTTTTATCGCTGGCTGTCCAGACGGAAGGTGCTGAAACGCTTTGTCGCGTGTCTGGAAGAAGTGAAAACTTTCCTGGGCAGCAAAGGGCCCACCTTTCCTGAGCTGGAACAGCCAGAGTGGCTGGAAAAGCTACACTTCATGGTAGACATGACAGCGCACCTGAACACGCTGAACACAGCTCTTCAGGGGAAAGGACGCACAGCCCTGCACATGTTGGAGGATGTTTTGGCATTCGAGCGCAAGTTGACGTTGCTTGCCAGAGATTTACAGAAAGGCACTTTGTCTCACTTCCCCAATTTGAGAGAGTTCAAACAAGGTCACGACATGATAATTTCGGAGTATTTACATTCTGCAATCATCGCAATGCAAACATCGTTTGGGAAACGCTTCTGTGAGTTCAGAGAGGAAAAAAACACATTATCCTTCCCGGTCACTCCCTTAAGCATCGATCCTTCCCTACTGAATACGACTGCATTGGCAGGTGTGAGTCAACCTGATCTTGAGATGGAACTGGCCGACATAGCCGACAAAGACATATGGGTGTCCAAGTTTAGACGCTTGACAGCAGACCTTGAAGATGTTGCCCGTCAGAAGGCCGTTCTTGCTCAGAAACACAAATGGAGTGATATTGAAAACCTTCCAAAACCGGACAAACTTGTGTTCGAAACATGGAATGCTATGCCCGACATTTATGTAAACATTAAAAAGTATGCGCTTTGAGTCCTGTCGATCTTTGGATCCACATATGTAAGTGAGCAGGTGTTCTCCAACATGAACTTTATTAAAAACAAACATCGCGCACGCCTCACAGATGACAGCTTGCGATCCTGTGTAAAGATGAAGGTGACGTCATACAGCCCTGATGTGCAGACGCTGTGCGCTGAGGTCCAGGAGCAGAAATCCCATTAACCAAGTATGATAAATATTTTAATTGCCTATTATTTTATGTATATTCATATTTTTTCATTGTTCAGTGAAATAGTCCTTTTATTTTTCAGGCTGACAGCTGGCTGATGTTATTTTTGGTTTGCTGCTGGCGGAAAATTTAAGTTCGGCGTTTTTCATAAATACAAGAAGGACTCAAATAGACATTGAGTATTTTACTTAAAAGTAACTTTCAACCCAACGTCTTTTTTTCGGAGTTCAAAATGTTTTTGTTGCATGCAGAAATGTAATTTCGTTTTCTCTGCAGGAGTTCATCAATTTCATAAATGCAACACATTATAGTTTGTTTATACATAGCATAAAGGCAAAAAAAACGTTGTATGCAGTGTTATTTCATTTTAAATGTCAAACGGGTTTTGCGGCTCCCAGTGTTTTCTTTTCTGTGGGAAACGGGTCCAAGTGGCTCTTTCAGTGGTAAAGGTTGCTGACCCCTGACCTAGGAGAAGCAGACAAGGAGGCAGCGTGTGCCTACAACATGTCTGGGGTGGAAACGGATGAGGGACCACCTGAACCATATTATGCCACAGTCACTGTCAAGGGCAAGGACATTAAGTTCGAGGTTGATTCAGGGGCTACTGCATCGGTCATTAGTGAAGAGACCTACAGGAGGACATGGGGATCCAACCTGCCTCCCATCAGACCATCTAAGCTCCAACTCAGGACCTATACGGGGCAGCCCACACCTCATTTAGGGGTGTTATATGTGGATATTTCGGCCGGGGGCCAGAAGGCTGAAGCCAGGCTGGTGATAGCTAAGGGCAGTGGGCCCGGTCTTCTGGGCCGTGATTAGCTTCGCAAAATCCGGCTCAACTGGCATGAAATTAAGTATGCACGCATGACAGAGGACATTCTGCAGTGGTATAGTAACGTTTTCAGGGGCGAGCTGGGTACACTGAAGGGCGTGACCGTGAAACTCTACGTCGACCCTGAGGCCACACCACGTTTTTTTAAGCCCAGGTCAGTGCCCTATGCCATGAAAGGCAAAGTTGAGGCGGAGCTGGAACGTTTACAGGGGCTGGGCATCATTGAGCCCGTCCAGTTTTCAAGGTGGGCGGCTCCTATTGTTCCAGTTTGGAAGGCGGATAAAACGGTGAGGATTTGTGGGGTCTACAAGCTTACGGTGAATCAGGTCTCTAAGCTGGAGGAGTACCCATTGCCACGGGTGGATGACCTGTTTGCGACCCTGTCAGGGGGTAAGCTGTTCACAAAGCTGGACATGAGCCACGCCTACCAACAGCTGCTGCTCGACGAGGATTCAAAGGAGTATGTCACCATCAATACACACAAGGGTTTATTCAAATACAATTGCTTGATGTTTGGAGTGGCGTCTAGCCCCGCCATTTTCCAAAGGACAATGGACTCTTTGCTGCAGGGGATTCCGCATGTAGCAGTGTATCTTGACGATATTTTGATCATGGGAGCCACGGCGGGGGAGCATCTGGCTAATTTAGAACAGAGACTCTCAGATGCAGGGCTGCGGTTGAAACGCGGAAAATGTGTGTTCCTGGCTCCGAGTGTGGCCTACCTGGGACACAAGATCACAGCTGAGGGGCTTTGCCCAGTGGAGGACAAAGTGAGAGCTATCAAGGAGGCCCCAAGCCCCAAGGGTGTCACCGAACTCAGATCATTTTTGGGCATGGTGAATTATTATGGCAAGTTTCTTCCTGACCTATTAAAGGTTTTGGCCCCACTGTATAAGCTGCTTCACAATGACACTAAGTGATGGTGGGGTGAAGAACAGCTTTCAAGAAAGTGAAAGAACTCCTGCACTCAGTGAAGTTGCTCATTCACTATGACCCAGTCAAGGAGATCACCCTTCATGCGACGCTTCGCCCTATGGAGTCTCTCACATTGTCAGCCTAACAGTATACTATCATGCACAGAGCGGGTGGGGATAATGCAAACATCGATGCGCTGAGGCGACTACCTTTACCTGAGACGCTTGTTACTACACATGTGCCTCCAGAGACTGTGTTTTCATTGGAGAGGCTGTCCGAGACACCTGCAAAGGCATCCCAGATCAAGCAATGGACAGAGAGGGACCCAGTCCTGTCTCAAGTCAAGACTTTTCGTTTACAAGGTTGGCCCAGAGGAACTGAGACTTTATGCCAAACACAAGACTGAACTGAGTCTGCTGGATGGTTGCATTCTCTGGGGGACAAAGGTCATCGTGCCTCCCCCCGGCGGTTCACAGATTGTGGAGGAAATCCATGAGACTCACCCAGGGGTGTCTCGAATGAAAGGCCTTGCAAGATCCTACATCTGGTGGCCAAGAATGGATCAGGATCTGGAGAACAAGGTAAAATCATGCACGCAATGTCAGACCAATCAGAACATGCCACCACTGGCTCCTTTGCACCCATGGGAGTGGCCAGTCTACCCCTGGTCTAGGCTACATTTGGACATTGCTGGCCCCTTTATGGGACCGATGTTTCTTGTAATGGTAGATGTGCATTCCAAATGGATCGAAGCTCACATCATGAGCAACATCACAGCCCCCTCAACCATAGACAAACTCAGGCAAGTGCTTGCAGTCCACGGGTTGCCTGACACTCTGGTCACTGATAATGGCCTGACGTTCACCAGTGAGCTGTTTGGTGAGCTCATGCGGCAGATTGGCATTCATCGCATTCGGACGGCCCCTTTCCACCCAGCCTCAAATGGTCTGGCTGAGCAGGCTGTTCAGACAGTGAAGGAAGGCCTGAAGTGGATGACAGGACTCTCAGTACCCGGCTTTCACATTTCCTGTTTAAATACCGTCTCACTCCACAGACTACGACTGCACGCACTCCAGCAGAGATACTGATGGGGTGTAGGCCTAAGTCAAGATTGGACCTGCTGCACCTGGACTCGAAGGTAAAAGTGGAGAGAAAGCAGGAAAAGCAGAAGGAGCGACATGATCAACATGCGCAAGACAGACAGTTACAACCAGATGACAATGTCTATGTGAGAAACAATCAGCAAATGCTACCTGGTGTTATTCTTAAGCAGAGTGGTCCAGTCTCCTATGTTGTTAAGCTGACTGATGGGCGTGTTTTCTGCAGACATCAGGACCATGTGTGCCTGCGTCATGATTCCGGCTCAGAGGTAGACAGTTCCACGGAGTTTCCAATGGCGAGACAGACTACCGGGGAAGCATGTCCACCAGTGACTTTGCTAGAGGGAGAGACACTGGCAGAGGGGGTAGAGTCCCCTGAAGAGGATGGACATTCTCACGCGGACAAACAGACCCCTCTCGTGTCCCCAATACCAGATCCACCCAAAACATCCTCACCAGCGGTGCCTGCTGTGTCACCGGGGATAGTGCGTAGATCACAGCGTCCTCGCAAACCTCCTGACAGACTGAATCTTTGATTGGATAGTTTCTTTTGTTGTTAGATTGAATGTTGAATTTGCCATAGATTTTTTTTAAAAAGGTGTGTTTCTGTATTGGTAACCTGATTTTAATGATTCCACTGTTTTTATGTCCCAGTTCTTCTATGTTTGGGGAATGGTGGATTTTAAAGGGGGAGAATTGTTGTAATGTGAGTATTATTAAAAGTAAGTTAATAGTAATCGGAAAGCTGTTGGTAGCAAGAGGTGGGATCCGGGGTTGGCAGGGTCTTTACTTCCGCTCTTTTTACTCCCAGTATGCATTGTATATAGTTCCTCCACCCAGGCCGCATGAGGTACCTGGAAGCCTCTGTATTGTAAATATCATCTGCTGTCCCAGATAAAGATGGTCTTTTGGCCATCAAGTTGTCGAGTGATCTTTTTGTAAAATAGAAGCTACCACAATACCCACTGGCAGGTTAATTGTAAGTTGTCTGATGAAGTGTCTAGAATTAAATTGGGAATCGCTGGGTGACGTGGTTTAAAGGGCCAGAAGGGCTTATGCCTTGCAGTATCTCGATAAATAAACACACAAGAGTACTGCAGAGGCGCAGCCACTCAAACATGCAAAGGTGCATGCATAATAGATTGCAAGTCACCACTGTATAATAACCTTACTGGCTAGATATTGAATCCCCAGTTGCAGAACCTTTAGATATCACTGACTAGATTTTGCAAGTATGCAAGTTATTTCTTGTAGTTGGATCCACCACTGCTTAACATGCAAGATGGGGCAATATTGTTAAATAACTAATACTGAACGTGACAGAACTACTAAACCTGGCATGGAGCCATTGGTTATGTAGTTGCTTAATTCTGTTTATAGCCTTCTCAATTTAGTGTTTTGTTTTTTGATCAAGATCACTCTTGTGCCTTGTCGTGGTTGGTACTTTTATGCTAGACATTCCACTTGTTTACATACAGCACCCAGTATGGGCTTCAATTTTAGTGCAGATGAAGTTGCAATTAGTTGGTTTCCTCATCAACCATTTCCAACACAAATCTAAGCTGCATGAATCATTATGTGAAGACCTTGGAGGGAATACAGAAAAAACTTCACGAAAACATCAAAGGGATGCAGGGCTTCAGGTGCATAAAAATACTGCATTTGTCGTCTTTTGAGGGAAAAAAATTGATTATTAGCAGTTTAATAAGTGTTTAAACTTATTTGATGGCTTAAGTAAAGAGAAGCTATTGCAAAGGATAGCAACCAAAGAAAACAGATTTATGGTAACTGGCCAAATAACCAGAGGGAGGATGAGGAGAATGTTTTGTAATAGGCTTGGCAAAATGCACCCTATCTGAAATGGTGGTGGAAACAGTTTCAATAACAACTCTTAAGGGGGTTGTATATATGTACCAAACAAAAAAAAATTGGGGAGCTCCCTCAAAGGTCAGGAATGACAAGATGGGCTGAAAGGCAAGCCATTGTGTTACATTTCTGCAACTGAATGTTTCTCAATACAGAAGGCAAAACTTGTAATATTTTCTGAAGATTTATTAGTTTTGCATCTGATTACAATTAAGAAGGCATTTATAAAGTACAAAGGGCAAAGAAAATTACAGCAAAACAGCAAATGCAAAAGATAGTAAAATATAAAAATAAAATGCTTGAGCTGCACTATATTCTTGTCAGCACTGCTTTATTCGCAACAACAAAAAAAATCTGGTCAGATTTCTTTTCATGTGCACACTGGCCTGCAGTGTACCTGATCCTTAGTTCAGATTTACAAATACATTTCATTTGTCCCACTCAGTCAGTAGCATCCCTCAACAGCATAACAGATTACTCTAATGATGTTGACGTATGCAGCACCCCATTCCTCCTGTTATTTTTGGAACCAAAGAAATCTCAGCAGCTACACTGCCAAGTTTCCATTTCATTGATTTCAGTAGGCAGATCTTCGGGCCGATTGGTAGACCATTTAGAGAGTAGTGACTCAATACCTTTAAATGAGGAGATGGGACAGGAAAAAAGCCGAAGCCAAAAAAAAAAGATGCATCGGTGGCTACGGAAAATGTTTGCAGAAGATAACCTTTTCCAAAGGATTAGATTGTATACTGGCTCAGTTACAAAGACTGAAATTTTTGACAAGGTCTTTCAAAGACCTCAAACTACACAAACACTAAATTTGAATTATTCATCTTTAAAATAATGTAGATGCTGAACAGGTCTGTTGCACAGATCTTATTAAACCCATCAGATGTGATAGTGAAGAAAGATTCAATGTAAGTCAGAGCAGTGGAGAAATTGCACAAACGAAGGCATCGCCACAAAAAGTGTTTGCTGTGGGGTTTCACACTGTGCTAAGTAAGGATGGCGTTCCAAGTGAACTTTGCTGAATTATCATCTCTACAACTGAGCCTAGTTCCCACAAAGATGTGCACTAATAATCACTCAAAATGTGTGCCAATAACACTCAGCATTGGTGGACAAAGTTCATTAGCAATAACCTGCTGGGATCATCTCAAGAAAGTTCTCATTCACACTAGCCAAGAAATCTGGTAGCATACTAGTGTCTGAAACAGGCTTGATTAAGTGCACTGAGAAAGATTTTTAAAAAAATACACACAAAGTAACTTTAAAATTGTTCTCTTTGAAGGCTATTTGTTGTAAATGAACAAGCCCTGAAGAAAAGTTGTAAGCTTTGATTTGCCTGTTGGCTGCCTCAATATGAGCAAACAGGACTTCACAGTGAGCTTCATCACTTCTACATTACAGAAAAGTCACCTGGGTTTACTGGACATTCAGAACCACAATCAAACATCATTTTCCATCTCCTTCCATTACTGTAACTTCTATGTATGTAAAAACTTTCGGAAATAGAAAACTGTTTGTTTTAAGAGAACGTTGCCATTTACCACCCACCCGCATAGGAGATAAATCTTCAATTCCTGGAAATTTGCAGAGAATGCCAGATTTGCAACCGCATGACCAACATCCAAACCCCTCACAATTTTAGCCAATTGAGTGATTGTCAAGAGAGTAATATGGGTCAACATGCATTAATTTCTTGCCAAAGTATAGTTCAGGAAGATAATCAGCAAAGGGAGAATTAAAGAAAAATAGTCTTTCTGCCATTCCTAAGAAATTGCTCATTTTAACTCAGACTTACTTCTGACAACAGCTGTTATCACTACACAAAATCAACAATATTAATTAGGCTCTCATCAGCTCTTGCTCATTTTTTGGACTGATATATATTTTTAATAAATAGTTTGCAACTACTACTAGACTAAATAGATTGCAACCATTACTAAACTAACCAATACATCACTATTTAAAATTGATGTACAGTATTGTATAGTAACAGTTCACTCACACTGTACTTCAAAGGTAACATCAAAGACCATTCCAAAATGAACAATGACAGCAGATTTTATTTACTTAATGGGTTGTCAGAACAAACATGTATTAATAGCTATTAAAATTGCATAACAAGTATAAAGCAGTAAGTAGCAAACAGGAGGTTTAATGAATAGCTCTTTAGAAGCCCAAACACACAAAACTGAAGCAACACACACGAGATGCTGGAGGAATTCAGCAGGTCAGACTTTCTCACTTACAATAAAACTGGATATTTCTGCACTATGCTGTTGATTACTCTGTCACTCATGTTCTTTTATTGCACCAATTTATTCATCTAGTTTACTACACAATCCAATAATCCAACAGTCCAATAATGTCCCAGGCTCTCCAATCTAGTGTTTGCTACCCAACACAGACTGGTCTCAAATGAAAAGCCCAGGTCCAATCTCAAATCAATGAAAGGAAGACATCATATCTGAACTAAAAATAGAAATGCTAGAAACTCAGCAGCTCAGAGATAGAGCTAATGGTTTAGCTCAACGATACCATTGCCATTAATTACAAAGAGTCCATGTTCAGATCTCGGGCTGCACTACCCTGCAGCAACCAAGATGCAGTGCAGCACCAAATTCAGAGTGCTGAGACCAGGCATAATGTGGAACTCTCTTTCATTTGAGTGCCTGTGCGCGCACCAATGTACTCTCTTAGTCAAATGTCTGAAGCTAAATTCTCAAGTTCTCTTGATTCTTTTCTCAATAAATTGCTTCCTGATGGCAAGCAAAGGTAGTATTATTGGTGGAAACGGGGAACATCAATTCTCCATTTAACAATTTAAGGAAGTGATGAGAAGGGAAGTTTTCACTTACAATTTTCCTGTCATAAGATTCTCCACTGCTGTAGGTTGTTGCGAGTGTTGATGAGCATTCCTCCAGGTACCAAGGCTTCTTTCCACTTTCAGCTGTGCTACTGATAGAAATGGTGTAGATACTGTTGGTATAACCATCGCAGGAACAGTGATCTCGGCTTCGGCCACCATTTCCAGAAGCCCACACGTAAATGGAACCCAATCCTCTACGTCCCTGAGAAAAGAAAAATATTGTAGCAAGATGCTCTTTTAATCAGTTGCATTGAGAGTGTTGTGCTTTCTATTCAGAGCTTACAATGCCAGGAACTAAGCAAATTTGGATTTGAAATAAATAAGTAATAATCACATTGACTGGATAAGCAGCCTTTTAGGCAAAAGCGTAGCATAGAAGAATAACTTATTTTCTGCCAAATGTCCTCATCATTTTTCTGGAGCAAACACACCTTCCTTCAGCACAATAAGGAACATTTGAATTCTCTGGGCCTGCACTCGATGGAGTTCAGAAGGATTGGAGCAGGTAGATTCTCATCTAATCCTGCTGATTATTGAAAGTGCTGGATAGAGCAGATGTAGAGAGGTTTCTATTTGCAGGAGTGCCTTGGATCCAAGGGTACAGTCTAAAAATAATGTGAAGTTAATTTAAATCTGAAATGGAGGAAATTTGTTCAGCCAGCAAGTGAAAAATCTGAGGAGTTACGCCACAGAGGGGCAAGGAGGCTGTATCGTTTGGTGTATCTAAGGCAGAGATTGATAGACTCAATGGGCTGAACGGCCTAATTCTGTTCTCGTGTCTTAGTATAATCCAATAACTTAGCCACCATTTTCTTATATAAAATAATGGAGTTCAATAGCAATACAATTAAAAAGATCTTATTTCCAGAATTTTAGAATTCTGTAATGGAAAGTCAGTAGCACAATAGAGTGAAACTGACGAATTTCAAACTGGCATAGTGCCTGCATCTAGAAAACAAACAGCATTTGACGAGGATTATTCCACAGGGATGGAGAAATGAGACAAATAGGTGAGTACCAAAGGTAAATTGCTAGAGGATACCACAAATATCTACAAATAGGAAGGTAAAACCAAACTGATAAGATGGCAGTGCACGTAGATGCAGTGACTTCTATGGGGGCAAAGGTGTTATCATCATTTTTTAAACTTGTTTTTATGATTGCAAGACCCAGCTGGACATGAAGAATTTGAAGTACCACAGGTCTGCCCCGTCAGCAAGTTGCTCTCTGACAGTGAAACTGAAGGAGCGGGACTTGCTGCAAATCATGCTGCTGCCCATGTAAGAGGGGCGTTTGAGGAGTCAGTGCGCCAAAGCAGCGTGCGGTCTAACAGTGAACGGTTGTCTTAGCTGCTTTTCTTGAGCGCAAGACCCCGTTGGACACTGTTGATGTGGAATGCTGCGAGTCTGATTCACTGGTCTATTGGCAGACAGAGAGGTCTATGCCTCAAGTCATGTTGCTGACCCAGGACAGCCAGAGGCAGAGTCGAGCCACTTCACTCGAGTGCCGGAGGCGGTGTGGCGCAGCATACACGCAGGGGTTGGTGCTGCCCTCCAGTGTGTGCTCGGCAGAAGAGAAGCCAGACTGCTGCAACATCTCTGGACTTGTTGACTTCTTTTCTGTGATTATTTTACTACCATCTTATATGTTCTTGTTATCTTATCTGTTCTATATGTGCCTTGTGCTGTGTATGACTGTTGGCACCTCAGCCGTTTCGTTTGGCTATATTCATAACTGAATACAGTTTAATTGTAACTGAACTTGAAATGCTTGCAAGGGTTGCTCCAGTTACACATGCATTGACAAACAGGAGGCCAGTGCTGGTCTCTGCAGTTGAATCTTGGAAGAGTGTGGTGTTTGCAGCTATACCAAATGTTTCAGAAACCGCAGTGGCACCATGATAGAGGAGCAGTGAGTGTGACACTATTACAGCTCAGGATGGAACTCAAGTCCACATTCCATGGGGAGGAGTCTGTACGTCCTTCCCTGTGGAATGAGGGGGCTTTCCTCTGGGTTCTTGGATTTCCTCCCACAGTCCAAAGGTGTACCAATTATTAGGTTAATTGGTTATTTAAATTGTCTCATGATTAGGCTAGATTAAAACAGGGTTTGCTGGCTGGTTCGGCCTACTCCGTGCCGTATCTCAATAAAATAAACGTCAATGATGGGAAAGTGCAATTTTACATTCTTAAAGTCACATATCTCAAAATAATGTTGATGTGATTTTTCAGTTTCAGTATTATATAAAGGTGCAGGAAACTGATGAGATTCAGACACGAACTTCCAGAACAAGTTGGCACAAATTTTGCAGAGGATGGCGATGTACAATTAGAGAGAGGTTGCAGAGATTGAGATGAAGGCTGGCTGACTAGACAGGTGAGGGTGGTGGATATGAAGGAGGGAAGGTAACTGCCTAGGAAAATAAACCAAGACTCAGCCAACATGGAAGACAGAAAGGAAAATCAGGGCTGATATTGTATGTCTGAAGTAGAAAGTAGATTTAAAGGATGACATGAGTTTAGTCAGCCTGGCCTTGGAGGAAAAGAAACCCGATCATTTCAGGCTCTTTCTTATTGAGATTAAGGTGTTTGTAGTGTAATAAAGACTTGAATTTTCTTGACATTCAGTGACGATCCTGGAATATCATCAGTTTTGGCTGATGAGAGCAGGGCTTAATAAAGCTTTGTGCAGACTTTAAATATCAGCACTTGCATTCTCACTATAAGTGCTCCCTGATTTGTCAAATCCTTCCAGCATTTCCTGTGTCTGTGAAAGATAAACATCACTTGCGCTCTGAATAAACCGCACTGCAGAGCAGTGAGAAGGAGCAAGTCAGAAACTCAATGAGATTCCATCACCAATTACTATTTGTACAGGGTGCAGAGTTAGAAAACTGGAAAAAAAAAGCAGAAGGAAAATAGTATTTGGTAAAATGCTCATCATTATTTACTACCACTTCTGTCACTGCACACATCTGAAGGATGAGCAAGCATTAAGGACTTGTTCAATCAGATGATTTGCAGTATTTGAGATGGTCATACAACCCCCCACCCCCCCCCCCCCACAACATCCAAACACTATCAGTATTGGAAGTATTAAATATATTGGCAGAACAGATAATCCAGCAGGTGGGCAGCACTGCTCCTGGTAGGAATGACAGGGTGCAGTGCGACCTAGGTATGATTAGAAGAGACTTGTTTACCGAATATATTGGCCTCAAGTAAACTTATCTTTGCCATGGCTCAGACAAAACCCACTGCTGAGGAGATGCATGCGAATCAGTGCATTCCTGACTCAGTGCACTAAGGGCGGAATTTCAGAATTCGCTAGAAGTCAGATGCAGAGCTTCTGCACCGTCTCTGGAACAGAGATGGGGAATGGCTCCACGTCACCCAAAGAGTTAAACACACATAACCAGATCCTCAGCTTCACAACAGCTATTGCCAACACACATCTTGTACACCCTATTTAACTAATACCCTAAACCTGGATAAGGAAGGGAAATAAAAGCCAAGGATTTTATTTTGATTAATATTCACAGTTTAAAATTGTCAAAGTGCAAAACTATGCAATTATTTGGTCTTTTTTTTAACTATTTTAAACATCACTGGGTATCAGTTATTTAGGAATAACTTGACACCTCATACAGCCAAAGGCATTTTCACCAGTGTTCTGCTGCTGAAGTCCTGATTTCCACTTGAAGACTACAGCTAGGACCACAAAGAATTTTGCTTTAATTAGACCAGCAAAAGGTTAGTGTGACTATGGGGATTTGTAATTGGGAAATCAAATGCAAATCAGGTTGAGCATTATTTGGACCAATATAGATGCACTAAATGTTCCCCATTTTGAGGACGATTTAAAGTAGCTTATTCCCAAGTAGAAAATCTTCAGACATCTCAGACAAATAATCAGAAATTGTCAAAGAATACATAATAAAATAATGAATCTGGCCTATATTTAGTGTGTGGGACAAAGCATGGATAATGGAAGCGACAGCTAGGCCTGTGGGTGGCTAAGTTACTGGTTCTGCTTTAACAGAGAAGCAACTTGGGTGTTGTTAGTGAAATATATTGTCTAGTGTGCATCTTATTTCTGACAGAAGAGTGTTTATGGCCATCACAGAGCCAAGGTGCATTGTCCTGACACTGCCAGCCTTCATCCCAGAGAGCATCGAAACTCATACAGTCAAAATCTATAACAAAATGACAATCAATATATTCAATCAAGCTGATGCAAAATGAAGCTCCTTCACACCAAATTAATGCAGACATTCCTTCCAGGCCATCACTGCATCAACCCCATACCACCAACACACCCCCCCTCCCCACGTTCAAGCTGTACTTCCACCAGCTGATAAGCTTAAAATACATTCGCTATTAATCTGTAACATTAGTGCATGAACATACTTTATTTGCTGATAAAGCATTTATATTGAAGCTGAAAATTCTATGAAAGTTGAAAAGTAAATCATGATTCATTTCTGTGATAAAATACAGTATCGACAAAATGACTGAAAAATTAAATCATTACAGATTAAAGATGACAAATCAGATATGACAAAAATAAACATCTCCACCATGAAAATAACAATTGTATGTGAATTGCTGCTGCAGTCAATATGACAGCTGGACTTGGCTAATACAGTTGATCAAAACAACTCTGCCTCACTTCTGAACATCAATGACAGAGGGTTTTTATTCCATCCTTTCATTATAACTGAAGTTCAAGGGCAAGAGGTGAAAGGACACTGTGCTAACTGCATCAGCAAAAGGAATTTACCTACAAATATGAAAGAGCTATTCTGGTAGGAAAAGAGAAAGATTAGTTACTGTGTGAAAAGCAGGCTCAACTTCCAAAAGAAAATGAACATGTGGTTGTTTGAATCAATATTATGGTGCTCCAGAAGGGAGTGGTCAGCAGCCTGCCCCGGCATTCCTAACGACTAGCACTGTTTATTGTTCTTGTGTTAAAATGCTTCGGTGGGATTATGGTGGGAAGTTCAAGTTCATTCTCGTTGTATTTTCGCTCGAATTATACAGTTACTTGCATGTGTGTGTTTGTGTGGGTCACCTTGACTGTAACAGGGGTGTGTAATAATCACCTCCCCCATCTATACGTGACTGAGTGGGTACACTCCCCAGGCCATAGCACCCGGTCTATTTTTGTGTACGTCGCAATAAAAATTGCTGTTGAGCTAACCGAGCTTTTCTCTCCTGTTATCATGTACCAAGTGCGTGCCACAGTATGTAATGTTTGAGTGCCTCTACATCTTACAGTACAATTCATTGAGTACAAGATGTAGTTCTTTGGCCCATCAGGTCCAAGCTGTCACACTAGAGCAGGGATTTCCAACCTTTATGGCATGGACCAATACCCTTCAGCAAGCGGTCTATGGACCCTAGACTGGGAACCCCTGCCCTAGAGTAATTCCTCATCATTTCACAATCTTATAGAGAATTTCCAGTTTTTTTTTGTATGAATTGTCAAGATTTGTGGTTCTCTGTTTATATATACTAGCCTAATATTATATTATACATGATTTTGACAGTGTATATCCTTTTTGTTGTTTGTACACTTATTGCATTATGTATTTGATATAACTTCTGCTCTAATTTGCATCTATTCATAATTTTTTAAAATCAATAAAAAAGATTGAAAATGAAAAACCATTTCACAGTGTGCCTCTCTCCCTCAACTTCCACTTGATTGTTTTAGTTATATTTGAAGAATCAAGTAATCTATCAGAGCATCTTCAGGACTTGAGGAACCCAACACAGTTACAGAGAAAATATGCAAAGTATGCAAAGACCTAAGCCAAGTTATTTTGCATGAGCTTTAAGGTTACAACACTTCCTGTTGAATCACCGTCACCGTGTTACATGTCCGGAAATTAACAGTGCAACTCTTGAATGAGCTCCATGGAAGAATTTTAATGGAAAATCAATTGATTTGGCCTTTAAAGTTTACTACCTCCCTTCAAGGCTCGAAGTGCATTCATGTTTTTGAGGCCTCAGAAGTTGAATTAACCTGGAGGCCTTGACCCAATTTACATGAGTTGCCTTCTTGACCCACTGCAGATCTTCTTGCAAAGATTGCTATCAAAGTTCAAAGTACATTATCAGAGTATGCATATATTACACAACCTTGAGATTCTTCTGCTTAACAGGCAGCCAAAAAACAAACGAGAGATTCCCATTTTTAAAAAAAAGACCAACACCGAATACAGAGCCCTCCTGGACTTAGAATCAGTGATAATGGAAAAAAAATGAACTATATTTGCAAATCAGGAGGGTGGGAAATTTGAAGGAGAACCTGGGTCAATGATGGTTCTACTCATGGACTTCTGCGCTGTCTTTCTTGGTGGTTGAGACTGCAAGTTTGGGAGTTGCTTTTGAAGTAGCCAAGCTGAGTAATTGTAATGCACTATTTAGATTAGTCACATTGCAGATGTGGTGGTGGATGAAATTAATTTTTAGTGTGGTTGATGTGGTACTAACCAAATTAACTCCTTTGCCCTGGATAATGTCAAGCTTCTTCAGTGTTGCTAGAGCTGTGCTCAGCCATGCACATGGAGAGAAGCTGACATGGTGGAATGTGTTAGAATGTGTCATTCACTACAGGAGACCCAGCTTCTGATCTGCTCTTGCAGCAATGGTATTATGTAGATAATATGGTTGACTGTCTGGTCAATGGTGACCCAGAGCTTTGAACCCAAGGTTCACCACCACTGAGCATGGGAACATTCTTAAACCACCTGAAAATAGCTTAAATATCAAGTACAATTTGGAATTGGACCACAGAATTTGTTTGATCAGTTTGTTGTGAGATCACTTGCTCTACCTATTGCTTTCAGATTGTAAAATCAGCAGAATTCCAGTTAGAATTTGTACCCAGTCCATTATGCCTCCTTCACAAAATAATTGGAAAAGTATCATTTACCCATCATTGCATTCGAGTATTTCACTTAAAGAAATCAATAAAATTGTACAAGTTCAGTATAAATAGATCAACTTTGCAACATTTCAGAGATGTGCTGCATTTGAATCCTGGCATATTTGACACCTTGCTTCGCATTTCTGTAATCTTATAAATTTCACTGCTGACATAAATATTAAAAAAAATAAGGAGAGGACTGTCACGTTCTTTTTTTCCCCTCAAGCCAATCATTACATAACCTTGATGCTCTCAGTTCATGGGCAATGTTGAAACAAGCTCCTTGCCTGCCTGAATAGCTAACAATATCAAGCTGGCCAATACCTTCGCTGTACCCTGGCACGGAGCCAGGACTTACTGCAACTTAAGCATAATAGCAGTCATATGTATGCAAATACTACACGATTGCTGTCATTAACTCTGGCAACTGCACAACAAAAATGGCAACAGATCATTAAAATTGAAGCTTCACCTTTGAATTTTACATACGCTTCAGTACCACTGAAAACGAGACACCCCCCCACCACCCCCAGCTTTCCCCACGATTGAGCCAAGAACTCTCATACTCAAGTCAGCAGTTTGTAGTTTAGTACCACTCCGAAGGGCTAAGCACAAATAAAAACACACGTGCTGCTGGCATCCCACTACAGTGATGAAGTAGTCTGGTAGCTTCTATCTGGAAGCTCATCTGCCCTGTCAGGTTAAATTTTGGGCGGAGGGGTGGGGAGAAATGGCACTTTGTCAGAGTCGAGGAGTTTTACTGGCCAATATTTATTCTTTACTCAATGTTATGAAGACCAGATGATCTGTTTTTACTTTTGGAGCATACCAGATGTTTGCAAATTAGATGCCATATTTTTCACAAAATAGCCGTGGGTATTACACAGGCCAGATCAATTATACCTCAACAAAACTGGAATCAACAACCATGCAGGAGGTTGGTGTGAGCTGAGGGGCAGCAGGGGAATGAAGAGAGGCTCAGAATGGGGATGGGATAGGATGGCAGCACTAAAGAGGAGGAAGGTGCCAAAAGGTCTGGGAGAGATAATCAGTGCCAAAACAAGAACTAGCCTGGTTCTACAAAATGCCTGAGAGAGTACAAGGAAGATGACTGACTGTTTACAGTATGCAAACTCAAAAGGCAAGTTCAGCAAGGTTATTGGGCCGCAGAAGCATTTAACCATATGGAATGTTAACAGGAACTTCACTTTAATTCCCGGAAAAGGATCTGAACATTTCTGAATACATTAAAGAAAAATAAAAAGGGAAGGAGGGGCAATGGTACGGTTGATGTGAGAAAGTATTGCAGTGTTGGAGAGGTCTACAATGATCAAAAGTCAAACTAGAGGCAATTATGTAACCGATCTATAGGTCAACATTCCTTGGGTAGGATATAGAGGAGCAAATTTGCAGACTAATTGCAGAGATATGCAAAATCCAGAGGACTGAAAGGGGGATATCAACTATCCTAATATAGAACATAGAAGTTTATAGCACATTACAGGCCCTTCGGCCCACAAAGTTGTGCTGACCATGTAACCTACTCTTGAAACTGCCTAGAATTTCTCTAGTGCATAGCCCTCTATTTTGCTAAGCTACATGTAGCTATCTAAGAGGCTCTTAAAAGACCCCATTGTATCCACTTCCATCACTGCTGCTGGCCGTGCATTCCACGCACCCACCACTGTGTGAAAAACTTACTCCTGACATTCCCTCAGTACCTATTTCCTAGCCCCTTAAAACTATGCCCCCTCATTTTAACTATTTCAGCCCTGGGATATAGCCTCTGGCTATCCACACGATCAATGCCTCTCATCATCTTATACACCTCTATCAGGTCACCTCTCATCCTCCATTGTTCCTTGACAACAAGCACACTCAACCTGTTCTCATAACGTATTCCCTCCAATCCAGGCAACATTCTGTAGATCTCCACTGCACTCTCTCTATAGTATCAACATCCTTCCTGTAGTGAGGTGACCAGAACTGAGCAAAATACTCCAAGTGGGTTTTGATCAGGGTCCTATATAGCTGTAACATTACCTCTTGGCTCTTGAACTCAGTCCAACGGTTGATGAAGGCCAATGCACACCTTATGCCTTCTTAACAACACTGTCAACCTGCATAGCAACTTTGAGTGTCCTATTGACACAGACCACAAAACCTCTCAGATTCTCATACTGCCATGTGTCCTACCATTTATATTATAATCTGTCTTCGAATTGAACCATATCTACCAAAATGAACCACTCCACACTTATCCGGGTTGAAGTTCATCTGCTACTTCTCAGCCTAGTTCTGCATCCTATCGATGTCCGGCTTGTAACTTCTGACAACCCTCCAGACTATCCACAACAACCCCAACCTTTGTCACCAGCAAATTTACAAACTTCTACTTCTTCATCCAGGTCACTTATAAAAATCACAAAGAGGAGGGGTCCCCAAACAGATCCCTGCAGAACTCCACTGGTCACCGACCTCCATGCAGATTATGAACCATCTACAACCACCCTTTGCCTTCTGCTGGCAACCCAAATCTGGATGCACAAAGCAAGGTCTCCTTGTATCTCATGCCACCTTACTTTCTGAAGGAGCCTTGCAAAGGGAGCCTTATCAAATGCCTTACTGAAATCCATATACACTACATCCACTGCTCTACCTTCATCAATGTGTTTTGTTATACCCTCAAAGAGTTCACTCAGGCTTGTAAGGCACACACCTGCCCTTGACAAAGCCATGCTGACTATCCCTAATAGTCAGGGATAGCAATGACAAAGGGGTAAAGTGAGTATTTACAAAGCATATGAAGGAGAACCTCCTCGATTTCTGTCAAATGAGTCAGGCTAAGTATCAAAGTATCTAGTTACACAATTAAAACATCAAAGTTTATCAATGATACCTACCAAATGGGAAATAGAACACACCAAGACACAATATATTTGAAAAAGCACCATTTTCAATGACCAAAACAGATTCAGCAGAGATTAATTGGAATTAAAGCTTGACAAGCAAAAATTTGATAGAAAAATACGATCGGTAATAGACCATTCCATCATTCCAGCCTTCAATGTGATCACGGGTCATCATCTTCCCACTCTTCCCCACAATCTTTGAAGTAACCATAAAACATAGGAGCAGAATTGGGCCTTTTGGCCCACTGAGAGTCTGCTCTCAGTGAGGTCTTGGCTGATTCTTTTTCCCCCCTCCTCAGCCCCACTCCCCGGCCATCTTCCTGTAACCCGTGATACCATGGCCAATCAAGAACCTACCAATCTCTGCCTTACACACACTCAATGACAAGGCCTCCACAGCTACCTGTGGTAATAAATTCACCACAAGTGAGAGGGTTTTTAAGGTGGAGAAGCTCCTAGAGACCAGGTACGTTGCTGTAAAGGGAAAAAGTTGTTTGACCAAAAAGACAGGAATTAGAGATAACAGAATAAAATCCTGTAATACACTACATTGCTAGCATTTGGGTGGATAACATGTTCAGAGAAGTTTAAAAAAATCAAATGAAGGACCATCAAAGGATGAGAAAAGAGAAGCAGCAAATAGAAGGAAATCCAAGGATACTCTTTTGGACCATGCACAAGAAAAGGGTTGCAAGAGAGGAGGTGTGGTAATCAGATTCCAAATAGGAGACCTATTCGTGAAACAAGAACACGACTGAGGTGTTAATCGGCATTCTCCATGAAGCAATGCTCTACTGGAGTTTTATCAAAGGAAACTGCACATAGTCGAGATACTGGATACTCCATAAATCAATAAAAGGTATGATTTTAAAAGCTAACTGACTTCAATTTGGATACATCACCTGGTCTAGATACAGGGTGTCCCCAAGTTACAAGCGTCCGACTTATGAAAAACTTGTGCTTATGAGCGGCCTGCTCTAAAGCCTAGTATATTAAAAATATGTTGGCTCGAGGAAGGAGAACACCATCCACCATTTTAAGTCAGATCATGTTGCCATTAACATTGTGTTGAGTGTGTAACTTTGTATCTGGCTTAAATTTTTCTTAGCGAGATTCACCTTTTCCAGTCAGCACCGCCCCCATTTGTCCCATTTAACCTGTCTCTGTGCAGGTGGACTTTAGGACCAGGGGGAGCTCAGAACCTGCCACCTGCGACTGCTGCTGAAGCTGCAGTGTTTCTGTTCTGTTGACAGAAAACGATCACGTTTGAAAATAAAGTGGAAATAATAAAGCGATCAGAAAGAGGTGAAACGCCATTGGTCATTGGAAAAGCATTAGGCTACAGTCGGTCAACAATCGGAACAATTTTAAAGAATAAAGTGAGAGTAATGGGGGATGGGAAAGGCCCTGCCCTGATTAAAGGTACAATTGTTACTAAGCAACACAGTGGTTTAATCATTGAAATACTCAGTTTCTTATATGTTTTATATGCATAGAAAGGTAAAATATATACTAAGACAAACATTTGACTGACTGATGCTAAATAATACCAGATGTACCTGTTCCGATTTACGTACAAATCCAACTTAAAGACGAACTTAGGAACGGAACTCGCTCGTGACTGGGGGACATGCTGTGCATTGCATCTGAGCTCACTAAGAGAAGCAGTGAAATAATTAGCAGAAGTCACAGATAGAAATCTTCCAAATACCTCATACATTTTAATGCCCAAGGACTGGAAGACTGCAGATATTAAAATGAGCTAAGAATACAGCCAGTGTTTACAAACTGATCAATTAAACCTCAAGGTAGGATAACATCTGGAAACAATCATCTATTGTGTATGTATTATTGATTAGAGAAAGCGAGCTTGGATTTATTAGAAGTAAATTGTGTATTTTCTGATGAAGTGGAGCTAGGCTTGGCATGGTGCATATGGCTTGGCCTAATAACAGAATAGTGAGCAATAGCAGAAAGTTGTTTCTTGATCGAGCAAAATGTATAAATGGGATTTTCTTGGAATCAGTACAAGGGCCACTGATTTTCTGAATGCAAGGTATGCACAAGGCAAAATGTCCAAATCTGTAGATGTAAATGTTCCATTTGTGCTCATACTAGCGTTTATAAAATGTCCTTGTTCTCCATGGCAACATAGTATGGAGCAGAGTAATATAATAATGGACTTTCTTCTCCAGCCATTGGCTTTTTCCACTTATCACTTCCTAGCTTCCTATTTCATCCACTCCCCCCCACCTCCAATCCTCTAACGAAGGCTGGCTATTGATCACCAGTCTCCTCCTCCTGTAGGCAATTATCAGTTCTTTGATTTTGGCAATGTTGAGTAATATGTTGTTGTTGTTGTTGAACTCCAGCATTAAAAAAGCACATTGCAAGAGGAATTAATCTGGGTTGAGAATGAAAAGCAAAAGCTCAATTTGCTCATATACAGATTTAGATATAGAAAACTATTTTGCAATACTGTTAATTCAAAAGTTTGTTCTATTAGAGCATTAGGATGACCCAAGACTCTGAAAAGTGCATGTAAATATTGGTCTCACCCTCTATCAGATCTTAAGTTCCTCATTAGTGTCGTATTAAAGACAGCAGCTACTTAGAGAATATTTAGAACCAGACTAATCACTTCATTGCACTTTAAATCTCTGAGAACCAACTGTTCTATAAACTTGCCAACCCCACTAATATCTAAAAACAAATCCCTGCATTCCCTTTATTTGTTGACCCTCTTTCCATACGTTTCTAGCATTTGCCATTTCAATGAATTGATACCTAAAAACCCCAATTTCAGTTTCTGCCCCATCTTCAGATGCCAAGACTAAAAGTTAACACTGCCCAAACTAAGATACAACAACCTGAGCAGTCACTTTACTTTGAGAAAATAATTTGTCCTCTGCTCGACTGTTATCCTTAAAATTATGCACCTCAGTTTTAATCTTTTGGGTAAAACAAAGTAATCAGTATAAGCTTTGTGAACTCTCGCAGAAATAATTTTAACATGTTTACTGTGCATTTTAGTTTAAAGTAGTGGCCATATCCCTCCATCTCTCTACAAGCAATGCTGATCAAACCCAAGAAACAGGTCAGGGAGCAACTGTGGGAGGGAAAGAAACGCTGACATTTCAGGTCAAATCCAGGAAGCAGTTTAATAGTTCTCTTTTGGCTCAAAACCGTACCACGAGTAGAAATCAAAATAGTGCACAGTTCGCCAAGTGCAATCTTAGCATATCTCCGAATGTTGTAGGGAGGATTTTATTTGCTTGCCCTTTAAAATAATCAGCAAGCATAGAATTAATAGCTTGCTTACATCCAAGTGACTTTTTTAACATCCCTTCTGAACATTAACATTGAATTGTTCTTTGTTATTAAAGATAAATGTTTTTCCATCCTTCCTACCAAAAGCACAACTTCCTTTTTCTCTCTTCTTTAGTCATGACCATTCACACCTTTGGATTTCCAGCATCAGCAGATTGTCTTGTAAATGGTATCACAAACACCTATTCTAGACCCACTTTTTTAAAAAAATCAATTTCATTATTGGCCAATTCCATTGAATTGATAATATCTTTGTTATTCAAACATTCCTGCTCTTCAACCAGTTTTGCAAATGACCTGCTAACAGCTCCAAGTGGTTCTATTTTACATTCCAGATGCCAGTGTCTATTCTTTCTTTTTAAGAAGTTATTATGGGAGCCAAAAACTGGGAAGAACATGATCACAAACAAGAGAAAATCTGCAGACGCTGCAAATCCAAGCAATACACACAAAATGCTAGAGAAACCCAATAGGCTGACCAGCATCTATGGAGACAATTGATGTGTTGGGCCAAGACCCTTCATCAGGGCTGAAGAAAGCCGAGGAGATCATAGTCACATCTGTGCAGTACTCTCGGGGCTGCTGTATTTGATACAAGTCTGGCCACCACCCACCTGCTCCTCCTCCAGTTTAGAAATCACAAATTGTTTTCAGTTGATATGGGGATCCAAGATGGAGCAAGTCAAGTGGGTCACAATGCACATGACCCTGAACAAAGGACAAAAATGTACTCAATGTTACCCTCACCCTCATGACCACCTTCATGTGTAGCTACGACAAGGTTTGTGTGGAATTTAATGGGCACCAGGTACCATCGCGTGCTATGGTTCCATTTGCCCCTAATGTTGCAAAGGATGGGCCCTGTTGCTGTGCAATGTCCCAGTCAACTAGATAATGCTGCACCATCTATCCTTCATTAAAAAGCTCTTTCATGCCAGTGGTCAGCACAGTATGCCCTGCAGACAGGCTTGGTGGACACAGAGGTGTGGTTCATGAGCAGACAGTCCAGAGCATCTGGCAGAACATCTCATCACCAGACCTCACTGACAGGTACTCAGAGCCTGTCTGGCTGGTGTTAAGTGCCCTCCCAGTCAGATCCTTCCTGCATGCCCAGTGCATTGATCCCACTGAGTGTGGCCTGTGTGTTAACTGCAGTGCAAACGAGATGGTTGCTCACCTCTTTGTAGACTGTGGGCCTATGTCACGGTTCATCTTGAGCAGTTGCGTGACAGATGATCGTGGGTTTACAGGCTGGTCCCAGGGACGTACACAGAGATGAACATCAAGTGCTGTTGGCAGATCAGCAGCTTTGGTCTACCAAGGGCAGGTGAGCCTGCACTTCCAAGATGGCTGTCGACTGGCTGAGGTACGTAATGAAGCCTGGTGCAGCCACCACAAGGGCTCAGTAGAGAAAACCACAGAACATGGTTCTTCTGCTGCTTGGAGAGGGAGGGCTGAGATGAGTGTGGAAGCCCCTAAAACTACTGAAGTAGCATGCCACCCCAAAGGGCTATTGATGTGCAGGAATGTAATAAGACTCAGGTATATTCCATTCTCCACCCCCCATGACCACACTGGGTTTCCATGCAGGTGTTCCAGTTTCCTTTCACAGATGTAAAGTTGTTGTTACCTTTTACGCCTCGTGGTGCACCGTGCACCATTTTTGACGTTTCCGTAGCACCTGACTGTTTTCACAAGGCCAGGTTGCTAGCTTAATGTTCAACCCAGCATGCAAGGAGTTGGCTGGATTTGTTACCTCAAAATCCGGTGCTGGCCCCATTACATTGTCTGGCTTGAGGTTGGTAGGTGAATTGGTCATGTGTTAAATTGTCCTGTGATTAGGCTAGGTTAAGTAGGTGGCGATGGCATGGCTCATTGGGCTGGAAGGGCCATTTCTGCTCTGTATCTCTAAATTTAAAAAAAAATTAAATGCTAGTGGAACTCAGCAGGACAGGCAGCATCTATGACCTTATTCCCCTTTAATGTTTCAGGCAGAGGCCTTTCATCAGGACTGGAAAAGGGAGAAGCCACCCAGATAAGGTGGAAAAGGGAGGGAAAGGAGTACAGGCGGAAAGGAGTACAGGCGGAAAGGTAACAAGCGAAACCAGGTAAGGGGGGTGGTGCGTGGGTGGCAGGGGGCAGGAATGAAGGAGAGACATGGATACCATAAATGCTAACTGGCTCACTTAGTTCCTCCAGCAAATTGAACTGCAGCTTCTATTTCTCCTGCAAAATTCTATTAAAATCTCACTTATTAAATATTATGCTCAGTCTTGTAACTTAACAGCTTCTGAAAACTTTCCCCATGTACTGTAACTTTAATAAAATCTTCAGTAAAATTTGTGTGTTGATAGCTTAAGAGCTTCTGTCTTTTGATTATTCAGATCCCAAATAAAAGATGTTACGAAATGTTAGCAGTTTAAATTATGTTAGGATAGTGACGCACAAGGGGAGCCTATGGGTTAGTATTTATGCCCTAACTGGAACTAGGACAGACACTAGAGAGCATTCAGGAAAGGCAGACCACAAGATGAAGCCAGACTAAGCAGAACTACAGATAAAGTCATGCTCTTTAAAGATTATTCAGCCGTTTAGTCTAAGGTCTCAACAAATATTTTTATACTTGTTTTAGACCCAATCTCTGTTTACATTTCAGTTAACAATTAGAATAACTTGTACTACCACTCTTCCAGCATCTGCTTTGCTAACCTACATGATTTTGGTGATCTCACTGCTCAATAATATAAAAATTAAAATGTTTTGCTAATCTGGGGCACTCAAAAACACGTTTGTGCTTTCCAAGGTCCAAAGGACACTTACTACTCGAAAATACATCTGGCAAGAAGGTTATCTCCTGTCTTGTATGGGATTGGGGTAGTTAATGAGTCATTGTAAATTAGGTTAGGGTTAAATCAAGGGTCACTGGGCAGCATTGCTGGAAGGGCCTATTTCATGCTGTCTCTCAAAAAAAAATAAATGGGTCTCGTAGACCTCTATCTGGGAGCAGTTAATGAATGACAATAAATTCTATTATTCAAAATAGATTGAATAATTGCTCTTTTTAAAATTCCCTTTAATTTCTTCCCAGTAGATACCACTAACCATAATCTTCCAAATTCTCGGGAACGTCCCAAATTTCTACAATGCCTCTGAGATTAAACCATTAAACCAGGAGATTAAACCAGGAGTAACCCTGCTAAATGCATCACCTCAAGGGCCAATATACTTCCCAGGTGTAAGGCAGCCGAGTGTAAGGAAGGCGTAGAAACAAGCTGGATGAGCTCAGCAGGTCCGGCAGTGTCCATTGAAATGAGCAGTGGAAGCTGGCTGCAGAAGCATCACATACCCTGTGCAGGTAGGATGCTGGGGCTCCGTCAGATCAACGATAAGCTTACTCCGTGATAATGACAGTGACTGGACGGAGGCTCAGGAGGGCCATGAGAGTTGGCTGTAGCTGATAAGGGCAGCTTTCAGCTGTGGCTTAGGAGGAAGGGCAAAAATTGGGAGACCGACTAACCCCACTGGAAACTACAGGGAGTGGCAGGGAGACATCCCTGCCACTGATCCGCCACCAGGAGTTGCACCAGGGTTAAGGGAGCGAAACATCAACGAGCGGTGGTCCCTGGCTGATGAACCTGCTGCTGACCCAAGGGGAAGTGCGGCAGGGAGCAATGCCAAGCAGGAAGCATCAACCTGTAAATCTCACTGAGCAGCTCGTGGACGCAATTAAATTGTCAGCAGTAGTTAAACTGTTTACAAATCTTCATGGTCTAACCACACACCCTCACATTTACCTCAAACAGAGAAGCAAGCAAACTTACGAAATTAAAAGGCAGAAGCTGTGGGTGGCCTGGCTGTGAGGAATTCGAGCATCTACCTTGAAAATCAAGTGGACAAGTCAAATGATTGAGCTAAAAACTAATGGTAATAATGTATGAGCAAATTAGTAATGAATGATCTCATTAATTAGTGTCCAGAGATCTGGCACACACTGTACCATCAAGGATTTAAATTAAGAAACCTCCACGGTGTTGGAAGCCAAGCAACTCCACTACGAAGCCCTACATTCTTACCTGCAAGATGCCATTCTCAAAGGCCCGTATCGCGAGGGATGCTGGTCCATCCACAGTCTTTCCATCATCATCTGGTCCCCAGCTGGCGCTGTAGATGTCGATGTGCTGTGGGCTCAGGCTAAGAGATTTTGCTTCCACCATATCCGTGACATCCCCATCCAGCATGCGGACTCCTGAGGGAATTGCAACAGGTTAAAGGTGGCCCAGACTCAACATGTAAGCAGTGCTTCATTGCAACTGAAATGATGCATTTTAGAGAGGTAGGGAGGGGGTGATATGCTGGTGGGAGTGAGGTGGTTCACAGGAAGTACACATCAAATACAATTGTAATTGTACACTGCAGTATTTTTAATCAGATATACATATAGAGATTAAGGATCAACTTATTTGACTAAATCAGCTGTTTCCCACATCCTATTGGAGCCTGACATTTGAGGCCACTCTCCATGTTCCATCTGCTTTGCTTTGAAGGGAATTTAAACAGTAGATTTTTGATACTTCAAAACCAGTGAACCTGGATAGTAGAGAGGAGAGGTGGTTGATGGAGGTCAATGTTTTGAAGACACATCATAGAACATTTCAGCCCTTCAACATTTCGGCTCTTCTGCCTTGTTGTGCTGACATTTAAACCTTGTCTAAGAGTCTAACCCTTCCCTCTCACATAGCCAACAGTTTTCCATCGTTCCAAGAGTTTCCTCAAGTGTTCATAAAGTATCTGCTTCTACCACTAACCCTGGCAGGATGGTCCACACTCCCACAACTCTTTTTAAAAAAAGCCTTAGTTCTGACTCCCCCTCCCCCTCCAATACTTTCCAAGTACGTTAAAATGACGGCCTCTTATATTATATTAGCCATTACCGCCATGGGGAAAAAGTCTTTGGCTATCCACTCAGTCTATGCCTCTTATCTTGTACCCTAACCCTCACCTCCTCCTTTGCTTCAAAGCAAAAAGCCCTAGGTCATTTAACCTATCCTCAAGGTGTCTACACCAAGACCATCCAGGTACGTTGCATTCATTTGCTGTTCCTTCTAACTTAGAAAAATTTAAAATAATGGAAATGCTAAAACGTTCAACTTGGTTAAAAGAAGATCAAGATCTGAAGCATGAAATGAGGCGACAATTCTGAGAGGATTCAACAGAACAGATGTTACTGTTTCATCTCAAAAGGAAACCTACAGTCAGGGTAAGATGAACTACTTAAGGTGACAATTAGTGGGTTTCCCCTTCTGAAGGATGCGAATCTTCGGAACTCTCCAGCTGTGGAAGTGGAGACAAAAATCTATTCAAGGTCGAGACATGTTGTTGGGCACTGGGGGAATCCTGGGTAATGGGGAACAGGCATAAACATGGAGCTAAGGCCAAGATCTAAGTAAATATAGCTTGCTCTTACTTTCATTACTTCCCAGACTTTAACCTCAGTCTGAACGCACACGTTCAGATGGATCAAATCTGAAACTGAATTTTAATAAGATTGGGAAACAAAGCACGGTCTGCAGTTTAGAGAAGCCAGAAATCAACTTTCGCAAGTTATCCCCTGGGGCAGTAGAGTGCAGGCGTTGTGTAGAAACCCCTTCCTCTTTTACTCCAGCCAATTGTTCTAAACTGTTCAGCAAATCAATTGATTGCTGTGGAATTATCCCAGGGTGTCATTGCAATGAGTAACTCTTCAATTGAAAATGTCAAATTAAACTCTCACAAAATATTTATCCCAGTCCAGTTTACCTTAGCTACCTCTACTAAATCACCTCAAATGATCATTAGCATCGATAATATACTGGCCAATGATATAAGGCAGACTGGGAGCTACTTTTGCTGACTTTTTGGATTTGTGGGAAATCAATACCGCTATAAATGAAATTAGAATCTGATGCTAATGAAGTCGATTCAACATCAAAAGAAATAACTTGCAACAAACTTTTCTGCTCTTTTAACTGTAAGTTAAAAGCAGTCGTGCAATGCCAATCATTTTATTAAAAACGGTATTGGATTATGTTGGTAAAGCTTATGCAGTTTTCATAAAATGTTAAAATATCAGCCATATTAATTGGTAATCATTTGAATTACAGTCTTGTCTCCACTCCCAGGCAGTTCACTAATGTCGCAGAACAATTGGAAAGAGCTCCAATCGCTATTAAAACTCCCCACAAGAATAAAGATAGACACTCTAAAACAGGGTTTCTCAACTGGGCTTCTATGAGAGCTTGCCAAGGGCTCCGCAAAAGGTCATGATTAAATAAACAAACATTTTTTGAACTTTGCGCAACATTAGCGCTCACAGTGGTGGGCAGTGACCAAGCAGCCCTATTAGCAATCTCGTTAGAGGTCTCTCAGCCCAGTATGGCAGTAGGACCACGTATATTTGGTTGAGTGCAGAGGGGAGGATGGTAGGCTGATAAGGAGTGTGAAGTGCGTTTACCAAGCATTGAATGGATTCACCCAAATTGGGCTGCGTTGTTATGTCCTCCCTGTGTAAAATACACAGGGGTATTTCACTGACCCGTGTTTTGCAGACATATCTGATGGTCCGTTGAGGAGATTTTTGAACAGGTGTGAGATGGAGGAGGACAATTCTAGACCTAGCCCAACAGACAATTCTGATAAGGTTAACGATGAAGAATTACTAACTTCTGAGTTATTTCACTGCACCAGTGCAAACACGAACACAGTTCATCTTTATAATGAAAGCTACTTATCGGAGGGTTTTACATGGGCTGATGATTCAAGTCGTCCTACTCCACTGTGCCTAGTCTGTGACAAACAACATACAAAAAGACACTCAACTACAAATCACAGCCATGACAAGTAGAACTGCTAATTATTTTAAACTCCAACTGAAATCTCAAAACAAGAGGAAAATGTTGTTAATAAAGTCACAGTCAGTAAAAAGATTCAGAAAACAAGTTACTTAGTAGAAGAACTTATTACCCAGTAAGGGAAAAGTCACACAGTTGGTGAGCATCTAATAATGTCAGCACCTAAAATTATAATGGGTAAAATGCTAGGACAAGAGAAATTGAACAGTATGAGAAATTGAAGGTTTCATTCTCGGTCAATAAGTTGACATATTGATGACATGTCACATGATGCTGAAGAGGTTTTGCGTGATAAACTGAGAAACAGCATCTCCTCTATCCAGGTTGATAAATCAACAGATTTCACCAATAAATGCCATGGTGTAGCACTTGTAGATAAATCAACAGATTTCACCAATAAATGCCATGGTGTAGCACTTGTAAGATGGTGAAATTCAAGAAGACTCTTTCTGTTGCAAAAAGCTGCCCAAAACAAGCAAAGGAAGGCCAGGATGTATTTAATGTTTTGTCTTCATATCTGGAAACAAAAGGTCTGTCTTGAAGGAACGATGTGTCCTCTGTACTGATGGTGCCCCATCAACGGTTGGCTTCACGAGGGGTTTCATTCCTCTTGTAAAACAAAATCCTGACATTGTCACAACACACTGCTTTCTTAACAGAGAAGTGCTGATGTCAAAAACTCGAAGGTGAAATGAAAAAAATTCTGGATGATGCTACAAAAATGATTAACCATATTAAACAAAGACCAGTTCACTCGAGAATGTTTTTTTTTAAAACTGAAAACCTGGACAAAGCACACCAGTCTCCTTCCACATACAGAAATCTAGTGGCTTCACAGAGGAAAATTTCTCAACAGGGCTCTTGAGCTGAAAGGTGAATTGTAGGAGGACATTCAAGAAAATAGTAGGCTAGATTTTGCTGAGTGCTTTGAAGATGAAGAATGGCTGCAGATTCTGGCCTACTTACCAGGCATTTTCCATCACATGAACCAATTGAACAAGTCTCTGCATGGCCCTGGAGAAAATATTTTGACTTCAAGTGACAAGATTCTTGGAATTAAAAGGAAACAGAATCTTTGGAAAAATCCTGTTGCAAAAGGAAATCTTGAAATGTTTCCACTGGTGCTTGGGTTTGAGAGTGAGGTATGGTATCAGAAAGTCTCAAGTCTTATTGAAAACCACCTGGAAGAACTGCAGAACAAAATTGAACAGATTTTTCCCTTCCTTTCTACACAAGTGTATGACTGGGTGAGAGATTCTATGAACCTTCGGCTTAGCCTAAGAACTTGACTTCGACAGAAGAAGAACAACTTTGAGCTGCAACCTGATTATGCACTCAGCAATGAACATTCTGCTGCAGTTTTCAACTTTTTACATGTATGAGCAAGCATCAAGGGCAAAGATAAAAATCACCTCATTTCAGTTGAAGGTGATATCCATGTGTGCTTATCTCAAGTTCAACCCAGGATTTTGTATTTGTGCAGCATAAAAACAAGCACAGGTTTCACATTCAAATAGCTTTGGATTATGGGTTTTAGTACCTTTACTATTCAATGTTGTCAATAAATTTTTTTCGTGTTGTAAATAACACTTAATCAATTTATAACCTTTACTTAAATTAAATCTACTGAGCCTATCTTTAGAAAAGGTAAATGCCATTATCGTCAGCCAGTTATTTAACAGAAATATATTATGTTTGCCTTATGAGTTTTTAAAATTCGTGAAAGGGAAAGAAAGGGGCTAATTTCAAGAAAGGCAAGCTAAAAATTAATTCTCTACTTAAAAGAGCATTGACAATTGTTTTTGGATTATTATATCTACAACTTACCAATCACGCTAATGTACAGTGAGTTGTAGATATAATTTTTTAAACTTTTTATTAATGAAGATTATTTCAAGGGTTCCTTCAGGGGCAAAAAAGTTGAGAAAGGCTGCTCTAAAAGAACAGTTCAGGAGAATATCATCGGTCAGAACACAAAAATGACTAAGAAATGCAATACATAAATCATTCGTGCTGTCTGTCAATAATTCAACTAACTTATTTCATCAATAACATGCTCAATTTTGGTTCTTCCAGGAATATTTGACTCCAGGCCACAGTCCAGAGATCAAATGATTTTAGAGCAAAGCAAGGCCAAATAACTTTGACACCAAAGCAGGATATGACCTCAAGAGGTTGAGTGAAATTGAAGTCATGAGAAATCATCGAAAATGAAAATGCTCCATCGGCCAGAACATACTAAGGGAAACAAAAGGCAACTGTTTGCTGTAGATCAGTAATCTGTGAACCAGGGTGTCCATTTTGCTCTAGCTGTGATCTTTTTTGTAAATGTTGTGTATAATTTATGTTTACTTTAGATTTTTCTTGCAAATGCTGCTTTTATGATGCTTTGTGTCAATGCTTTAAATAAGATTTTCCTTCTATCTGTGCATACAACAATAAATTAACTTTGCGATGCACTTCCAACCTGATATTGCATCCGATTGCAAGTCATTTCAGATTCTCCCATATCCATCTTATAATAGTAGGTATTCACATATTCCATAAGTAAAACTTCAGACATCTTTAAGATGACAAGAGAAAATTAGACTAGATAACAGCCTTGAAATACACACACAATAAAACTGAATTAGCTGCTAAGCTATGTCTATTTAAATAAAGGAAGACAGTGAGTTTGAACATGTTCATCTTACAGCTTCTGACACCAGATCATTATCATCTACACAATTGGAACTGAAGTGGACAGTGCACCTGCAGCTGAGTAACAGTGAGGACTTGCTTAATGAAAACATGCCAAGTAAATCTTGGCAATACACTTTATATGTGGTTTCTGTGGCTGACAATTGTGAGCCTGCCAACCTGCCACGCTGGTAACACAGCATGTCAGTGTAACATGTGCACTGAACTTGCAATGAAAAAACAAAACCTTGCAAGCCAAAATTCCAAACAATAAATTGCTGATGAAACAAAGTCCAACTTCCCCAGCCCACCTTAAATAAGTTGTGATCAGGCGATCTGTGTAATATATCTGGCGGTGGACCTTGGTCAATGCTGGGATTCTGTGAAGTTCTACAGTACCTGCAACAATATTGACAGGCTATTTTGACCACTATGGTGTATAAGACTGCAAAAAACGCCATTCATTTTTCTTTCCCCCTCTACCTGTTGATACGTTTTTAGCATTTACTGCTTTTATCACTTAGGAGAAACTTGAAGATGTCCCTGAATAACAACCACCATCAAGAACACTTACCATATCATCCCACACCCTCAATTTAGAAAGCCTGATCACCTGGCTGCCGTTCTACTCCCGTCATATGGCAGAAACTGAAGACCTCAGCACAAGTAGTGAGGACAAGGCAGGTGGAGAAGTGCTTCCAAAACTGCTTTGAGTCAGTAGACCGGACAACATTCAGGGATTCATCTTTGAATCTGAATGAGTATGCCACAGTTGTCACCAACTTCATCAAGACCTGCGTGGATGCAAATATGCCTGTGAGAACATACTGGACATACCCAATCCAAAAGTCTTGAATGATGCAGTCTGCTGAGGGCTGGAACTGTGGCATTAAGACTGGTGATCCAAAAATATACAAGTCCAAGTGGAATGCTATTTTAAGAGCAAAAAACAAATTCCGATTGAGGTTAACGATGGAATTGGATGCATATCATCTCTGGCAGTGTTTGCAGGCTTCTTACAAAGTGCAACCTAACATCATGAATGGGAGCGATGCTTCACTCCCAGATGAGATCAATGCCTTACAATGCACATGTTGAAAGGGAGAACAGAACTACATCTGTGTGAATCTCTGCATTATCCGGTGACCCTGTGATCTCTGACTCATATGTCAATGTCAGAACATGTTTCAGGAGGGTGAACCCTTGCACGGCAACAGGCCCCGATAACCCATCAGGCACCGAAAACGTGCTAGCCAACTGGTGGGAGTGTTCATGGACATCTTCAATTTCTCACTGCTGCACTACGAAGGTCCTACCTGCTTCATAAGGACAACCATCATATCAGTATCCAAGAACAGCAAGGTGAGCTACTTCAATGACTATCACCCAGTTGCATTTGCATACAGTATACTGTGATAATGTGCTTTGAGAGATTAGTCATGGTCACAATCAACTCCTGCCTTAGCAAAGACATGGACCTAATGCAACTTGCCTGTCGCCGCAACGGTCAACAATGGATGAAAACTCTTTGGCTCCTCACTTGGTTTGAGATCACTTGGACAGTAGCAATACCCACGTCAGGGCTGCTGTTTATTGATTATAGGTCAGATTTCAACAAAATCATACCCTTAGTTCTAATCAACAAGCTCCAAACTCTGGGCCTCTCTACCTCTCTCTGCGACTGGGTCTTTGACATCCCCACCAGGAGAACGCCAGTGCAAAATGGAAATGACATCTCCTCTTTGCTGGTAATCAACATAGGCAGAATTCAAAGATGTATGTTTAGTCCAAAGTGATGGATACAGCCCAGTCCATTGCCATTGGGCAAATCTACATGGAGCACTGTTGCAGGAAAGCATCATCCATCATCAAGAACCTCCACCACTGATGTCATGCTCTCTTCTTGCTGCCATCAGGAAGGTGGACCAGGAGCCACAGGGTAAGTTCAGTAACCGTTATTACCCCTCACCCATCAGGTTCTTAAACTAGAGGGGATAACTTCATTCAATTACACTCACCCTATAACTGAACTGTTCCCCACAACCTATGGACTCACTTCCAGTGACTCTTCATCTCGTGTTCTTATTATTTATTTTTCTCCTCCTTTCATATTTGTGGCTTGTCGTGTTTTACACATTAGTTGTTTGTCATTCCTGTTGGGTGCAGTCTCTCATTGATTCTATTATGTTTCTCATATTGACTGAATGCCCACAAGAAAATAAATCTCAGGATTTTATAGGCTGACATCATGTACTTTGTTAATACATTTACTTTTTACTTTGAATTTGATCACAAGTGAAAACATGCTTATTACATCAACCATGTCTATGCCGTCTCCTTGGAACTATGTTTCAATAACTTCTAAACAGCATGCACAAACTGAGCCCAAGCTTTCCTTAACACTCCAGCCATTACTACTTACCAGTCTAGTAACCTTCACTGAACTACTTCCAACATATTAACATGATTTCTTAAGATCAACACTGTACTTGGTTCTCCAGAGGCAGCATCACAAAGGCCCTACATAACTAAAGCATAATCTCCCTACTTTTGTCTTCAATTCTCCTTACAATAATCAACAGCAATCTGTTGGTTTTCTAATTGCTTTCAGCACCTGCAAATTTTGTAAATCATGCATTAAGACATTCAGATCCCACCATCTCAGAGCTCTGTAGTCTGTCATCAAGGAGGTAATGACTTCTTTTTAAAATTACCTTTACTGCCAAAAACCTGCATACACACAATGGGTACAAAGCTTCACCTGGAAAGAGCAAGCAGGTCTATCCTTATATCCTCAGACACCTGCTGAAATATTACATCTTGCTGAGTCACCGAAGCAATTTCCGTGACCACCAACAGGAAATTTTAATCCACAGATTTATTAGGCGGACCAGTACACCTGCTCCCTAATACAAGCATCTGATCAGACAATCACGTGGCAGAAACTCAACACACAAAAGCACGTAGACAATGTTCAAAGTAAGATTATCTGAATGTATAAATTTCACCAAATACAACCCTGAGATTCATTTTCTTGCAGGTATTAACAATAAATACATGAAACAGTAGTATCAATGATAAATTGTCCCTAACAAGACAGCCATTCAACCAATGTGCAAATACAGAAAGAAATAAATGGAAGTATTATAATACCACCTCAGCTATCAAAATAATCTGAGGGCGACTCTAAGTCCTCTGTGGTTTTATCTAGCTTTAAACCCACTAATTTACTGAATTGGATGAAATTTGGCTATCAAATCAGAGACAACCAAACAAATTATACCTCGACACACCTTCTATAGATGGACAATTTGAAATTATTTGCTCATTCATCAGTAAAGCTAAGCAATTAATTCAAAAAAAAATTTTTTTAAAAGAAACAAACATTAACTTTGGAGTAGAGAAGTGAAGAATATGAAACAAAGGTGCAATAGGGCTAGTAGAATATAACAGAGAAGCAGGTAGAATAGTAGAATACAACCAATTGCTGAATATGAAGCAAATACTTTGTATATCAACAAGCAACGAAAACAGAACATAGTGTGATAAAGGGAACACTTCCAACAGAATTTACTTCAACGCTTAAGAAAATCTGCCAGAGCTCAATAGTAAAAATATAACAAGGGCAATAAACACTTTTACTATACTCATATTAACATATTCTTTTGGCATATTATCTCAGTCCAAAACCAATCTGGAAAATTTACAAAGAAAACTAAGAACTGAAACGACAAATTGTAGAAAGCACTATGTGCACTCAAATGTGCTTAGATTCACACTACCTAGTACAGAAGGAGGAAGAGGAATAACAGACATAGATAACTTGTACAACAGTCGGATAAAACTTTCACTAATGAAAACAGAATTCAGCACTCCAGACGAGTCTATGCAATTCTGAGAAGTACACATCACTCAACATAAGTGAAAGCATAATCCAGAAAAATGAAGAAATCACTACAGAAGAAAAAGTTAACCAATGGAAGACATCCCCACAATCTGAGCAGTGACAGTGGGGTCCCTTGCAGCAAGACAGGATCACATGGTTAACACAAAAAAAATCTAAAGTACATGATAAGAGGTCAACAAATTCAAGATGATAAATGCAGAAAATGCCAAGAGAAACCAGGATCAATCCAACACATTACAGAATACCGCAGCAGATAATCAGATTAACTCAATCTGATTACTTACACAGGCACAATCAAAAAGCAAATATCATTCACCAAAATCTTGTTTTAAAATACAAACTCAAAGGCACCGTACCTTACTAGAATTACATAACTGCTCAGGTTTAGAGTCAAGAGTCCTATATTAAGACTGATGCTTTATTACAAATAGGACAATCCATATAAAATCACAGGATAACTGACTAAATATAGTCATTGCAAGCATAATGTATAGAAATCCACAAGTGCATACTGTAAATTGAACATATTTTGGTGTTTATTTTTAAAATGCTTCAATTTATTATCAGATTGTATAAAGAAGAAATTTAAAGACTATGGAACATGATTAGGGTATACATTGTTCCAACAGTAATATCTAGAACATTTCCACACAACATTAAACATTTTGGCCTGCAAAGGAATATTTATCAAAGTCTCCAAAATGTCACAATACTAAACATTTCAACAGTCTGAAAGTTCCCAGCAATAGAGAAATGAGTGCGCTTGGCTCTGCCCGTAGATCATTTGAGCTAAGATATATAATAATATATAAACAACATATTATTATTGTGGTCACAAGATGAAAAGTCCTTAAAAGTGTGTCCATAGGGCATGGGAACAGTACAGTGCTGGGATGTGTGAAGTCTCATGAAGCTATTACCTCTGATCTGAAGAGACTGATGGTTGAAGGGTGATAGCTGTCCATGAACCTCATGGTGTGGGTCCTGAGGCTACTGTATCTCCTTCCTGATGGCAGCAGTGGGAAGAGAGCCTGGGTGGCAGGAGAGGACCTTGGCAGATCCTCCACCTGTAGTTAATAATCAGCTCCTTGGTCTTGCTGACATTAAGTGAGGTTACTGCTGTAACTACTCTGCCAGATTTTTAGTTTCCCTTCTATTTGCTGTCATCTGACATTAGAGATGTGCTTAGCCTCACATTCATAAGTATAAAGTGAGTAGAGCAGGGGGCTAATTACACAGCCTTGTCGTGCACCTATGCTGATGGTGATTATGGAGGAAACGTTGTTGCCGATTTGAACTGAATGGGGTCTGCAAATGAGAAAACTAGGATCCAGTTGCACAAGGAGGTATTGAGGCCTAGGTCTTATTGATTGTGTATTATGAAAGGGTTGGTATTATTAAATGATAAGCTATAGTCAATGAAGACCATCTTGGTGTGTCCAGATGTTCCAAAGTTGAATGAAGAGCCAATGAAATGTCACCTGCTGCTGACCTGTTGTGATAGTAGGGAAATTGGGAGTGGATCCAAGGCACTTCTCACCAACCTCTCAAAGCACTTCATCACAGTGGACGTAACTGCAACTGGATGACAGTCGCTGAGGCTGGTTACCACGTTCATCTTAAGCACCAGTATAATTGAAGACTGCTTGAAGCAGGTGGGTAACAAGAAGTTAAAGATTTCAGTGAACACTCCAGCCAGCTCAGGTCTTTAGTACTCTGCTAGGTAATCCATCTAGGCCAGCTACTTTCTGTGGGTTCATCCTCCCGAAGGATGCTGTCATGCCGGTCTCAGCAATGAAATCTCAGGTTATTTGGGTCATGGTCAAGAGGTTCTGTTGTTGCTTAGACCAAATATCAGAATGGGGAGGAAATGTGACACAAGTAATTTAGACCACGGAATGATTGTTGGTATCAGGTGGGGTGGACTGAGAAACTCAGAAATTGCTGATCTCTTGGGATTTATTTAATCCCCCCCACCCTACTTTAAGAAACACACTACAGTCTCTAGAGTTTACAGAGAATGTTGCAAAACACAAAAGGAAAAAAAAAATCTAGCGAGTTGCAGTTTGTGGCTAAAAACGCCTCGTTAATGAGAGGGCTCAGAAGAATGGCCTGACTGCTTCAAACTGACAGGAAGGCAACAATAATATGGTGTGACAACAGCAGTGTGCAGAAGAGCATCTCTGAATGCACAACATGTCACATTTTGAAATGGATGGGCTATATAGCAACAGAAGGCAACACCTTCAGTTCCACTTCAGCATCTAATGAGTGGCCAATGAATGCATATTATATATGCACATGCACACATTATTGTATATTCAGATGTTTTGTGATATACATGTTTACCAACTCTGTTCTTGAGTTGATGTGCCAGCATTAGCACCACCTACAACATTGGACAACTCCCCACAGAATAACGTGCTGTGATATCACTGGATACTAAGTTTTGAAAATAGAACTGACTTTAACACTAGAATACCACAGCACAATAAAGGCCCTTCATCCCTTGATGTTGTGCCGACCCATATATTCCTTTTAAAAAAGTACTAAACCCACACTACCCCATAACCCTCTTACTTTTCTTTCATCCATGTGCCTGTCCAAGAGGCTCTTAAATACCCCAAATGTTTTAGCCTCCACCACCATCCCTGACAAGTCATTCCAGGCACCCACAACCCTCTGTGAAAAAAAACTTACACCTGATGTCTCCCTTAAACTTCCCTCCCTTAACTTTGTACATATGCTCTCTGGTGTTTGCTACTCATGCCCTGGGAAACAGGTACTGGCTATCCACCCTATCTATGCCTCTCATAAACTTGTAGAGCTCTATCAAGTCCCCTCTCATTCTTCTATGCTCTAAAGAGAAAAGTCCCAGCACTGTTAACTTCACCTCATAAGACTTGTTTTCCAATCCAGGCAACATCCTGGTAAATCTCCTCTGCACCCTCTCCATAGCTTCCGCGTCCTTCCTATAATGAGGTGACCAGAACTGAACACAAGTGTGGTCTCACTTAGATAAAGATTTTATCTTTAATAGGTTATAATCCATGATACTGCATCCCTGACTATGTTCAGGAACACTCGGCGCATTTTAGCATGATGCTGTTTCAATGCTTCTTTCAAAATACTCAGGATCATCCTGTTCTCTAGATGTAATAAGATCTGGATTTGTGAACTAACAATATCCTGGAAAATTTTGGCCATGGTAAAATTGGCGAGGATATAACTGTTTCTTGTATCCAGTGGTACACATGCAAGTCATATGTGATAAATCTAGATTTTGCCAAATGTGCATGCATATCACAAAGGCGATTTGAGGATATTCTTTGTCAGCTGCCTGATTTGCTGTTATGCAGTCATTGCACATTTTACAACCTTTTATGTTTTCATTGTAACAATAGGAATTGTGCAATCACTGAGAATTACTTTGACTAAACCATCACACAAACCCCAAATGTCAAGCTTTTCAACCAACGGGAGATTGCCCTTGGCTGAATACCTGTACTTATCTATACTTGCCTTTTATGCAATGACTTCACTGTTGATATCATTAACACAACCCCGCCAAGCAATCTTATTATCCATGATAATGCTGATTACATCCTTTTAATTCAGTTTCAGTTTGCAAGCCAATTATTGCCCAAGATCAGATGTTTAGCATAATTCACAACTGTGGGACCCTGGCCATCACTGGATATCGTGCAGTGCATCCAGCCCTGACATTTAACAATTTATTCCAGTCAGATCCAAGACTTGTCCCTTTTTAAGAATAGGTGACCAGAGTGGTCCTCATTTTTGGAATAATCCACACCTAAGTTATGGATTAGGACAATGTAGGACCTTGTGGGGGGAGCGGGATTGTTAAATTGGGAAAAGACTAATTACTACAAGATTAGGCAGAAACTGCCAACAGCGGATTGAACACAGCTGTTAATGGGCAAGTCCACATCCGATGTGTGGGAGTTGTTTCAAGGCCAGCTGGTCAGATTTCAGGGCCAACACATTCCTGTGAGGAAGAAAGGCAGAGATGGCAAGTTCCAGAATACTGGATGATGAGAGATGTTATAAATTCAGTCAAGTAGTAAACTGAAGCATACAGAGTGTTTTGGAATCAAAAATCAGACAGGTCTCATGAGAAATATAAAGGAAACTATTTAGAACAGGGAGTGAGGAAATCTAATCTTTTAATCCAATCTAACTAATCACTAAGAAACCCATGTGCCTTAATCTTCTAGAGCAGGCCACCATGTTGAACGCTTTAACTACAATCCTTCCATTGCCCTATGCTCAAGGCTTTGTTATCCCATTCAAAAACATTCAAGCAGGTTCACAATATGTGAACAGCCCCAGACAAATTTATGTGGACTGTCTATGCAAGTCTTAATACCAAGAGTCTTCCTCTATAATAGTGGTCGCCAACCGGTCGCTCTTTCACACTTTCCCAGTAGATCCCGAAAAAAAGATGAAAAATAAATACACAAATACATTATGCCTGATAAACCTTTTGATGCAAATATGTAGTAACTTCTACTTTGAAAAAGGACCACTTGACAACTTCATGCCCAAAAGGAACAACTTTATCTAGGACGGTAAATCAGTAATCGCATACAGACGTCATCACTAATGCGCACCGGGCAGAAAAGACCGGAAGGAAAACCCCGCAATCCCGGAAACAATCTCTCTTTACAAACAAGTTTTCTGTAGCGGAAGTATTGCTACATTACCATGATCCTAATTGGTATTAACTTAACTTTATAATACTCACATTACAACCCTTCTCCCACTTTAAATTCCAACATTCCCCAAACGTACAAGAAATGGAAAACAAAAACAGTGGTGTCATTAGCTTTACATACCCCTGAAACTTGTAGTAGTGTCTCAGTAAGTTTACCAATACCAGGAACGTTGAGGAGCTGAAATCGGTGTTGAACGCCAAGCAAACATGCTGCTCAGAGGACATGGATCGACAGCGTTAAAGGACTTGTCACTTTGTGAATATTTTTTTTTAAATGACAGTTTGATGACTCCTTGGATGTAATGCAAACAGCTCAGCTTGTTGTATTTGTCAGACTGGCTTTCCGGGATTTTACAGCAAAGGAGGACTTGCTCACTCTTTTGCACATAAAGGAGAGAACAAGAGGTGGGATATTTACAATGAGTTTTAGAAAAGATGTCCATGAAAATGACATCCCCATTTATAAACTGGTGGCAATTACTACTGATTGGGCCCCAGCAATGTACGGTGTGCGCGTTGGTTTTTATAGCACTGTGCCGTAATGACCCTGATTTACCCAACTTCCTGGATTATCACTGTGAGATTCATCAGCAGACCTTGGCTGGGAAGGTCGTGGACTTTTCACATGTAATGACACTGGTGGTCAAACTGATAAACTTGATTCAAGCAAAAGTGCTTCAGCACCGCTTATTCAAGGCATTATTGGAGGAGCTCAATGCCGCTATGGCCTGTCTGATATGCTAGTTATAGTGTTTTCTTGGTTAAATTAATTTGAAAGTTTGACAAAAGCACTTTATGTAATCAAAGTACAATTAACCCAAATAAAAGGGCCTCAAGTTGGAAGTACAATCTGAGCTGTTTTTTTCTCTTAAACGATTTAGTAGGTTGATCTTGCCTTTCACTAAGGAAGAGGTAGGGGATCTTGGGCTTAAAAAGGTTGGTGACCACTACTCTATAATATCTTTACCATTGATAGAAGGTTACCAGCCCTTAGTTTGCTGGATTTTCCCTATTGTCAAAGGCACCATATTGGCTATTCTCCAGTCCTCTGGAACTTACCTGTAGCTGAAATGGGTACAAAGATCTGCCAAGGTCCCACCTACTTCTTCTCCTTCCTCAATAATCTAGGGTAGATCTCATCAATCACTCTGGGCCTTCCTGTCCTTCAAGAGAGCAAATGCTGCTGCCACCTCAATATCAACGTGCCCCAGGATATTAACCATCCTCCACGACTTTCTCCATGGTGAAATTCTCCCACATTGATTGTGGAGCTTATGCAAAGCTAACATAATCCTCACAGGTGGACAATTTAATGTTGAGGCCTACTTCCTTCTATTTACCAGGTCAGGAAAAGGCCCAGAATCATTTCCTTCTAGCCTGGATATTATGAAGTTTGCCCATTCTCTATCACTAACTGTAATCCATGCTAGGTGAATTTTGTATACTGCTTGAATTCTGATGAATTCTACTTCACATGAATTAAGGCCATTGGCACATCAAACAAGGACATGTACTTTAGGCCAACAGGAAGACAAACCCTACAAGTCATTGGACATAAACCTATGTCAGTCTGCACGTTGACCACACATTTACAGAACTACAGTGTTGGGAAATATACAAAAATGCATTTTGGTAAAAGGAACAACAGTTCCTATTACCCAAATTGGGAGACGGTTCAAACCTCAGAGGTGCAGAAGTTCTCGGGAATCCTTGTGCAAGACTCCTAGAAGGTTAACTTGCAGGTCGAGTTTGTGGTAAAGATGGCAAATACAATGTTGGCATTTATTTCAAGAGGAATAGAATGTATAAGGAAGGAGATAATACGGAGGCTTTATAAGACACTGGCCAGGCTGCACTTGGAGTATTGTCAACAGTTTTAGGGCCCTTATCTCAGAAAGGTTGTATTATCTTTGGGAAGAGTCCAGAGGAGATTCACGAGGAAGATTCCAGGATTGAAGAGGCTAACATACGAGGAGTGTTTCGCAGCTTCGGGCCTGTACTCACTGAAATCTAGAAGCATACGGGGTATCTCCCTGAAACCTACCGAATGTTGAAAGGACAAGATGGGGTGAACGTGGAGAGGATGTTTCCTATGTTGCAGGCATCCAGAACTAGAGAGCACAACCTCAAAATGGAGGTGAGGAGGCTTTTCTTAAGCCAGAGTGTAGTGAATTGTAGAATGCTCTGCCCTGACAGACTTTGGGGAGGCCAAGTCCGTGGGTTTATTTAAGGCAGAGTTTGATAGTTTCCTGATCAGTCAGGGCATCAAAGGATATGGCGAGAAGGCAAGTGTATGGGGTTATGTGGAATCCAGGATCAGCCGTGATGGAATCACAGGGCAAACTTGTTGGATGGAATCGTCCAATTCTGCTCCACCTTTAAATTCACCCACACTAATGCCTTTATACAGCTGATGATTTTACATAACTGGCAATACCTAGCCAATGAAAAAGGTGAAGGAAATTTTTTAATCAGAAGTAAAATACCAGAGAGTAAATTGCGTAATCTAGGGGGGGAAAAAATCAGCAGTACATGGGCACTATTTAAAAATGAGGAAGTGATGCTTTAATTGTACCTCATCTTCAACAGACCCTAATCTATTGCTTTGCTATCAGAAAAATATTTTGGTCTTGGGAAGGATTCAGCTTATAGGTTGAACAAAAGCAATTTCAGGTTGATTCATTCCCGTTATGGATTCAGAACCTCTGGGGCAATCAGTCAAACATTTAGGACATCAGGAGTAAAACTGAGAAATGCTCCATCAAGAGAGCAACCCTCACACCATTGAGGGCATCTTCAAGGGGCAGTGCCTTAAGAGGTAGCATCCATCACAAAGGACTCTTGCCATGCCCTCTTCTGATTGGGGAGCCTAAAGATGCCCACTAAATTATTCAGAAATTTGCTTCGCCTCTACCATCAAATTCCTGACCAGTCCACGAACACAACCTTGTTTATTCTACATTTTGCACTATTTATTATTTTTGTAATTTATAGTATTTTGCACTATACAGCTGCAGTAAAACAAATTCACGTTGCTATTTATGTCAATGATAATAAACCAGATCCTGAACTCACTGAATGTATGTTTAATTAGATGATTGAGGGGCCTTGGGAAAGTGTGCCAAGTAGATTTAAGATCAACATCATTCCTTACTTCGCTTTTCAGCCTCTCTTACCAACAATATTCCTTAAACCTATCAAGTTTGTAAACAATGTCCTTTTTTTTTTTAATCAGCATTAATACATTGATCACACTGTTAAAGAATATCAAAGTCATTTTATAAATGTGAAGTTATTGATCTCATTGAATGGCTGATGAGTCAAAGGGGCATTGCTGGTCCTATGTTCTCCACTTACAGAATCAGGCTCAAAAGAAACTTAAAATTCAACACTAATGCATGCCCTGTCAGAAATCAGTTCCACACTGACCACCCAACAGGAACCCAGAAAATAAAATTGCTACTCCTTTAACTCTGGGTTTGCAATATATAAAAATCAACATGATGATGTAATGTTGAACTAAGTGAATGCGAAGGCTCAAAAATATAACACATTAAAAATATACTTGAAAGACTGCCAGACCACAATATTTTAGCTTGTGTGAGGATTACAGCATCACATGCAAATGCTTGAAGAGGTCTTTCCCCTGCAGAGAGCAGAAAGCACAAAAGGTAGGGTGTTATGGAGTGGCCAGGAAGGATTGGGTAGACAATCAAAAGCAGTGAGATAAAAGGAGAAACACGAGAGGAGGAAACCGCAGTTTCAACATCACTGGAAGTGCCCGGCAGCCATGTGCGTGTGCCTGCATGTCACAATCACACAGTACATGATCTGTAAATATGAAGTGAGGCACTGATATATACAAGCTGCTTAAATCCCTAGAGTGTTTTGGTAGAATTACAGCACAGAGAGCATTAAAATTGCTATGCTATTAAAACTCAAAGGGTCGGAGTTCAGAGTTCAATCCCAGTGCCCTCTGTACGGAGTCTCAATACCTCTTCCCCCGTGCAATGCGTGGGTTTTCCCTGGGTGTTCTGGTTTCTTCCCACTGTCCAAAGACATACCAGTAGGTTAATTAGTCATTGTAAATTGTCCCATGATTAGGTTAGGGTTAACTAGGAGCTGTTGGGTGCTGTAGCTTGAAGGCTAGGAAGGGCCTGCTCCGCACTGCATCTCCAACTAAATTAAAAGAAATATTATTTATATCAAGCTACTTAAAAACAGCTTGCCACATCAGCTCTCAGCTATTTGGGAACTAAGAACCAGGAAAAATGCAGCTTCATGCTCCAAAAATCCATTTTGAGAACAGGTGGAACAAACTGTTGAAGGTGCTGAAAAGGTTAACGTCTGATTATACTGATACAAATGGCATTAGAGTCACTACATCAAAATAGAGACTGGAATTTGGAGCCACAGGTAATCTGCCTGCTTTGACTTAAGCCAAATTGTTAAATTACAACAGGCCTGAACAGAATGATCAGGAGAATCTTTTCTTGGTTCATTCTGATTGCCTTCAGGAGAAAATAACAAGGGCATACACTCAATGGCCTCTTTATTAGGTACCTTCTAGACCACGTGGCCAATAAGTGTACATCTTTTGCTGCTATAGCTAAGCTTCAAGATTTGATGTTTTGTGCATTCACAGATACCGTTGTAATGCATGGCTATTTGAGTTACTGTCAGCTTGAACCAGTCTGGTCATTCTCCTCTGACCTCTGTCATTAACAAGGTATTTTCACCCACAGAACTGCTGCTCACTAGATTTTGTGTTTCTCCTCAGACCATTCTCTGTAAACTCCAGAGACTGTTGTGCATGAAAATCCCAGGAGCTCAGCACAGATATCTGGCACCAACAATCATTCTACGCTCAGAGTCACTCAAATCACATTTCTTCCCCATCCTGATGTTCAGTCTGAGCAATGATTGAAACTCTTGACTATGTCTGCGTGCTTTTATGCATTGGGTTCCTGTCACAGGATTGATTGCATACTTTCATTAACGAACACGTGTGCCGAATAAAGTGATAACTGAGTGCATATATTCAATTGGTTAAGAATTAGATAGGGGTCCTGGAAATATTTGCTCAATGGGCAGAGGGCTCTTGATTTCACTGCATTCAAAGTTTCTGGAGGCACAAACTTCTACTACTTTTAAAACTAGATGGAAAAACAATGTACCATAGCCTACAAAGCTGTTGCTGGGACTAGTGAGTGCAATTTCCAAGTGAATAGGTTGAATATTCCTGTCAGCCTGTAGGCACTGAACTGTAGACTACAGCTGCAGACTACAGGTTTATGTTTACTGTAAACAGCTTAAACTCAAATCACTTGCAAACAGAGACCATATCCATTGGTAAACAACAAGCTTTTACTCCATTTCAAGAGCTCAGTAGCAGTGTCTTGGACAAATACCCCACATATATGGATCCAGCACCCTTTATCGGAACAGGAGCTCCCTCAGCTCAATTCTGATCAATGGTGTCAAACCTGAAACATCCACGGCTTAGCATTCACCAGATGCTGCCTGGCCTGCTCAGTGTTTCTACCATTTTTGCATTTTTTATTTCAGATTTCCAACATCTGCAGATATTCTTTTATCTTGCATTCCCACCAATGCACTTTCCTCGTTTAATGTGTTCATTTTTAGAAGACTACAAGAAAGAAAAATTAGAAACCACATACTGCAAGTCACTTTTTTTTTAGTCAAATGACATTAGTTTGATTTTAAAATTCAATAAAGTTTCAAACCTCCAATCCTGGCATTGTAAGCAACTCCTATTGTGCAATGTGAATTGTTTGCAACAGCTGCCACTTCGCCTGCACACCGGGTTCCGTGCCTGTGGGACACAAGTGGAGAAACGTTTAACCACAGGAGTTAAAAAAAGGAGAAATTTCAAAAGTTTAAAAACAGCCTTTAGGATATTCATTGCATTTCAAATAACAAGCCTCCCCAAGCATGAAGGGAGCAAATGTTTAAATTTTTTTTTAAAGTCTTTAAAATCTTACTAAGTGTAATCAATTCAAAAACATTGCAATTAGTATAATCATTTTTACATAAAGGATTATTAACCATGATTAATATTACATTAAATTGGATGAGATTAAAAAACTATTTATATTATTGTTTCCTCCAAGTGGGAGGTCGAAACAAATAAAATTTAAGGACCAAGCACCACATAAAATACTTAATTAAAAAAGTCCATCGTGACAATTAAGCCAAACTACGTTATTTCATATTAATGAATGTTAAATTTGTAAGAATATTCTTACTGTATTTTTTTAAATCTTGCTATACTAGCTTGCTTTAAAATTTACAGAGGTCACAGAATAGAGACCAGTAGGACACACACTGACTGAGTCAGTGATATCCCTTCTGAACCCAAGGGCACTGATGTTAGCAGGAATGCACCTACTCTCACCTTACATGATACAATAAGGATAAAAGGGGCTTTTATTAACCCGAGGCTCCGCTGCTGATTAAACGAATGGATAAGCCTCTTGGAAAGCCAGCTGTATGTTTTTAAAATATATATTCAAAAGACATGCATTACAGACCATATGCCCATTGATAATTTTTGAGGACTTGATAGCTTAACTTGAATAATAATCCAATTTTTTCAAAGGCTCAGATGATAAAGATTAGCTTTATTTGTCTCAGTTTACCTCTAACAGTGAAATGCATTATTTTGCGTCAGCACAACCCAAGGATTATGCTGCGGGCAGCCCGTAAGCATTTCCACACTTCCATCATGAACATAGCATGACCACAATTCACTAACTCTATTGCACTTCTTTGGAATGTGGGTAGAATCCCTCATTTGCCTCGACACATCTTTCTAAAAAGTAATCACTTAGAACTTATGGTACAATGAGTAGCAGATTTTTATTCAAAAAGGGATGTGAAATTACAAAATCTTCAATCTCTGAAATGCTCGGCTTTGGAGAAAGTATATGACACAGAAAAAGCATGCAATTCAGAAATTATTAGGGAAGTGGTTCTCTCAGAAGTTTTGGTAATTTGGCTTTCAACATTAGAAAATTAAGTACGGAGCAAGGATACATTTGTTCTTGTCATATGAGGTCTTGGTGAAACCACACGTAGTATTGTTACCTTTACCCAAGAAGACATACCCCTACCACAGAGAACGTTCAAATACTCAGATTAAGTCCTGGATAGCAAGACAATTGCAAGACTAAAAGATTAGCATTCCAGTTGATGTGACCATTAAAGCTTAGTTAAACAGTAGGATTACTACCTGACCTGATTAAGGGCTTGGTGTATAATGCTCTGATTCACATAAGGCTAAGTCAGGCTGGACTCTGGTGGCTCTGCCAGGCCAAGGTTTTTTCCCCCTTGTTGTCATGTCCTTCACTCCTTTAAATATTAGTGTGGCACAGTACTGTAGCATTTAACATAGCACTTTACAGCGCCAGTGATTGGAAAATCAGGATACAATTTCCACAGTGTTCTGCAAGGAGTTTGTACGTTCTCTCCATGACTATGTGGGTTTCCTCTGGGTGCTCTGGTTTCCACCCACGTTCCACAGTTAGGGACAGCAAGTTGTGGGCAGGCAATGTTGGCGCTGGAGGCATGGCAAACTAGGATTTTTAGAAAATTCCTCAACACCAATCAGAATTAACACACCAAAGCTCCAAAAGGTAACAGGGTATGGGAAAACAAGCTGGCAACCAATCTGAGAATTTCAACACTATTACTTCAAGGAAGGTTAAAATTGGCACAGCTGTCAGTTACATTTTTGGCTAGTTGTAGTTCCAAAAGTGCCAAACAAAATACATTTACTATGTAAACGTAAATAATTCATAAATTGAAATCTTCCAGCTTCAGAACAGTCATAGTGGGCAGTAAAGACAATGATAGAGTACTGAAGTGATTATGGGAATATACTGGTGGTTCACAGATCTTTTGAAGTAACGGTATTTTGAGAAAGTAATTTGCAAAGTACATGGAATCCGAGCTTCAATAAAAGTAAAACAAAAATCAGAAATTAGACAGAACCTTAGTAAATCTCTAACAAATCCACAATCAGTTGTCTGGGTCTAACCTCGGGCAGCTGATTGGAAGAGGATGTGGAAGTCCTTGAGAGCTCAGTGGCAATTTTCAAAATTCAAAGTACAAAGTACGTACTTGTCACCATATACAACTGAGATTCATTTTCGTGCAGGCAATCACAGTAAACACAAGAAACACAAAGATTGAACCCAACAGGATGGACAAAAAAAAGTGTAAAATCCAATTGTGCAAGTAGGGAAATAGATAGATAGATAAATAAGCAAGCAAGCAGTAAATGGGGAAAATGAGATGAAAAGTCCTTGAAAGAGTCTAGAGGCTGTGGAAACAGTTCAGTGATGGGGTGGGTGAAGTTGAGTGAAGTTATTCCCTCTGGTTCAAGAGCCTGATGGTTAAGAGGTAATAACTGTTCCTGAACATGGTGGTGAAGAGTCCAGAGGTTCCTGTAGCTTCTTCCTGATGGCAGCAGTGAGGATAGAGCAGAGCCTGGATGGTGGAGGTCTTTGATGATGATGCTGCTTACCTATACCGGCACTCCTTATACATGTTCTCAATGGTGGGGGGGGGGAGGGTGTTAACCATGATGGACTGGGCCATATCCACCACCTTTTGTGAGCTATTCCATTCAAGGGCATTGGTGTTTGCATATCAGTCCATGATGCAACTAATCAACATACTCTCCACCAAACATCTATAGAATTTTGCTAAAGTTTCAGATGGCATGCCAAATCCTTGCAAACTTCTAAGTAGAGGCACTGCCGTGCTTTCTTCATAATGACACTTGAGTGCTGGAAACAGGACCAATCCTCTAAATCTCCAGACCTCCAGTTTCTTCCTCCTGAAGTCAATGATCCTTCAACAGCTCCTTCATCTTGCTGGCATTGAGTGACAGGTTATTGTTGTGGCACCACTCAGCCTGAGTTTCAATCTTCCTCCTATGTGCTGATTCGTCACCTATTCATTAGCTGATTCTGCTAATGACAAGGATATCATCAGCAAACTTGAACATGTCATTTTAGATACTAAGTCAGCTTGGAGAAGATGGGGATGTTTTCCTTGGAATAAAGGTGGTTAAGGGGAATAAAAATACTCAGATCAGCTGACATTTGTGGAAAGGGAAATATATTTGACCATTGAAATGCTGCTTTATATTTTAAATTTTCTGATATCTAGATATTCAGCAACTGTAGATTTATCTTTTCATTTGAGATTGAGGGGAAATTACAAAGTGAACTTGTAGGCCAAAGCAAGAAAACAAGTAAGTGTTTCTTTAAGCTATAAGTAACATGACTAAGTGGTGGAAACAATTTCAAGTGGTTCAGCTTAGTATCAGAAAACATCTAACCTGAAACTCTTACTCTTCATAGACATTTCTGAAGCAAAAAACCCCACAGAATGAATGACAGAAACACCAGAACCCAAAGCCCTCCTCCCTCGGCCCCCACTTGTACCAACAGAAGCAATGACTCTGCACTACCCACAAGGCAATCAATTGAAAAAGCCCCCAAAAAAGATCTTAATCTAGAGTCTATCAAAAGCCATAGCCCAGAATCCAGTACTTCAGTGTCCTGGACAGACTCTCTCCCCCAGTGGGGAGAAGCGAAGTCACTCTTGCAACAACACAAGCAGAGACCACTAACTTGCTGGTCTGACGTTACAACCTTCTGGGTCGCTTCTCAGCCTCCGACTCGAGGACTAACAGGTTCCTACTCAATTTAAAAAGGAAATGGAGAATTACAAGCAATGTAATCCCATGGTACTTTGGGACTGAGGAAGGAAATGGGACTGGATTGCTCTCGAGCAGGGGTTTCCAACCTTTATGCCTTGGATCCCTACCATTAACCAAGGGGTCTGTGAACCCTTGGTTGGGGAACCCTGCCCTAGAGAAATTGCCCGAGCAAAATGGTCATCTAATACATCAGAATGACCATGACACTGATTACTTATTGGATTTCTTTAGTGTTTGCTCTGCATGACTAAACATACAAAGCAGCTTTCGTACATAAACATTACTTTATTAAAAACAAATGTTTTCATTGGAATCACAAATAAAAGAGGCGCTCTGCCACACACTCTTCAAAATATTTTGGCAAACATTTCCAGTAACTGATGATCTCATCAAAACACATTTGTCTTATGTTTTGACTGAAGGAAAAATTACCTTGAGATATAGTCACTGTTCTAAACGATTGAAAATTGATTTCCTATTCCCCACCAAAACTCCTGGAGTGAAATATGATAACAACTGTCTGTGGACTGGTTCCACATCACATGGAACACAATTGATGTTTCTGGACTAGAGTCGGCCTTGCCTCAGCGACACGATTTCAGTTGGATACAGGATGATATCATACTCAGTGGAGCGTAGCAGGCTCATTTACTGTTAAACAATCCTGGGAGCTCCATTCTTGGGACGTTGGCACTAAAACTAGCAATGCACAACAGGGCAAAACATTCAGGTCCCAGTATGATATTTTCCTACTCTTTTGATTTCATGCATCTAGCTTCCCTCTAAAAGTGTACCTACTCTTTGTATCAAGCCACTAAATTCATTGTTAACCCGGAGTGGCGAGCTTCAGATCTCCACACTCAGATGACCCTTGTAAAGGTCCCAGTTCTCCCCCGCTCTAACATTTATCACCATCTGTTACACACTAGTTAAGATTGCCTGGCCCCAACCTTTCCATTAATAATGATGATTATGATGTTGATGATAAGTACTTTATTGATCCGGAGTGGGAAGTTCTTTTGTTACAGCAGCAACATTTAAAAACACACTTAGCAATGTGCAGACTTAACAAGTACAAATAACATACACAATAATAATTTACCAACGAAATAAAACAGGCTGCTGTACTATTGTGTGTCCTCCTGTCGCACAGAGATGAATTCTTGTATATGCTTATTGCATTTGGTAGGAAGGATCTCTGTGATGATCCTTGTGATAGCAGAGGTGAATGAGGCTGTTTGAAAGTGTGCGCCGCTGCTCAATCCCAAAAAAATCCATAATCTCAAAATAGTAGCATGTCCACTGGCCCCCCACCCCCTTCTCCTCACTGGACCTAGGCAGGGCTGGGAGAACCCGCTTTGAATATGAAAGCATATAGCATCCACTCAGCATCAGTGAATTTAGACACAAGTCCTCTGTGAGTAGGGGACCAGAATAAAGCCATTGGTTTTGCCCACTGCTTTACCACTCCCCTGCAACCATTTGGCTGCACTGGTATTTCTAAGGGGGAGATCTCTCCCTCTCTAATGGGAGTGCACCACTCAATATTTTGTCCTCTCTCATACAGTAGTAGATCCTTGCTCTGGAATGAAGTCTGTACAGTGCTCTAGACCATCACTTGTAGAATTGAAATTAGAAACATCATTTATTGGTGGTTCAGCCATCTTAACTATTTCAAAAGGTTTCAGCTCCATTATATAAAGAGTAGCAACAACATTAATCCCAATACACAGGCAAAAGCTAAAATCATACATTTAGTAACTCAAATAATTTTCTCTGATAGTGCAAAGCTGGCAATACATACTTTAGCCAATTGAAAGTTGATTCTGCTCTTTGAGCAACATTCACAATGTTGCTAATTATTTAATTGGTTTCTCTATTTAGTTTTAGGCTTTGCGTGAAGATCTGATCACATTTTAGATCATATTTGTGCAGAAACAGAAAATTCTACAAGGTTCACAAGCTTTCTAAGTACCACTGTAGAATTGCTTTCTCAAAACAAATGTGGCATTGATAAAAAATTAAGCGATAAATCAGCTTTCTTTAAAAAGCTAACAATGAAATTAACCATTTTTCATTTAGCAGATCTACACCAGCTTTTCCTCTAATACCTGGCTTCTCTACACACCGAACCTTTGAGAACTTACAGCTCAGTTATTGAAAGAGGAAAATGTTGGGATTTCACTCCCAAAGTTCTACATGGCATTGCAGGATAATGCAATTGGTAGAAATGTACACATTTCACAACCACTGACATTGAGTTGGGGCTCACTTTAAGCTGGTCAGATGTTTCCACCTCACTGTAATCATGTGAATTACTATGACTGTGCTGTGCGTTCAGTGTTGGGTTTTTACAATTAATGGCTTGTTACAGCGATACTAAACATAAAATCCCTCTGCTGTTTTAAAAACAAACAAGTTCAGAGTTATTTTTAAAATAGGATGTTGAATCTACAAAACCTGAATTTGTAAAACTGTGCTGAAAAACTCAGCCATTCAGGAACAGCTTCTTCCCCTCTGCCATCTGATTTCTAAATGGATACTACCTCACTACTTTAACTTTTTTTCATACTACTTATTTTAACTGGTTCCTTAAGGTTGTTAGAGCTGGGGGTGGTAGCGGGGACAAACTCCCACTACCTATTAAATGCTCCCAATGGTGCGTGCCTCAAAAAGCCTCTGATAACCAAGTCCAGTTCCTGGGCTCCACGTGTTCCTTAGCTAATAAACCCAACAGAACCATCTCTACTGACAGAAGGTGGAGAGGCAGGTTACTTGCATCTTCAAACCAGTCGTTTTATGCAGATGGTGCTCCTCCACCATGGCTGGCAGCTCAAGTAGGAGAAGGAAAACTCTTATCTCAAACCTCCGCTGCCTTGCGGCTACACCCACTCATGGAGGAAGGCTTTGGGGGTAAACCCAAAGGAATAATCCAGAGCTGGGGTCTGTAAGTCAGTCCTACATTGTTTCAATGCTGACTGGCAACTCCAGTGACGCTTCTGGTATCAAACTGTCCATCTCCACTGTTCATTTGGGTTCATAAGATGTGTGGATGGTGGAGCTTGCTACAGGGGCAACAGCTTGCTCTCCCTGTCATACTGCCTGATGCGAGTATCTAGACAGCTAGAATGCAAAATCCACAATCAACCCTGATCGACGGAGGCCCTCAAACTTAATTTTAACTATTTAATAGACTTATAGATACATATTTCCTGTAATTCAGTTTTTCCCCTCCATATTCATGCATTTCATTGTACCGCTGCCATAAAGTTAATGAATTTCACAACCTATGCCGCTGATTTTGATTCTGACATTGGGCAATGCCCAAACTCATTTACATAGAATTAAATGGAAATGCCACACTTTAGCTTTGATGAATGTGAATTCTCAAACTCACAGTAAGGAATTACTTTGCTCATCAGCTTGAAAATATAGACAGGCTTTTCATGAAAATGTTGTTTCTTTAGGGACAGTCTAACGGACTAACGGAAACAAAGACTTTGACAACCAGAAACAAACAACAGCCTGAAATCCTAAAGTCTTACAAGCCTAGAGTACATCAAAAATTTAATAACATCGTTCAGATGGATGGACTTGGGTTAAGTGAAGATCTGTTTCAGTCCAATGCACTAGAAAAGGTTAATGTTGTTCTTTCATGGTGGGTAGGTGTAAAATAAATCAGTTTTGCAATATCTCTTGGGATTAATGTAATGAGAAATACGACATCAGAAAAATCATTTCAACATAATGAATTAGGAAATAAAACTAAATTTAAGAAATTAGTCCATTGCATCAAGTACTTCTGACATTCAAGTTTAAAATGAATGGATATTGTTCTAAGTTTTGAGCAGCTGCTTGCCAGAACAAAAGGTGTATAACTATTAGTGAGAATATTTTAATGCTAGTATTCTTGAATAAGAGTCATACAAATGTTAGTTAGCAAATAAAGGCTAACCAGCTGCATTAGTGCATTGGGATGTCACAGCTTAAAAGTTCAAAGTACATTATCAAACTGTCTGTACAATATACAACCAAATTCAGCTCCAAACAGGCAGCCACAAAACAATGAAGCCCAATAAAGCCCATTAAAGACTGTCAAACTTCCATTGTGCAAAAAAAAACTAATCATGCAAATAAAAAAACAAGTAACATTCAGAACTAAAGTTCATGAAAGTGAGTTCACAGCCACAAGGCCAATCATCAATGCCCCATCAAGACTTCAGTTCACACTGCAAAAGTAGCAGGTTGTACAGGCGGTTTGACAGTTTAACTCCAAAAGGTAAGTTACAGGCTTTTTGTTACAGTGATCCTTGTCCAGAACCAGTGTGATTAACAGTGCAGTATAGTCATTGCAGTGTTTTTAGTCTAGATCCAGTACTGTAAAGTACGTCTTCCTTAAAGTGAAGTTTACTCAATTAAGAAATCATTTGCAATCCATTACAAATTCTTTAATCCACTTTACCCATGTTACATTGCTATCTGTGCATCCTTCATATTCCAAGCATCTCTACTGAAGGCAGATGGATGTGTGATATGATGCATTTCCTTAGATTTCGATGAACATACTTTTCCATAGATGATATATGATTATTCATATTCATCAGCTGGCATGACAAAAGAGCAAAATAAATTCTTGGGTTATGGACATATAATGCCTTTCCATCCTTGCCACTGTTGGTGCAAGTATCAAGGGATTAGCTTTATTCCTTTCCTTTAACCCCAGTAGTCCTGCTGTACTTAATAATGTGTGTATGCATGGTGCCTCCTCCTTTCCAAGAAACAATACATATCATGGGCACATTCTAATCAAAATGAATAAGAGTAAATTACACAAAGGAGGAACTACATTCCAGCTTTAACTGATCAGCAAATGCCTTCATACTGTTGGGACATCCGGAGTAAAGTCTGTAAACAGTCATACTGCGAAGGCACACCAAGACCTCAAATTCCTCAGGAGGCTACGGGACACTCACTGCTGTTCCCCGCACCAACCCCCAAACCCAGACACACCACATGAAACATCCAAACCAGGTAAGCACAGCTTGTATGGCAATTGTTCTTCCCCACACCACAAGTTGCACGACAGCTCAATTTCATGCTTCCCCTCCATCGATTCTGTTTCCACTTGCTACTGCCTTGGGGAAGCAGACAGCACGATCAAGGAGACCTCCCACCTTTGTAATTCTTCTGCCCCCTTCCATCATGCAGAAAACAAAGTTTGATAACACTTACTACCAGACTCGTGTGGAGCTTTTATCCTGTTGTTAGTAGACTCAGTTCTTGACGAGTTCTTGATCTCTCAAACTACTTTATCATGGTTCATGCATATTGTCTACCTGCACTCTATCATATCAGCACACTAACAAAAATTTACTGTATGTGATAATAATAAACTAATTACATGGACAAGCTAGTAACTGACCCCACTTTTTGCTTCCACCCCTTTCTATCAGACCAGCTTACTTACATTTCATATAATTCCTCATACAAAACCAATTTACCGCCAAAATACTTTTGTCCCTCATGCACACAAATGATCTCAAAATACAGACTCTTGCATTGCAAAGGCCATGATTATTTGCCAATATCCCTTTCTCCTCTTTCCATACCTCCCTCTATCCCTGACCATCTTCATCCCATGGAGGAATTCAGATAAAATTTTAAACAAACCTTACTTAGGAAAAAGAGAAAAATTTGCTACACCCAGAAAGAGCCCCTGCAACAGAAATACCTAAAGCAGTTTGAAGCTTCTACAAATTTTGGATATGTACACATATACAAAGTACACAACGACCTTGCAATTGACACATTCCAGCTAATCACCCCAAAACAGCACTAGCTATTTTTTCCTGAACAGAAAGTTAATCAATTGCAGAATGTGTCTATCAATTGCTGCTAGATTTTGTGGCAGAATCAGGCCTGATTAGAAAATGCATGTAAGTCAACAGATTCTGATTTGCTGATATAATGCAACAAGCATTCAACATCCTATAAGCAACCCCACCGAGGGAAACATTTTTAAAATAGTGCAAATAATATTTAAATAAATTCTGCTACTGTTAAGCAGATTGCTAGAACTAGGGCAATTGAAAGCCATAGACTTCATTCTCTTGACACGAATTTCCCAGAGTAGCAACTAAAATAATGTCCCAGAAACTGAATATTGTTTTCAGTAAAATATTTTGTAATAGATCTACAAACATTGTTTCACGAGAGAATTACAGATGAAAAAAAAAGTAAATACAATTCCAAATCTCTAATGCCTCGTGGACAGTCTTGATTATAGGAGAATGTATGTGGAACACAGCGACCTAGTATTTCTAAACAAGTAGAAAATAATCAGTCTGAGAACAATCACATGGAACAAAATTCATGAAATCCATGCTGTACCCATAAACTACATTGAGACTGTTTTTTTTTAATTCCCTCTGAATTAGTCTTTAACCAAACAGATCAATAAGGGCAATGAAGTTGAGGAACATCTAATTGGACTGTAGAGAGACCATTGGAATGAATCCACATCAGAATCTGGTCCAAAAAAAATTAAGAGTCCATGGGATCCAAGTTATCAAATTGAATGCAAAATTTGTTTATAGGGCACATTGGGCAACGGTTAAGGTTTTTTGTTTGGCAATTGTGACCAGTGGTACACTGCAGGGATCATGTTGCGAGTCTTACTGCTTATTATGCATTAATTTATCTCGAGGTACCTTGCTGATGACACAAAGATTGATAGTTTTGTTAAGTGAGGAGGATAGATTTTGACAACAGAATGACATTGATGGATTGGCGAGACAGTGCAAAAGCAGTTGGAATTTAATGTTGAAAAATATTGGTTGTTTCATTTTGGGAGGCGTAAAATGTCAAGGTATAGGCAATGAATGGTAGGTGTCCTAGAAGTACTGAGATGGATGGGCACCTTGCAGTATTTGTTCAACAACCTTTGAAGGCAGCAGCACAGACTTGAAGGCACCATACGGTGTGCTTGGTCTACATTATGAGATACCTAAAGGAAAGAAAAACATCCAGTGGTTGATCTCATTATCTGGAGAGGCAGTGAAAGCACTTGTATATTGAAGTATTTAACTGAACAGATGACATACAAAGCTATAGTTGGGTGCTGGGAAAGATCATGTAATTAAACGGTTGCAAGTACATTGGCTGAAAAGCCTGTATGTGCTGTAAAATGCTCTTCACAATATCCGCAAATTATATTGCATGTAACAAATTGTCTTTGTAATTAAATTTGCAATCTGAACAGTAACCGCTCCCCTGTACCTACTACTAAACATCTGCCACGTCCTACTTTTACCAAACTAGGAAAGAAAATAATTCCATTGGATTTAATAAACTATCTGTGTAGTCAATACTGGACAATTGGATTTCTTTTAATATTTTATTTATTTTAAATGCAAAATTAGATTATCTAATTCAATGTAAATGTAAAGATAACTGTTGGATCTGTCAACTTGTTCCTTGTACGGTCAATAAGGGGGGAGTTTTTTTTAAATAAAAGGCCCAGTCAGCTGGCTGGGATACATCCAATGGGAAAAAGCTCATACACTACACAAACACTACCACAGGTTAGTCCAGCTGAATGTCTTGTTCAATGCTGCAAACTCTATATGAAGAATAACACCAGATTGCAGCATCAGAGGCAATTCTAGCATTGTCCATTTATGCATATTGTTTACTCTGACTATCCATAATTGACGATTTTTTTTCTTCAATGCTTCCAATAACTTGATTACTTTAAAATGATACGGGGGGCAAGATAGAACTAACTAAGGGGCTTGGGATATGATTCTATGTTCAAGAACAGTATTGAATGCAGATTGCATTCAAATTATAATTGCAAAATAAGCCAACTACCAAAGTGCACACAGCAATTGACAGAAAAAGCCAATATATTCAGATTACTCACAACAATGTACTTTTCTATCTTGGTTACTTTCAAAAGCAACACAAGGAAATAGACACTTTCTGCTGTGTAACAAAATGACTTTTTACAAACTATCTACTGACGTTTCCGCAAGCCTGCCAGGACTTGGCTGACATTCATTTCTTCCCCTTTGTTTTCACCTTGTTTCACAGCAAATGTCAATTGAACTTCCTCACTGGGAGAGAAGTAATCTTCCTCAAAAGCCACTCTGTAGCCCGGAGGTGATGAATGAGTTGAGACCAAGAGGTAGATCACTAATAGTTCATACAATGGGATCATTTCCAACAGGCAAGATTGACTTCCAAAACAATTGGCTTTAAATCATTCAGTAACCTGATGCTGGAGTAATGAAATTTGACTTCACCTAAAGCTTCAATGACTAGAGGGAAAATTTGATCAAACTAAAAAAAGAGGAACGCTGCGCTTGCGATTCCTTAGAAGTTCGATCAAATTGCATCCATTCTTAAGGACGAACGGTACGACAATGATAGGAAACCAGCATTCGCAGGAGCAGGGTAACACCAGTACAAGTATAAAGCTTCTTCGATGCCAAATGACATCAGCAGGCTGATTCCCTTGAATCTAGCAATCAATATTTAAACTAAAGGCCTCCACTTCTAGCAACACAATTTACCATTTCTGAACAAGAGTTCTCTAGTACAGCAAGATGAACTCTTGACAGCACAATCTACTTTGTCAGGACTTTATTGTTTCGCTGCACTCAGTTAAAAGATGTGCTACTAAATATTTCACACAGTGCCCTTGAATCATTCCATCCTCAATATCACATCTCTCACTTTGAACTGTTAACATTCTCTTCTCAGAGAAAGACACATGATACCTGACCCACCATGCCAGTTTTCAGCACCCACTTTGAAAATCTTCCCTTTCCTCCTCTATAGTATTTCCACTGAAACGTACGTGCATGCTGCTGGAAGCAAGTTTATTCCATGCACAGGTTTTGTACCATAACATCCCGGAAATTCTACTGCAATGTCCTGGATTGAAAAACTGCTTACGGAATTAAATACCCAGGGGGTCATCACATTATACCATATTCTTTGAATTACTCATTCTTTCCTTCCCCATCCTCACTTTTCCCCCACCCCCACAGAAATTGCCTGACCCGCTGAATGGTTCTAGCATTTCAATAGTTCAATAATTCCATTTAATATCAGAGAAATGTATGCAATATACATCCCTAAAATTCTTGTTCTTTGCAGACATCCACAAAAATCAGAAGTGCCCCAATGAAAGTGACAATTAAAAAGTTAGAACCCCAAAGCCTCCCACACACAAGCAGCAAAGCAACATCCCTCTCCCACCAAAAAGCATCAGCACCCTCCACCCACCAAGCATGCAATAGCAAAGCCCCCAAGCCATGATCCATCGTACAACAAAAACGAATCATTCACCCGACAATTCGACATGCCACAGGCTCCTTTGCTGTATTATTAAGATCTGCAGCCTCCGCAATTTTGATTTCATTTTCACAATTAAGTACATTGGAGCTCCATCACAAGTTCGCAATTTTATTTCCAAGTAGACATCAGATTTGTACTCTACATCCAAAAGCAGCTGTTAGTCCTGCTTCAATAGTGCTTGAGGATGCTCTGAAGTACACACTCAATTGCTACTCCTCTTCAGGCACACCCTCAGTCCCTCAAACTCCAGCAACCACCATTGTCTTCTTCCCCATTGCTAAATGGATTCCCGTCCTCTCCTCACTAAACCCTGCCATAGTCTCTTGTCCAACGTCATAAACTCCCTTGCACCCCTTCACCATTCAACCTCACAAACTGCACTCTTTCGGAGCAGCAGACTAGATCTCCTGATGCAGTGAATCACCAAACAAAACAGGCTCGATTCACCACAGAATTGATATTCAATTGCCTTCCAAGAGGGGAGAATTGAGTGTCATTTTAAAAGCTTCTCTAAATTACCAATACTTGAGGGCACAACTTGGCAGAGAATATTAATAAATTTTAAAATTCAACATCTGTATTGAATACAGATTGTATGCATTTTAAAATATTGAAAATGGCAAAACCCATTTCTTCAGTTGCTAAAATGAAAATAAGAGAATTATACAACCTCTCAATATTACTGCACTAAAACAAATTATTTAGAGTCAAAGTACAGACCCTTCAGCCGATCTAGTACATGCCAAAACCATTTAAACTGCCTACTCCCAATGACATGCACCTAAACCAAAGCCCTACATTCACATGTCTGTACATTGCGATGGAAGTTATAGTTACAGATTTTTACTCCCTCACTTGTGAATTCAAATAAATTCAAACCTTTCCTGTAGGTGGGTGACCAAAACTGCACACAATAATCCAAATTAGGCCTCACCAATGTATTATACAACTTCAATGTAACATCCCAACTCCTGTACTCAATGCATTGATTTACGAAGGCCAATGTGCCAGAAGTTTTATGACCTTATCTATCTGTGACACCACTTCCAATGAATTATGTATCTGTATTCCTCGACCCCTTTGCTCTACCATACTCCTCAGTGCACTGTGGCTCACTGTGCAAGATCTACCTTACCGAAGTGCAAAACCTTGAATTTGTCTGCATTAAATTCCATCTGCCATTCTTCAGCTCATTTTTCCAGCCTTCCACACTGTCCACTACACCCCCATCTTGGTGCCATCCATAAATTTGTTGATCCAGCTAACCACACTATCATCCAGATCTTTGATACAGATGACAAACAACAAAGGACCCAATACCGATCCCTGTAACACACCACTAGTCACAGGCCTCCAGTCAGAGAGGCGACCCTCTACCACCACTCCGGCTTCTCCCTCAAAGCCAATGCCTAATCCAATTTACCAGCTAATCCTGAATGGTGAGAAACTGAACCTTCTTGAAAAGCCTCTCATGCGGGTCCTTGTAAAATGCCTCACTAAAGTCTATGGGACAACATCCACTGCCTTGCCTTCATCCACTTTCCTGGTAACTTCCTTGAAAAACTACAAGTTATACATGACCTACCACACACGAGGCCATGCTGATTATCCATAATCAGTCCATGTCTATCCAAATACTTATATTTCCAGACCCTCAGAATACCTTCTCTAACTTTCCTACAACTGACGTCAGACTCACTGGTTTCTGTTTAGAGCCTTTCTTAAACAGTGGAACAACATTGACTATCTACCAATCCTCAGTACCTTTTCCCTGCCACTTTAGATATTTAATGCTTTAAATATCTCTGCTAGGGTCCTGGCAATTTCTGCACTTGCCTCCACTGAGTCCGAGGGAACACATTGTTAGGTCCTGTGGATTTATCCACTCTGATTTGCCTCAGGGTAGCAAACACCTCCTGTAGTCTGTACAGGGTCCATAAAGCTGATGCCATTTTGCTTTACTTCTATGGACTTTGTACCCGTCTACTGAGTGAATAGAGATGCAAAGAAGACATTTAAGATCTCCCCCATGTGATTTGGCTCCACACATGGATTACCATTCTCGTCTTCCAGAGGACCAATTTCATCTATAGCAATCCTTTTGTACTCTATAAGCACCTCATTAAGTCCTACTTGCCTATACCTGCAATGCATCTCATTTTTTCTCTTAACCAGGGCCCCCAATATCTCTTGAAAACCAAGATACCCTACATTTATCTTTACCTTTTATTCTGACAGGCACATACAGGCTTTATACTCTCAAATTTCATTTTTGAAGGCCTCCCACTTTCCAAGTATACCTTTACCAAAAAAAATAAAAACAGCCTGTCCCAATCTACATGTACCAGATCATTTCTGGTACCATCAAAATTGGCCTTTCACCAATCTAGATTCTCAACCTGCAGACCAGATTCATCTTTTTACATAGTTACTTTGAAGCTAAATGGCACTGTGATCACTAGATGCACAGTGTTCCCCCACACAAACTTCTGTCAGCTGCCCTGTCTCATTCTCTAACAACAGATACAGTATTGCTCACTCATTGGGACTTCAACATACTAATGAAGGAACCTTTCTTGAACACATTTGTCAAACTCTATCCCCTCTACTTCTTTTACAGAATGGGATTCCCAGTCAATATATGGAAAATTAAAATCACCTACATTATGTTTCTTGCAACAGTCTTTACAAATTTGTTCCTTTTAAATTCCTAGGGCTGTTGGATTGTCTGCAATATAGTCCCATTAACATGGTCATATCTTTCTGATTTCTCACTTCCACCCATAACATCTCATTAATCGAGTTCTCCAGCCTGTCCTGATGGAACGCAGCCATGACATTTTTCCTGACTAGTAATACCACTCCTTCCCCGTAAATCCCACTGGCTCTATCACATCTAAAACAATGGAACCCTGTAACAATTGAGCTGCTAGTCCTGCACCTCCTGCAACCAAGGCTCACTAATGATTATAATATCATAATTCCATATGTTAATCCATGTCTTGAGCTGGTCTGCCTTTCCTACAATACGTCTTGTATTGAAATATACACAGCTCAGGACACTAATAGCACACTGCTCAACCTTTTAAATCCTGACAATCTGAGGTCTTCCCAATATCTGCCTCCATGACCTCTCCACTAACGGTTCTAGAACCCTGGTTCCCATCTCCCTGCAACTGTAGTTTAAACCCCACCGTGCAACATTAACAAACCTTCCTGCTAGGATATTAGTTCCCCTCCAGTTCAGGTGCAAACTGGCCCCTCTGTATAGGTCTCACCTTCCCTGGAAGAGAGAGCAATGATCCCAAAATTTTATGTCCTCCCTCCTACACCAACTCCTATGCCATGTATTAAACTGAATAATGTTCCTAGTTCTGGCCTCACTAGCACATGGCATGGGTAGCAATCCTGAGACCACAACTCTGGAGGTCCTAGCTTTTAACTTAGCACCCAACTTCCTGAACTCCTTATGTAGAACTTCTTCATTCGTTCTACCCAGGTCATTGGTATCTACATGGACCATGACCTCTGACTGTTTAACTTCCATCTTAAGAATACCGAGGACTCAATCCAAGATTTTCCAGACCTTGGAACCCAGGAGGCAACATACTATCCGAGAATCTTTCTTGCCCACAGAACCACCTGCCTGTTCCCCGACTAATGAATCCCCTATCATCACAACATGCCTCTTCTCCCACCTTCCCTTCTGAGTCACAGAACCAGACTCAGTGCAAAAGACCAGACCACTGTGACTTTCTTCTGTTGTGTGAACCCCTCACCTCTACAGTATCCAAAGTGATATATTTGGGGTTGAGGAGGATGGCAACAGGGGTACTCTGCACTGGCTCCTTAACCCCTTTCCCATTCTCGCTACCCAGCTTCCTGTGTCCTGCACCTTGGATGTAAAAACCTCTGCATGTCCTACCCAATACCCCTTCAGCCTCCAGAATGACCTGAAGTTCATCCAGTTTCAGCTCCAAATTCTTAATGCAGATTGTTAGAAGCTGCAGCTGGATGCATTTGTAGTCAATAGGGTCAATGGAGGTCTCCCTGCCTTCCCACATTGTGGAAGAGGAGGATTCCGCTATCTTGCCTGGCATCTCTACTGTCCTTGCTGAGCAGCTGTAGAGACAGGAAGGAAAAACAATACTTAACCTAGAGCTTGTCTTTCTGACTGAAGCCTTGAAGAGCAAAAGCCTCAAGATCACCACCAACTATGTCCACTCAGATAATAGGCAATGCACTTGCCCCTGCCTTCCTTAAATTAGCTCCTGCTAATCAATCTCAAACACTGATTGCATGATGGTCAAAGCTTTATTACTTGGAACCTTTCTCAAAAGTCTGTCAATTTTGAATGATGAATTCACATGAAGGTGGGAGAAAACATTTCACTTCACCAACTTCATGAGAAATAATACTTTACTAAATGCAGTCCCTTCCTCGCCTCATTTCCCTCTTAAATTCTGTTTCAGATAAGAGGACTCAAATTCAGAGATTTTCCAGTCACTTCAGAGGCCTGTGTGGGTTGCGCAAGGAACAGAGAATCACAGGATGGCTTTTAAATGTATCATTGGAAATTAAACTTCAATTAGGTACAGATTTGTGCTTTCACAGAAGGCAGTCACTCCCCGCACCCCTTCACCCCCCCGGTCTGCTCAGGCCACCGTGATTGAAGGCTAAAATGAAATGTTAATTAGGTAAACTGGACAGATGACAAGCAGCACATATTTCATTGCTATGTAAAACACTCAGCTACAAGTGTCCTTCTAATTAGTCAAGTTTTGGTACTTCTTTTAATTCTCCCTGACTATTATAAGCACAGAATGTACTGGGCCAACTGAGCCAGCCTTCCCACCTCACCAGATGTGGCCAATCTGCATTTTGAAAACCATCTAATGGTGGATTATTAAACTCACAATCGCTTCTTGGCCTTCAATACATTTGCTCTGCCAGCAATTTAATCTGGAAGAGAAAGCAGCAGGTTTCAAAGTGTTATGCCAGCAACTGCCTGGGAAGAAACACCATCATCAGTACTCCCCTTTTGCACAAAGATCTTGTATTTAACGCAGAGAATGCCTGCGCAGTGTAGAAAAGCAAGAGTTATAGTTACTCCCAGCTACAAACTGGCAGCCATGCTAATATTAGGCCTCTATGGAAACACAAGCCTTTTCCCTCTCCATAGCTGAGAGCCTACACAAAGTGCTGCAATACATCAAAGCCACATTCCTCACGCACTTTCAAGGCTTCTGCCTATGACTATGGAAGGCTTTTCTTCCCTACCTTCCTAAAATTGGAGCTCCTACAAATGAGAGACAGACAGGGAAATTGATACAAGAAACATCAGCTTCAATCATTACGGCCCTAGTCAGTCCATTCTACTGCTGGCGCCCTTCAGGTTGGTTTTGGTCACATCATCATTTTAAAGTTCCAGTGGAATCCATGAACCTGAAACTAACTGAAAAGCGGAACAAACAAGGGGGGACCTCTGGGGTCCTTGCTTCTGCCCCCATAAGAAATATCAAGTGGCGCCAAGTGTAGGAAGAGTAGAATTTCTAAATGTAGTCAGCATTCCTTTCACCATCTTATCCTTGTTGGACCTCAAAAGGATTCTGTAGGCAATTGCAAAAAAAAAGGGGGAGCATATTGCAATGTTTTGCAGCAAGCCATATAGAATATAAAAGAGCCAAATTTCAACTCTTATCTGAGATAATTTATGTTTATATCTAAACAACAAATCTGACAAGAATTCCTATGCATCTTCAGTTATCAATATGGACTCTGGCTGCTCTGTGATCCACAGAACTACCACCCCAAGCAGAATTTCTCATTAGCTTTCTTGGCCATTTGATTTTTGTATCCAGTAAAGGAAGACTTGAAATTTAACTGCCACTTTCAATAACCTAACAACCAAAACTTAACTTTTCAGTTCATTAACAGGCAAGCTAGATGTGTGAAATGTACACAATTTGATCTACTGACTTAACTAAAACTGCTTTTCCCCCATTTGAACCCTTGCCTTGAGCCGCACTTCTCTTTTAAGCAGAATTGCGCTAACAAGACTGTACACTTTGAGTAGCTTGCATCAGTCAGGTGGATTCAGAATTACTAAAACCAGTGCTCAGTGATAATATTGCCTTGAACTGTCATTTCTCCTGCAACCTCTAGTACTCGACACAACAACACCCAATTGTAAACGAGACAATACAGAACAGAAATTTTAGAATTTTGCATTAATAAATTAACATTTGCAAGCCTGGTGTCAATTAATCAAAAAAATATTTTTGCATCCTAAAATCCTACCCAGATTCTATCATTACAACAGCTGAGAGAATCAAGCTCCCAAGGAAAAGACCTGCTACTGTCTACTGTGAAAGCCTGCAAGAACATGAATATCAGGGTAGCACGTGGTGACGTATACATACTTCAATAATAAAATTACTTCGTATTTTTAAAAAAAACCACCAAGCCAAAAGAAGAAACACATTAGGATGGATAAAGTGCTGTGATTTTGAGATCCTTACAAGTCAGTCAAGGTTAACGGAAGTAATTGTAGAGAAGCAACCATGTGGCTGACGGGACAACTGCCACTGCTGAAGCAAATGGATTTCAGGGTACAAAGAAGATCAGAATCAGAAGAATGCAGAATGCTGGAGATGGGGAAGGCCAATGTCACGGTGGATTTTATCTGGATGATGAGAGTTTTAAAATCCAAGGCTTTGGCTTCTAGTCAGTCAATGTACTTGAGGACAGAAGTTGGTTCCATTAAATGTGCTTGGAAAACAAAGATAGTTCATTTACTCTCAAGCAACAGACATGCTGTATGATTGCATAGAGGTAAATGAAACAAGTAGTTTGGAAAAATAAACAGGTTAATATCAACTTTTACTCAGGTCTTGATTAGCTGTCTTGGCAGCTGCCATGTTAATTTGCACAGTCACATTTATGTAGTACGATGGGTGATTCTCAATTTAAAGAATTTCAGGTCTGATGTTGCTGTTGGGCTTAAGATTATTTTTTTTCCTCAAGCAGCCCTCATTAAAAGTAAAGAAAGGTTTTGCCTAGAGAATATGTGATTATTGTTGCCCAAGTAGAACAAGCCTTTCTTTGTTTTTAAAGTTGTCAGCAGCAACAAGTCACAAAATAAGGAATTTGCATCATTTTGTTGTTCTTGTTATGAAATTTTGACCAGTGCCAATTATAGAAAATTTGCTCAGTTCAGCAAAAGCAAATTGAAATCATCCTTTAAATACTAAGGAGTGAAGTAAATACAATCAGCACAGTACCAAGTACTGTGGAAGTGTCCAGACTATTTTGTTTATAAAAGTGTGCAATACCCACTGCTCTGTGGCAACCATCAAGCTTGGGTTCATTCCCACAGGTCAGACTTTCATCAGAAATACTAACATTCCACATGCAATATTCAGCCACCAAGTATTAACAAGTTTGGGATTCCTGGCAAATGGATACGGACACACAAGTTCTGCACTTCCTAACAAAGTACACGCTGGTAATTTCCAAAGTGCTGTCTGACATTTCTTAGAGTTATACAAGTCCAGCTGAAAAATTGTCATTAGAACCTTGCAAGTTGGCACTGCAGTTGTGCAAAGGATCCACTCCTTTGAATGAGGTGAATGAGGCAAGTGAGATTTTTTTTGTTCAAGGATCTCAAATGTTAAATTTGATATGTGGAACCATGGATTAAGTTTGGCTTTGGTGCTTATCTATCAAAACACCTGCAAGCAGGGCTAGTTCACACCCACCACAGGAAGACAAGGTAGCATACCCTTGGAAGACAATTCAGAACCAGCCATGTCCATGAACTTGATGACCAATTCAGCAACAAACCCAGCAAGTGAAGGGCAGCTCAGTATTATCAAGAAATTCTGGATAAATGCTTAATGAAAAAAATCTGAACAAAGTCCAAATCCAGGAATAGTTTAGTCAGGTAATATTCTAATAAATTATATGGAAATAGCCACATGGCAAAATTCCACCTCATCCGGTGTCAGTACAGCTGAATGGTAGCCAAAATAACTACTATTCAAATTCACATTTCAACCATTTTCTCAAATGTTCATCCAACCTATTTTGAATAGCTGTCTCCATTAATTTACAGCCTGCTAAGGCCCAGTATTTCCTACTTGCAACTCCAAAAACTAATTTCATAACATATCCTCATCACTTCAGACTCTCTACTCTGCCTCTCCACTTACAATTTCAAATGCTTTGCTCAGAACACCTTTCACCTCCTTAACTGAAATGGAATACATTCTGATGTATCCAATATTGTTACAGCAGGCTGTATTGGAATGAATTTGGATTATCCATCCATTTAATGCTTTATTAAATGTGGATCCCAAAATTGCAAGCTATATTCAAATCATGCTTAAAATAAGTTTGATGTTTGCACCTATGCATTTTGTATCACATGCCATTAAATTCTTGCAGCATCTTCCTTAATGGGCAGCAGATACTCACTGATGATTTTAAAGCCTTGTGAATTCAAAGATCCCTCCCACCAGCACAATACCTAGCTTGTCCCAATGGATATCATATATTTTTTAAATTACTTCCACAATTATGAGCCACTCATTCACAGCTGGGTCGACAGCCTTGACATTGATTGATTCACTTTGATGTCATTTCCATTTCATATTAATTACTGTGTATCAAAATTGATTATCTCTAGCTACTGTTTGTCAGAGCAAAGGATTTTCTCCTATTTACTCTCTCCAAATAATTCCAAATTTCAAAGACCTGCAGCATCTTGCAATGCCAACAATGCTATATTACAGATCTGACCAGCATAGAATGTCACCAAAGCTTAGCCACCCATATCTGGGGAATGCGACAACTCTGATCAAAGTTCATAATCAAAGCCAAATCTCTGGGTCTGAGACCATGCCATCGCTTGCTACACAAACAATAATCCAGATTATTGTTGCTATAGCAAGTAATACTTCCAAAGTCACAAGTCATGTGCAGGTAAGTAGAGTTGCACAAAGCTGCTTTGCTACCATGGAGACCATTCTAACTGGCTGCATCACCATCTGATATGGAAGGGTCACTGCACAGGGTCGGAAAAAGATGTAAACTCAGCCAGCTCTATCATGGGCACTAGCTTTCCTAGCATTAAGGACACCTTCAAAAGGCAAGGCCTCAAGAACGTGCCATCCATTATTAACTACCCCATCACCCAGGAAATGCACCCATCTCATTGTTACCATGGAGGTGGTGGTGGTACAGGCGCCTGATGACGCACACTCTATGTTTCAGGAACAGCTACTTCACCTCCACCATCAGATTTCTGAATGGACAATGAACTTTACTATATTGTTTTTGCACTACTTAATTTTATGTAAATTTCTTATTATAATTTAGTTTTTTTAAAATGCATTGCAATGCACTGCTGCTGCAAAACAAATTTCACAACATATGCACTTCACTACTTTTAATTGTTATTTTGCATTACTTAACTATTTAATAGACGTGTATGCATAATGTAACTCAAGCTTCTCCCCCCCCTTATTTATTTATCACGTGTCTCATTGTACTGCTGCCATAAAGTTAACCAGTTTCATGACATATGCTGATAATAAACCGGATTCCAATTCTTCAAACATCGATTGGACCATTGGCTTCTTCAGGCAGGTTTAGAGGAATGTATGCAGCATGCATTTGAACTAAAACATGTTTTATTTGTAGAGATAAACAATAAAGTCAAGAATCTTGCACATTATGAGCTCACTCCTAACAGAAGATAACAAACCCTAAGCTGCAATATAGGATGTCAGAACCCCTGTGGAAATCCAGCTGTCATTTTGAGTGGTGCACTCCCTGACAATGGTTCAGAAAACCTCTGAATTGCACTTGCATGTATGTACCTATGTGTTTCCTTCAGGGCACAAGTTCATTTGCCTGCATGTCCTGCAGACTCCCATATCAGTTTTAAGCAGCAATTGACTTGCATGCAAAGTTTATTACATAGCTCACAAATGGCACATACTTCACAAGTACAATAAAACAGCAATTTTATGAGTGAATAACCTACATTAAAGCAGACAGGCATTAAAGCAAATCCTAACATGTAAGCAGCTTTCCCATCGTCCCATATGAGCTTCATAGATCACTCCAGAATACTTAAATTTTTTCCACCCAAGCATAGATGGGAAGGGATGGAACACTTTAACCAAGGTCTGAAAAAGGTCAAATTTTTGCAACCTTAGGAACTTATATTTTTGAAAATGTTCTAAACTAAAAACTTCTAAACTAAAAACTAAAGAGGCTTTAGATTATAACAAATTGCAGTATAATGACCAAGAAGAGACAGAGGACCAAGTTGAGGAGGTTTAAGATTCTGTTCACCAAGAACTGAAGAATTAAGCTCTGAGATTGTGGGTAACTTGGAAAATATGGCAGATGCACCTGTCTACAGTAGCATTAGAAGTGACCATCAGGCAGTCCTTGAGGACAAAAAGTCCCGTGTTCATTTATGTTCTCTAATGGGACTGACTTAAAACAGATCCGACTGCTCAAATAGTAGAGTGAAGGATATACTACCCTAATAGGATAGAGGGTCAATCCTGGTTCTAAGGAGTGCAGAAGGTTACATCAGATACAGAACAGGGAACACACAAAAATGTAGTGCCAGCCTAGTGAAGCTGTAACACCAGGTCTATTAAGGGACAGACTATGTAATCTCACAACGACAAGTCCAGCAAATAGTGATGGACAATTATGTGGGTATTTGCACATGTTTAAAAGAAAGCCCCAAACTTAATGATGGTGGGACTTTTGCTGAAGACAATTGCTGAATCATTCATCACCAAATTCAACCAGAGACCCTGAATAAGCAGACAAAATCTTGAAAATGTTGATACAAGCAGATGCAAAGATGGAAGTGATTTCCAGATAGTGCCCGAATTCTTAACTCCTGTGCCTGCTTGTTCAAAAAGGACTGGATAAACCTTGAGTGGCTTCAGTTACTCTATTCATTTCATCAGAGAAGACCATGCAGAAGGGAAATGGTAATGATCAACTGTCATTGTGTTAAATAATTATGACACTAGAGGTGTTCACGATCATTCAGCATCTGATCACTGACAGTACAGAAGCGTGGCTCACTTAATCAGCGATCGAAGCATTGCAGTGGGACCACTGAGCAGCAAGGTTCTACACTGTTCAGATTCTTGACAATCTACTTAAATCAGCTTTCAGATGCATTCTCCAGGGAAATTGTTCCTGATATTTGCTTTGAGTAAACTATTGTTGTTGCCTCCATTCGGATAATGGAAATTTTGGACCAAAACCACCTTAAGCTTACCTGTATTTATGCCAGTAGTTTTGCTCAGCCTTTTTGAATGGGCAGGAAGTTAAAGAGCACAGCATCACCTGCCTGGCTGCTGCCAAACACAACACCGTCGGACGCCTCCATCCTCAGATGATTTATTATAATTGGAAACAACTTCAGACAGAGCTGACTAAACTGACATCATCTCTGATGTCGTGTCAAAGTAACACATCAAAAGTGTCATCAATGAAACCTTGTAAATATTTATACCAATACATTAAAACATTCACAGGTTGAAATATATATATTTTTTAAAAAGCTGATGCAATTTCTCTGCATTTTAAGCAGTGATGTTGAAAATCCTGTCATGTTATTTGCAAAATATGGGTCAGCCAAACCTGGAGGGAATTAGAAATGAGGCATCACCTGAAAATGAGCATTTGAAACATGCAAAACTGCTCATTTGATGCCCTCTGTTTACGTTCTGTAGTTTCAGTAATATCTACCCTACAAAGTTAATTAACATTATTAGTCCCATAGCTGTGAGCAGAAATGTGAAAGTCTTTGGAAAAAATAATACAGGTTATACACATTAAATTATAAGGATGTATTAAAATATCGGGTTTTGGGTTAGGAGGGATAGAGTGCAGGACAGGTCAAGATGACCCTATGCTGGTTTGCCCCTCTCTCCGACTTCATACATGTTACCAGTTAGCCCATCTCTACTCGTGACCCGAGAAGCAAAGAATAGAGTGCAATGTGAGAAAAATAAAGTCCGAGAGCACCAATTAACCTTTAAACATGTCGATCAGCTCTACCTCCAGGTAAGCACAAGAGGCCCAAAGTAATTAACCTACATTTCAGGCTCCGGTGATAGTGCATTCTACCAGAATACCAGCATCAATCATAAATAGCCAACGGGCAATACTATGCTTTCCTTTAATAGCCTCATCTTCTCAATGTGTAAATGAAGAAATTCAGAAGGTCACTTCCCATAAAGACTACCTTCAATATGTATGTTTGCATTTTAAAACTTGTATATTAAAACCACAGAGGAAAAGATATACACGTATGGTGTAATGTTCAGTAAAAGGGATCAGTGCCAGGATTACAAATCTGAATTAATTTGACTATTTCACCACGATCTCAAGTGTAACTCAATTTACATTATGTACAGCAGTGCACTTGAACTGTAGTGTAGTAAAGACCTGTGTTGATCAACTGGCTGGAGTGTTCACGGATATCTTTAACCCCTTGATTCAGCAATCAAGAGTAGGCTTCAATTATTAGTATAATTGAAGCTTAGGAAGAACGTGGTAATCTGCCTCAGTGACTATTGCTCAGTAGCACTTACATCCACTGTGATGGTGTTTTGAGAGGTCAATAATGAAACATTCTCCTGTCTGAGAAGCAATTTTGATCCACACCAATTTGCCTAGCAGAGCAACAGATGAACAGCAGATGCCATTTCATTGGCTCTTCACTCAGCCCAAGAACATCTGGACAGTGAAGATGCATACATCAGAATGCTCTTCATTAACTACAGCATAACATTCAACACGATCATCCCCTCAAAATCAATAAGCTTCAAGATCTTAGCTTCAATACCTCCTTGCGCAATTGGATGCTTAATTTTGTAACTTACAGCCAATCCAAACTGCTAAATCAGCACAGGTGCATCACAAGGCTCTGTGCTTATCCATCACTCTACTTGTGCTGCCATGAGAAAGCAGCATCCATCAAGGACTCCCACCACCTAGGCCAAGCTACCTTCTCCCTGCTGCCATTAGGAAGATGGTACAGAGCCTCAGAACCCACACCACCAGGTTCAGGAATAGTTATTACTCCTCGATCATCTTTTGTATTTGCACAGTTTGTTGTTTCTGTCCTGCAGGTGTTGTCCTTCAATGATTTTACTGTGTTTCTTGGATGTACTAAACAAATCTCAGGGTTGTATATGGTAACATACATGTACTTTAATAAATTCACTTTCAACATGGAACTGGAAAACTCACACCAAACGCTATAAACTGAAAGATGACAATTTTGAACTTAAAACCTGCTAAACCCATTCTAAATGATCATTGCTTCTTGAATTCCTGTTTACTGATAAATGTCTTTTAACATTTCAAGATTTATTCATGATCAAAGAATGTTCAAGTTACTCAAGCTTGAGATTTACTTGCTCACATTTATGCAAAACAGGCAAAATTATATTTATTTTACTCTTCCATCACCACCAGCATCACATAAAACTTGGAGAGATAAAGAAAATCAAGGCAATTGGAAACTAAAAATAAATCCATTAGTGAAAACACAGAAGAGGCAAGATTATCAACATTATAACCAGAAAGCTCCAAGTTCAGGTTTGGGAAAATCCCTAAATGTACGTACATTAGGAAGCAATCACAAGGATAGCATACATGAGATAGAGATTCAAGTGGAAGATAGAAAATGGTAAACAAATGTCCTAGTTTGTACAATTCCCTAATCAATTTTTCCTCCGATAACAAGAAATGGGCCTTCTGCATCTAAACCCATCTTCTACTGCTTTAGATCGATATATCGGATGTCAGTTAATCATGTAATTTACAATGTCAACTCCTTTTCATTCCAGAAAACCAAAGGGGCAAGAGGAAGGCAAGAGTGTGGTGCTTTCCTCTTCTGCTATGAAGTAAATCAAAAACTTGCATGATAAACATTTTGCTGTCAGACTTAACAAAGCAAATTATTTTGTTAATTTACTTCAAGCTGTGCTAGCTTAATTTTTTTCCTCAGTATATAACTAAACACCTCTGCAAATACAATTTCATAAGAGATTACAGCACCGAAGAATCTGACCCACAATGGAAGGCCAATAGAAAATCCATTACAGAGCAGCCAGCTCAAACACTATTATGTAACTGCTGGAAGATGTAGCAAATCAAAGACTGCTCCGGTTAGTTAAACACACTTAGCTTTGTTCAGGACTAAGCCAAGAATTTTTCTGGACTCTCTCTCACTCAACACCACTAGGGTCCTTCCAGTTTTATTTTATTTCCCAAAAATGAACATAACAGATTTTAACATTACACCATCCAATAGCTGACTGCTATCCAAAATAAACAATTGTAGACAGTTATGTGGTTATGAAGAATCAAATCAAACATAATTAGATTAAGCACTCAAAACCTAAAGCACTTTATATGCTTTTGATTAATAGTTAACATTATAAAGATAACAATAGATCAACACTAAATATCTGTTATGACACATGACTCCACATCTGCCGTAAGGAAAATGCTCGAACATATTAAAGCCATTGTCAGGGCATCTGGAAAAGTTCAGAAAAAATTAACCTAGTTTTGAGAAAGGAAACCAAGTTTGACTAATTTGCTGACCAGTGGATATAGTAGATTTTCATAAGGCATGTGATAAGGGCGTCAGAAAGTAAATGCTTTACTATAGGAGGAAATATTTATGTGAACACACGTGTCATGTTGTCACCAGAATGTGCAGGGACACTGTTTGCTAATGCATTTCAGTGTATGTTTCGATGTACATGTGATAAGTAAATTAATCTGAATAGATTGTTGTTTGTCTAACAAAACAACAGTAAGCAAACACATTGTGGCAAATGCAATGCTGTAAACAGGAGACCCTCTTCATCATTGCCAATGACTGCAATCAGTAAGGATATGCAGAAACAACATTACAACTATTCTCAACACTGGTGCTTGACAAGCCTGCATTCTCAGCCCTGTGCTTTACTCCCTATACACTCAGGACTTCATGGCCATATTCTTCTTGAACTATCTACAAGTTTTGCAGATAACACCACTGTAGAGGGCCTTATAGTGATGAGTCAGAGTACAGGAAGGAGATAGCAAGCATAGTTACGTGGTTATTTTTATCAGCTTAGCCTCATAAAAATAACCATTCCCTCAAAGTTAACAAAACAAAATAGATGGTCATTGACTTTAGGAAGGCAGGGGAGGGTTGCACATGCTCCTGCTCACGTCATTGGTGATGAGATTAAGGGTGCCAAGATCTTCAAGGTCCCAAGAGAAAATTGACCAAAAACCCATCCTCATCCTATTACATTGAGGCCATGGCCAAGGAGGCTCACCAGTACCTCTGTGAACTCAGGACAAATGAATTTGGCACATCTCCTTGGATACATCATAGCTTTTCTAGGCATAGAAAGCATCTTTTCCAGATGTATCACAACTTGATATGACAACTGCTCTGAAGAAACGACAAATTTGTGGACAGTGCTCAACATGTCATAGAAACAAGTCTTTTGCCCAGACTCTACACTTCTGCCACAGTGGAAGAGATAGTAAACAAAAAGGTGATACTGCACAATGCTGAGATGTATCTGAACTAGAGATCTCCATGCAAGCTCACGTGCTGGCAGAAACCTGACAGAATGGCATCTTTCGTTGTTAGGGAAATTGATTAAGTAGAGGGGTCATGCTTCAACCATATGGGACATTGATGATCCTACAGTTGGAATATCCTGTACAATATTGGTTTCTATTTTTTTTTAAAAAAAAAAGGATGTTAAGGTTTGGAAGCACTTCTGAGAAAATTTATTCAAATCGAATTGCCATTCCAGTTAAATCAACCATGAACTTATTTCTCAAGAGACTGAGTGGCATCTCCAAATGCAAAATTCCATGTTAATGATCTAACACTGCCTTTCTCAATCGACCGTGACTTCAGAAACTTAGAATCAGTTCAGCAGGTTCTGATTGTTAGCAAATCTAGTTTCCACCTAGTGATGACAGACTTGAGCCTGATGCTAAATGAATCTTCAAGTTTAACACTGGACAACAGAATGTGACACATAAATGGTAACTAATTTTCAGATACCAGATTCTCCAAACTCAATGTAAAATTAACTAAAGTTGGAGGATCAGAAGAGATTCCATATTTGATAAATATTAATTATTAAAACCGGTTTTCAGGCTAATGAAAATTCTTTTAGCAATGGAGAATTTATGAAACTTAGTTTTGAAGCTTGTGATGTGAACCAAATTATTAATATAAATTGCAATATGATACAACCAGCAATGCATATTTATTCCCCGCTTAGAGGGTAAAATGTTCTGCCTACATTATGATGGAAAGAAACCTTGGTGGGTAGAACTACACATCAGGGATTTTGGCTTGCACTGTGCATTTTATGACTACAGTTAATTTCTTAACTTGATGTTTCTGGTTGGCAAACATCGTACCCTTGGCGTGCACAGGTAGAAATCATTTTTCTCGGCTGTTACTGTTTAAATTCTGTGATCACTTCTGAATGATTCAAAAATATCTTTTTTAATATACAAATGACAGATGATTAGAGTAGAATAAATGGAAAGAAACTAACATTTCTTGAGTTATAACTGAAAAGAAAGATAAATAAAAAGACCAAAGCTAAAAATGACCAAGGCTTGTTGTCATTTTTTTAAAAACTCAATATTTGTGGAACAGTGGTGCCCCAACTGAAATAGATATTTCCCTTACTTGTTCTCATTGCTGGCATCATATCGAGGCATGGGATCCCAGTCATTTCCATTGACATCAAAGCTAGCCATTTGATCCTACGGTAAGAGAAAAATCACACAACCATATCAATAATTTAAGATACTCTCCAATTCATGCATTCTTAAAAGGTTTTCCATGCATAAATGATTTAACTTAGCCAGATAAGAAATGAAAAGAACCACGTCAATATCATCCTCTCCACTCTCCTTACGTAGTCCATTAAGCCGTGGACTATTCAGAATTATTTCAAGATCAGAACTGATGAATGGATTCAGCCCAAAATATTGTAATGTTTATTCTTCTTCATAGATGCCCCCTGACTTGCTGAGTTCCTCTACCATCTTGCGTGTGTGTTGCTCTGGATTTTGGTATCTGCAGAACATCTCTGTTTAAGAAAGACTGTTTTACGCAAGGCGAATCAAGAACACAGATAAACCACCAAAAGTTCAAATCTAGGATCAAGGGCAAGAATGCTTTTCAGAATCAAAGCTGGCAGGCTGAAGATTTAAAAAAAACAGTAAGGCAGAAATTGTTAACATTTAAGATTAAATTGCAGAAGGAAAGGAACAAAGTGGTTAAAGGGCACATCAGAACATGATGAACAAATGTAATTAAAAGTTTATATGGAGATAAATACTAGTAAATTACTTAAACTAAGCAACCAATATTTGGTTCACAGCTTCTATTTTTATCTCTACATTGCAAAGAAATTCCACTCTTTCAAAACAGTTGATAAAAGATGGAGTTTGGAACTTTTAATGACGTGTCAACATATAAAAAAAAATCAAGCCTCAGCCATGAAGAAATCTCAAGGTCAATGATGGGTGCATTTCCTTATTTAACTGTGTTCTAATGGCATTCAGTGATTTCAACGGCAATTAGCCTGAAGACGAAGGAAAAGAGAGATTATCTCATACAGATACACACAGTCCAATTCGTCTGAATTTGTTTTGTAATCATCAGAACCACTCGCTCAAGTGAGATGGGTGTAGGATTTCAAATTCCAGTTGTAGCTATGATTATGGGTTTAAATTTCCACAAAGAATTAACAATAATTCTAAACCTTTCAGGTATGCCAAATTTGGTTCAAATTTATATATTTTTTAAAAATTTTATTTTATTGAGATACAGCGTGGAATAGGCCATTTGGCCCTTCAAGCCATGCCGCCTAGCAATCCCCCAATTTAACTTGAGCTTAACCATGGGACAATTTACAACGACCAGTTAACCTTCCAATTGGTACATCTTTGGACTGTGGCAGGGAAACTGTAGAGCACCCAGAGGAAACCCATGCGAACACAGGGAGAATGCACAAGCTCCTAGTATAGCAACTCCAGTTAACAAGGTGATCCAAACCTCCCCTGTATTTTAAACTGCACAGGTTGTTTTTTTTTCCAATAATCAGAGTATTAATTTTTATTTGCGTGAAAATAAGTTAAAAACATACATAATTCTGCTGAAGGTCAGGGTGATTTCTCTCGATTCCATCATCCAGAATGGTGATCACCACATTTCGGCCCGTGTACCCTCTTCGCCATGCTCCAACTATGTTCATATTTGACTGGCAGTGGTGAGTGTCATCATTACAGTGCTAACAATGGAGAAAGCATCATCAAATGCAATAAATTTACACTCAGGAAGAAGTGCCCACTTAAAAGATATGGCAAAACATTTTTCAGTGAAAAGACCTCAGTAAAACAGAGGAATAGGCGAGGAATTAAATGCAGTAAAATTACAATACACTGCGATTTGATGGTTCAGAAATCACAAGTGCTTTTCAGTATTAATTGGTATAACACACATTCCAAAAAAAATCTCAGAGGATGTTGGAATAACAGTTACACAACACCAGGCTCAACTATGTACAAACTAGCAGATTTCACGATCATCTGATGACATGTTTTGTGGGTGTGTATGCACTTTTTGTAGCCCTAGGGGCAAACACTATCTCCAGGCCTCAGGACTCCACAGTAGTCCTGTGAAGCAAAGTGGTCCAAGAATGGTCACACTAGCAAACAAGTTTAAAACTTTGAGAATTTCTAATGAACTATGCAAAGTTTTGAAACTACATGTAAATAATATTTAATCAAATAAAAATATTAAGTAAATATTAAGCAAAGCATTAAACCTTTTTAATTGAAGTCAGAGATCTCATCCACAACTGTGACAGCAGGTTAAACATTAAACTAGGCTAATGAAAATCTAAGGCTCAGATGTGAAGTGCATCTGGCCCTACAGTTCATTTGCACTAAACCCTTGGGTTCAGTGCCAAAATGAGCAGCACAAAGGCCAAATAGTTAGGCAACTGATGTCAGAATTATACTTTGCAACACTTGGATACCAACCTGCCAACAAAAGCCAATTATTTATGCCGTTGTATACTTACTATGTACCACATGCTTGGCCATTTGGGATCATTGAAGTAAGGATACTGGGAAGCACTAGCTTTATAATCTCTCTTTACCCGCCTTTTTACCACTTGTTGTTGTATCCATTCCACCTGCCAACAGAACACATTAATAGAAGATGTTTAGGGGCAAAAACTAATTTTCCACATCAAGCAAGATTAATAATGCAATTATATAAGGGCACTGGGGGCGGCTAAGGTTGTGGGTTAAAGATTATCCAAATATTTCACCCCAGGAGCCAACTCCATCAGGGGACCAACCCTACCTACCATCAAAAACATCTTCAAGAGGCAGTACCTCAAGAAAGAAGCATCCATCATTACAATCCCTTACAATCCAGGACATATTCTCTTCTCATTTACTATCAGGAAGGAGGTACAGGAACCTGAAGACTCTCACTCTGTATTTTAGGAACTGCTTCATCCTCTGACATCAGATTTCTGAATCATCCATGACCACCAGCACCACTGTCTTTCACCCTTTAAAGCAATTTCTGTCTTTGCACTGTACTGCAGCCCCAAAACAATTTACTGGCATGTCAGTGATAATAAACCAGATTTTGATTACTGAAAGGGTTTCATTTCAGCAGATACATTGGCAAAATATGATTTAATGGCACCAAGCGGGAAAGCGTACAATTCCCCGGCAAATTATTAAAATTCACTGTTAAGCAACCTTCAATTTAAAACTGTATTAGCATCTGGAACCATGCCTCCCTAGAAAATATTTGGTTCAAACTCCATACCAAATTATATCTGGGAAACTATAATTCATAACTTTAATACGATCCCTTTAATAACGAGTAAATTTTGAAATGTCCATATTATTAGAATGAATTTCACCGTTTCTTTCAGCAAATGAATGAACTAGTGGAGGGAAGACCTTTTTTTTAAGAAAAGGTTAACTAAAAACGACCATTGTAGCAAAATGAAAACAAATCATCTTCGAATTATTAAGTATAGGGAATATTGAACAGATTTTGGAAATCCTGAGCTCTGTGCTCAGCTCCAATGAATTCCTTGTTCAAATTAAATATACTTATTTTAAAGTACAAGGCTCTTTAAATATCCATTAAAATATTTTCTTTTGGTTGATGTTAACCTCAAAAATAATAACATTTTCAGCCTCAGCCTTACTAACTGTGCCAAATGACCATAATATGAAACTTAACAATTTATCACTATTTTCTGAATATCCAAGGAACTCCCTTATAGATTTCAATGAACGTTTTTAAAAAATCTACATTTCCATGAACTATTAATGGATTCTCATTTTAAGCAACATAGTCATCTTGAGGTAGTGCATGCTTCAGTGGTCATAGCATTATTTTAAGACATATTCAGTCTTTTCTATAACACTGATGAGGCAAATGTGCATTTTATAGTTTTATTACAATAATCATAAAATGCTTGAACAACAGGCTGTTAAATTTCAACAGACTTCACATAACCCTCTCGAGGGTGAGCACTAACATTAACTGGAGCTTGGGATGGTCTTTATTGGCCTGCACTACACTACATTTCAGAAGAGCTGAAGTCAGGATATCTGCTGATTTTATAATGGATTCAATCCCTTTCATGATTCCCTTAGGCTATAAACTGGTTTCAAAAAGACTAGCTGAAACATGGTAGCTCATACTAAAAATAAATGACTTTGGCTGAATGAGTATCACAAGATCACACAGTTTGTCAACTAGAAATTTTAGCAAAAGAATATCTTAGCACTTGTTCCTTTAATGGCATCTCAATGAATATTTAGTCAATTAGGTCCTGTCACAACTATAGCAGGAATACAGGAACAGGAAGCAATCATTCAGAACCTCAGGTATTCAATTAAATTAGAGCTAACTTGCTCAACTCATCTATGTGTACTGTGCTGGTATTCCTTAATGTAATGTAACAGAAATGAAATATCTTTTTTTGTATATTTTTGCTTCTAGGGCATGGATGTCCAGTTCAGAGGACAGTTAAGAATCAGTCCCACTGTCATTGATCACTTTTTTTGGGAAGTACATTGGTGAACCAAAAATTATTTGGTTCATGTAATCTTAGCAGTCATTAAATCAGATATATTCAGATTTATATTTCAAATTTAGTTAATTGCCTGAACTGTAATTTCGAAGTTGCCAAGATGAGATTCAATTTTGAATCTCCAAATCATAGTAAAGATCTCTGGATACCAGTTCACAATTCAGTAATTTAATCATTATGCTACTTATACACATCAGTTCACGCTTTTAATTCATCTCAACGGCTTTTTTTTTACAAAAATTTGCAGGCCCGTGCTTTGGGGAAGCAAGCTGTGGAATACAAAGGTTAAAACCATGCTGAACAAGTTTTTTTATTTTGACCTCTCACCAGAATAGCCGAAATGTAAATGTTGCCAACCCCTTGTTCACGTAACTACAAAGTAGGAAGAGCTTTATTTGAGATTACTCCATGAATTTCTAACCATTGTGAAAATGTAAATGTTTTCATTCTTCAACCTTCCTTCAAGCTGGCAGGGACGAAGGCAACCTATTGCACACTGAAATCTCAGAAACAGCAGCAGCTTCAAAATTGTTTGCATTAGTGGAAGATTAAACATTAACTAGAATACCAGAGAGCTTACTGCTGCTGCTTGAAATTGTGCCTACAATTAATTCAAATGGGGGGGGGGGGGGCGCAAAATGTTAGTCCAGATTGCTCAAGATTCTACAATGGATCTCAGACCAGAGAACATCTGCACAGGGCCAAAAAAAAAATGGCTTCCATCAAGTTAAATCAAACTGCTTAGTTTTATTTAACACACCGAAACGACCTGTTGATAATGGTTCTAATTTTGAAGATTTTGTTCATCTGCAGGATGTCCCCACCAGCAACACCAAAGGGGCAGCTGAAGCATTTATGCAATCCATCCAGAAACTAGACAAGGGTATCTGCACAGTACTGAGGGAGGACAGTACAGCTTTTGTTTGTGTATAGACATGCCACTGTGGAATAGAAGCAAACACAGAGTAGCTGTCAAATCCAGTATAAATATTTACTTTAGTTTCAAGTTACAAAACAGATCAGTTAGTGTTCACCAGTTGGAAACTTTGACAGCAAATTTAATCCCATCATTTTCCACTTTGAGCAGGTGGGATTTTCCAAATAAACAATGAAAAATCTCTGTCTTAAACTGAATTGTTCCAAATGAAAAACCAATTTCACGCTTCATCCAGCTCTGCCAGATAACTGACACCAAAAGGGGAATCACAGCCATATTCAATATAATATTTAAATACACTATCATCATTTCGCTGCTCAAAGAAATTACACTCCACTGTAATTTAAAATGTTTCCGTTCTCTCCATGTCACATTTCTAAGTAGAAGCTCCGTTGATGATATTCAAAACTTAAGACTGCACAGGATTATGAACCCTTGGACAACTCACCCCAATGCTAAGTCTCACCTTAGTTGAAGTGCTTACTTGCAAAGAGAAGCTGAGATGAAGAGAGCTCAGAAATTTATTTTAAGGGGAGAAATAAAACAGGGAAAAGATGGAATTCCATGCTGTTGTGTTAATGTTTCAGTGTACCACACTGAAGGCATGAGAGATCTTGGTCTTTACTAATACACCAAATTACCTAAAAATCTGATATAGTGTATTCAGTTCTAACAACATTTGAAAATATTAGCTGGAGGTCAGTGTTCTTGAGCTAGACTAAGGAAACTGGAAGCACGAATGGGTATATGTTTGCTTACGACTGTATCCCTTCTCATCCTGCTTCACAAACACTCTCCTGAAACGGGACCTTTTTCCCTTTGGGAACTTGCATGCCGCAGTATTAATATTCTGACTGAATGAATGTATGTGCCTGCAGGTCTCTGATGTAAATATTTTAATTAATTATGTAGATGACTTCCGCCACATGCTGAATCATAGCAGGAGCTCTTAAGTTTATATAGGACTTGCATTTTGGACTTTGCAATGTGGGCCAAGTTCTGTTCTTGGTAAGTAACAGCTCATGAAGTGAAGCACAGTTCATAATCAGTATGAAGAAATTAATATACCTAACTTCATTGTAGCTGGGTTGTTTCTTTCCATCAACCAGTTACTAACCTCACCACTCCAATATATAACAGAACAGTACAGCACAGTTAAGGTCTTTTGGCCCAGTGTTGCACCAATGTTTTAACTACTCCAAGATCAATCTAGCTGTTCCCTCCCAAACAGACCTCCATTTTTCTTTCATCCACATGCCTGCTCACAAGTCTCAAATATCCCTGATGTATTTGTCTCTACCATCACCTCTGCAGCATGTTCCATACATCCACTCTTTGAAAGAAGCTACCTCTGAAATCCCAGCTTCCACTTTCCGCTTGAAATTATGCTCAATAGTATTCACCATTTCAACCCTGGGAAAAAAAATCTCTGGATATCCATTACATCTATTCTCTTATGTTGTACACCTCTATCAAGTTGCATATGAAAGATGTCAATGTCTGTCTAAAATCAATCTTAAATAAAACAATTTCACTCGATATAATCTTTGACTTTAAGCAGCTGCTCTTTTTGTTTTTTTTCCTCAACACACTTAAATATTACAACTGAATGCATTGGATTTAATGCCGATCTTGTTGAGCCTTCGGCTAGCTGTTCCATTGCATCAACATCGCAATACTCCAGAGAAACTGTAGGACAAATCTAATCTGGTCAATTTCTGCCATCTCTCTTGAAGTCTTTCCCATGAACAAGTTTAACCCACCAAAGGTCACTTTTGGTCCCATCAGGACAACTGCTTTAACAGTTCATTGATTGAAACGTGGCAAGATAAAGGAGAGTTTCTCGGCATATTTTGATAAAGGCAGCCAAGGACATCAAGGAAATCTTTAACCAATTATGGGTTCTGGCACGACAGATAAAAATTGAAGCTTATTCAGAAAACCTCCAGCAGCTAGAGTCATATTTTGTCCCATTTCGATAGGAGGCAAGTTTTAAAGAGTTTTAGTTTTCAATCATTTCAGCTAGAGGTCACATGGGTGAGTGTTTTTCTTACTGGTGTTCTTTGCCCAAATACACCCTGCTGCTTCAAAGGCTCTTTCCCACTAGAGATTGGAGCAGGGAGATTTGATAATTAAATAGCTTCACTTGCAATACATCCGAGTCAAATCAAGCCAACGTATTGCAAGAGTAACATTCAGAATGGGTACCCAGATGGGAAGCAGCACTACTGGCACAGAAGCATCAGCGACTCATGTCCAACAATGATCATGTACAAGCAACTTGCTCTGACAGCTAATACAATTCTGACTGTCAAAGAAACACCCACCTTGCAGCGATGACTGTCAGTAAAGAGCTCAACTAGACCAACAATAGCAACGACTGGAAAAGGAAGTCAAAGAGTATAGATATTTTACTCACTTTGTAACCTACTCAGTTGAATAAAAGCTTTCCAGTTACCCAAATGGGTCAGCTCCATGCTGTATTGTACAGCTCTCTACTCTTATGGTTACTGCCTACAGGAATGTTGTACATTTAATATATTAGTATTTGAATAAAATTTTAAATATATTGTTTAATTAAGCATTGCTTAAATAATTCATTACGGGTTGTATCTAAAAGTATGTGAACTGCATACGTCATCACACCATGTCATAAATGTGTGCTTCACTAAAAGTAAAAATGAAACCAAGATCCATTTCCGAGCTCCTGTATTTTTTTTTGGAATTACTTTTATGTTTTGCAGTTACAACACAACAGTGGCAACAAGTAAGATTTTTAAAAATGAACGCGAGGCAGCAACCTACCTGTTGAAGCGAGATGTCAGAATCAAAAAAAAAAGCACAACCAACATATATGGGTATTTCAATTTTTTTCTCTTTGTATCACACTTAAGAGCACCTGACTGTAATCATTATATGGAAAGGAAAGGATTTTGGAAGAATAAATTAATGTCACAGCAAAATACATTAAGTTTAAATCTGCATTGGGAGAGAAAAGTTAATTTAAGTCAATTAAGAGTAATTCTGTAGGTTCTATTAAATAGGAGCAAAGATGTCTTACAAATCATTCTTTGGAGTATTGTCAATTTCAGTCACTATCCTTTAGGAAGAATGTCGAAGCTTAGACAAGATTTATCGAAATAAATGAAGAGCTTCAATTTTATAGAGCAACTGAAAATGGTATTCTCCTTAGAAAGATTAAAAATTGTAATAGCTTTGGTAAAAGGAGAACAGAGTGAATCAGAAGTAATTTGCAAGAAACAGGACTTCTTGAAATACTGTTAAAAGTTGCTCAATTATGGAGAAAGGCCAGTGGAACTAAGTCACTCTTAAAGAAATCCAGACACCATTGGCTGAACAAACTTATTTAATGCTTTAATGTTCTACAAGTTCTGAGGAAAAATTGAGCACGCAGATACAGTATTTTATGATCAAATCAAGTGTAGGATCTGAGAGGTACTGGGTTAGCAGATCGCGAAGTACGAAACGCAGATGAAGACCTTAAGCCCTATCCTACATAAATAACCCCGGTATCCTCAACCAAAGGGAAGATTTTTTTTGAGTATAAGGTGCTGTGGAACCAGCAAGTTTGTAACTCTATAGATGATGCTCATTTGCTAAGATTTTTTTTAAACTTATTGCTCCTTACATTTTACATTAACTGAAGACTAGCTCCCATTTATGACTAGCAACAAAGAACAATAGTTGGAAATTTAACTTACTCAAACACTTTGATCTTTAGAACGGTGAGCTGCTATATTTAGAAAGCTGAGCTTCTCAAAAAAAATCCCAGCCCAGGACAGTGAATACCCATCACAGATCCTTTTCATTACAAGCTTTATTTGACCATTGCTTCAATTATGCTCAATCGTGTTAATATTATCAAAGATACAGATTAGGTATAGTGATATTTACTTTACACACACCAGCCCCCAACACCTCAAGCACATGTTTCAGTGTCTGTAAAAAGAAAAATGGGTTGCCAGCAAGCCAGGCATGAAGCCTCAGGTTTTGAGCAGCACTGCTCAAGTCACAGCTTCGTAAGTATCCGATGGACCCTCAGTTCAGCTCCTTTTAATATCGTTGATGCAACACCTGTTGGCCTGGTAGTTCATTAGCCACATTCAAAAATAACAGGTTATTCGATCAGAAGTAAATCCAAGGTTTGATTCTGTAACTCAGTTCTACTGAACTTATCCAAATCAAGAGGAGGAGGAGATGGGGTTTGGGAATTATCAAAGCCTGCGACTTTAAACTGCAGGAATGCAAGGCCCACCAGACAAACATTCATTCGACCATCAACTTGAGCCCATTTTTACAGGCACTTTGATTCAAACTGATCACAAATGCCATTAAGAGAAAGACTAAGGGAAACCTCATTTGACAGTGATTAAACATGATTGTTAAAAGCTGTATCAAGTAATATTCAAAGTCATTATTTGGCGTTGTTATTATAACACAAAATGCTAGAGGAACTCAGCAGTCCAGGCAGCATCAATGGAGAATAGTAAATGTTTCAAGCTAAGACCCTTCATCAGGACTGTCAGCTGCTGTATTTGGAAAGCTGCGCTTCTAAGAAGAAAGAGAAAGCACCCCAGCCCACAACAATGAATACCCATCACAGATCCTTTTCATTAAAAGCTTTGTTTGACCATTGCTTCAATTTATGTTGAATCATCCAGTCAATGAATCCTGATCAAGGGTCTCAGCCCAAAACATCAGCTGTTTACTCTTTTCCATAGACACTGCCTGGTTCCCTGAGTTCCTCCAATATTTTGTGTGTTCTGTTTGGATTTCCAACACCTACAGATTTTCTCGTTTGTTATTACAAATAGCTTTTAGGGACATTTGCACAATTGAACATTTTACCTGTAAACAAAACCACCATACAAATTTCTCCAGGTAGATCCAGATAGATTAAAGTACTTTCCCCATAATCATTTCACTTAGGTGGCATGCATTTACCACAATATTTTGGTTGCTTAATAGAAATAGGCAAGATTGGACAGCGGCACAGCCACAGTGGAAGCATTCCCGCCCAGGTCCTGAGCGGAGTTTGAAAAAGCAGCCAGTTTTCAGAGGGAGTCTTTGATTTGACATCAGCACAGATGCAGTAGATGTGTTCCTGCAAAGATCTAGAATGGAGCTTGAAAAACCCAGTCTCCATAAAAGAGGAGTACCATCGAGCAAAGCTGTCATCGTGGAAGAGGTCATCAGAGTGGTCTGAGTCGGAGTGGTAAGGCTTTGGCTCACGGGCGGAGGCAAGTAGGCAAGTTTATTTCTAATTCTTATTTAACTCTTGAAAGAAGAGGGTATGCCTGCAGGGCCAGTGTTGTCCTGGATGTCAGATGTGAGATATCCAGAGACTGCCAGCCTCCCCAGTGGCCACATTTGCACCAGGTGCAGCAAGATACAGCTCCTTATAGAGACCGTCTATACTGGAGCTGCAGCTCGATGATCTTTGGCTTGTTAGGGAAATTGAGGAGGTGATAGACAGGAGCTACGAGGAGGTAGCCACCCCAAGGCTACAGGACACATAAATGGATGACTATCCAAGAGAGGGAAGGGAAAACGGCAGATAGCGGAGAGCACCCCTCAATGATAAGTACTCTATTTTGAGTACTCTTGTGGGGTGGTGGAAATGACCCATCAGGGGGAAGCAACAGAGGCCATGCCTTTGCCAATGCGTCTGGCCCTGTGAACATAAGTACTTTGCTAGTGTCTTCCACAGTGAAGACTGACGCAGTGTGCCAGAGGTCTGTGAGTGTCAGGGAGCAGGAGTGAGTGTCATTGCTATTACAAAGGAAAATCTGCTAGGCCAACTGAAAGGCCTTAAGGTAGTTAAATCACCTGGACCAGGTGGACTACATTCCAGAGTTTGGAAAGAGGTTGTTGAAAGAGATAGCAGATGCATTGGTGATGGTCTTTCACAATTCACTTGTTTCTGGTATGGTTCTTGAGGACTGGAAAATTGCAAATGTCATTTCATTCTTTGAGAAGGGAGAAAGGCAAAAGAAATTATTGGTCAGTTAGCCTAACGTTGCTTGGTAAAGTGCTGGAGTCTATTATTAAGAATGAGGTTTTGGGGTACTTGGAGACTAAGGATAAAATAAGTCAAAGTCATCATGGTTTCTGTAAAAAGAAATCTTGACTGAAAGCTGTTAAGAGTTCTTCAAGGAAGTAACAAGCAGGGTGGACAAAGGAGATGCAGCGGATGTCATTTACTTAGTTTTTCAGAAGGCGTCTAACAAGCTGCCACATGTGAGGCTGCTTAACAAGATCCTATGGCATTACAAGAAAGATACTGGCATGGAAAGAGGAATGGCTGGCAGGTAGGGAGTGCTAATAAAGGGGGCCTGTTCTGGTTGTCTGCCAGTGACTTATGGTGTTCTTCAGGGGCCAGGATTGGGACCACTACTTTTCATTGTTTGTCAGTGATTTAGATAATGGAATTGATAGCTTTATGACACAATTTGTAGATGATATAAAGATATGTGGAGGGGTAGGTAGTGTTGAAGAAGCAATATGATTGCAGAAGGACTATTTAGAAGAATGGAGAAAATTCAAACATGAGAGGTGCAAAGGGACTTTGTGCAACACTCCCAGAATGTCAATTCACAAGTTCAGTGTGGTAAGAAAAGCAAATGGAATGTGGCATTCATCCAGGGGAATAGAATATAAAAACCAAGGAGATAATGCTGAGGCTTTATATAGACACAGGCCTGGCCGCACTTGAAGTATTGTCAACAGTTTTGGGCCCCATGTCTCAGAAAGGATGTGTTGTCATTGGGGAGTCCAGAGGAGGTTAATGAGGATAATTCTGGAAATGAAGGGGTTAAGATGAGAAGCATTAGACAGCTTTGGGCTTGTACTCACTGGAATTTAGAAGCATGCAGGGGGTTGGGATCTCATTAAGACCTACCGAACTTTGAAGGGTCTATACAAGGTGATGTGGAGAGAATATTTCCTCTGGTGGGTGTGTCCAGCAGAAGTGGAAGACACGGCCTTAAAATTGAGGGGTGAGCTTTTAGAACAGAGGCAAGAAGGATTTTCTTTTAGCCAGAGAGAGGTGAATCTGTGGAATGCTCTGACACAGACTACTGTGGAGTGTAGGTCCGTGGGAACAGTATATTAAAGTGAAAATTGATAGTTTCCTGATTGGTCAAGGTTATGGTGAGAAGGCAGGTGTGCGGGGTTGAGTGGGAACCTGGGATCAGTCATGACGGAATGGTGGAGCAAACTTGATGGGCTGAATAGCCTAATTCTGCTAGTCTTATGGTCTAAAATTTGCCAAATGGAACAGAAATTTAAGTACACCTTTCATACAGTGTCATCTGCTATAAAGATAAAAAGATGAATAATGGATTATTCCCAGATAGTAAATATTTCATTTTTTTTCCTCAGCCCAAACAGATTTATCCTGGTTTCATAAACTGGCTACAGTTACCACTAAGATGCATTTCTCTATATCCAAGTTCAAATGTGTTCTTCTGGACTTTTAAATCAGTTACCTCATTTTCCTAAGGCAGGAATGATGTCATCTTAATGAAAATATTTGATTGGCACTTTATCTGCTGCATTAAGTCAATTTTATGCAGGGTCAGATTTCACAGGGAAGAGCTCCCCAAGGACCAAAATATAAAACTTGTAGTGTTCAGCTCAGCTGAGCTATGCCTGTGTTTATGCTTCACACATTCCCCCCCCAAAATTTATTCATCTCACTATTGAGACCTTTCTTTTCCATTCTCCTTTGGGAGACATGCTCCTTTTTTTTTAGGCAATCAGGGACTGCTCCTTCTTAAAAAGAGGAGATAAATGCTCAGTCAGAAAATTCGACACTAGAATTATTTGGAAAATGCAGCAGTTCTATGTGAATCTGTGACAACTACAGGTGGGGTACCCGTTATCCAAAATGCTTGGGGCCAGTGTCTCAGGTTTTGGAATATTAACTTGATAGCTTGCGATTGTTATCAATTCGGACTCTGACTTTGTGCACTATTGGTAAGCAGTCTTTGTCTTGCACTTGCTCATCAGTTTGAAAGACCAATGACAACACTGAAGCCAAATAATGCACATTTAACACCAGTAGGGCTCTCATGCTGCGCATTATAATGAAGAAATTCTGACAAACTTCTGAAGCATGTGCACACCAAATCCCCGCCCCCCCCCCCCAAGTTACTATTAGATATACTCCATGTCATCGTCAGGTACATTGCTACAGCGTTCAGAATCAGATTTATTTATCAGGATCAGTCATACATCAAGAAATTTGTTGTATTGCAGCAGCAGTACATTGTAATACATCAAAAACTATAAATTACAGTAAGAAATAACAGTTTTAAACTAAAAGGAAAGTAAAAAGGAACAAAATAGAGAGAGTGCACATGGGTTAACTGTCCACTCAGAAGTCTGAATGGGAGAAGCCATTTCTAAAACCATGAGTGCATGCCTCCAGGCTCCTGTACCTCCTCCCTGATGGTAGCAATAAGAGGGCATGTTCTGGATGATGGGGGTCATAATGATGGATGCTGCCTTTTTGAGTCATCACCTTTTGAAGATGACTTTGATGCTGGAGAGGCGAGTGTTCAAAATGGAGCCGGCTGAGTTTGCAACTCCTGCAGCTTTTTCCGGTCCTGTGCAGTGACCCCCCCCCCCCCCCCCCTCCATACCAGACAGTGGTGCAGCCAGTTAGAATGCTCACCACGGTAGATCTGTAGAAAATTGCAAGAGTCTTTGGTGTCATACCAAATCTCTTAAAACTCATTGATACATAGCTGCTGCTGTGCCTTCCCTGTAATTGCATATGTTAGGCCCAGGATAGATCCTTCAGCGATGTTAGCACCCAGGAGCTTAAAACTGTTCATTTTCCTTTGCTGATCTCTCAATTCAGACTTCCCTCAACTTCCCTTCCCTGAAGTTCACAATTATGAAGCCTTATGAAATGCAAGGCTGTTGTTGCAATACGTCAATCAGCTGATCTACCTCAATCCTGCCCTCCTCATCACCATCTGAAATTCTGCCAATAGATGTGTCATCTGCAAGTTTATGGATGGCATTTCAGCTGTGCCTAGCCACACAGTCATGGGTGTAGTTAGTAGTGCAATGGGTTAAGCATGTATCCTTGAGGTTCATTGTCAGCAAGGAGATGTTATTTCCAATCCATACTGATATGGTCTCCCAGTGAGGATGTCAAGGATCCAGATGCAGAGGTAGGTACAGAGGCCCAGGCTTGGTGGTTAGAACTGAGGGTATAATTGTGTTGAATACTGAGGAGTAAGAAATAATCAGCAGCCTGATGTAGCTATTGCAATTGCCCAGGTGATCCAAGGCCAAGTGAAGAGGCAGTGAGATTGCATTCACTGTAGACCTGTTGTGGCAATTGGAAAATTCAAGTAGGTCCACATCCTTGCTTCAGCAGGAGTAGCTTATGGCTGTGATCAACCTCTTAAAGAACGTTACTACAGAAGACATGAGTACCTGTGTGTGATGGTCATTGAGGCAGCTCACCCTGCACCTCCTGGATACTGGTATTTGCCTTTTTGAAGTAGGTAGGATCCTTTGACTTCAGCAGTGAGAGACTGAAGATGACCTTGAACATTCCCACTAGTTGGGTGGCATAGGTTTTCAATGCCAGACCAGATACACCATTAAAGCCTGACACCTTACGAGGAACTATTCTCTTGAAAAACGTCCTGTTGGTCTCCGAGTTAGAGATCACAGGGTCACCAGATGCCGCAGGGATTCGCACAGGTGCAGTTTTAGTCTCCCTTTTAAAGCAAGCAAAAAAAGCTCATCTGGAAGAATCACAACCATTCATGCTGTTATGTTTCACCTTGCAGGAACTGAAGGGCTACAAACCCTCAGAGCAAGCATACAAGATCAATTGGGAGTTCATTTTTGCAATCCAGGAACAGAATATTTGATAAACATTTCTAAAAGTATTAAACCCTATGAGGTATTATAATTGTTAAATACTATATTTATTAATTAATGCTCAACAATTCCATGTACTTCCAAAATTATTGCTTGCAAAAATAGTAACTAATTACATCAAAGCTAATGACATTTTAACTTCTTTTAAGTTTATTGTCATTTAACTATATGTATATAACCATGTATGTAAAAATGAAAAAAGTTTTCTTCAGACCAGGGTGTAAAACTCTGTAGTACACATAACACATGAGAAACTTAAGGTAATAAAATCTACAGATGAATCACACAAATATCTTCTCAATCTTTATTACTGTACAAAATAGTTAAATATTTCTCAACTTCCTCTCTTTAGATGCATTTGTAATTTGTCACCTGAGAATATTGCGACAGCCTGCTTGCTCTGTCCACTTAATGGGATCCCTTCCAAGCCAATGAAAAACAGAAGAGTATTTCTCATTCAGGACAGGGGATATACTACTGTAGCTCAGCACATGGATAAAGATAAAAAATAAAAATGTTCCTCAAAAGACCTCCAGAAGTGGAGGTGGGACTCAAATAGGTGTGGTTGAAGAACCTTTGATCACATAACATTCAGTTGTAAATTTGAAAGGCCAGTAGGCTAAAACACTAATGAGTAGTCCTATACAACAGTGTAAACATTACTTCTAGGCTTTTGCTGTACTAAAGCAGAAATTTCAAATTATATTCCTTCCAAGAAAATAATTTACATTTAGTGAACTTTAATCTACTTCTATTTGGCATTTAATATTGCATTAGCTTGATGCACTTGAAGGAGCAATGACCTTGCACTTGAAGTGACAGTGCACGTGAAGTGTCAATACACTTGAAGGAGCACAGCAAAAGTAGGATTAGACCACCAGGTTTCTCAAGCTTGTCCCATCTTCAATGCAACCGTGTCTGCTTTATGCTGGTTTGGACTCTTCTTTCATTTTAGTTCCCCATAGTACTCAATTCTCCTATCTTCCGAAAGTTTACCCTCCAACTTCTAATGACCTAGATTGTACAATCCTCTAACGTAGAGAATTCCTGAATTCACCAGCCTCTATGATCCCTTCCCCACACCTCCAGTTGAAATTATACCCCTTGAACAACATTAAAAGTTAAAAACTCTCCTAGTAGTGAATGAAAGACGTACAACTCAAAACATAATTCTTAGAAAAAGAAACACAGTATTTGCCAGACTCTTGTTTATTCATTGGCTGCTGGTCAATATTGAGGATGAGAGAAATAAACAGGGAACCCCTTCCACCTTGTCTTGTCAGCCAACCAGGTGCAGAAACTTAATTTAGCCTGAATTGGCACAGGTGGCTGGGACTATATGGCCAACAGACAGGCAAGCAAATCACACACTTCCAAATAGTTTACGAACAGCAAGAATCTAATGTTGAATCCAAGTCAATGAACTGCACAAAGCAAGTTAAACTAACTCAAAAAGATTTATACTTGCGTTCCTTAAAGAACATTTTTAGCAGACATGAAATGCACATTAGCTTGGAATTACTTTCCAGCCCTTGCAGATCTGTTAGTGGATCACCAAGGTTCACTATTACTTGAGACAGTCGTTGCCACAGCATTCCAAGTTTCAGCTGGAGGAGACACATTTGCTGCTAGAAAGTGTTATTGAACATAGTTCAATTGTATTAAACAGACAGACATGGTGACTTTTGAATTAAATTCAAATAGATTTTGCAAGAAGATCCAAGACAAAAATAATCCAGCAAGTGTTCCAGAAGTCATCTCTCATTGAAGGAATCAGGAGAACAGGATCAGAACTTACAATGATCTCTCAGCTTTAATGGATTCTTCAAATAGTCATTATTCAAATTAATATACAAATATAATGAACAATTGTGTGAATGAAATCTAACACCAATATATGTCATATCTTTAAAACACACAAAAAAACCAGAAGCTTAATGTCTGTTAAACAGATGAACACAATCAGTGGCAGCCAGAAAGGTTAAAAAAAACTCCAAATTTTGGACAGCATACTGAAGCATTCACTGTTACAGGAAGGTCAATTGTGCTGTAAGATATGAACAAGAGACTCCATACAATACAAATAAATCATTTACATTTACACACCTTTTGAGCTCTTTAGCTCGGATGCAGAGATTTTAGTTGATTTCCTGTAGTCCATCTGCATTGCATTTGGGGGGGGGGGGGAAGAGAAAATCGCAAGATAGTCTGGAAAGGGATTAACTGACCACCCCTTGCAGATGTCTGCCCTAGGATTACTGTCATCTGCAGTGGTTCAAGGTAGCAAAAGTTTAAGGGATGAAGAGATGTGGCAGACTTGGCAAGTAGCTGTAGTATTTCTTACGAGGCGAGGCCACACTAGTCAAGGTGATCAGTGTTTTTTTTACTTCTTATATTAAACTTCAAGTTTTCTTGGAGATACACTCTAAGGAAGCGGAGAGCATGACCTTTCACTCTTGTGCCTTCTAAACAGTAGAAAAGCTTCGGGGTGTCAAGAAACAAATCACCGTACAAGGTACCCCAGGCTCTGATCTGCTCTTGTAGTTAGTTTCTAATCAGAGGTGACCGATGGTGGGTCACTCAGCGCTGAATGCCAAGGGTAGGTTTTCAGTCCGTTTTCTTTGCAGTGGTCCCTCTTGGCATTACCATTTCATATATATTGTCTGGATCTTGTTACTTGCAGCACCACAAATGCCTTCATTTTCTGTGGAAATGAAGACTGAAATGGAGAGAGAATTGATGGAGCAGCTGAAAATGTCAGGGCCTATATCACTGCCCTAAGGAGCTCATCCAACAAAGCCCTGAGACAGGATAATTGACTTTAATTAAACTGTGTCATCTTCACCATGTCCATTTGACATTTGGCTGGACTGCTTCACCCTTTATTTTAAACAGGACTCCTAAGTGCTATTTCATTGTGTTTTAATCATACACAAAATCTTAACACCAAATGTAGAACAAATGGATAAAAGCTGAAATTTAACTACTTCTTACAGGCTTAAGAATTATTTGCTACTAGTGATTTCAGTTTAGAATCACCAACATTTCAATAATTTCATCACAGATTTAGAAAGCACTTTGGGTCAGTTTATTGTACACCATTAGAAAAGACAATATTAATGTGTGCTTATCTCATCATTAATAGAAAATGAAATATCATATCTTTATCCAGTACGGTTATCAGATGAGAGAAGGTCATTTTTATTTTTAGAGACAAATCACAGAAACAAGTCCTTTAGGCCCAAGCCACGCAATTACCGACTAACAAGCACCCACGTGACTAATTAACCTTCTAACACACATCTCTGGAATGTGGAAGCACCCAGCAGAAACACGCATAGTCATAGGGAGAACGTACAAACTCCTTGGAGGATGGAATTAACCCAGGGTCACTGGTGCTGCAATAGTATTACATTTCAATGACAATGAAACAGAAGAGCTAATCAACAACAAACGGAAAACTGTGTGCCTGGCAGAAGGACATCAACTGCAAGGCAAAAAGAGAAGCCCACTCCAAATCTAAGGCCATAGTCCAGCACAGAGTGAGGGAAATAAAAGATCGATGGTGGACTGAGAGGGCCCTAGAAATACAACAATTTGCTGACTCTGCTGATATCATGGGCTTCTTTATTGCCACCAACGCAGTGCATGGCCCTGACCACTGTGGCCCGAACTCCCTTCACTCCATAGCTGGACAAGACTGCCAAAGGACAATGATGCCATCAATTCTCAATGGAATGAACACTTTTAGGAGTGACTTAATCATAACACCACTGTTGACACTGAAGTCATAAACCAGCTTCCACAACAGCCCATGAAGGACATGAGTAAACCTCCCAAGATCAGAGGTGTAAATGGCTTGCAATAAATTAAACAACAAGGCAACCGGGCCTGATGGGAATCCAGCAGGAGTCTTCAAGGAAGGTGGCTCAGAACTTTTAAATCACATTCTTGACCTTGTCAGGATCTGGGACCGGGAGAAGATTCCAGCTGAACTCAGAGATGCCCCGATTGTCACACTCTTCAAAAAGAGTGATAAAGTTAACTACAGAAACTATAGCGACATCTCTCTCCTTCCCTCTACAGAAAACATTCTCACCCAGATTTTATGTCACCAGCTTTCACCTCTGGTAAAAGATTTCCGCCCGAGTCTTAGTGTGGCTTCCATCCAGCCAAAGCATCAATGACATGATTTTTAGGTCAATTGCAGGAGAGAGCCCAGTAATAAAACCTCCCCATTTATGTGGCCTTCACATACCTTACAGAAGCATTTGACTCTGTAAATTGTCCAGGTCTTTGGCATGTACTGTCCAATATTGGGTGCCCAGAGAAATACCCCAAGATCATGTAGCTCTTACACAATGATACGAGTGCAAGTCATTAGCAACAGCGGCTCTGAAACAGCACCTTTTAAGGTTGAGACTGGAGTCAAACAGGGGTTCATCATTCCCCCAACTCTGTTTGCCATTTTTATTGCAACCATTCTTCACCTCACAGGGCAAGACCTCCTACAAGGAGTCCAGATTTTCTACAGGACAGATGGGTGAGCTCTTTAACCTTAACAGGTTCAAGACAAAGAGCAAAGTGTCAACCACTTTCATCATGGAGCTCCAACATGCAAAGGACAACACCACTGTAGCTCACTCTGAGGAGGATCTGCAATGCATGATGGATGCTTTTACCAGAGCATACAAGCTCCTGGGACTTGACCTAAACATCAAGATAGCCCTTATTCTGCACCAACATGCTCCAGATCAAGCTATAAACCTCAAATCATCCAAGTTGGCAACATCCCCCTGGAGATCTCAGGTCATTTTCCACATCTTGGCAGTCTTCTTTCTTCAAGCATCAACATTGACCTTGAAATATATCTCAGAATAGGCTATATGAGTGGAGCTTATGTCAGGCTGAGAAAGAGGCCTTTTGAAGATCAGGATAACAAGACCAACACTAAGCTTCTATATAGCTATATGGAACAGCTTTTGCATATAAAATCAGGCATATAAAATCCCTTGAAACTGATCAAAGACACCGCCAAAGGATTGAGAGTTAGCTAGAAGAACAGATGTACCAACTCCAGCATCCTGGAGGAAGCCAAAATAGTGACTCAACACCAACTGTGATGGGTTAGCTGTATCATCCGTATGCCTGACTTCCCCCCCCCCCCCCATTAAACAACTGTTCAGCCAACTCAGGGATGCAAAGCACTCTCCCAGAGGGCAGAAAAAGCAATTCAAGGACAATATCAAGACCCATCCAAGGAAGTGTAACATCAACCTGAATGGATAGGAGACATTAGCACAAGGTAGGGAAAGCCGGAGAAGGACTGTCTATGAGGGGACTGCACAGCTTGAATACCTCCACTATGCCGCTGAGACCAAGTAATTTCAACGCAAGGCGAGACTGGAAAAGGCCCAACCAGCTACATCAACCACCTTTTCCATGACCTACATCTGCCAACACTACAAGAGGACTCGTGGATAGTGGACTCGAGGACTCTTCAGTCATCTCAAGACCCCTAAGTGACCAGATCAACCACCACAGAAGAATCATACACTAGTATGAGTGATCGCTGATGATGAATAACACGTTGATCATCACTACACTACTATGCCACCCCTTAGTGTATAAAATTTTCTAATACTATGCTTTCAAATATATTCATAATACCAAGTAACTGGGAGCTACGTAGAGGGAATGGGAATCAGAGTATGTAAGAATTAAAATTGAATGGATAACAACAAAAATAATCAGGTAGGACTTCTGGTAGAAAAGCTGAAGAGCAAGGAAGGTATGTTGCTGGAGTTGGGCATCTCGGCCCTACTAGTCCGCGCCGAACGCTTACTCTCACCTAGTCCCACCGACCTGCACTCAGCTCATAACCCTCCATTCCTTTCCTGTCCATATACCTATCCAATTTTACTTTAAATGACAATATTAAACCTGCCTCTACCACTTCTACTGGAAACTCGTTCCACACAGCTACCACTCTCTCAGTAAAGAAGTTCCCCTCCAGTTACCCCTAAACTTTTGCCCCCTAACTCTCAACTCATATCCTCTTGTTTGAATCTCCCCTACTCACAATGGAAAATGCCTATCCATGTCAGGAAGACCTATTGCATTCAGGAAGAATAATACCACAGGAGGAAAAGGTTCAAATTAAATTAACAGCAGGCATAAACTAGGTCTCACTTTCAAATTGATATAAATGACAATCCAATTCAGCTATCTGAAGTGTCTATAGATGAATGTAATGCAAGGGCATTTAGAAATCAGAAGTGTTTTCTGATTTCATTTTTAAGGAAAATCCAGAGGTATGCTCTTAAAAAAAAAGTGAACTGTGAGACAAATGATAGTTTAAAGAGAACATTCAGGTATTGGATAAATTTACCAAGGAATTTGGACCTATCACAGGCATGAATGGAGTTGAGAAACCAATCAGCAAATTGAATAAAAGTTGTCCTCTTGTATTTGCAGCATGGTGCAGGAGTCAGAAATTCAAACTACCTTGTACTTTCTCCAATCTCCACTACCATCCATGTCCAGACCCTCATTTCGCTCCTAGCAATCAAACAATTCACATAAACTAGACTCCTTCCTACTTTTATCAGTCACGTGTCAAAGCTGTTGGCACAACCTCAACAGAAACCTACCACCCATTCTTAATAGCAGCACCTATGAGAGTGCTGGTATTCACCCGAGTTCAATGGTTTTTAAACAACCCAAGGAGTTACTGATATCTTCCACCGTGCTCCTTCCTCGGGCCATAGCTACTGACACATTGCCAAAAACTTCCTGATGAATCTTCCTTGATACATTGACTTGCAGACCAATGCAGGTTTTAAAGATCTCCATTCAAGTTAATGTGTGATAGAGGCTACTGGGAGAAAGACAAGGTGGCTTGTTTTGATGCTATTTTTAGTCATTTAAACATTTTGCCATAAGCTCTTTAAATATGTAAGAAATTAAATAATGTCAGTTTTATTTTAGAGTTGGTGAATATTTATTAGTGTCAAGGACATTCAAAACATTCAAAGATCCCAAAACCTTTTGACAGTCAAAAGTCAAACAGTCCAATTAACCTACTCCAAGACACCTCTTGTACTGGACTCCTCTGAAAGCCAGGCTCCCAAGAGGAAGACAAAAGCTCTTCACAATTTTAATGAAGATGCTCCAAAGTTCTCATAGCCAGGTCTTTGACCTGGACCATTGTCTCCATTTCCTTTTCCACGGATGTTGCCTGGTGTGCTATTTCCAGTTTGTTCAGTTTTTCACTTTAGATTTCTGGCATCTCTGCCTACTTTCAGCTTAGGACCCAAGGGCTGGGATGTGAAAAATGACAACTATTAGAGCCAAACGTGTAGGGGTAAATCTATTTTCTATGAACAGAAGCAATGAGATTTGATTACGAAACAACTTTTTACTAGAACAAAGTAACCAGTATATCTAAACAAGTACTTCTTAGAATACTGAAAGCCTTCCAAATATTTGCACAAGTACGATTCACTTGCTGAAGGAAATGCGTGTAATCGTCCACAGAAGCGAGCACCTACAGCGACCGCTGTAGCTTAGACCACATAAGAGTACCACGGAGTTTTGATTTATGAACTTGCTTGCTTGAACTGTTTTAAAGACCAGGCCAGTAGATTTCCTGCCAGGTTCTTGGCAGTCAATACACGCATGACATACTACAACCAGAGCCAAGAGTGGCTTAGTTTAAGCAATGAAAATATCACATCCTCATTCTATATAACCACTACATAAAATCCTCCATTTTTCTGATTTTTCTATTGTAATTCAATAATTAAGCTTACAATTCCTGCCTGCAACTTCAAGAATTGAGACATATCATTTACTGATTCAAAAATAACACCAATTACCAGGGCGGGAAAGTAGTGTAATAGTTAGCACAATGCTTTACAGTGCAGTGATTAAGGGTTCAATTCTTGCCGCTGCCTGAAAGAGGTTTGTATGTTCTGCCCCCGACCACATGAGCTTCCTCTGGGTGCGCATTTCCTCCCACATACTAAAGAGGTATGGTTTGAGAGTTTACCATGCTGGTGCTGGAAGCATTGCCACTCTCGTGGACTGTGCCCAGCATATCCTCGAACTGTGTTCGTCTTTGACACTAATGATGCTTTTCACTGCATGTTTCGATGTACTTATAATGAATAAACCTAATAATTTATTGTCCAAATATGAAACTCCACAATTTTACAATTTGCAAATATAACCAGTCTAATGTCTTCATTATCTCTTTGCACAAGGGAAAATAAGCAGAATGCATCATCAATGGATCATGGAGTCTTTTTGACAATTTCATCTGTGTTTGCACTAGGGGTCATATACTACACTTCCATGTCCTGGACAGCACACATCAGCTCTCACCAGCAACATTTCTTTTTTGGATTTGAAGAGGTAAGTATTCCTTACAGGTGTGCTGCTTCCTTCATTTCTGACAGTTTACTCCATCTCCAAGATAACTTCACCTGCTTACGGCCGCAAGCTCTTCAGTAAGAATAAAAGATCATTTATAGATACCTTTACAACTAAATGCTGCAGACAAGCACATAATTTTACTAGCATTAGGATGTACACATTTCCAACACCACTGTAACCAACTCTTTAAAAGAAAAGCTTCCAATGCCAAAGTTGTACCAATCCAGTGTAAATTGATCTTGTCAACTCCAAATATTCAGCTGCAATTTTTCATCTAATATCAGTTATTGAGGAGAGATGGGGCAGACAGATGTTTTTTTTAATCTGGGATCTGCACTGAAATATTGTTTCACTCAATAAGATTAATTTATGCAAAAATCAAAAAGTGCACAAAAGAAATTGGTATGAATTTTGTTTCCAAAGTTCTATACCTACCTCTAAACAAGCATTGTGCTAGACGCCAAGAGCAGAAATTGCTGCCGTAAAACCTGCAAGCCATAAGTCTGCTTTTCTGGCAACAAAAAGACCCAATTAGTTACCTGGGTTTTGAGTAAGACTGATCATTGAGGGGATGGTAAATGGATCACAGACAATTTCCTCTGGTAGGGAATACAGAATAAAAGCAAATACTTAAAATTACAATTGTGCAATTATCAATAAGCAAATTTCCTCAAGTTTCATAATAACCTGGAAATTGGGTATTGATCAAGAGAAATTTTTTTTTTCTTAGAGCCTTCTCTCCTTTAGCACTTCCCCGAAAATCTAACTCTCTGACCCATTTTTTAAAATCACATGACAACAGGCACTAGTGCAAATTACATTCACCTTTTTCTGAAATTTTACAATATAAAAAGACGTGCAAATTTTGTTTCTAAATTGAGATAAAGTACAAAAAGCCAGCAAGTAGAGTCATGTATAAAAAGCCTGAAAATGCACTGTTTGCATTGATTACCATCTTACAAATTATTTTATCCTTCTCATGTACGGAAAATTTAGCATCATCTTTGCTGACTTCATTTATTTAACCTCATCTCCATCTAATGTAATAATTTGCTCTTCAACAAAAACCCAGGAATTATCTGTATCTATTCTGCATTCTCCTCTAGAAACACGTAAAGCTAGGAAATCAGGTTTCACAAGACCAACACATGCCCTCTCCCAGAAATGCCTAGTTTTGTTTTAAATAGTTAACATTTAGCCCACTGGGGAGTGGTGGTGAGGCGTAAGGTGGAGGGGTCAGGTGAGAAGTTCAGTCATTGGAACTTTCCGCCACCTTTGATGGCAGGCTTGCTAAACATCCAATGTTGGAGAAGTTATTGTTTTGTCCAGGTAAACGCAACCGTCTTTGCCTGCTTGAACTATTTCACTGCAAACTCCAGCTTTCTGAAGTAATTAGTCACCTTATTTCTATATCTCTAATTATGTGCTCCTTTCAAACACAAACTACCTCTTAGACTATTTTTTGTCAATGATAAAAAAAACACCTTCCTTAACTTTGAAACATACCATATTTGAAAAGAATGCTGCATGGTCTAATTTCTAAGCAATAATTTCAACAATGATTACTTGCACATCATAAATAATCACTTTAAAAACACAAGAAAAAGTGCCACAATTTCAGAAATGCTACCCAAACTAATCCCCATTAGAGGCTTTGTTTAGCAATATCACCATTTGTGGAGCAAAGAAGTCAGATGGAGAATGTTACATTTCTACCAAGTACACTCTGACCAAACTGAAATTGCATATTGTAGATCCCATTTACACAGAAATGTGCATTGTATCCACAGGAAAGTGATGCTAAAAGTTAAACTAAATTTCAGTACATTTCTAAAATGCAGGTATCCTGTAGACTTTCAGATTGCATTATAATCAAAAACTTTTTACAGTACATCTGGGATTGATAGCAAACTAGAACTTTTTGGTCTCTGACCCAACAGCGGGGCCAACAGTAGACAGTTCTGAGTAAACCATCTCTCCTTTGCTGTTATCCCTGCCAGTATCCTCCAATCCACCAGGGCAAGCTCCTCTCAAGCATCCATAATTCCACTCACTCCATGGCAATACTGATGCATGTGACTAGTGCTTCTCCCTCTCAAACTGCTGTATGAAATCAATCATATTATGAACACTCCTAAGGGTTCCTTTACATTAAGCTCCTAATAAGATCTGCATTATTCTGCAACACCCGATCTAAGATAGCCTTTCCCCGAGTAGGCTCAAACACAAGCTGCTCTAAAAAGCCATCTTATAGGCTTTTCAACAAATTTCCTCCTGCCATCTGACACCAACCTGATTTTCCCAATCCCCTTGCATATTGAAATCCCCTATTACAATTGCGACATTACCCTTGTTACATGCCTTTTCCAGCTCCCTTTGCAATCTCAACCCTACATCTTGGCTACTATTTGGAGGCTGATACATAATTCACGTTTTTTTTTACCCTTGCATTTTCTTAACTCCACCAAGTCAACACTCTCTGACCCTATGTCGCCTCTTTCTAAAGATGTAATTCCATCGGCTGCCAACTGAACCACACCACTGTCTATAGCTTCCTGCCTGTCCTTTTGATACAAAGTTTATCCTTTGATGTTAAGCTTTCAACCTTGGCCTTCTTTCAGCCACGACTCAGTGATGCCCACAACATCGTACTGACCAGTCTCTAATTGCACCACGAGTTTGTCCACCTTATTCCAAATGCTATGCGCTTTTAAATACAGCTCCTTCAGTCCTGCATTCTTTGTCCTTTTGAATTCTGCCTCTGTGATAAAATTGAACTCTTTACTCCACCCTGCATTTGTACCCAATCATTGGTTTGTCCTTCCTAACATTCATGTTACATCCATCTTGTAAACCTGCTAGCTGATCCTCAGCACTATCACACTGGTTACCATTCACCTGCCATATTAGTTTAAACCACTCCCAACAGTTCTTGTAAACCTGCCAACAAGAATATTGATCCCCCTCGGATTCAAGTGCAACATATCCCTTTTGTACAGGTCCCACCTGCCCCAGAAGAGGTCCCAATTATCCAGAAACCTGAATCCCTGCCCCTTGCTCCAATTCTTCAGCCACCTCATTCTATTCATAATCTCACCATCGCATGGAACAGGCAGCAATCCTGAGATTACTACCTTGCTCATTGATATCTACTTTTTGACACTGCACTGAGATTAAACACTCATAAATGTTCCATAGTCGATGGGCACTTAGTATCTAATCAGGCAGGGGCATTTGTCCCTTCCACCCACAGCAGTAAATACAGCAACTGATATTCAAACAATTTCAAAAGACCAAACTGAAGATGATCAATTACTTCAGTACAGCAAAATTTAAGTAATTAAACAGATAAAAAAGTTTTTAAACTATTTGGAAGAATTCTGGTGGTCTATGAACACTACCTCACTATTTTGCTCTCTGCACTTAAAAATATATTTGCTGTATATTTGGTGGGACTAAAGTATTGAGCTATGTCTATTTCAATGCAAGGAATATTGTAGGCCAGGCCGATGAGCTTACAGCAAAAATCAGCACATGGAATTATGATATTGTAGTCTGTAGTAAGACTTAGTTGCAGGGGGACAGGATTGGCAGCTCAGTGCTCCAGAGTTCCAATGTTTTAGATGTGATAGAGGAAGAGGAATGGCATTACTCATCAGGGCAATTCTCAAACATGAAAGAGCGAATGGGTCATCTATTGACGCTATATGGGTGGAACTAAGAACAAGGAATAGCCATGTTAATAGCTTTATTTACTTAGAGATACAGCACAGCACAGAACAGACTAATCCTAGCCTAATCGCAGGACAATTTACAATGACCAATTAATCTGCAAACTGATAGGTCTTTGAACTGGGTGAGACCCATGTGCTCTCGGGTAAAACATGCACACTTCTTACACACAGTGCCAAAGCTGAACTATGAACTCTGATACCCCAAGCTGTAATAATGTCACACTAACCACTACACTACTGTGGCTCCCCGTATTATATTATAGACCTCCCAACAGTCAGGGTAATGTAGAAGAGCAAATTAGTTGAAAGTTGGCAGATAGTTGCAAGAAAAATAAGTTTGTGATAGGAGGTGACTTTAACATTCCGCATATTGACTGGGACACCTATACTGTAAAAGGACAGATTGGAATAGAGTTTGTCATATGCATTCAGGAAAGATGTGACAGAAGTGTGTGTAGGTGAACACCTGAGATCTAGTGATTACAATTCCATTCGTTTCCAGGTAATTAAGGAGAGGGTTAGGTCTGGTCCTCAGATTGAGATTCAAATTTGGAGAAAATCAATTTTGTCGATATCAGAAAGAATCTAGCGGGTGTGGATTGGTTTTGGTTGTTTACTGGTAAAGGAATGTTTGCAACTGAGAGGCATTCAAAAGTGAAATATTGTGAGTACAGAGTTTGCATGCTCCCGTTAGAATAAAAGGCAAGTGCAAAGGTTAAGGAAATCTTGGTTTCAAGGGATATTGAGGTTCTAGTTAAGGAGCAGGTGCATAACAGATATAGGCAGCAAGAACAAATGAAGTGATTGAGGAGTGCAAGAGAACACTTGAGGAAAAATCAGAGCTAAGATATAACGTTACTCTGGCAGTCAAAGTGAAAAAGAATCCCATGGAATTCTACAAATATATTGAGAGCAAGGGACAAAATTGGTCCTCTTCAAGATCAGCATGGTACCTGTACATGGGGAAGAAAGAATTTGGGGAGATCTTAAAAATGGATTTTTTACACCTGTATTTAAAAATCAAGGCGAAGTAACAGAGGGGTCATGGACAGTAGGAGGTGCTTGCTGTCTACAGGCCAATTAGAGTGGACAAGTCCCCAGGGCCCGCCAAAGTGTCCCTCAGCCATAGTGGGAGGATAGTATAAAACTGCAGGGCCCCTGACAGAGGCCATTAAAAATTATTAGCTATGGGTGTGGTGCCAGAGGACAGGAGGTTAACCAACGTTGTCCAAGAAAGGCTCTAAACATAAGCTGGGAAATTAGAGGCCCGTGAATCCGGCCCAAGCCATGGGTAAATTTTCGAAAGAAATGCTAGGAGCAGGATGTACAAGTATTTTGATAGACAGTGCCTGATTAGGGATAGTCAACATCGCCGAGAGCTTGGTAGGTCAAGTCTAACTAATTTTAGTTTTTCTGGTTACCAGGAAAGATAATGGAGGATATTGTCTACAAGGACTTTTGCAAAACCTCTGACAAAGTCCCGCATGGGAGGCAGGTTCAGAAGGCTCAGTCATTTGGCATTCAAGATGAGACAATAAACTGGATTCAATACCGGCTTTGCAGGAGAAGTCAAAGAATGGTAATAGATGGTCACTGGAGGTCTGTGACTAGGCCTGTGTTGCAGGGATCTGTGCTGGTTCATTGTTGTTTGTCACCTGTATTAATGATTTGGATGATAATGTGGTAACTGCATCAGCAAATATGCCAAGATTGGTGGCACAGTGGACAGCAAAATTGAAACAATAGGACATTGAGGAGTGTGGGAGAACAGGATCTATGAATACAGACCCCTAATTCCTTGAAAATAATGTCACTTGTCAATAGGGTTGTAAAGAGATCTTTTGGCACACTGGCCGTCACAATTCTGCTTATTGAGTACAGGAGTTGGGATGTTATTTTGAAGTTGTACAAGATGTTAGTAAGGCCAAATTTTAGTGTGTTGTGTGCAGTTCTGGTCACCTACCCACAGGAAAAGAGAAAATTTTCAAGGATGTTGCTGAGACAAGGACCCGAGTCATCAGAAAAGTTTGAATAAATTAGGATTTTATTCCCTGGAGCACAGGAGAATGAGTGGAGGTTTGATAGAGGTATACAAAATTATGCAAGCAGTCTTTTCCCACTGAGGTTGGGGTGAGACTAGAACTGAGGTCATAGGTTAAGGTTGAAGGGTGAAATGTTTAAGTGAAATCTGAGGGGAACTTCCTCACTGAGGTTGGCGCAAATGTGGAAAGGTGTGCCAGTGGATGTGGGTTTGAAAGGAAAGGGCCTAGGAGGTAACAAGCAGAAATGACAAGAGTTTGTAGTTGTTGTTCCTTGGCTTTTGACAAGGTGCTACACGAGGTTGCTAAATGAGGTAGGAGTCCATAATATTATAGGTAAGGTACCAGCATGGATAGAAGATCAGCTGACTTGCAGGTCAAAGGATGGGAATAAAGGGGGACAGTTTTGGTTGGCTGCTGGTGCCAGTGATGATTCTGCTAATTTTCATGTTATATATTAATGAATTGGATGATGGAGTTGATGGCTTTGTGGCCAAGTTTGCAAATGACACAGAAAGAGGGCAGCTAGTGTTGAGGAAGTCTGCAGGAAGACATGGACAGATTAAGAGAACAGGCAAAAAAAGTGGCAGATGAATACCACCACAGAGGAAAATGTTAGCTTGTGCATTTTGGTAGAATTTAAATACATACATATTTTATTTAAAATTTTACTGAAATACTCTATGTGTGGGTGTCCTACTGTAGCATTCCCCAAGGATTAATTTGCAGGTTAAGATAGCAGTAAGAAAGGCAAGTACAATGTTAGCATTCATTGAGAGCACTAGAAGACAAAAGAAAGGATGTGATTGCTGAGGCTTTATAAAGGCATTGGTCAAACCACATTTGGAGTATGGTGAGCAGTTTTGGGTCTGTATCTAAGGATGGATGTGTGGCATTGACGAAGATCCAGAGGCTTACAAGAATGACCCTGGGGAAAAAAGTATTGATGTATGAAGAGTGTTTGATGGCTCTCTGGAGTTTATAAGTAGAAAGGGAGATCCCATTGAAACTTATCAAATATTGAAAGGCATGGATCAAATGAGCATTCAAAGGATGTTTCCAGTATTGGGGAAGTATTAGACCAGAGGGCAAGTCTCAGAATAAAAGAAATAAACATCTCAGAATATATCTCCTTAGAACAGAGATGAGAAGGAATTTATTTAGCCCGACTATAGTAAATATGTGGAATTCATTGCTACAGACTGCAATGGAGGCCAAGTCATCGGGTATTTTTAAAGCAGAGGTTGATAGGTTCTTGATCAATAATGTTGTTGAAGGTTATGGGTAGAGACCAGGAAAACGGGATTGACAGGGGTTAATAAATCAGCCACAATCAGAGCAGACCCAATGAACTGAATGACCGAATCTGCTCATGTGTCTTATGGTATTGGGGAATACTGAGAAGAGGAAGGATGCATAGGTGAGCCTTATGAATAGCTTGTGTCGACAGCATGGTAGTGACGTGGTTAGTGTAATGTTCTTACAACATCAGCAATCAGGGTTCAATTCCCAACCGTCTGTAAGGAATTTGTACATTGCGTCATGACGTGGGTCTCCTCCCACATTCCAACGCCACACAGTTAAGTTTTGGACACGCGATGTTGGTGCTGGAAGCATGGTGACAGTTGCAGGCTGCCGCCAACACATATTCAGACTGTGCTGGTTGCTGAAACACAACTGTTTTGATACAAATGCAGCAAATTAAGAATGTTTGTGACATTCAGTTATGCAGTGTGGTTTCCAAATTCACCACAGGTGATAGTGAAATTCTGGGTGAAGGAGAAGTTCAACAAAAACATTTAAATGTTTTACATGCTGTATGACTGGGTGCAGTAAAGTTGTGGCACTCATTCATTTTTAACAACCTTTTAGGATTTACAAAATATGTAGCTTTAAAACTATGCCAAATACTGCTAATCATTAATTCCTAGAGAACTACAGTAAGAAATGAAAGTTACATACAGACAATATTCCCTGTCCATACTATGAGGTGTTAGTCACATCCCAACTTCTATATTAATACTTCAATGGCTTACTGGAAAGTACTGATGCCTAGTGTTTAGCTATTGGCTCACTAGGAAGTAAATTAAATCTCTGTCCATTCTTTGTTGTGTTATTGGACAATGTCCCTGAACTTAGGAAAATGGCAAGGACCTAATACTTGATTAAGTGGAGATCCTGATCCACAGACGCCAAGTTGTCATTCCAAAGCTGATTCTTTCACAGTTTCAGTTTAAGCTTAGTTGATTTATAATTTAAACAATCGGGAAATAAAAAATGCTCAATTAATAAATTCGATGAATATTTTTATGGAATTAAATGACAGTTTCAATATCTTAAAACATCAATAATTTTATCTTCACAGTCACAACTTAATAGGTATGTAAATTCTGTGTCCCCCATACAAATTTCTGGAATTATGCTCAAGACTGCAGTATTGCCTCTGTGCTGAATTTATCCAATATCACATGTACTTCCAATTGTGTTTAGCAGTAAAATAATTTACAATATTTTGGGTTAAGAGTCTTCCAGAATAATGAGAGCTAGCATCGCTCAAATGATACTCATTGAATGATACAGAAGATGGATTAGTGAATATACTACTACATTGCTGAATAAAATATCAAGTTTAATTTGGTCAGTTTTCTTGTCCTGGGCTTGATTGTGCACCAAACCTTGAGTCTTATCTGCCGGAAAACCTACAAAATTTGCAACCCCACCCTATTACCTCAGAACTGGCATAGAGAACTGCCCTTTTGAGAAGTTTGGAATTCTTTGATCAAGCTTTCAGTGTCACTTTAATTATGGTCAATGAATGTTTCATCTGTACGGTAATCATCTAACGAACACTCCCCAAATCTAATCATTGTTCCCATTCATTTACCAGATAACATGTCAACTCGTCCAAATTCAGCAATCTCAGAACATATCCTTGTATGACATTACAAATTAATTATTAATCACTTTTATGACAAAGGTTTTCATGTTTATTAAAAATAAAATACAAAAATCCTCATACCTTGGGCTCCATTGAGATGAAGTTATGTGTTCCTCTACTAGAAATAGTTGAACGCTTCATTGTCCTACTATGATAAAAATGGTAGTAGTCTTTCAGGGACCCAATCTGTTAAGGAAAAGAAAGGAGTTTAATTAAGTTTCCATCTAAACTCTTCCTTTTGTCTGGATTACATAAATTATTCAATTTAATTTACTCTAGATGATCTCAAATGTTACTCCGACCTTCAGGATCATCTTTCGCAAAAAGAAAAAGCAACATGATACAAAATGCACCATTAACCTTTCATGAGTTCATTTGGTTTTTGAAAATAATCTTTTCGTGTACTATTGACAAAACTTTCATGACAGGAGTGCTTTGCTGTTTCTACACAAGATATGTAGCCCCAGAAAGACACACAGCCGGAGAAATCAAACTCTGCATATTATGGTAATATCATCTTTACTATCAGCGCTTGTAGATGCAGATAACAAATCTTAGTTCGGACAAGAATCATTTGCCTAACAACAAATATATTCTACAAGGGATCTGAAGTTAGATTTTTTAAAACTTATGCAGAACATGAATGTCACAATAAAGAAATTCCCAACTCCACTACAAGTTGACTGATGGGTACCAAAACATTTATTTTCTAAGATAAAGACAGTTATTCACTTTAATTGTTATTACGTAATTTTTGAAGTATTAATAGCGGAAGATCTGAATGAACATCTGATCAAAAGCACAATGGAACTTTCCCCTCTGCTCACTGGCAAAAGAATCCAACATTTTCAAATAGCAGCAAAGGACACATTCGTATATAGAGACCACAGTGGGAGAAAATGCTCACTGGCATAATTAAAGTTGCAGCCCATGAAAGCATGAGCCAAAATAGCTTCTTTGAACAAATTAGACCTCCTGGTATATTTTAATCAGATGCCGATTTAAACCATTTGTTGTGTTGCAAATTCGTCATTTCTAGCGTACAGCGTAAAGGAGAACAAAATAATTGTTTCTTTAGATCTTGAATCTTGACCCTTCAAGTTCAAACTGCCGAGTGGACTAGAGAGTGAGTCTAGAAAGCCTCATTTATTCATGAAATGGGTCAGCAGTAAAGTCACAAACAACCCGAGTATGTGAGTCACCCTTCCCTGGCAACACAATATTACATACATCCATTTGACAAAAGCAGCTTGGGTCATAATCAAATGAAACACAATCATCACAGCATTCCACCCTGCTATCACAACACAGTTGTCATGATACAGTCCAACTCCAACACACCTTGGAGTAAAGCTAATTTTTCTACAGCTATATGAAGGAATCCACCAAGACAAGACAACATAGATGGAAAAGAAGAGTAGACTCAATCTTCTTTAAATCAGGTGCTGCATTTTGGTATGAATAAGAGTAGCTCCATTAAACTAACAACCGAACTCCACCATAGAAACCTCAAGTTGACAAGAACAACGCTTTACCAGCATTTGCTATTATGCTCAAACCCTTCAGGAAAAGAAAGCAACAATCTCAAAACATCAGTCAATATTACCCAAAATTGTATGCATATGATGGACCTGCAATCTTAAATTTCAATAATGCTAATTCAAACCTTAAGTTTGGGAGGCTGACTGAGTTCTCTAGTGATAATCTAACTGTTAAGGATACAGAGGATACCTGGTTTCAATCATCTGTGAAATTTATGGCCAATTCATAATCACTTCCATGTAAATAATGGAAAATACAGGTACTTGGTGGCCAAAGGAAAAATTTTAAATTTATTTATTTTAAGTGTGCGACTATCACTCCTGGAATTGACCATGAAACATGTACATTTATTTAAAGCATGATCAGCCAAGATGCAGAAGCAATACAGTAACATCCTCCACAGGTCCATTGGTCCTGAACCAATTAATGTATCTAACTATATGGCCAGTTAAGTTTGTCGTTTTACATTCAGATCAGACATATTAATTTAGGCTTCATTTTATGTAGAACACTAATAAGGAATTTAATCTCTCTGGTAATAACACAAAAACAAAGCAAGAAATCCTAAATACTAGACCCAAGAAGTGCCCTGCATATTATTTCCACCGTAACAAACAAAAATGGAGCACAGAATTTTTTTTAAAAAAAGGACTTCATCCAGTTCCTACAGTTACCATACTTACACCACGAGTGAACTCAGATGAATGAATCAGATTCAGGTTTAATATCATTGGCACGTCATGAAAATTGTTTTTTTAATGTGGCAGCAGTACATTGCAATACACAATAGCTACAAGTTACAATAAGCATGTATAAATTAAAGAAAATTAAATTAGTGATTTTTTTAAAAAAGAGGAAAAAATACTGAGGCAGTGTTCAAGGATGCATGTGTGTCTCTGCATCCCCCTGGATGGTAGCAATGGGAAGGGGCAGGTCCTGGGTGAAGGGGGTCCTTACTGACGGATGTTGCCTTTTTGATGCATCGCCTTTTGAAGGTGCCCCTCAATGCTGGGGACGGTAGCGCCCATGATGGAGCTGACAAAGTTTACTGCTTTCTGCAGCTTTTTTCTGATCCTGTTCTGCAGCCCCTCCATACCAGACAGTGATGCAACCAGTTAGAATGGTCTCCATGGTACATCTGCAGAAATTTGCGAGCATCTTTGGTGATGTAACAAGTTTCCTTAAACTCCTAATGAAATATAGCCACCATCATGCCTTCTTTGGAACTGCATTAATATGTTGGCCCAGGATAGATCCTCAGAGATGTTGATACTCAGGAACTTGAAACTGCTCACACCCTTTTCCTCTTCTGATCCCTCGATGAGGATTGGTGCGTGCTCCCTCAACTTCCCCTTCCTAAAGTCTACAATCAATTCATTGGTGTTACTGATGTTGAGTAAGGTTGTCGCTGCAACACCACTCAACCAGCTGATCTATGGCACTCCTGTACGCCTCCTCATCACCATCTGAGATTATGCCAATAAGAGTTGTGTCATCAGCAAATGTATAGACAGCATTTGAACTGTGTCTTGCCATACTATCGTGGTTGTAGAGAGTAGAACAGTGGACCAAGCACACATTCTTGACATGTGTCCACCAAGGATCCAGTTGCAGGTGGAAGCAGAGGCCCAGGCTTTGGAGCTTGTTGATTAGAAATGAGGGAATGATTCTGTTGAATGCCAAGCTGTAGTAAATAAACGGCAGCCTAGTGTAGGCATTGCTATTGACTCGGTGAGTACAGAGTGAGTGAGATTACATCTGCTCTTATGGTAAGACACAAATGATAGCGGGTCCAGGTCCTTGCTTGGGCAGGGGTTGAATAAAGCCATGACTAACCGCTCAAAGCACTTCACAGTAGATGCAAGTGCCTCTGGGCAATAGTTGTTGAGGTAGCTCACCCCTACTCTTCTTGGGCACCGGTATGATTGTCACTCTTTTGAGGTTGGGAGCCTCCAAATGCAGCAGCGGGAGAATGAAGATGTCCATGCACACTCCCACCAGTTGGTCAGCATAGCAGCCTTAAATAGGAATATTTAATCATTCCCATTGGAACTGCACATAAATAATCACCCCTTCCTGGTGCCTTCTTCACCCAGCCAACCCAGGACAGTATTAAGTACTGATTCAAACATCCATGAGAAGTTCCACGGCACTGAGACTGAAGGTCTCACAATTTACATGATGCACAGCCATTTCATGCTTAGGTTATTTCAAAGCACTTCCTAAAGCTGCTGTCTCTACAAACAAGGACAATCCTTGTCCAAATGACATATGGAAACACTTCACCAACTTGCACATTATACTCCCAAGTTAAACACAGCTTTCTTCAAAGCTGTTTTAAATTATGGAAGTTCATATGTAACCACATTTTGAAAGCATTCTCACTAGTGACATGCTGATGCAACTACAGATGCTGCCTCAGCTCTAAGGATCTAGGTTTGATCTTGACCTTGGTCTGCCTGCACATTCCCCCGTTTACTGCAAAGAGCTGCAGTGGATCCCACGGTTTCATCATGTATCCCGTAGTTGCCTTATTACTTTGTTATTATGAATTACCCCTTAGTGCAAGTTAGTAAGGAAATCATTGGGAAAGTGATAGGGATGAGAGCGCACGCGCATAATTATTAGGGCAATGGAAATAAGATGGGGGTGAGATTGCTCTGCCAGGAGTTAACATGGACTCGATAGGCTGAATGGTCTCCTTGCTTGTTGCAGTAAGGAAGAACAGCAGTAATCAGTACATATTTGGGGCAATTTAGGATGGCAGAACTAATACAACAATACCCACATCCCAAAAACCGAATTTATTTGATACCACAGCAAGTTCTCCCCCACCCACCCCCATTTAGTGTGGTTTTATTAGAGTCTAATTCACATTTTCCAAAGTTTGTTATGAAGTTCACTTCATTATTAACTTGTACTCCTACCTGAAAGTTAGTATATTACCTAGACCTTAGTTTCTGGAATGTTACTAATAGCTCAGATACACTAAGTGCATAGACAAGTAATCAATAACTAGTTAGTGTGGTTGTACGAACAGCAGGTAATTTCTGGTATCTTTTTTTTTAAAAGAAAGAGGTCTCTGGAATTATACACAAAAACATTGATCTCTTGTACGTGTGGAACTCCAACCATTTGAAGTGGTTTACCAGAAATTTGCAGCAAACATAAACATGCATTGAATTTAAAGCAATTTTTTGACTCGTTGGTAATAACACAATGAAGAGTTTGTCAGGATATGACAACTTTTCCCCTGGGATTTATTTAGCAGTGGGTACTTGTTTCTGAATTTGTATGAAGGCTCACTCAATTGGCTGCACAATTTAAATTACCAGAGAATGAGCAGAGAAGCGGCAGATGCAGTGTAATTCTGGCAAGTGCAAGATGCTGCTCTTTGGAAGGGCAAATGAAAGTTAATGATTGACCCCTTAATGGCATTGAGGTACAAAGAGATCTTTTGATGAAGGTACATAGTTCACTGAAAGTGTTTATGCAAGTGGACAAGGTGGTAAAGGCAGCATATGCCACGCTGGCCTTCACTGATCAGGGTATCAAGCACGAGAGTAATAACACCAAGTGGCAGCTCTGCAGGATTACAAAGTACTGTCAACTGTTGTGGTTGCCACAGTAAAAAGACGTGGGAACTGTGGAGAGGGTGCAGAAGAGATTTACCAGAATGCTGTTTGGATTGTTACAAGCTAGCAAGGATGGATGTATTTGGGGCGTCCTCCCCCGGGCAAAGGAGGCTGAGGGGAACCCTGAAAGGCTTAAAATGAGACACACATATAGATAGGGTAGACAGCCTGAAGGTGAAAACATCAAACACCAGAGGATGTTTATTGGAAAGCTGGGTGTGGGGCAAGGGGAGGTGTAAAAGTTTAAAGGAAAAGTGCTGGGCAAGTGGATTTTATTTTAAACTTAGTGGCAAGCGCATGGAATAGGCTCCTGGGGTCCTAGTGGAAGCAGGCATTTTGGTGACATTTAAAAGGCTTTTAGATAGACATGAATGGAATGGAGGGATATGGACGATACAAAGGAGGAGAACATGAGGTACAAATTGACATCAAGATGGGCACAACAATGTGGACCAAACTGTCTGTCACTAATGCAATGTTCTATCAGTATTGTAACTTTCTATGTTCTATAACCTTCCTGTCAATGTCCTTCAATGTGTAGTCTCTCAAACTTGTGTCCATCTTGTCAAGGAATTGTTTTTGAAACATTTCCAATTCATCCAATGTCCTCCTTACCATTCTACCAGCAATCCTCATCATCTCATAGAACATAGAGTAGAGGCCCTGCTGTCTACATTGTTCTGCTGACCAATATATGCCTACTTCACAATCAAACTCTTTCCTCCTACCTCCATTTTTCTTATATCCAGGTGCCTTTTTTTTATATAAATGTCTCCATTATATTAGCCTCAACCACCATCCCTGGCAGTACATTTCAGACACTTACAATTATAGATGTTAAAAAAAAACTAACATCTCCCCTAAACTTTCCCCCACTCACCAAAGAACGTCCTCTAGAATTGCCCAGCATCACATCTCACCAATTTTTTAGTGCCCAAGTTAAAAGGTATTTCTCAAAATACTTAAGCTACAGTATTTCATTTCAACGGTGTACACCCATGGCAACACATGTACTTTGGATTTTCTTGTTAAATTGCAGTCAACCAGTTTTGATTAAGTTCAAATTCAAGTTTAATATCATTCAAACATATATCATTCAAACATACATGAACATTCATAAACACAAAGCAGCTTCTTTGGGGTCAAAGTTCAAAACAGTACCAACAGTCATACACAGCACAAGACACATACAACACAGCTGTAAAGATACAGTCACAAAAAAATATATAGCCCAGGTTCCCAAGAGACATGTCCTGTAAATTGATAGTACATGGGTGTTGTTGGCATGCACACAATCCTGCTCATCTTCCACCAAGTGAACACTGGAAGACAGTGCCAATGGGAGTGGTCAGTCCTCCAACATCTCCCCTCCTGGACTGCTGCAACAGGTAGGCCTGCAGCACAAGGCCTAGACCTCACTATATCTGAGGCCAGGCAGCTCCCCCGCCATCAGTCTTAGCAATGAACTGGTGAACCGAACTTGCAGCATTTTTCATTACCAATGTCCAAAAGGGTCTTGTAATCACAAGAAAAATGTCCAAGACAATCACTCATTGTTAGCCTACATCTGCCTCCATCGCAGCGATACAGTCTGCACCAAGTCCAGCTCCTCTGCTAAGGGGGTAGATGGGGTAGACCTACAGTACTTGAAATTCCCAATTTCCAGCATTATCTTGCGATCATAAAGGCATTTAAATAAAAATGACCAAAACACCTTTGGTTGGCCACATCATCCAAGCATGCTACCATCTTACTGTTAAGAAACATTTGTTTGAAATGGCATGGAACAATGTAGCAAATCACATCCCAATAAAGATGTTTTTCATCCTTGACCCGTCTGTAGCCTTTAGTTCAGTCAACGGCACCATCCTTCATGAAAGCCCAACACAGTAATCCAACAGGGAGGGGTCACTCATTATTCCACACCCATTGCTTTTGAGCCAGTAATGCATTTTATTTTTATATTCTCACCCTTGAACCAATTAATTTGTGTTACCACACAGAGTAGGCCCTTTCAGCCATACCACCCAGCAACCCGTTTTAACCCTAGCCTAATCATGGGACAATTTAACCCACTGCTCTAGTTTCTCTATACCCATAACTGTGTGGCTAGGCATAGTTCAAGTACCAACTATAGATTTGCTGACGATACAACCATTGTTGGCAGAATCACAGATGGTGATGAGAGTGTGCAGGTGTGAGCTATGCCAACTAGTGGAGTGGTGCAGCAGCAACCACCTGGCACTCAACGTCAGTAAGGCGAAAGAACTGACTGTGGACTTTAGGAAGGGCAAGATGAAGGAATACATACCAATCCTCAGAGGGATCAGAAGTGGAGAGAGTGAGCAGTTTCAAGTTTCTTGGTGACTAGATCTTAGAGGACCTAACCTGGTCCCAACATATTGATGCAGTTATAAAGGAAGCAAGACAGCACCTATACTTCATTAATTTGAAGAGATTTGGTACATCAACAAATACACTCAAAAACCTCTATAGATATACCGTGGAGCGTATTCTGACAGGCTGCATCACTGTCTGGTATGGTGGCTGGCTACTGCACAAGACCGAAAGAAGCTGCAGAGGGTCATAAATTTAGTCGTCTCTATCTTGGGTACCAGCCTACAAAGTACTCAGGACATCTTCAAGGAGAGGTGTCTCATAAAGCAGCGTCCATTATTAAGGACCCCCCCCAGCCAGGGCTTGCCCTTTTTTCACTGTTACTATCAGGTATGAGGTCCAGAAGCCTGAAGGCACACACTCAGTGATTCAGGAACAGCTTTTTCCCCTCTGCCATCTGATTCCTAAACGGACATTGAACCCGTGAACACTACCCCACTTTTTTTTAAACTTTGTTTTGCACGTTTTTAATCTATTCAATATACATACTGTAATTGAGTTACATTTTTTTTCTTCTACATCACATATTGCATTGAACTGCTGCTAAATTAACAAATTTCTCAATACATGCCAATGATAATAAACCTGATTCTGATTTATAATCTCCAATTAATCTACCAACTGGTACACCTTTGGATTGCGCAAGGAAAGCTGAGCACATTCATGCAGTCACAGGGAAGTGGTGGGAACCGGGAGCTGAAACTGGCTCACTAGTTCTCATCTATTACCCCTCAGGAAGATTTACTTGAAAACACAGCAAATTTCCACATATACATTGATGAGACCTCAAGGTTTCCCTATGATCCTATTTTATCTTTACATTGCCAAGTAACTATTCTGTTAATGCTTCTGCAAATTACAGGGAGAATCAATGCCAGTACCTTTAGCCGGTCCCTAATGCCAAAACATGCAGTTGGTCCCAACTGTCCAAAAGTGGATGAGACTGTTTGTAACCTGCATGTCATGTCTACTTCCACGATGAGCCAAGGACCACAGAACTCTGTCCACCTTCCTAATTACCTAAAGCCAGCATTGCCTCAAATTGTCTCCCAGCTGAAGATTGTATCGAAAGGAAAGTTAAGCACAGACACGGCCATTATATTCTCCTCCAGGCTGGCCTTCAAAGAACACAGCTCTACATGTCCAAACTTGCAGCAAGTTTAGTTCAGCTGCCTCACCTTATTCTTGCTAACTATTAGTTCCAGTTAACATTGATTAAAATTCTCACCCTTGCTTTCCAATCCATTTAGGCCTAAAACATGCCAAGTCCATTCCTTACAGCACTGTGCTTCTCTAATTCTGACTTCTTAATCACAGATAGTCACACAGCAGAGAAACACTGTTCAACTATTGGCTTCAAAGATTATTTAGTTTATTATCGAAGTACGTTAATGTCACCATGTATAACCCTGAGCCTTTCTAATGAAGCAGCTGACACTTGTAGAGATCAAAGAGTAGTGTTTTTTTTAAGTTAAACTTCCAACCAATATTCTTAGTTCAGCTTCTTGCCATAAACGGGAGCCAGTTGTCAGTTGTTCATGTGAATGGCAAGCAATCAGTCTGAAGTTAAAAGGGCAGATTGCTGAACATACAGCAATGGCCAACAGCACTTGGGCTGATTGGTCTAGAGATGCACTGTAAGACAATGGGTTTTAGTTTCAAACCAGATAACTCTGGCTAGGCTATTTCGTTCAAGGAAGCTTGCAGACCAGATTGGTATCACTTAGCACATCAAATAATTGAGCTATTAATAGTTGGAAGATTTGAGTGTTCAGAGTCAGTTTCACAGCATTAATTATGGACATCTGAGAACTTTGTCACCAGAAGCTTTTAGACTATATACAAAGGTATCCGAAAATATCACAAGTGTGAAGTCATCCAAGTGGCAGAGAAACAATATAAATGCGAGAGAGCAGACAGGTTTGTTAGGAATGGTCACAGAACAGCAAGAAGAATGACAGAAAGTCATGAGTCCTGACGAAGGGTCTCAGCCCGAAACATTGACTGCTCCTTTCAGCGGATGCTGCCCGACCTGCTGAGTTCATCCAGCTTGTTCGTACGTGTTGATTTGACCACAACATCTGCAGTGTACTTTGTGATGACAGAAAGACTGTCTGGCTAGAAGCCAGTCCCCTACCTTATCTACAATTCATTTGTATGTCTTTCTACCTTACAGGAATTGTACCTGTGTTTTGGAAATACTTTGCTTTGGAAATATTTTGTAATTTGGAAATGTTTAAACTACTTTGTTAGCTGGAAATATCTCCTCCTTGGTGGGGAAGAATTCCACCACACAGATAGTGGGTATTGATATTTAAATTCACAGTGGAGGATAAATAGGGAAAAGACATAGCCATTGAAGAGCAAGTAGCTACAGAACAACCTTTTAGTGAGGGTACTTGTAGCTATCCATATTCAGATAGAACTTTAGATCTTCATTTGAGTTTAAATCTTTGCAGTCAGTAAACCCAATACCATCAGAACCTCTCCAAATGAGCATCTCAAAGCTTTCTTAAATCCCACTTCAGTCATCCTTTTCATGATTTCTCTCATTTGCAATTTCCCATATGTGACCCAGAATCAAGTTCTGTTTGACAATGCTCCTTGAAGCTCATTTCAGGCTTTAGTGCAAAGGGATTATACCAATAGAAACTTTTATTTTGTAGCAATATGTGGGGTGGGGGGGGGGGGGGGAGGAAGCAGGGGATAGACACAGTAAAATGAACATTCACAGTGTAAACATAAAGCACACACTGCAGATTCCAAGTCAATCTGAATGTTATTAACAAGGTAGAAGATAATCTTACAGTTTTATTTAAACTGAACTTAATATTTACTTAACTCACTTTATTATATCATATTCTCTCTTCTGTCATGGTGGTGTTTAACACTGACATCATACATATGAAACAAAGGCCTTGCAGAAAGGTGAGGAGTTTGAAGTTATACCAAAATGCAACATGAGCATATTAGTTAAGTTTAAGGAACAAAGCTGAGTGTCGGAGCAGGGAATCAGTATCAAGTATATCATTAGCAAAATAGGTGATAATCATTTAAGAGTATGTATTTATAATAAATAATATATATATATATATATACACACACACCCCAGAAATGTGGTTCCAATGACTCTGGCAATCTTCCAGTACTAATCATTTTTATGCACTGGAGTTAGTAAAGAGTCCTGTCCTTCTCATGGTACTGTTGGTGGGTAACAACCATATCAAATCCTCTCCAGGTGGCATTTTTCCTATCCAAGGGCATCATTTGTGAGTTCCTCAGTACTACAGCAAGAGCTAACCATTCCTGTACTTCTCTGGATGTAAATTTCCATTTAAGTGTTTGGCAGACTAATATTCACATGCCACAAACAATTTTGGATCCAGTTACAGAAAACAACAACTTTAAACATGGCACTGTGGGTCACATTATGTCACAAGGTCTAGTTTACAGAGGCCACAACAGAAAGATAAAGGCAAGATAAACAGAAGCCTACAGCTTAACTATTACCAAAATATTTGATTTCTGAGAAAGGAAAGAACAGCATCCATTGATTTATATATACTTCTTCTGCTGAAAAGTAACCCGCTTCACAAACACAAAAATTACAAGAACATGAATGATGGAAGATAGAAGGAGGTCAAGTGGAGTTATCTAAAGATAATAAATAAGCATTTCTTGCAAAATTATAAATTGGAGACCAAGGCTAGATGATAAAATAATCAGTTCTTTTTTAAGATAAATATTGTTGTCATCAAGACAAAACACAATATTGCTTTATTTTAGCTGAATTTATATTTAGTTTGGATGTTTCAAGGTCTTCAGTGTACATTTTATGTGAAAAGTAAAGCACTATTTAATGCTAGCTTGGGGTTGGCAATTAGAAATCCAAATTGGTTTTACGAATTATCCTATAGTTAATACTTAAGAGTAGCAAGTATTCTGCCTTAGCTAATGAGCTGAAATAATAAGAACGCAAGAAGAAAAAAAAGATGAGGAGTAGGCCACCAAGTCCCTCAAGACCACTCTGCTATTTAATATGATCATGGTTGACCTCAGCTGATTTGAACTCTCCATCTTAATTATACGTAATGGTTTGGCCTCCATTGCTCCCTGGGGCAGAGAATTACAAAGATTCACCAATCTTAAGCAAGAAATTTCTACTCATTTTTAAATAAGCAGCCTAACTTTAAATGAGCAGCACTTGATTCATGTACCAAGGAATACAGACCTAAAATGCCAGCCTCTCTTGACAGGACAATCCTTCAGCCTGGAATTCACTAGCAAATCTCCTTACACTGCCTCTGTTCTATTACAGCAGGGGGTCCCAACCTGGGGCCCATGGATCCTCACTTAATGCTAGAGCAATACAGGTTGTCCCCGTTTTCAAACGTTCACTTTACGACAGCTCGCTGTTACCAAAAAACTGACATTAGTACCTGTTTTTCCTAACCAAAGAGGACTTCCGCTTTTACGAAAAAAGATGCCCCTTTATATGTGTGTTTACCCCGAGAAAGACTACCACGACGGTGAAGCCTTGTGCGGGCATTGTGTGCGCATGTGTGTATGTGCGTAGGCATGTACGTGCTGATTTTTTTTTCCTCCAAATCGATTTTGTCTTGTTGGCTTCCCCATAAGTGAAACTACACCGTACATACAATATTTCTACTTTATATAGGCTGTATATTTATCATATCATTCCTGCTTTTACTATATGTTCGTCTTATTTTAGATTTTACGTGTTATTTGGTATGGTTTGGTGGGTCTGGGGTCGCTCAAGAATTTTTCCCATATAAATTAATGGTAATTGCTTCTTCACTTTACGGCATTTCAGCTTACAAATGGTTTCATAGGAACGTTCTACCTTCGGATAGCGGGGGAAATCTGTACACATAAAATTCTAGAGGAACTCAGGTCAGGCAGCATTGATTAAAATGAATAAACAGTCAACATTTTGGGCCAAGACCCTTCGTTGGGACTGGAAAGGAAAGGGGAAGGAGCCAGGATAAAAGTGTATTCTGCATTCAGTGCCATAACCTTTAGTAGGCATGCAATTCAAAACTGGGCAGTATTCCAGATATAGACTCACCACCACTCACCATCTTTAAAACCTCCATAATCTAAAACTTGAACACCTTTCCAATAAATGTTCGTAATTCGTGTACTAGAATACCTAGATCCCTTGAAGCTTCAACTAATTGCAATCTCTCTCCATTTAGATAATAATCCACCTTTTGATTAATCTAACTGAAATTCATGACCTCTCACTGCCTCAAACTCCATTTGCCGAGTTTTTGCCCAGTCACTATCTGCACCCTGGCACAGAATGAGTGCTTTTAAAATCACAGTATGCCCTTCCACCTGGTTTTGCATCATCAGCAAACTTGCAAATACACTTGATTCTGATTAATTGGGCCCTCAGTTAATCAGGACAGCCACTGATTTGGGACAAAGAACAAAAACTAATCGAGAAAATAGCCGGGATTCCCGTCGTTTACTGATGACGCTATGCTGCCTAATTGTGATGACAGATTGTCGCTAAACAGTTTTTAAACTTGTGTCAGTCACATGCATTTGTAATAGCATCAGTTGTATGTGCTTGTGTTACGTTAGTCAATTGCGCTGGATGCCAAATTTAATAGTTATTTTTGATGCTACTTCATGCAGGAATGCAATGAAGGCAGCTCATCATATGCACTAGGTGTCTGTGTAGATTTTGTTTACAGTCAAAATTAACTATTAGTAACTAATACATCTTTATAGTACTGTAGTATTGGTAGTGTTCTAATTTGTTTTATATTTCATTTAAATACATATTGTATCACACACATACATATATACACACCCATTTTTAACTATTTCCATGAAACTTTGGCTAATTGGGGCAGCTTCTTAATTGGTGCAAAATGTACTGATCCACATGCATCCAATTAACTAGAATCCACTTGTTCCATCCAAGTCATAATGTAAATAGTAAACAGCTGCGGGATAAGAATCAACTCCCAGAGTACTCCACAAGTTACATTGTTTCAGCATTAAAAGGACCCATTTATTTGAACTTCCTTCTCCATGCGACAACCAGCTTTCAGTCCATATTCACCATGCAGGCTCTTAAAAATTACTCAGAGGAACAGTGGGGCGATGAAGCAAACTAGCAAGGGGATTCAGCAACATAAAATTTACCGTGTTAATTTTCAGGTAAGTCTAGTAACAAAATGCACAACTTCAAATCTTCAGCTAGTCTACTTTAGATCAATGTAAAAGGGAAAGCAGCCAAAATTGGCATACAATTTGACAAATGACCATCTTGAAATCAGTTTCATATTGAACGAGTTTCCCAATACATAATATAGTACATGCTGGATGATAACCTGAGGACTACGCTATCCTTAGGGCTGCCATGAGTCAACAATGACTCGACAGCACACAGAAATAACACAGAGTTTCACCACCTTAAATGCACTTGGATAGATAGAACAACCTGAATCTTGAGTGTAGGTGTGTGGTGGAATCTGGAGGAGAGGGAGCAATTGATGAGAACGTCGGAAAGAATAAAGTGATATATAGAATTAGAATAAATGTACGTTTGACTATTGGCAGACTAGAGCAAGTCAAAACATAGAAAACCTATAGCACAATACAGGTCCTTCGGCCCACAATGCTGTGCTGAACATGTACTTTAGAAATTATCTAGCCCTTTAGAAATTACCCATAGCCCTCTTTTTTTTCTAAGCTCCATGTATCCATCTAAGAGAGTCTTAAAAGACCCTATTGTATCCAAATAATCAGTTTCTATGCCACCAGTTACAGACACTGGTAATCAGCTGTACACTACTTTTTGTAAAGAGGCACCGCACTAAGTGGCTTGAAACTAGATTTGAGTGTGACTATTTAACTCTGCAATTCACCATAGTCAAATACTGGTCCAACTGTTCTGCAATTTGGCAAATGGCTGCCTATTAAGATACTATTCTGTATGTCAGGATGATAATCAATAAAATAGGAAGGTCATTCAAATACTTCAAACATATTCTTGCTGGAAATTACTACATGTTATTAAAAAGGGACCATTCCATTGAACATAGAGAATTATTTTGCAGCATTGATGAAAAATTTAAAAATGAAACAGATCAATGGCCTTTTCTCAGAGGGGTAACCTGTTGCACTGAAGGAGAAGGCTTTCTCCCACCTAAAAAACCAGGGATAAATGATTAGTCAATTGTTATCAACATCACCTGCAGCTTAAGAAAACCTAAAGTATGGAAAATTTTTAGTATAAGGTGCAAGGACAGAGTGGTAAAGAACAAACAGAAAAGTCAACTGCATGTTTTGTCAATCCATAACGTATGGGTAATCGACATAATTACAAATTTACTTTGTCTCCTACAAAAAAAATTACTGCGAAGATGGAAAACAAGAATATTAAAATGACATCAAGCTAACAATAGCATGGATGAAATGTTAGGAGTCAATTCAGCTCTTTTGTACCCAATTTTTGCACCTGACAGATTCAATGTGAAATTCAGGTTGGTACAGTAATAACTCATTTCCTTTTAATAAATACATTCTAAATAAAATAGAGCATATGATAGTTACCATAGGGGCAAAAAGAGTTTAAAGTCCTGGGGATCTCAAGTCCATTGGTTAGGGGATTATTGCATGCAGTTCTATATGTACTAGAGCTATAACAAAAGCAGAAGTGATTTACTAGTTTGTTGCCTGGAATGAATAGCTTCGGATACAAGGACAGATTGGCTGATTGCGGTTGTACTCAAAGGAATATTAGAGGATGATGAACACTTGCGGCTCATTACTTTATGAGGAGCATATATAGAGTAGGTTCATCATGGGAGCAACTCACATAGCATACCCAATTCAAAACATTTGATAGTAAGAATGTACAATTCTACTACAATGCATAACTGTTGATTCCCCCCCCCCGCCCCCCGCCATTAGTTTTGTCAGCTATTCTGTGCTTATTGGGATCAACAATTCTGCAGTACTGCAACTTTTACTCTACTTAATCACTGTGGTAAGAATACTGAGAGTTGAATTATGCAATACTGCACATTTTAAATGCACTAATGTGACATTCCCATATCAAACACAAACCACTCTCAGACTCCTCACATAGAATTGTCTATGGGCGAGAAGCTGGACAGCTGAACCACCCCCAACAACTTTGAACTCAATTTAAAACTGGAGAGAGCACATTAGTTCACTTGGTCAGTCTCCTTCCAAGGCAGCTTTTAAACAAGGCTCTCCGATTATATTGGAGACACGAGGCACAGTGACTTTCAGATTTCTACTGTAGTTCTTAATTAAAGGAGCAGGAAGCTGAATTGAAATATCCTCATGTTACTTTCAACTAATCACATCACACGTCAATTGACTGTAGTGGAGAAGAATTCAAAAGCTCAATCCACAAGACAGAAAATCCAGATCAGGAACTGATTAATCATTTAACACTTACTTTCAGTTAATGAAATTATACTGGAACAAATTTCAAAGCACATTTAACTGATTCCAGAGTAAACAATCCTCCAAGTTACAACATAGGTCACAGTTAATCTGAGGTGGAATTTGATCCCAAATTACTAATACAAAGAAAACCAAAGTACAAACCTTGTGCCTGCTATAAAATATTTAGATTTTTATCTCAGTGGTGAAACCAGTTTATGAATGGTTTTGATTTAGTAGGTACAATCTTCCATATCTAAAATATAATTTGCACTAAGTTAGAAAATGAGAGACAAGGCAGAAGACTAGTTGAGCTCAGAATCTACAAGATGCCACCACAAAATGTCAGGACAAATAGGATTAAGTCATTTCAATCAATTAGAATCAATAGGTATCAGGAATGAAAGCTTTTTCTGTGAAGTATGAATTATGAGAGCATAACCTCTTACAGAATGTAAGGATGCTCCTTTAGAGCAGAGTCAAAGAGGAATTCCTTTAGCTCGATGGTGGTGAATCTGTGGAGTTCATCACCGCAGAAAGCTGTGGAGGCCAAGTCACTGGGTATGTAGTGACTTCCAGTTAATTGGACCATTAGTCAATCAGGCAGCCACCTATTTGGGACAACTCTTAAAAGATAAAATTAATCAAGAAGATAGTCAATTGACATGTGATATGATTGGTTGAAAGTAAAAGGAGAATATTTTCTTTATTTGAATACTCTCACTTAATTGAGGCAGGAGACTTTTGCCAAACACTTTCTATTAGTGTCTGAAATGTGGCCGTTAGACACTATGCCATACTTTGAGCAAACGGTTTTTCAATAGCATCAGTTGCATTCACTTGCATTTAAAAAGCAATGTTTTTTTTTGTAACTGATAGCAGGTGAGAAATAAGCCGGAGAATTCAAAAATGTTTTGCTCACTGCAATTTCAAGCATTCAGGCTTGGAGATGCCAGTAGTGGCCTGGAGTGAAAATGAAACGATTTCGCTACTTCAAGTTAGGAATTACAAAGAATGTTAAGGTATTGACAATCATGAAAGTGAAAATGAAGATTTGGAAGATGCAATCATTGATTATATTGTATGAAAGCAGTCTGCACTGATTTTGCCCCATTTGTAGTCAATCAAAAAACATGGTAACATAAAAATGGATGAATTCCTGTCATAATTAGGAATTAATACAGATTTATAGTACTGTAGTAGCATTGATACTTCCAAGAGGACCACAATCTTGTCATGGTTTGGAGTCTTGCATTCTTCAATGACCCAGAGAGCTATGCTCGATGGAGTCTGAGCTTTATGCTTTGGCTCTTGATGGGGTTATCCATGCCAAATAGGTCAAAGAGTAAAGGCCTGACTAATATTGGTTCATGGTCCTCCAGGTTCAGGGGTTCAGCTCAGGGCTAACAACTCTGACTGGCAAAATAAAATCGTTATGGAAACAGCAATGAAGAATCTTTCTACATCTGAATGCAACGGTATTCCCAAGACTCCACTTGGGAATTGCATGACAGCAGTAGTAAAAACCAAGAGAGAGCTACTGACATGAAGGAAGGCCTGAACACCACCAGGGATGGAGGATCTTCCTTCGCTGTCCTACATGCCAGTAGCACAATGGGCAGTAAGTAGTATTGACAATGTTCCAATTTGTTCTGTAATTCATAGAAACACACGATTTGTTTTTAATCAAGTTTTTGTCTTTTTTTTTAAAAAAAAACTTTTTCAGCTACTTCCATGAAACCTCAGCTAACTGGGGCTTCCACTTAATTGGGCCAAAATGTACTGGTCCTGATGTGTCCCAATTAATCAGAATCCACTGTACTTAAAGCACAGGTTGATAGGATTTTGATCAGCAAGGGCATCAAAGGTTATGGAGAGAAGGCAGGAGAATAGGTTTGAGGGGGATAATAAATAGGCCATGAAGGAATGGCAGAGCAGACTTGATGGGCTAAATGGACTAATTCTGTTCCTATGTCTTATGGTGGTATGTTTAAACTAAAGATTTTCAGCTTTTACTTCAAGGCTAAAATGTTATTAACCAAGCAGCTGTACTCTCAGATCAAGTGGGAACCAGAGAAATGAAAACCACTTTCTAATACTGATCAGCCATCCTGAGCACTCAAGCATTTACTGAACATTTTGCTTCTAAATTAATTGCCATAGTAGACAAGTTACACCTTTATCATTAATACCATTGGACGGATGTTTACAAATCATTAAAAATTAAAACTGATACCAAAAATAATGTATTATAGAATAATTCACTCCTTTATATTAACCATCCAACATTTAACTCTTTTGCCAACTGTTCAAGATAAACTCTTTATGCTGTCAAGAACATCATGTTTTATGAAAAGGATCACATTGATTGTGTTACTGTAACAGTACTGTTAATCTACTCTTAATGCAGGAAAAAATAGTTTACTATGGGAGCTTAAAACTAATTAAATAAATCCGAATTTAAAAAAGCTAACATCAGCAAGGTGACCCACGAAACTACCCATCTTTTAAAAAAAACACTGGCCTTGCTAATCTCTGTTGGGTACAGAAATTTATTCTCCCTACTGCTTGGCTTACATGCAACTTACAGGAACACAACTGACTTTTGAGTGCCCTCTGAAATAGCCGAGCAAGCGATTCAATTAAATGAAACTTCTATGGTTCAAGCAGGTGGCTCACCCCTAGCTTCTCAAGGCAATAAATGTCTTCTCTAGTGATACCAAATTTCCACATAAAAAAGGCATGACCCAAGAGAATAATGAAAACACTTAACATCACTTCAGTTGGAGAACAATTTTCTGTTCTTGTCTCCCTAAAGAGATCAGGAAATACTTCAATTGTATTGGGTTTTATTGATTCTACCTAAACAGTTGTATTCAGAGCAGTTATAATGATCAATCATTAATGTTATTGTACAAATATACACTCATACAAGACAACCTAGTTTAAAATTTATATTCCAAGCAAAATCTTTCTTGTGGAATATGAAGTAATGCTTTAGAATCACAATCTGGTTATTAAATTTGTTGCAATACAGTGCAACTCAAGATATACTATAAATAATAAGAAATATATAAATTTAAATATACAAAGATAACATGTATAATTTTCATTTACAATTCGTAGCAATTCATGGTTTAACCTCTAATTGACAAGCTGTGATAACCAGGAGTAATCCAAGATGAATGCTAATGCTTAAACCCACATGGACTGCTGCTGAAATGTATACCCTAGGATTATGCAGGATCCTGCACTGCATTCTTTTTAAATTCACTCAAAGGGATGTGGCTTTTCACACTTAATAGTTAAGCCTCAACTACCTTTGACAAGGGATGGTGCTCCCTTTCAGAATTGCAGCAATCCTCCAGGTATTAGGTAGGGGTCCAGGATTTCAATCCAGCAGCAGCAAAGGAGTATACTTCCAAGCCAGATGGCACGGCTTGGAGATCCATTCCCTGGCAGTGGTGTTTCAGTGCCTTTGCTACCCTAGTAGCTCTAGCAGTTTTCAGTGCTTCGAAGCCTTGAGTTGCTTCAGCGAACTCTGCAGATTGTATACACTGCTGCAACAGGAGAGAGTTAAAGGCTGTGGATAGGGTGGCCTAAAAAGTGAGCTGCTATATCCTCTATTGCTTTGAGCTTCTTGAGAGGAGCTTCATCATCTCAGCAGGTACAGAGTACTCTATCACATTTCTGATGGTGGATTGGCTTTGGACGGTTAGGAACCGAGTTGTTTGCTGCAGAAATCCAAGCTTCTAAATTGGCTCTTGTAGCTACATTGCGTATGACTAGTATAGTCCAATTTCCTGTCAATGGTACCTCCATGTTACCGGTAGTGGGAGACTCAGTGGTGGTAATTCCTTTGAATGGAAGGGGGTGATAGCTACATTTTTCACTTGGTGGATACTGTTATTGCATGGCACTTGTGGTGTGATGGTTATGTGTCACCATTATCCCAGGCCTGGATATTAGGCCATAAGGTGTAGTAGCAGAATTTAGGCCAAATGGCCTCTGCTCTGCCATTTCAACATGGCTGATTCATTAGCCCCTCAACCCATTCTCCTGCTTTCCCCTCAAAAATTTTCACACCCTGACGAATCAAGAACCTCTGCTTTAAACATACCCAATAACTTAGCCTCCACTGCCATCTGTCACAATGAATTCCATAGATTCCCCACCCGCTAAAGAAATTTCCCCTCCCCTCATCTCTGTTCTAAAGTGATGACCTTGTATGAGGCTGTGCCCTCTAGTCCTAGATTTCCCCAGTGTTGATGCACTGTACATTGGAGAGCAGTGCTTGGCAAATCTTATTTGAAAACTGGAGGATGGCCTCTTGTGGAACTAAACTCATAATAAGTTACAAAGATTATTAAATCATAGGTGACCACATTTGTGAACAATCTTTGTTATCATGAGGATGTTATCAAGAAAACCAAACTCAAATGAGGGTGCCGGAGATTTTATAGTACATTCAGTAAACAAGCTTTGCTTCCTTTTTAGACCCAATAATCCACTAAAAGAGAAATCACACAGCACGACTTTTTACCCTTACTAATCCAGAAATTGACTCTCATCTCAAGCATCAATGAGGTTCCTACTTCCCAGAGCACAGTAAAATGGTTGCCAACAACCTTCATAAGTTCCTCATAAGTAATGAAACCAAGTGTTTCATTGCATCATCAGGATTCAAACCAATTGCCAATAAAACTTATCTCACAGGTAGACGTTAATTATTTTTCCACCGATACCAGTCAATCGCAGGGCCAATGATGCAGGACTTTCAACTGAAACACTGACCATCCCTTTGCCTCCACAGTTGCTGCTTGAACCAGAGATCCTGCAGTAGTTGCTTTTTGCTTTTGTCACCACTGTCTGCAGTCACTTTTGTCTCCCACCACCGATCATTGTTTTTTTTAAAAAATGGAACCAGGGTACTGTACTATTTCAGTTCACAGCCATACACGAACCTCAGGGCCTTCTCTATGCATGGCACACTAACTGTAAATGCTCATAGATTCCTCCCTTCCATTGTGCTCCAGTCAATACTCGCATGGTAGAACCTGTAAAATTATTCACATTGGAGCCCAGTCGTCACCAAATCACCCGCTCGGGAATCGCACTGTGTAACCAGAATGCAGTGCGCATGGGACCTAATCAAATAGATAAAAGTACACACACCCAGCATGCCTGAAGCACGATCTCCTGGGCAATTGCTGTGAGCATGCCATGAAATACATTTTCAAATACAGGGACGAACTAAATGTAGGGAAGGGAAGAGAAATAATGAATGTGATACCAAGTATTTAAGCTTAGTACCACCAAGTATCTTCAGCCCTTGCACTGCACATTTCCTACACTTGTTAACAAAATATGCCCTTACCAACAATCCTCAACTCCCCATTCCCATATGGATACAAAAGGTTGACATGATCTGTGAGTTGCACCTCAGTTAATTGCACACCCGTGCCAAGGGTGTTGCGTTCAGTGACGTGAGCACAAAAAACCCTTGAGCAACACTCCCAAGGTACGATGACCAAGTGTGCTCAGAGTCAGAGTTGCCACTGGCAAAAATCCTTATGGGAGAAAAGATGCCATAGCAGAGTGCACTGTCTCAATAAAGTTGGGTCGTTATTTGCAAATTGTCTGATGTATTTCCCATGTTACAATAATGACTGAACTTCAAAATTATTTCATTTTACTGCAACATAAGAATGCTGAAACTTAGCAGGTCAGGCAGCATCCATGCAGGGGGAATAATCAGTCGACAGACCTTTCATCAAGACTGGAAAGGAATAGGGAAGAAGCTAGAATAAGAAGGTGGGAGTGGCAGTGAGTACAAGCTAGCAGGTGATAGGTGAAGCCAGGTGAGGGAGAGGGGATGAAGTGAGAAGCTGGGAGGTGATAGGTGTAAAGGGTAAACGGGCTGAAGGAATCTGCTCTGCAAAATGCCCTGGGTTGCTCCCAAAGGAACCATGACTGAAACTTAAGCTTGTACACTACTTTAACGATGTTACAGTGTCCTTCACACTATTCCCGCTCACTGTCCCTAACCTATTATTCCCCCTTTGCTTGTTTACGGCAGGGTTCATCCGACCCTTCTCAAAAACTTTCAGACCGAACGTGCATTTGGTTGATATTACTTCAGCTTTTATCACAACCAGACATTTCAATCCCTTATATGTGAAAAGCAAGGGAGTTCCACAAAGCAACAAACGACGCGGTTAGTAACTGAAGAGTTCTCAAAACAAACTGCAAAGGGACGGTAGAAGTGTTTGAAACAATGCAGGTGTGTGAATGGGAAACGTTGTCAATTAAAGATCAGTGAAATCAAATCCCTCAGTCGGTTACTGAGTTGGTTACACTGGACCTTACCGCAGCGCAATAGCTAAGAAGAAACGGAATGTTTTAACCTCGAGATTTAAAACACAGTACTTAAAAACAGGCAGCCTTTAAAGGCTAAACTAATGAGCGAGCGGCATCTTCCTGCCGCTGGCCTCTCGAACTGGTAGGGAGACCCAGCGCTGGCCCGGCTGCGTGAGACTCGCTCTGGGGGCATGGGACCCGGCCGGACAAATTACAGGTTGCTAACGACCGATCGGTTATCACAAACCCCCTCACTCCACCCCAGGCAGCTTCGCGTAACCCACTCCCTCCGCGCCACTCTAGGAACTGGGCGATTACCAATGGGAACAGAATAGAGAGCCATCGGCGTGTCCGGGCAGGGCTGAGCCGAGGCGGGTACGGTTCGGGGCGCCTGACCCCCGTACGGAGTCCAGCCATCGCTGGTCGACCCCTCGTTTCCAGACACACACCTGTACCGCCTCAAAGGAGTTGGTTTTGCTGCAAAACCAGGTGTAATCCTTTAACTGCAGTCCAAAAATTATCTTAAAAATAGTAAAAGTTTAGACTTTCTCCTTTTAAACACATATGCAATAAATCCAACGATTATTTAAATAAAACCTCCTAGCAGACAAAGTTTATTACTTCTCAGCAGTTTGCTGGGTTCGACTGAGAAAGTTCTTCAGTTCAAGTAACGCATCCGAATGAATGTTGAACAGGTCGCCCGTTTCAAAGGGAATTACACTGAAATTTTGGATATTAAGGGGGGGGGGGAATCGCAAATCGGCATCAGTTGGTCCCACCACTAAGGGGTTTATTAAAAATGAAGGCAGCCGTGCAAGCTGTCCGTGTAATAAATATTGACTCGGAATGCACCTTACCTGTCCCAAGTTTCTGTATCCGTATTTTCTTGCTATTGCATTCGCTTGTTCGGCGCCGCCGTTTATCCTCACAGCCCAGTGGTTCGTGTACATCAATGTTCTGCAAAAGGGGACTACAACCCCGAGAAGCACAACCAGAGACAAGACCGGATCCAGGCACCACTTCGCTGTTCGACCCATTTTTGACCCTCCCAGGGAAAAAAAATAAACCAAAAAATCTCACTCCAAGTCCTCACGCTGACTTTCCGTGTTAACCTCAGAGCGTGGGTCTTCTTAAGTCTATCCCCGTTTAACAAACTCGCCCTCCCTACCGCAGGCGGGGGATCCGTTCCCGCTTGTGAACCTTTCTATCGCAATTGAATCAAGCTTTTTGATGATTAAACCAGGTGGAGAGAGAATTGGATTAGCGGTAGTCAATGCCTTTGGATTTTGACGTACTCCGTTGATTTGTGAACTGCTGTGGTTCTGCCTCATGCAGCTGTTGTCTGTAACCCTGGCTCTGTGCGCTTGTCTATTACATACATAGATAGATAGATCTTGTGTGCCTGTTTATATGTAAGTGAGCGCAGTTCGCAAGTCGGTGGTTGCTCTGTTCCTCACTCAGATCATCTTTGCCTTAAGATGGCTACAGCGCCTCCTCCAACTCCACCGGTAACTCAATTAACCCCCACCCCCACTGGAGAAATTCACCAGTAAAGGACTTCCTCTGGTCCTAGCGCGCTCCGCTCACTCTCCTTCGATTGTAAATTTCTGTAACTCGCTATTCGTGCAGAAAGCGTTGGAGACTATCACTCGCGGATAGAAATGGGAGGAGATGGCCGTTCCTTCCTGACTCTACATTATAAAACATTCACATTATTTGCATTTTACAAGAACAATATTTTATATTTTCCGGGAATAAAACTTAAATAGATGAAAAATTTAAATGGTTAGGCTCAGATGGGCCGAAGAGTCTATTTCTGTGCTTTTCTATGACGCCATGACTCATTGACTGTAAAAGGAAACAATTTCAGCATGTTCAGGGAAAATGGGTACATGATGTGAAACTATCAACAAATAAAATTACTTTAATTATATGTTCCACAGCTTATGTTATAGAAAATATAACCTCTGTCAATCCGCGTTACAAGTTTTTAGAATCATGTCATAGAGCAATACAGCATGGATACAGACCATTCAGCCCAACAAGTCTATGCTGACCACAGTGCTCACCCACCTCGTCCCAAGTTCCTGCATTGGGCCAAGACCTCTCTAAGCCCTTCCTCTCCATGTACCTAGTCAAATATTTCTTAAATGCTACTATTATACTTGCCCCAACCGCTTCCTCTGGCCTATCATTTAATATACTCACCATTCTCTGAGTGAAAAGATTACCCCTCAGATCACTTTAAACCTTTCCCCTCCTTTTTCACCACCGTCTACCTGTGACACAGCTTTCAATGAACTATAAATTTGTACCCCTAAGTCCCTTTGTTTCATTGCACTCCCAAGCTTCCTAGAATTCATAGTGCACTGGTCTGACTTTCCAAAATGCATCACTTCCCACTTAACTGTGTTGAAATCCCTTTGCCCACTTCCTAAACTGATGGAGATTCCCCCTATAAATTATGATCCATAAATGTAATGACCAAGGCATGTGCATTTGTGTGCATTGTAATGCGTGGTTTTTGAATGACTGCTACCTTCCTGACCATTCTCCTCTGACCCCTCTCATTAACAAGGCGTTTTCACCTGAAGAATTGCTGCGGCTCCCAAGATGATTTTTGTTTTTCACACCATTCTCTGTAAACCCAAGAGACGGTTCTGTGTGAAGTGGGTGCCAAGTCATTGAATATATGTAAAGCAGAGGTTAATAGGTTCATGATTAGTCAGGGCCTTAAAGGTTATAGAGAGAAGGCGGGAGAGTGGAGTTAAGGGAATGACTGATAATGGGAGTGTGATTTCAATTGGGTTGGTTGGAGCAGTTAAACTTCTAAGCATCCAAATCGTTTACATATGTAAGTAATGAATAAAAGGGTTCCACTACCGGCCCCTGTGGCACAGCACATGTCACTGTCCTCCATTCCAAGAAAGAAATTTCAACCACCAACCTCTGCTTCCTAACTCTGAACTAATTTTGAATCACATCTTTAAAATCCTCCCAATTGTCCTTCATTCCATTCTTTTCAACCAGGCTCACCCAATTGACTTCTGCTGTTTCCTGCCTAATTTCCCCTAAATCAGTCCTGCCTCCAATTTAGGATCCTAACTTATGGATCTAACATTTCCTTTTCTACCACTAACTTAAATGTAATAGAATTATGGTCACTAAAACCAATGAGCTCTCTGACTGCCACTTCAGTTACTTGTTCTGCATCAGTCCCTAAGAGAAGATCCAGTTTTACACCCCCTCAAGTAGAGCTCCTCTATATAATGACTAGCAAAACTTTCCTGGACACATTTCACAAATTCCACCCAGTGTAGGCCATTCGCAATCTGGGTGGCCCACTCAATTTTGGGGAAATTAAACTCACCCATTAATAAAACCTTATTATTCTTAAAACTATGAGAAATTTCATTATAGATCTGCTCCTCAATTAGTTGGTTCTGCTGACCATTGGAGGGGCTATAATGCAGCCCAATTAGAGTGACCCTCCTGTTCTTATTTTTAATTTCTACCCTTATTGAGTGATCTACCAAGAATGTCATCTCTCAGTACTTCTGTTGCATCCTTCCTTATCAAAAAGGCTACACCGTTCCTCACTTACCTGTACCTCTCCACACCTGTAGCATCTATATCCTGGAATATTTAGCTGACAGTCCAGGCCTTCTCTCAGCAATTCTAGGTATAACACCCAATCCTCAGAACGAATTCTTGTTCTGAGCATCGAATTAAATGAAATTTAACTGAGTATTCCTTTTTCTGCCTTTACTATGTCCCAAACTGTCTTAATACTAGACTTGCTCATGCTGGCTATTCCTCTATCCCTTGTCTTGCTCCTGCTCATAGTTCCTCCCCTTCCCCCCCCCCCCCCACAATCTAGTTTAAATCTTCCTGTGCAGTTTAAACAAATTCCCTTGCAAGCATCTCGGTACTTCTCTATTGCAACCGTCCCTCTTGCGCCAGTCACTTCTAACCCAGAAAAGCTCCCAAAGATCCAAAAACCTGATTACCTGCTCCCTGATTCACGCTTGAATTTTGAAAACAAAAACAACTGATCATCAATTTTTCTTTTTGGTATGCCAGAACCATTTCACAAATCAGAATAATACATAAAAAGAGTATGGGCGTTAAATCAGAAACAGACAATATGATCCAACCATCTCTAACATGAAGTGCTCAATGACCATGCAAGACATTTTGATTTCATTGTGGTCAGATTATAAGCAATGCTGTAGCCAGAAAATCATAGAAAATAATTCAATGAAGAACATAATTGGAATGAATCAGAAACATAAAGCAGCAAAAGCAAGTTACAGAAAATTACATTTTCCATGATTTTTCTTTTCTCCACTCCACCCACTCCAGTCCTCATGATCTCCTCTTGTCTCCTCCCCATGTTCCTCCTTCCAAATCCATCTACAACCAAATGTCTATATATTCCACAACAAATTCCAACCATCTGGTAGAAGTTATATCATCTTAAGTCATGCCTGAAACTTCCCTGGAGGATTTCCTGAGGGATAGTGGCTGAACACACCACCTACCGCCACCGCTATTGCTAACAGCATCTTCAAGGCCTTAAACATTTGCTACACAAAAAAAATCAATTTTTTACAGTTTGGTTCTTTTGTTGGTCCCTTTCATTCTATGATCCATGTTTCTTGACCCTTCCACCAATACGAAGAGTTTCTGTCTATCTACTCTGTTAATATCCCCCATTTTTCACAAATTTCACAGATTTTTCTGTTCCAAGGAGAACCGTTCTCAAGACCAGTCACATAGCTGAAGTCTCTCATCACTGGAATCAAATTTCTTCTGCACCATTTTTGAAACATTTTTATCTTTCCTAAACTGTAGTGCCTAGAATAGAATACAATACTTCACTTGTTGCCAAGCCTGTGTTTTATAAAAGTAATTTTGTCGTAACCGAATGGCGACACATGTATGTTTCCCAAAAGAAATGGAAAACTGGCTGTTGTTTTTCACCCTATATCAGCATTCCAGATTGCACGGACTTCTGATTGAAGAGATTTCTGAAGTGTTATGATCCCTTGCTTTTAACCATTCCATTTCCAGACAATTGTCCAACAAATCTATCCTGGCCTTGCACAGCTGACCTTGAATTTCTCAGGGTCCAAATAGCTTCTTCTGCTTTACCAACTTCTTTCTTTCACAAGGTCAGAAGAGAAGATTTTATTTATTTAGACATGCTGTGTGGAATGGGGCCTTCTGGCTGAATAAGAGGCATTGCCCGGCAACCCACTTACTTAACCCTAATCTAATAGCAGGACAATTTACAATGACCAGTTAATCTACTAACCAGTATGTCTTTGGGCTGTGGGAGGAAACCAGAGCATCTGGAGGGAACCCACGCTGTCACAAGAACATAAAAACTTCTTACAGACAGAGCCAGAACTGAACTCTGAACTCAGATGCCCTGAGGTGTAATAGCATTGCACTAATAGCTATGAAATCATGGTGCCCATAAAATTGCTGGTAGTTGCAGAATGTTCATTTCCTTTTATGATCCTGCAGTGGATGAAGCATTCCATGCCACTACGTCTTTGACAACATTCAAACATGGACTGAGAAGAAGCAATTGACATTCATGCTACGAAAGTTGTAGGAATGACCACCTCAACCAGAACTACAACTACAACTTTGAAGGACTCTACAATTCATGTTCTCAGTATGATTTATTTACTTAATTATTATTATTGATTTAATTTTGTACTTGCACCATTTGTCTTCTTTTGCACATTAGTTGTTTGTCTTTCTTTTTTGTGCATAGTTTTTCATTGATTCTATTCTACATTTTTGTTCAACTGTGAATGCCTGCAAGAAAATGAATCTCGGGTGGTATGTGGTGACATATTTGTATGATGATAATAAATTTACTTTGAACTTTGAAGGTCACCCTTGGAGTGGAAGAGTCTGTGTAGAAATATACAAAACTATAATATACAAAACCTGACTAGAAATATACAAAATTATGAGGGGAATAAATAGGATAGATAAGAAGGCAATTTTCTCCATTACATTGCATGGATTTGAGGTTAGGGGCACAAGGTCTAGAGAGGATCTGAGAAGGAATCTTTTTACCCAGAGTACGGTAGAAAGCACTGTCCAAGAAGGTAGCAGAGTCAGGTCTCTCACGACGTATAAGAAGCATCTAACAAATACTTGAATCAAACGTAGACGGCTGTGCGCAAAATGCTCAAAAATGGGATCAGTATAGATGGGTACTTGATGGTCGCATGAATATGGTGGCGTGGCCCTGATATACGATGCTCTGACTTCTTGACTCTATCTCAACCTAATAACTACCAAACAGTACAGATCAAAGCTGTTAGTGTCATGTCATGGAATTTTTTTTCATATATATATATATATATATATATATCTTAACATGCTTGAAATATTATGTAATTTTGTCATAATTTTTTTCATAAATTTGTTCTTCATTGATGTGAGTTTTATCAAACTAAACAAATAGACAAATATCTTTTAAGTGGAACCACGATTATGTTGTGCTTATTTCCATCTGCATTCTACATTAAAGGAAAATGGAAGATAAATCCGGCTTCTAATTATAGTCTAGAGCTTGTGGTAAATTTCTAAGAAGCGTTTCATTGGAATTTTAAATGAGAGTTTGATTAATGTAATTCCCATATATTCCATGATGGGACATTGAGAGAATGCATTATTCTTAGAGTTCATTTAAGAGTGAGCTGACAGGACTGCTATCTCGTTAAGAGGATATTTCTAAGTATCACATGTATCCATTGTAGTTGCTTAACGTGTCTCCTTCTGTTTATAAATAAAATGAGAATAAATGTATTAATTCTTTAATGTGCATTGCAATTCTGTTGCTAAATGTTAGATTGAAAAGATAGTGGAACTCTATTAAATTCAAATTGAAACAAGCAGATAGATTGATAGATCCAGGTAACAATAATTAAGCAAAATAAAAGTGAATAATAAAAATTACAGATGAGAAGAGAAGCTGTGATCAAGCTGTTTGAAACTGAAGATGGTACTGAAAATTTCTTAACCATAACAGTGTGTCAGAAGGGAAGCTGTGTATTACTGTAAGTCCATATAAACTTTTGGTCTCTGACTATGTGCTTGTACATGGTTGTGTTAATTAATTTTGAAACACTTTTCTTACCTGCATTAAAACATGTGTAAAAAATCTTGCAACAGAATATGAAGTAGAAAAATATGTAACTTATAATACAAAGAGAATCTGCATGTCACATATCAAAAAAAGTCAAAAAGAAAGAAAGTGTAAAGATACATATGCATTTCTTGTGCATCTGTAAGAATTAATGCTTTCAATGTGTGATATATGGGTATCAGTCAAGTTGTCAGCATAACAGATCAATAGAGATTTGCAACATTATTGAACACAAACTGGAAATACTTCAAGACTATTTCCCCTGTGCTGTTGTCTGCCAAACAGTCCCATTTCTAAGCCTTAGCCAGTATCCGTCACCGAAAGAATGAACTGGAGATTACAACCTGGCTATTTTCATTGTCATTTCAATGTCAAACATAACGTATTCAAATGTCATTTTCTAAGTGCTGCTTATAAGATGTATGCATGTTAGATGTACCCCAAGTAGGATAAGTTTCAAAAGTGGAAAATAATCCAACCAGCTCTTCTGGAAAAAAAAAGTTCTCTCCTTTCAATCCTGTTGTATTTGTCAGTTATTAGGATAAAGAAGTTTAGTTCACCAACGCCACTACCATAGGATTTATGAATGGGCAATGAACCCAAAACAACAAATTTCACAACATGTGCCAGTGATATTAAAACCAATTCTGATTCTGATTCGAAATCTATAGTGACATCTTATGGATTGCATTCTCACCTCTGTGAAAAACTTTTAATTACAATTGATCATTGAGATAATTGTAGTTTTCAGAAATGTCCACATAATTGTTAAGATTAATGTTTGCTTCAAGACTTTGTAACATAATTTTGTATTAGCTCCCAGTCTTTCTGTAATATAAATGGCATATCTCGATTCAAAGATTCAAGGTACATTTATTATCAAAGTATGTAGGAAGTATACCACCCTGAGATTAATTCATGGATTATTAATTAATGTCTTTAATTCATATTCAAATTTTACTGAGTTAATTATCAAGCTTACATTAAGCATTGTGAGAGTTTTGTAGAATAGGTCAATTTGGCTGGACACAAAAAGGCATTATTGAAAAACAGTAACTTTGTTTAAAATACACATTAAAATATTGGAAAGCCAAAAAACCGATTAGGTCTTGAATTCAATGTATTGTATATGATTCATGGTTGTCTGTTGTTTCCATGATTAGTCTCTCACCATTCTCACCTACTCCTACATAATCTTCCTCCCATAAAAATGCTGAGGTACTGAAGATAAATTTGAGTCAACCAGGGAAGTTTAAGGCTACGTCCACACTACACCAGATAAATCCGTAACCTAAGCTTCTTCTTTTCATTTTTATCCTCCGTCCACACTAAGATGGTGTTTTCATCCCCCGAAACCGGAGCTTTTCAGAAAAGCTCTCCAAAAGTGTGTTTTTTTGAAAACGCTGTATTGGCTGGAGCTGTGTGGATGGGGTAACCAGAGACTTCTGAAAACGCTGACAGACCGCAGCACGTTATTTCATTGTTTTCTTGAATGCAACCTAACAATTTCAGAACAGACGGCAACGAGACTGAAGCCAGAAGAGTTAGAAATGTACTCACCAAATACTTTGACCCATAATTTATTGAATAAATAAGTATACTCACTTTGCCTGTTTTCTGTCCTTGCTTGTATGAAGGTGGTTTACCTATTTATGTAAGTACTTCTCTGACAATAAATGTGTAACAGCCTAATGTAACATTGTATGGAAATACAAGATAACACTGATGCAGACATGTTTTATACATTTAACAAGTTGCTTTATTAATGCAACAGAGTTGGTCAGTTTTTCAATGTTCGTCGTCAGCAGGGTCATACTGTCCCTGAACTCCCTGTCGGTTGCCTCCATACGTTCCAGTATTTGTTTTTTTTTTAGTTTTAAGTTCTCCTGTGCAAGAGCCAACAGCTGTCCGTCGTTTTAAGTTTTTCTAGTCTGTAACTACACAAACGTGCACTTTCACACTGAGATTCAACACCAAACGTGTCGCTTGTTTTCTGTAGATGTGTCCTGCACATGCGCAGTAGGAGGAGATTCACTGAAATCTCCGTTACAATGTGAACGGAGATATTTTTAAAAATGCATAGTGTGGATGCCTATCGTTTTGACGCGAAACCAGCATTTTCAAAATTATCTGGTCTAGTGTGGATGTAGCCTAAGTGTAGGTCAGAATCAGAATCAGGTTTATTATCACTGATGTATGTTGAGAAATGTGTGATTTGTGACAGCAGTACAGGTGTGACGTAATTAATTACTGTAAGTCACAACAACTCAATAAATAGTGCAAAAAAGGAATAGTGAAGTGATGTTCATGCATTCATGGCTGTTGAGAAAGAAGACTGTTCTGATTGCAGAAAGAAGCTGCTCCTAAAATGTTGAGTGTGTGTTGTCATACTCCTGTATGTCCTCCCTGAAGGTAGTAATGAGAAGAGGGCATGTCCTGGATGGTGAGGGTCCTTAATGATAGACAGAAGAGTTTCAGCAGATGCTGGAAAGCTTAAGCAACACACACAAAATGCTGGAGGAACTCAGCTAGTCAGGCATCATCTATGAAGGATGAACAGCCCCAGGCTGAGACCCTCGAAGTGTGTATGTTGCTTAATGATGGATGCCCCCTTCTTGATTCACTACGTTTTCAAGAAATCCTTGACGCTCGGGAAGCTTATGCCCATGACGGAGCTAGCTGAGTCTACAGTCCTCTGCTGTCTCCTTCGATCCTGTGCATTGGATTCTCCATATCAGGTAGTAATCCATCCAGCTCTCCATAGTACATCTGTAGAAACTTACAAAATAAAAATAATCCACAAACAGCCAATGAACTATAGCTGCTGCTTCTTCATGATTGCATCAACGTGCCAGGCCCAGGATAGATCTTCTGAGATGTTGTCGCCCAGAAACTTTAAGCTATTTATTATAATATTCTGATCTATTCTCTCTGAGGGATAGGGATCTCTCAGTAACAATTCAGTATCAAGCAAACAAGTGATTTCAAAAATATGTGTAATAGTTATGGATAGAATTGTTTCTGAAAAAAATGGAGACAATCAAAGTAATTTTCTTTCCTGAAGTATGGTAGCATAGGAATCAATATTATTCTAACTTTGATAGTCAAGCTTCATACTGGAATGTTTTACTGACTGCAGTAAATCCCAAACTTGTTCGCATTTTCCAAAAGGAACTTTGAATATTGATAAAATGTGAAAGCATACTCCCTCCTATGCTGTTACCTGCTAAACAAACCCATTCAGGTCTCCTATTTACACCTCATTCAGATGTACAGTTATCACCCTTTGTTACCTACATTTGTGTCACTTAATCTCTCCTGGTTCTCTCTCTTTGCTCTCTTCTTGCCGCTGACATCAGGAACCACAGGACTCATATTTCCAGGTTATTACCCCTCAACCATCAGGCACCTGAACCAAAGGGGTTGACTTCACTCATTCCAACTCTGAACTGTTACCATAACCTATGGACTCACTTTCAAGGACTCTTCATTTCATGTTTGCAATATTCATTACTTATTTATTATTATTATTTTGGATTTTATTTTCTATTTGCAGTTTGTTGTCTTTTGCACATTGGTTGATGTATCTGCTTTTTTATTGATTCCATGGTGTTTCGTTGTGTCTACTGCAAGGAAATGAATCTCAGGGTTGTATATGGTAACAATCAGAACTTTGATAATAAGTTTACTTTGAACTTTGATCATGATCTTTCCCTTTGTTCCCTCTGTCCCTCTCTTCTCTGCAATTGAAAACCTGCTTTGTTCTCAACTTCCTCCAGTTCCAATAAAGGGTCAATATTCTGAAATATTAGCTCTGCTTCTTCCTTTGGTGAGAATGTCAGAGCTGCTGTGTGCCTGCAGGACTAAATCCTGTTAAAACTAACAGGATTCGAGCATCTGCAGTGTTTTGCTACTGGTCGACTTTCCCCCTATCAACTCCACAACATTAAGACTTGTAATTTGTCAGAATACACTTCCTCTCAACACCCATGCAATCTATCAAATTTCTGGGATTAAACCTGGAGGCACACCTGCCTATATAGCTAATCAATACTTAAGGGAGTATGTGTCTGATTTATTTCTGACCTTCTTAATGTTTGAAAAGAGAAAGAATGAACAATTTTCAAAACATTTAGTAGTTTTGTGAGCTGCCCTCAAAACGTTGCCATATATTGCCAGCATCATCCTTATTTTGAGAGATACACAATGGAGAGTATCTTGAGAGGTGCACACTGCATTATAGCCTGGTATAGAAACATAAATATCGAAGAATGGAAAAGTCTACCTAGAGGGGTCGGTACAGCCCAGTCCCTCAAAGGCAAAGCCCTCACTTACATGGAGCGCTGCCACAAGAAAGAAGCATCCATCATCAAGGACTCCACCATCCAAGCCATGCTCTCTTCTTGATACCACCATCAGGCAGGACGTACAGGGCCCACACCACCAGGTTCAGGAACAATTATAACCCTACAACCATCAGGATCCTGAACCATTGTGTATAACCTCATTCACCACAACTCTGAGTTGATTCCACAATCTACAGATTCATATTCCGTGAATCTACAGCTCATGTTATCAGTATTATTTTTTCTATTTGTATTCTTTACACATTAGTTGTTTGTCAGTCTTAGTTCATATATAGTTTTTCATGAACTCTATCGCATTTCTTTATTCTACCTGAATCTCCAAGTAGTATATGGTAACATATAACCATATGTTACTTCAATAATAATTCTTTAAAATTCTTTGATAATAATAATATTTTGATTAACTTTTACTTTGACTTTGAATTTTCTCTCAAAAATATTTAGGCATCAGCCCACTGAATGAAAAAAGTAATAGTTCTATTATGTATAGATTCTGAATTCCCTAAGTAATTTCCTGTGTTATTGATTATAGTTTCAAAACCTTATAATGATTCACTAATAAGAGAAAACATTTATCCAAGTAAGCAGTTCGAAAAATTAATTAGCATTGCGCTAGGTAACGCAAATTTCACTGCTTTGCCCAGACTGCACTTTTATTCTATCTGGACCCTTTGTAGAGTCTTTGCAGTTGTTTCACTTATTGGATTACCATGAAGCAGAAATCTTTAAATCTCTGCAATACTAGAGGCCATCCCACTGGGCTCAGTAGGTTTCAACAACAGAGAAGAATGCTTTTGATTTCCAAAATACAGAAGCTGGGGCAGCAAGTTTAAACAAACATTGGCAAGAGAGGGAAGTGCTCTGCTGAAGTGCACGTGTTTACTGGCAGTGTGATTCCAACAGATTTAATCTCTATGATCTGGGAGGCAATGAAAAAGAAGTCACCATAGCTGCTTTTGGGTGAGGTAAGAAAAAGCTGTAAGATATTTACTCTACAAGAGATAAACATATAGTTTTGTTACTCATATTTCAATGTTTTCCTTACAAATGGTAGAAATGATATATTCAAAGACAAAAGATGTTGCATATCCTACTCAAATTATGCCAAATTATTATATATTATATAAAAACTCCCTAATGCATCCTTTTTAAATTGGAGTTTTATAAAATCAGTTGTTATCAACAACAGTTCAATATTGATTGCAATACTGTTAAATCACAAATTTTCTTATTTGACTTTTTTCTGATGATTTCACTAACTTAGAATTGTGCATTATAATTTCTCAAAAATATGTTGGAGGAAACCTTTAATTGTCAATTACCAATCTTCCCATTTGAACAACGGATGACTACCAACTGATCACTGATCATCTAAGCGAAAACTTCACAAAGAACTTTGGAATGTGCATTTAATAGTCCCTCCCAAAACATATGGGAAGAGGTTTCAACACCCAGTTCAAACTTCTATGCATGTTGTATGGTGCAAACCCACAATTTCTCTGGACATGAAAATGCTTCTTTGGGTTGCTAGAGAACTCTCCCTAAAATGTCATATTTGAAGATTTCAATGTGGCTGAAAGAACATCAGATTTTCAAGACATAATGCTGGCCCATGCAGGTTCAAAACATAAATTTATTCCATTTGTTATTTTACTGCTTTCAGTAAATCTAAATAGTGTCGAAACCGAGACCACAAATATTCATTTAACCTCAAACCTATGAATTTCCTGAAACTTCTCTACTGACACAAAGCAGCACATCTGTTTCTTGATAAAATATCCTTGCAGCTGACCTGAAAAGTTACCCATCAAAATTATACTGATTTAACCTTAAACTTTAAAGGAGTTTGTTTTTGTCCTGTATCTGTTAATGACCAACACACATTATTTAGAACAGGAATACAGAGAAGCTCCATTCCAGCAACGAAGAGAGATTAGTTTAAATAGAGTTAATTTTTAAACTCAGAAGTTATCACTCTTCGGAAATTTAACCTGATCTGGGGAGTTGAGATGAACAGATGGTGGAATTGGATGATAAATCATCTAATAACTTTTTCAGGGTAATAGCATTCTATTTCTGTGCAATGGTGAGCCTTGAAGCCTTCCACAGTAAAACCTTATGAATGCCTGGTGGGGGCACAATAAGGTTGATGTAAAATATATTATGGAGCCCAAAGGAACACTTCTACTTTTGCTTAAGTTTTATTTGCCTTAAGTTCTCTCCAGCTTCTCAACAACTAACTTTCCCATTCAAAACATGATTTCCAAAAATGATTTATCAGACTCTTCTCAAAGTTCAAAGCGAATTTATTATCGAAGTCCAAATATGTTACCATATACAATTTTTGCAGGCATTTACAGGAAAAAGAGAAGTAAAAATAGAATTTACAAAATACTTTACATGAACAGACAAAGCCTGACAAACAACCAATATACAAAAGAAGATAAACTGCAAATAAAGATTTTTAAAGATTAGCTTTATTTTTTCACACATACGCTGAAACATAGATCGTGCAGTAAAATGTGTCATTTGCATCAGCGGCCATTACAGTCTGAGGAAGTGCAGGAGTCAGCTTGCAAGTGTTGTCATACTTCTGTCACCATCATAGCATACCCAGAGCTTACTAATTGTAACCCGTACATCTTTGAAATGAGGGGGGAAAAGCGAAACACCGGGAAGAAATCCATGCAGTCACAGGATGAATGTAAGAAACTCATTACAGAAATTGAACCCCAAATGTTCATCACTTGTACTGTAAAGCATTGGACTAACTGCCTCACTACTATGCTGGCCCTATCTTCTGTACCACCAAGGTGCCCCTAGCTGCTACTTCACTGTGCCACCCAAATAAAAAATAATAATATCGAGAACATGAGTTGTAAAGGTCTTTGAAAGTGAGTTAATAGGTTGTAAAATTCAGCTTAGAGTAGTGCTGATTGAAGTTATACATGCTGGTTCAGGATGCTTGTAGAGTAATAATTATTCCTGAACCTGATAGTGTGGAAGCTAAGGCTTCAGTACCTTCTGCCCATTGGTAGAAGTGAGAAGAGGCATGGCCTGGACGGTGGAGCCTTTCATGATGGATGCTGCTTTCTTGCGGCAGTGCTCCATGTAAGTATATTCAATGGTGGGGAGGGTTTTACCTATGATGGACTGGGCTGTGTCCACCACCTTCTAGTATCCTTTTTCATTCCTGAGCACTGGTGGCCATGATGCAACCAGTTAGGATATTCTCCACTGTGCAGCTATAAAAGTCTGTCAAAGATTTTGGTGACATAACGAATCTACTGTATGCAAGCTTCTAAGAAAGTAGAGATGCTGTCATGCCTTCTTTGTGATGGCATTTATGTGTTGATCCCAGGACAGATATTCTGATATTTATTGACAAGGAATTAAAAGCTACTGATCCTCACTACCTCCAATCCCCTCTGATCCCCTCATAGATCTCCTGCTTCTTCCTCCTGTAGTCGATAACAAGCTCTTTGGGTTTGTTTTCTGAAGTTGAGTGAGGGGTTGTTTTCATGGCACCACACAACCAGATTTTCAATCTCCCTCTTACATGCCGATTTGTCACCACCTTTGATTCAGCTGACAGTGGTATCATCAGCTAACTTAAGTATGGCATTGGAGCTGTAATTAACCACACAGTCCTAAATATCAAGTAGGGTGCTGAGCTGTCTGCTGTGATGCACCTGTGCTGATGGAGAGATGTTGTTGCCAATCTGTACTAAATGGGGTTTGCAGATAAGGAAATCAAGCATGCAATTGCACAGGAAGTTACTGAGGCCCAGGTCTTGGAGCTTAGTGATCAGTTTCATGGGGACGATAGTGTTGAGTGCTGTGCTGCGCTCTACAGAGAAGATCTTGACATATGCATCTTCATTGTCCAGGTGTTCCAGAGCCGATTGAAGAGCCAATGAAATGGCATCTACTGTTGACCTGTTGTGAAGGCAGGTATATTGGAGCAGATCCAGGTCACTCCTCAGGCAGGAGTCAATGTGCTGTTTTACCCTTTGAGACCCAGCAGACAGTTACCCAATATACTTAGAAACCTAGAAACAAAGAAAATCAGGTAAGCCATTTTGCTCTTTTTTACTCCTGCTTTGGCATTCAGTGCAACTGTGGCTGATGTGAATTATCAATATTCCCAAGCTCTCCCCATTTCCCTTGATGCCCTTTGTGTCCAGAAAATCACATACCTCCTTCATAAATATGTTCAGTGATTTGGCCCCACCCTTATCTGCTAGAGAGTTCCACAGGGTCACTATAGTCTTAATGAATCTTTTCTCATTCTAGTCCTAAGTGTCTCATTGTGATCTCTTACCCTAGAGACTCCCACTACCTCAGAGGAAACATCCTCCCCACATCCAGCCTATCGAGCCCTGTTCAAAATTTTGCACATTTCAGCAAGGTCCTGCTTGTATTTCTAAATTCTATTGAATACAAGCTTAGTCAACTCAATTTCTGCTCAAATGACAGTCTAAGAAGGAAGCATCTGTCATCAGGGATCCCCACCATCTCGGTCATGCCAGGAAGTAAAAAAGCCTGAAGTCCCACAACACCAGGTTCAAGAACAGCTACTTCCCTTCAACCACACTGTTCTTGAACCAGCTGGCAAACCCTAATTTCTACAGGTTAGCAATATTATGACCACATTAACTGCTTTGGATTAAAATACTAAATTGTATTTTCTTGTAAATACTGTCTACAATTTATGTTTAATTAATGTTTTTTATGTTATGCTATGTGTCTATGATATGGCAAGTAAGTTTCTCAATGCTCCTATGCGTACACCTATTTATATTGAACATATCACAATAAACTCAACTTTGACAACCATCCCAACTATCCATGTTGTAAACTTCTCTTATATTGTCTCTGTGACAATAACGTTCTTTCTTAAATAAGGGGACCAAGAATGTGCAGAATATTCTTGCAGTGGGTCTCACTAAAATCTTGGAGAAATGTAAAAATACATCTTCAGTCATGTTCTCAAAACCCCTTGCAATAAAAGCCAGAAAGTAATTTCTCGTCTTAAAGGAATCCGGACAAAATCGAAACAGCAACAATTCCTTTTCTCCCACTGATGCACTTAGTTCTTCCAGCAGATTCTGTGTTGTACAAACGTGATAATATTCTGCCTTTCTGTTTTACCAAAGTTGATAATTTCAGTTATCCCTGTTGTGTTGCATCTGTTTTTCTTTGTTCTCTCAATTTACTTAAATCCTCTTGAAGGTTTCGTGCATAATTCTCACAGCCCATATTCCCAATACAGGAGGTTGTCCACAGATTTTCAAATGTTACTTTTTGTTCCCTTATCCAAATGATGCTTGTACTTTTATAGCAACAATGGAGGAGGTACATTGCATCCATGCTTATTCCTTTGGGCGCCCATTCTTGTGAGTGAGCTAGTCTTGCTCCTGGGGCAGTGCTTTGTACCGTGTGTGGGATGTGGGAAATCCTGGAGACCTCCACTCACCCAGATAAGCACATCTGCACCAGGCGCACTGAACTGCAGCTCCTGAGAGAACGTATTAAGGCACTGGAACTGCAGCTTGATAACCTTTGACTCAAATGAGAGAATGAGGAGATGATAGGAGCTACAGGGAGATAGTTACCCCTAGCTTGCAGGAGACAGTTAACTGTGTGACTGTCAGGAGAAGGAGGGGAAGTGCACAGCCAGTGCAGTGTACACCTGTGACTGTTCCCCTCAATAATAGGTATATAACTTTAGATACTATTGAGGGGGACGGCCTACTGCGGGCAGACAGAGTGACTGGGTCTCCGGCACTGATTCTGGTGCTTTGGCCTAGAGGAGCAGAGAGGTGAAGAGGACTCCAGTGTTGTAAGGGATTCCTTAGTCAGAGGAGCAGAGATGAGACACCTGGATGGTATGTTGCCTCCCTGGTGCCAGGATCAGGGATGTCTCAGATCATGTCCACGACTTTCTCAAGGGCAAGAGTGAGCAGCCAGAAGTCTTGGTGCATATTGGCACCAATAACATAGGTAGACAAGGTGTTAAATGGCCTGAATATTAGAAGGCCTGAACGGATTAGATATAGCAAAATTATTTCCCATGCTAGGAGAATCTAGGACTAGATAACCTAAGTTACAGAGAAAGGTGGAACAAGTTAGGTCTTTACTCTTTGAAGCATAGAAGATTGGGGGGGACTTGATAGAAGTATTTAAAATTATGAGGGGGATAGATAGAGTTGACATGGATAGGCTTTTTCCATTGAGAGTAGGGGAGATTCAAACAAGAGGACATGAGTTGAGAGTTCAGGGGCAAAAGTTTAGAGGTAACACGAGGGAGAACTTCTTTACTCAGAGAGTGGTAGCTGTGTGGAACGAGCTTCCAGTAGAAGTGGTAGAGGCAGGTTCGGTATTGTCATTTGAAGTAAAATTGGATAGGTATATGGACAGGAAAGGAATGGAGGGTTATGGGCTGAGTATGAGACTAGGTGAGAGTAAGCATTCGGCATGGACAAGAAGGGACAAGATGGCCTGTTTCTGTGCTGTAATTGTTATATGCTTATATGGTTATAAGAGGGCACGTCTTCAGGATTGAAGGACGTCCATTTAGAACAGAAATGCGGAGAAATTACTTTAGTCAGAGGGTGGTAAATCTGTGGAATTTGTTGCCACGAGCGGCTGTGGAGGCCAAGTCACTGGGTGCACTTAAGGCAGAGATAGATAAGTTCTTGATTAGCCAGGACACCAAAGGATATGGGGAGAAGGCAGGGGAGTGAGGATGACGGAAGAATTGAATGAGCCATGATTAAATGGTGAAGCAGATTCAATTGCCCAAATGGCCTACTTCTGCTCCTATATCTTATGGCCTTATGGTCTTAAGGTGAAGAGGGCCTGAAGAGAGATTTTAATGAGCTAGGTAGAAAGCAGAGAAACAGGACCTCAAGGGTAGTCATCTGTGGACTGCTGCCTGTACCACGTGCCAGTGAGGATAAGAATAGGGTGATTTGACATGTGTATGTGTGGCTGAGAAGCTGGTGGGGGTGGCAAGAGTTCAGATTTATGGATCATTGGGATCTCTTCTGGGGGAGGTATGACCTGTACAAAAGGGACAGGTTACACCTGAACCAGGGGGGTCCAGTATCCTTGCGAGTTGGTTGGCTAGAGTTTTCAAACAACATGAAGGTAGGTGGAGGGGCAGGTAGTTTTGAGGAAATAGGGAGGCTACAGAAAGACTTAGACAGGTGAAGAGAATGGGCAAAAAGTAGCAGATGGAATGTAGTGTCGGGAAGTGTATGGTCATGCACTTTGGTAGAAGAAATCAAAGAGTTGACTATTTTCTAAATAGAGAGAAAATACAAAAATCTGAGATGTAAAGGGATTTGGGAGTCCTTGTGCAGTATTCCTTAAAGGTTAATTTGCAGGTTGAGTCTGTGGTGAGGAAGGCAAATGCAATGTTAGCATTTATTTCAAAAGGACTAGAATATAATAGCAAGGATGTAATGTTGAGACCTTATAAAACAAGATAAGGGCCCCTTATCTTAAAAAGGGTGTGCTGAAACTGGAGGGTTCAAAGGAAGTTCTTGAAAGTGGTTCCAGGATTAAACGGTTTGTCATACGAAGAGCATTCAATGGCTCTGGGCCTGTATTCACTGGAATTCAGGAGAATGAGGAGTGACCTAATTGAAACCTATCAAATGGTGAAGGGCCTTAATGGAGTGGATGTGGAGAGGATGTTTCCTATGATGGGGGAGTCATAAGACCAGAGGACACAGCCTCAGAATAGAGGGATGTCCTTTTAGAATGGAGATGAAAACTTACAGTCTTTTAACATCTTTGGATTATTTTTACTGTGACCATGGTCTGTTTTTTTATCAATTATGCTATTGTTTGCACTGTTGTAACTGTATGTTGTAACTACATGGTTTTGTGCAGGTCTTGTAGTTTTAGTTTTTGGTCTTGTTTTGTCTGGTGGATTTGGAACACGCTAAGACGGTAGCGCAATATTAATACGCAACAGCCTCTCCGAACTCTGGATTGGGGATTGCCAAACGTTGTGTGGATTCTCTAGCGTAGTCTGTTTTGTCATATGCTTTTGTGATATCATTCTGGAGGAACGTTGTCTCATTTTTTAACTGCATTGCATTTGTGGTTTCTAAATGACAATAAACTGAATCTGAAAAGGAATTTCTTTAGATAGAAAGTGGTGAATCTGTGGAATTTAAGGCAGAAATTGATAGATTCTTGATTGGTTTTGGCATGAAAGGATACAGGAGGATATTGGGGCTGAGAGAAAATGATGATGAATTGGTGGAGCAGACTCAATGGGCCAAATGGCCTAAGTCTGTTTCTGCAGCTTATAGTCTTACTCCTGAGAGAGCTACCTCATCAGTGTCATTCCCCTCCTTATTGTTATGCATCTCTGCAAATAATGCATTATATTTTAAATAGTGAATAGGAAAGGATTTTGGAGATATTGCAAGCCTATAATTAGACGACCTATCAAATTTTATCCTGACAAATAACCCTATTATATTTTTATTCATGGAATCATCCCATTGAAGTCAAATTCTTTAGAGCAAACTCTGAGAAATTGTTTAAGGAGTATCAGAAAAAAATTAAGAAGGAATGGGAAAAAGAACTTTTTTGTCTTATACTCACTGAGCAATGGGAGAAAATTTTACAATTAGTCAATTCTTCTTCTATTTGTGCTAAACATGCCCTAATACAATTTAAGGTTGTACATAGGGCTCACATGTCCAAGGATAAACTTGCTCGATTTTATTCTTATGTTAATCCAACCTGTGACAGATGTCATTCTGAATTTGCTTTTGGTCGTGCCTTGGCTTGCAAAATAGTTGGAAAGATATTTTCGGTATTATTTCAACAGTTCTGAATATCAAATTGCAACCGCATCCTATTACTGCAATTTTCGGTTTACCAATGGTGGATAATAGTTGTTTATACCCCTTAGCCCGGTGGATGATTGCATTTGTTACATTAATGGCTAGAAGATCTATCCTATTGAACTGGAAAGAAATTAATCCTCTAACTTTATTTCAGTGGTTTTCTCAAACTATTTCTTGTTTGAGTTTAGAAAAAATTAGAAGTGCTGTCTTTGATCCTTCAGTTGAATTTGAAGAAACTTGGAGACCATTTATTCAACATTTTCATATGAGCTAAACTGACTTTTCCTAAAACTTACTTTTATTCTCCTTAATTATTTGGATGGAGGTACGGAGTTATTGATGCTACTGTGTATATTTGACATAATGCAATGGCCCATGTTGGTTAGGTTTTTTTTTTCTTTTTTGGGGAGGAGTTTCTTATTTACTCCATTTTTCATAATTACTATGAGTTTGGGAGGTTATTATATATGGATTATTATCTATTTGTATTTATACCATAACCTATTAATTATGTACTCTCAAGCTCTCTGTATTCATGTTTCATTTATGTTTGTTTAAAATTAATAAAAAGGTTTTAAAAAGAGGAATTGTTTAAGCAAAAACAGTCGACAAAAAAAAAATTAGATACACTCTAAATGTTACCCTATAGCTCCTTGGCATAGCATATCCCCAACTCGACCATTAAATCAATCAATCAGATGGACCATGGTACAATGGTCCATCAGAAGGGCTTGCTGTAAGAAGTACCAGATCTCTCTAACAAGGAGATGCTAGCTTGGAAAAGCTAAAACAGGGGCTGAATGCATAATAAATGGTAAAAAAATTGACTTAACAGATCCCACGACCATCATGTTAGTTAAAAGCTCTGCAGATCTGACTCTTCTAGTTGGGCAACTAAGCATAATGTAGAAAGAGGCTTCAATAACATTTCCATCCTCAGTGAAAATATTGAAGAGATTTAACTGCAGAGAAAAACAAATGTCCCTGTAGAATGAGAAGAGTGATGAGAGAATACCGCTGTGTGTAAAGATGGGAAGAGAACAGACTACAGAACAAAACAGGTTTAGAAATTATGATTTTAAGTGAAATGATTTGCCTTTAAACACCGCAGAGTGAAATGGAATTTGAATTGGCATTGTTTATGTAGGGCTCTCAGTACCATTAACTGTGGTGTTAACTTTTAAGGAAGGTCGTTGTGGATGGAACCGGAGGTGTGAGCTCCAACATATTAAAATATTATGTGCACAAACTGATAAGCTTGCTGATTTGGTGCCTTTATTTTATCTGTTTCTACTAACATCATTAAGAAATCATTATAAAGTTGTAATTATTTACTCACCTTTGGTGTATTGTTTGATATTCATGTTGTGAGCTTGTACTGGGGGAGATTTACACCGTATCCACTCCGGAGTGATTGCACTGTTGTCAGGGCGACGGCGGTTCACCCTTGGCAAACGAGAGTAAATTGAGGGCTCAGACGCTATTGCCATATATAGTGAGGTACAGTGAAAAGTTTGTCTTGCATACTATTCATACAAATCATTTCACTACACAGTACATTTAGGTAGGATAATGTAAATCAATAACAAAGCAGAATACAGTGAAACATCTACAGAGAAAGTGCAGTGCAGCAAGAAAATAAGGTGCAAGGTCATAATAAGTTGGATTGTAAGAGTCCATTTTGTTGTACTATGGAACCATTTAATAGTCATATAATAGTGGGGTAGAAACCGTCCTTGAGCTTGGTGGTACATGCTTTCAAGTTTTTATATCTTCTATCCAATGAGAAGGAAAGAAGAGAGAATGTGGGAACTTTCATTATGCTGGCTGCTTTACTGAGGCAGTGAGTATAGACTTCTACACTTATATACCAAGGTGCGGTTTGTGTCCGTGATGTGCTGACCTGTGTCCACAATTCTCGGCATTTTCTTGTAGTCACAAGTGGAGCAGAGGTGTCATACCAGGCTACGATGCATCCAGATAGGACTATTTCCATGGTGCATCATAAAATAACTACGATGGGAACATGCCAATTTTCTTGAGCCTCCTGAGGAAAGAGAGGCATTGGTGAGCTTTCTTGAACGTGGTTTGGACCAAGGTAGGCTTTTGCTGATGTTCATTCCTAGGAATTTGAAGCTCTAAGCCCCCTCAACCTCAGCACCATTGATGTGGATACAATCATGTGCATTGCTCCTCTTCCTGAAGTCAATAACTTGCTCTTTTGATTTGCTGACATTGAGGAAAAAATTGTTGTCATAACACCACTTTACTAATCTTTCTATCTTCTTCTTGTATTTTGACTCGTCATTACTTGAGATACAGGCCACTGCAAATTTGTAGATTGAGTTAGAACAGGATGTGGCCACACAGTCATGAATGTATAGCAAGTAGAGTAGGGGACTGAAGACTCAACCTTGTGGAGCACCAATCTGGGAAACAATTGTGGTGGAGACTTTGCTGCTCACCTTTAATCATGTTCAGGAAACCAAGAACCCAGTTGCAGACAAGACATTGACTCCCAGGAATCAAAGGTTGTGAATGAGTTTGCTTGGACATACAGTATTGAAGGTGAGGATGTTGTTACTAAACAATAGTCCAATGTAAATGCCAGAGATTAATTTAAGGCCAGGGAGATGGTGTTCACTATAGACCTGTTTTGGTGGTAGGCAAATTGCAGTGGGTCATTGTTGTCTGGGAGGCCGGGGTTTGAGAGACATGCCTCTCAAAACCCTTTATCATGGTGGATGAAGGATGGGTAATAGTCATTAAGGTATGTTACCTTGTTTTTCTTAGGGACCAGAATGACGGTGGTCTTCAGGTGGGAACTACAGACTGAACCGGTAAAATGCTTGAAGAGAATATTCTGCAGATTTCAGCCAGCCATGTGAAATTAGGTCTGACAGAAATAATTGATGAGAACTCGCATCAGAGTGAAGCAGTTGAAGATAATACTGTATGCTGGGGAAGGAAAAGGGTTTTAAGAATATTCTGCAAAGTGAATCAAGTCACAAGAGAACATTGCGGCATGCAACAAATAAAGGGAAAACACTGTGAGCTAAAGAATCATTCACACCATGAGTACCCCGGTCAGGTAGAAATGATCATACTGAGCCAATCAAGTACAGGTGCTCTGATAATAGTTCATTCCTAACTTCATTAACCCTGGATGATCAGTCTAAGAAAAGGCCTTATGGCCATATCCCTTAGGCACATCCTGATATTGTTGATGCTAGTTTTGATAACTCCATGCCCATTTACTCAGGGTGTTCAAAGGTCTGGTATCTTTCTGAGATAATGGGACTTTCCTTGAGGCAGAGATTTTCTTTAGTCTTGCTGAAAGTTTTATATGGCAAGCCATTCTTGAGAGGCTTAAAGTGACTAGAATTTCCTGTCGTGGAAGATAACCCGATGGCCTCACAATTTCTGTCACTCTGTCGCTTTAACAGTAGCTCACTAGTTGCAATGGATGGAAGTCACTCGTGCTTGTGGAGAGCCACTGCATATTGGGTCTTCAAGTCTAAGATAGGTCCTTCTGCTTCCATTGAAAGCTTTACCATAACATGAACTGTGTTTTATCTAGTAACAGCATTAACCCCACAGGATCTGCCACCATTGAGAGATTAACTAGTACTAGAAGATATTTATTACTTTTGTTTCATGATCACAGATTAACTCTTATGCTTCAGTCTTCCCCTCTTCATGAGTACTTAGCTCAGCTGATTGAAGGTAATAAACTGTAGAGCCAAACTTGTTGGGAGGTAAGCTGCCAGGTCAAAAGGTGAAGGTGGTATGATGCAAACTGAGGGGAGGAGCAAGTGAACAGTCCAGAGTGAAAAAATAAAAGATTGAGTGAAACAAGGGAGCTAAGTGAACAAAGGGAATTCTCTGCAGAGTAAAGGATAATGTGTGAGAGGTAGCAGGACAGGCGGCCTGGTTGTGTAGTGGTTAATGCAGTACTATTACAGCGCCAGTGATCGAGGTTCATTTCCCTCCACTGTCTATAAGCAGCTTGTACATTCTCCAAGTGACCACGTGGGTTTCCTTTGGGTGCTCTGGTTTCTTCACACATCCCAAAGCGGTACAGGTTATTAGGTTAATTGGTCACATGGTTGTAATTGGGCCAGAAGACATGCTGTGTCACTAACATAAAGAGAGTGAGATGAGTGAAATGGCATCCACCTCACAGACTGGTTTTGGCAGATGGCAAATTGTAGTGGGTCAGACACGCAGAAGAAGGGAATGAGTGAATGAGGAGATGGTGAAGAGTGAAAGCTGGGAGTGAAATGAGTGAAAATCCTATGCTGCAGAGAGAGAACCGTAAAGAGAGAACACTGCAAAGAAAACTAAGAAAGAGAATCTACTGCCAAGTGATACATTTGTAGAGATTGTGTTCTCAAATGGAATGAGTGATTATATTTACCGCAGGGTGAAACCAGGGAAGGGTGCACACTACAGGGCAAGGTGAGTAATGGCTTTGCAAGTGAGGGAAATATGTCACAGAATGAATGAAGGAAAAACGATGCGGAGAGAAGCAATTGATGACAAGCAATGAACAAAGACAACAAAATACCGAGAAAAAAGAATGAAATGAAAACACTGCAGAGTGAAATTATTGATGACAACACAGAGTGGAGTGAAAAATGTTATAATGCCACAGGGTGAACTGAGGGAGGAGAATATACTACAGTGAGAAGAGTGATGAGAGAGCACTGCGGAATAAAAAGTAGTGAGCAGAGTAAAATCAGGAAATGTAGTAACCTGCAGAGTGAGGCGAGTGCTGAGAGAGCACTGAGAAATGAACAAGGGGGGGATGAGGACGCAAGAAGAATAGAGATTGTGGTCTCAAGGTCATTGCCAAGCAGTAAAACTTCTCCACATCACTACACTTTCCTAGTTCTAAACAGCTTGAAATGAGCATCCAGATAGCCATGGAGAGAAATTGGTGGAGGGGAAACAGAACTGAACGAAATGTGGGAAGACAACATGGAGGGAAATGAGTGATTCAGATACACTGCAGAGTAAAACAGCCTGACAAGAAGATTGAAATGAGAGGGAAGTGTTTATTGTAGTCAGTGCTTCAAAACCCTTTACAATCAGAAATTATGGTCCTCAGGTATGTGGCCAAGATGAATGGCTGAATGATTGGCTGCAGGCAATGTATGAATAAGTACCAGTCCTTCTAGAAAAAGGAAGTGTGGACAGTTTATAAAAGGTGGAGATGTTTGAAAACTTCTGTCTTATTATGATGGTTTGAAATTTTATATCATGTTTGTAACAAAAGCGATCTTCTTTTGCTTTTAAAGTAGAATATTATTGCCATTTCCTTGATATTTCTAATATTTATTCAACTCTGCAAGTATGTCAAATGATCTGGTGTTCACTTCCCTCCAGGGCTGAACATCCGGAGATTCGGCACACTCTGATAGAAGATATTTCTACTAAGTAATACTTAGGGAGAGACATGCACGCACACTGCCACATTTACAAATGTGTTTTGTATGGCATCTTAGAAAAACAAAAAACATTACTGTCCACTTTTAGATCCAGCTCTCCAGTGGTGGCATGGCAGTGTAGTGGTTAGTGCAATGCTTTAGAGTTCCAGCAACCCGGGTTCAATTCCCACCGCTGCCTGTAAGGAGTTTGTAAACTCTTCCCATGACTGTGTGAGTTCCCTTCAGTGCTCTGGTTTCCTCCCAGTCGAAAGAGCTACTGGTACCTGTTGGAGATTAGGAGACAATGGTGGCTAATGGTGACTTCTTTGCTTACATCTTCGGAAACAGCTCTATTTCTATCATTAATATCTCTATTTTCCCTTTTCAGAGTTCTTTTGAAGACACTGACCTGGAGTTACACGCTGACTTCAGTTCTTTGTGGGAATGGGACCGGCTCTCGGGGTCTCACGGCTGGCCACTATTCGAAATAGCAAGGATGCGGCCATGAAGATTAGCTTGCCTTTGGAGTTTTGGGATTTTGTGGCTGTGGAGGCGGGCGGACTTGATGTCGCTGCCTTGGCAGGAAATTGATGTGTCGTGGGAGACGGAAGATCAAAAGCAGCAAGCTGGCTTCTGGCTGTGTGCACAGAGACCCGAGTTCTTTGGGCGCAGAGCTCAGGAAAAGCAACACAACGGACTTTTAACATCACAAATCAGCAAGTTGTTTGTTATGTCTCCCCTCTCACTGCAAAATGGAGACACCTGTTTTTCCCTTATTAGGGAGAGGGGGAGGGGGAGGGAAAGGGAGAGGAAGAGGGAGAGGGCACCTGTGGTATATCAAATTACTGGGTGAACAAGTAGTCTTTGAGATACTGCAAGTTTTTGTCTTTACTGATGCTTTGTTGCACACTTGAGTGCTTGGTGGGAGGTGTTGTTGCTTTTTTTTGCTGATGGGGAGGGGGATCGCTGCTTTGTTGCTGCTTATGCATGGGAAGGGGAGCTTGGAGGGCTTTGGGGTTCTAACAGTTAAATGGTGTTCATTCTTTGGGGCCCTCCTTTGGTTTTGTGGATGGTTGCGAAGAAAAAGAATTTCAGAATGTATATTGTATACATTTCTCTGACATTAAATGTACCTTTGAAACCTTTGAAAGGTTATTGCAAGTTGTCCCATGATTAGGCTCAGATTAAACTGGGGGATGTTGGGCCAGAATGACTTATTCCAAGCTGTATCTCAATAGATGAATGAACACAGCTGGAAGCCTGATTTACTAGATGCCAGACAGAACTCCCAGGATTTGAGAAAATGGAGACATATGTTACCAGCTGCTACTGAAGATCACTGCTTTTAGAATGCTCTTTAGCATCTGGTGAACTTTCAGTCCACAGTCACTTGACCCCTGAACTTGGAAGCTCTCAGTCAGCCATCAATATTGCACCTGCACCTTTCCTCCACCCACAAAGAAGGGTTTGGTCTTCCCTGCCTGATGGTCATGCTTCGATGCTTATCCCTACCAAGGCCTACTTCATCCAACTGGAAGATTTCCAACCAATTTTCATCTTTTCAATATAGCAACAGTTTGGAGCAATCTATCACAAAGTTGGCAGTTGCATATTTAGAGCTGAAGGAATTCAGCAGATCAGGCAGCCATCTAGGAAAATGAATAAACAATCAATGTTTTGGACTGAGATTCTTCACCAGGACTGGAAAGAAAGGGGAAAGATGCCAGAATATAAAAGTGGGAGGTGGGGAAGGAGGACAAGTTAGAAGGTGATAAGTAAAGCTATGTGGATGGGAAAGATAAAGCAGTGGAGAAGAAGGAATCTTACAGGAGAGAAGAATCTACCAAGTGGGAATGGGAAGAAGGAGGGGCAACAGATGAAGGTGATAAGCAGGTGATGAGAAAATGTAGGAGGCTATAGTGGGGAATAAAAGAGGGCAATGGGAAGGAAAAAAAGAAAAAAAATTACCGTAAGGAGAAATCGATGCTCACACCATCAGCTTGAAGGCTACCTAGGTGTTTCTCCTACACCCTGAGAGTGGTTTCATCATGACAGAAGAGGAGGCCTTGGACTGACATGTTGGAATAGCAATGAGAATAGGAATTAAAATAGTTGGCCTCCAGGAAATTCCACTTTTAGCAGATGGAGCAGAGGGGTCCCCCAATTTACATCAGGTCTCACCAATGTAGAGGGGGCCACATCAGGAGCACCAGATGCGTCACATATTCGTCATGTTTCAGGAAAACATATGCCAGTGATATTAAACCTGATTCTGATACTGGCACAGCACTAAAACAGCAGGCATCATTCAAGCCAGCTTTTGCCAGGAGGAAATGTGGCTTCTTGTTTTTGGTGTTCCAGCTCAGTAGCTGCCAGTCACCTCAGTCTGGTCAGTTGCTGAGAAAGAGAGAGTTAAAACTGACAGAGTCCATGCCATCAAGTTGAGCAAGATCTTCAGGTCTTTGGCATCTCTAATTTTTCTGTTCCACATCAATGAAATGGTAAAAAGGCTTAAGTATTCAGCAAGTCAGCCTGTGGGAAAGGAATAGAGGTAACTTGTCAATTTGATGGAACTAGGAAAAGTTAGAGATGTGGGCAAGTTTTGCTGCTTGGCATTGACATTGGGGATGATCCCAGAGGTACCTGTGAATAGTGCTGACTTGTCCTCCACCAGCTGTCAGGAAAACAAATGACCATTTTCCTGTGTACAGCAACTCTTCTAGGATTGTTTAATCTAAGGAAAAGAGAATGTTAGCTTAAAAGCCCTGAATTTGCTCTAGATGCTCTGGTTTAATCTGTATGTGATGGCTGATCAATTGCCCACTGTGAATTATTCGTACTGGGTACGTGAATAGTATAACCTAGAGTGACTGATGGGAATATTAAAAAGTGACTTGAGTGTAGGATTAACAAGTGAGTTGAGTGTAGGATTAATGCATGTGGATGCTCAATGGTCAGCATGGTCATGTTGGGCCAAAAAGCCTGTTTCTGTGTCGATAGTTTCTATGGTATGTGATTAGCCTGTTCAATATGGCCAAAGTAAAGCTGTTCTTCAAATGTTATCAATGAAGACAATAAAATTGAAAATCACTGCAGTTGCATATGAGAGCAACTTTCACTTATTTTACACTATCACCCAAAGCTGAAACTAAGTCATTGCTTTTGTCCTATATTTCACTCCCTGCTTAAGCATGTTACTTGTCTTAAACAGGACTCCTGGTGATTACAGAGCCATTCTGGCTTTTACTGAAACAAGGATCACTGATAATTGGCTTCTGTGGCTCTTTCAAAAAAAAATAGTGGATGAGCAAGAGAATTACTATGGAAATTCACAGTGTGTGCTCAAGATAGCCCTGGGACGGGAGTCAACAACTTTCTGACTCAGAGGTGAGATGATATCAACTGTGCCATGTTGGCACTCCAGCACACACAGCGATAAGATAAAGCAGGAAATAGTAAACAAGTGCATGATGTACAGTTGGAAATTGAGAAGATAGGGGTATGACTGAACAAAATAAAGATGAGCTTTATTTATCACATGTACATCAAAACATAGTGAAACGTGTCATTTGTGCCAGAAGAGGTGCTGGGGCAGCCTGCAAGTGTTGTCATGTTTCTGGCACCAACATAGCATGTCTACAACTTTGCAACCTGTACATCTTTGGAATGTGGGAGGACCTAGAGGAAATGCACACAGTCATGGGGAGAATGTACAAACTTCTTATGGGAAGTGTCAGGAATTGAACCCTGATTGTTAGCATTGTAAAAGCATTACACTAACCACAATGCTACCCTGCGGCCCGAATGAGTAAAAGTATGTCAATATGACCATGATCAATAAAGTTAATAAAAAGGTTGTAGCAAATGTAAGGAAGCATTTGCTTAACAGGGAGTTTCTCTGGACTTGAGCCCAGATGCATCAGACTTTCAGGTGTTTTATTTAATAAAGAGATTGGATGTTAGTGCAAGAAGCAGTAAAGGAAAACATCACATTTTCCTTCCATTTAAATTGTTTAATTAAGTTTTTCTAACCTTGTCTGGATAAATAAATCATTCTGATGCTTAATTGAACACAAGACAAAGTTGAAAATTTTGAGAAATTCATCTAAAACCCTTGTCAGAAACTGGCAGAGAATTCAGGCGTCGGTTGGAGATTTTCCCCTAGGGCAACCATGCTAATTTTTCAAAATGAAATATGTCAAAAGAGGCAGCATTTTGGAATTAAAATAAAAAAGTAGGACTTTAAACTGGAAGGTTTTGGCAGTATTTCCACAGAAGGTCAAGACTAGGATAGAAGATAATATGTGATCTTGACAAATATCCTCTACCAACATAATAGTAAGTTTAATGATAAACTGTATCCTTTGATCTGCTCTTCTACCAGAGCACACACATTAAAGACATCCCATCCAGGGCAATCACAGAATGGAAGTCTGTAGTGAAAGTGGCAATAGCTTCATCATCATGGGTCATGAGGCTGACTTGAAGGTAGAGAAAGGCTTAGGTTTGCCAACTGCTGGAAGTTTAAAACTGGTAAAACTGACAGTCAATCAGAACTCTCTTGAACCCAGCAGTTTTCTCACTTAAATTCATCCTGATAGTCAGTGAATGGGCAGCCCTCTTGGGAGAAGCAGTTTGTCAAGTTCAATGCATTAATCTCTCAATTGCAGTAATATTAAGCACGACATCTATGACTTATTGGTTTTACCATCTTTCCTCAACTTCATCAATAAAATAAGGATAAAAGCACAGTGGGAGTTGAGTGGACTGAAAGATGGATATGGAACTGAAAATCAAAAAACTGCAGACGCTGAAAATCAGTAAGAAGAACAGAAAATGATGGAAACATTTAGAATCAGAATCAGGTTTAATATCATTGGCAAATGTCATGAACTATGCTTTTTTGCAGCAGTAGTAAATTTCAATATATGATAGTAAAGTTATAAATTACAACAAGAACTATATTAAGATATTAAATTAAGTAGGTAGCACAAGAAGAGAGCAAAAAAGGTGAGGTAGTGTACATGGGATCATTATCCATTCAAAAATCTGATGGTGAAGAAGTTGATCCTGAAATGTTGAACATGTCTCTTCAAGCTTCTGAACTTTCTCCTTGAAGATAGTAGATAGTACTGAGAAGAGGTTACACCTAAACCCAAGGGGGTCAATATTCTTGTGAGCTGGTTGACTAAAGTTATTCGGGTGGGTTTAAACCAATTTGGTAGGGAGCTGGGAACTGGAGTGATAGTACTGAAGATGAGATAGTTAGTTTACAAACAGAGGCAATATGTAATGAGACTCTGAGGAAGAGGAGAGGATGATAATAGGGCAAAATTTCAGTTAACAGTATGAGTTGCAAAGTAAAAGGCAGTCAAAATTGAAAAGGGTGAATACAGGACGAAAGGTGCTATATTTGAATGCACTCAATATATGGAATAAGGTTGATGAACTTGTAGCACAGTTACAGATTGGCAAGTATGATGTTGTAGGCATCACTGAATCACAACTGAAAGAAGATTATAGTTGGGAGATTAATGTCCAGGGATACACCTTGTATCAAAAGGATAGACAGGAAAGCATGGCTCTGTCGGTAAAAAATGAAATGACATATTTAGAAGGAGGTGATATAGGGTCAGAAGGTGTTGAATTGTTGTGGATAGAGCTATGGAACTGCAAGGGTAAGAAGACCCTCAAGGAGTTATATACAGACCCCTGAACAGTATTAAGGATGTGGTCTACAAGTTAGAATGGGAGATAGAAAATGCATGCCAAAAGGGCAATGTTACAATACTCAGGAGGGATTTCAATATGCAGGTAGATTGGGAAAATCAGCTTGGTGCAGAATTCCAAGAGGGGCTATGAGATGGCTTTTTGGAACAGCTCATGGCTGAACCCCCTAGGGGATCAGATACTCTTCTTTGAGTGTTGTGCAAAGAACCAGAATTGATTAGAAAGCTTAAGGTAAAGGAAGGAAACCGATCTTAATAGGATTAAATTCACACTGAAATTTGAGAAGGAGAACCTAAAGTCAAATGTATCAGTATTACAGTGGAGTAAAAGAAATTACAGGGGCATGAGAGAGGAGTTGGCCAGAATTGATTGGAAAAGAACACTGGCCGGGATGATGGCATAGCAGCAATTACTGGAATTTCTGGAAGCAATTTGGAAGGTACAGGATATCCCAAAAATAAGAAACATTCTAAAAGCAAAATGACAAAACCATGGCTATCAAAGGAAGTCAAAGTCAATATAAAAGCCAAAAAGAGGGTGTGTAATAGAATATAAATTAGTGGGAAGTTAGAGGATTGGGAAGCTTTTACATACCAGCAAAAGCAGCTAAAAGGTCATTAAGATGGTAAAGATGGAATACAAAGGTAAGCAAGCCAATAATATTAAAGTGGATCCCAAAAGTTTCTTCAGATAGATGAAATGTAAAAGGGAGGTGAGAGTGGGTGTTAGACTGCTGGATAATGATGCTGGAGAATTTGTAATGGGGGACAAGGAAATGGGGGACAAACTGAATAAGTATTTTGCATCAGTCTTCACTGTGGAAGACACTAGAAGTATGGTGGAAATTCCAGCTGTCAGGGGTCATGAAGTGTGTGAATTACCATACAAGAGAGAAGGTTCTTGGGAAACTGGAGGTACTGAAGTTCAATAAATTATCAGGATTGATAAAGAAGAGTTGGTTGATGTTGTGTGCTATGACTTTTAGAAGGCCTTTGACAGGGTGCCACACATCAGGCTGCTTAACAAGCTAAGAGCCAAAGGTGTTACAGGAAAGATTCTAGTATGGATAAAGTAGTGGCTGATTGGCAGGAGGGAAAGAGTGGGAGTAAAGGGAACCTTTTCTGGTTGGTTGCCGGTGACTAGTAGTTTTCCACAAGGGTCTGTGTTGGGACTGATTCTTTTCACGTTACATGTCAATGATTTTGGACAATGGAACAGAAGGCTTTGTTGCAACATTTGCAGATGATACGAAGATAGGTAGAGTGACAGGTAGTTTTGAGGAAATGGAGAGGAGACAGATTAGGAGAATGGACAAAGTGGCAGATGGAATACTGTATCAGGAAGTGTGTTCCAGCTGCCACTTCGGTAGAATAATGAAAGGGTTGCTTATTTTCTAAAGGGAGAGAAAGTACAAAAATCTGAGACACAAAGAGAGTTGGGAGGAATTTCTTTAGCTAGAGTGTGGTAAATCTGTGGAATTTGTGGCCTCAGGCAGCTGTGGAGGTCAACTCTTCATCTACAGTATACTTAAGGCAGAGGTTGATAGATTCTTGATTGGTCAAGGCACGAAGAGATATGGGGGCAAGGCAGGAGATTGGGGCTGAGAGGAAAGATGAATCAGCCATGATGAAATGGTGGAGAAGACATGATGGGCCAAATGGCCTAATTCTGCTCCTATATCTTGTGGTCTTATGTTCTAGGTTTTCGGGGATCCTTAATTAAGTATGTCGCCTTTTTGAAACTGCTGTTTCACAGTGCCCATGATGGAGCTGGCTGAGTTTACAACTTTCTGCAGCTTTTTCTGATCTTGTGCAGTGGCCCCTCCATACCAGGTGGTGATGCAAGCGGTACATCAGTAGAAATTTGTGAGAGTCTTTGGCGTTATATCGAGTCTCCTTAAGCTCCTGATGAAATATAGTCACTGTCATTCCTTCTTAGTAATTGCATCAATACATTGGGACACCTAGGAACCTGAAACTGGTCACGCTTTCCACTGCTGATCCCATGATGAGGACTGGTGTGTGTGTGGTGAACTATGTGCCTGTCGGGACACGCCCCTGCTGACTGCTCCTGTGGCTCCTCCCACAGGCCCCTGTATAAAGGAGACCTGCAGCCTGAAGCTCGGCCTCAGTCTCCAAGACCTTGTATGATAGACACTCACTCCTGGTTCCTTCTTCCAGTCAATAAAAGCCGATATCTCGCCTGCGTCTCAGTGTGAGTTATTGATGGTGCATCAATTTTATTGACTGGAAGTTTTCAAACATGGAACCCGTTTTGCGTCCGGACCGGTTGGATTTGGACCCTCAAGACCCTGACGCAGCTCTCGCTTTTGAACACTGGCTTGCATGCTTCCAATCGTACTTGGCGGAGCTTCGTGCGACTGAACCCGCCGTTATGCACAGCATCCTACTCTCGAGGGTCTCCTCCAAAGTTTACTCCTTTATCCGGGACCTGCCGACCTACGAAGGGGCACTGGACGCCCTCAAACGACAGTACCTGCGGCCGGTGAACACCGTCTACGCAAGACATCGTTTAGCTACCCGGCAACAGCGGCCTGGCGAATCGAGCGCCGAGTTTCTCCGAGCACTACAGACACTCGTCCGAGCTTGCGACTGCAAGACGCTCACGGCAGAACAGCATGCGGAGCTGCTGGTGCGAGACGCCTTTGTGATGGGACTGAGGTCAGTGTACATGCGCCAGCGACTGCTGGAGAACTCGGATCTTACCTTAAGCTCGGCGATAGAGACGGCCAATGCTCTAGAAGCTGCTTTGCATAACGCTGACGCTGTCCAGTCGCGCGATTCCCCGCCGGTTTCGTGGACGCCTCAGACCCCGCCACCACCGGCTCCCGGGAGCGAATTCGCCAACGCCGCCGCCAGTCGCGATTCCACGAGCTCCCCGACCCAGACCACGGCTGTGGCACGTAAGAAACTCGTGCTTTGTTATTTCTGTGGCCAAAAGAAACATCCTCGACAACGCTGTCCAGCGCGAGAAGCGACCTGCTCCAGCTGCAGAAAGCGGGGCCACTTCGCCAAGGTCTGTAAGTCTCAACCTCGAGCGGAGTGCAGCGCTGCGGGTGAAACGTGGGGGCCGCCATCTTGCATGCCGGGATGTGGGCGGCCATCTTTGTCGACGTCAGTACGCCCCGCCCCCGCTCCTCCGATGCTGCCCGGGTACCCCGGATGTGAGCGGCCATCTTTGTCGACGTCAGTACGCCCCGCCCCCGACCCTCCGATGCTGACCGGGTACCCCGACGGCGATCCAACTCTGGCCACTGTGACTCTCGACCAAAGCGCCCCACACCAGCTTGCAAGGTCCATGATGGACATCCAGGTGGAGGGGCACTGGACTGGATGCCTGTTTGACACGGGCAGCACTGGGAGTTTTATTCACCCCCACACAGTGCAACGCTGCGGACTTGCAACGCGGCCGGTGAGTCGGAGGTTCCATTTGGCCTCTGGGTCGCAGTCCGCAGACATCCGGGCGGGTTGTGTAGCGACATTGGTGGTGCAGGGCACAGAATATCGGGACTTTGAGCTGCTGGTCATGCCTAATCTGTGCGCACCTGTGCTATTGGGGCTGGACTTCCAGAGCCATCTCGAAAGTGTGACTATGGTATATGACGGGCTCCTCCCACCACTCACTGTCAAGAATCCTCAGTTTTGTGGGGCTTCTTCACATACCCTGCTACTGACCACACACACACACGGGCACACACATCCCATCCAGAACCAGGCCGACAGCTGCGCTACCGACACTTGCAGCCTCTCCACTCTCAAGATCCCTCCCCCACCGCTGTTCGCCAACCTGACCCCCGACTGTAAACCTGTGGCAACCAAAAGCAGGAGGTACAGCGCGGGGGACCGGGCCTTCATTCAGTCGGAGGTGCAGCGGCTGCTCAGGGAGGGGATCATTGAGCCGAGCACAAGCCCTTGGAGGGCCCAGGTAGTTGTTGTTCGGACTGGGCAGAAAGATAGGATGGTGGTGGACTATAGTCAAACCATCAATAGGTTTACGCAGCTTGACGCATACCCCCTACCCCGCATCGCGGATATGGTCAACCAGATTGCTCAGTATAAGGTGTACTCGACAATAGATCTGAAATCCGCTTATCACCAGCTCCCCATCTGCCCAGAGGACCGCCCCTACACCGCCTTCGAGGCGGGCGGCCGGCTCTATCACTTCCTGCGCGTCCCTTTCGGTGTCACGAATGGTGTCTCTGTCTTCCAGAGGGAAATGGACCGGATGGTGGACCAGTACCAACTGCAGGCCACATTTCCCTATCTGGATAACATCACCATCTGTGGTCACGACAGGCCAGATCACGACGCCAACCTCCAACGGTTTCTCCAAGTGGCCGCAGCTCTGAACCTTACTTATAACAGGGACAAGTGTGTTTTTGGTACCACCCGCCTTGCTATACTTGGGTATGTCGTGGAAAACGGGGTTATTGGGCCTGATCCCGAACGTATGCGCCCCCTGTTAGAGCTCCCTCTTCCCACCACTCTCAAGGCCCTCAGACGGTGCCTGGGTTTTTTTTCCTATTACGCCCAATGGGTCCCCCATTACGCAGACAAGGCTCGCCCCCTGGTCAAGTCTACCTCGTTTCCCCTCTCTGCTGAGGCCTGCGCGGCCTTCAACTGCATTAAAGCGGACATTGCCAAAGCTACGATGCATGCAGTGGACGAGACCGCTCCCTTCCAAGTGGAGTGTGATGCCTCCGATTTCGCTCTGGCTGCTACCCTTAATCAGGAAGGCAGACCAGTAGCATTCTTTTCTCGCACCCTCCAAGGCTCTGAAATTCGGCACTCCGCGGTGGAGAAAGAAGCCCAGGCCATAGTGGAGGCTGTTAGGCACTGGAGGCACTATCTTGCTGGCAAAAGATTCACCGTGCTGACCGACCAGCGCTCGGTTGCGTTCCTGTTCAGCAACCAACAGCGGGGCAAGATCAAAAATGATAAGATTTTGCGGTGGAGGATAGAACTCTCCACCTACACCTATGATATCCTGTACCGGCCTGGCAGACTCAATGAGCCCCCTGATGCCCTATCCCGGGGAACATGTGCTAGCACACAGCTCGACCAGCTGTACGCCCTTCATGCACAACTTTGCCATCCGGGGGTCACCCGATTTTACCATTTTGTGAAAGCTCGGAACCTGCCGTACTCCCTGGAGGACATCAGGACGATGACCAGGGACTGCCAAATTTGCGCCGAGTGCAAACCGCACTTCTACTGTCCTGACACGGCACAACTTGTCAAGGCCACCCGCCCTTTTGAACGCCTGAGTATTGACTTTAAGGGCCCCCTTCCCTCCACTGACCGCAATGTCTATTTTCTCAGTGTTATTGACGAGTTCTCACGGTTCCCCTTTGCCATCCCCTGCCCCGACACCACTGCCACGTCCGTCATAAAAGCCCTGCGCCAGCTCTTCACTCTGTTCGGGTATCCCTGCTATATCCACAGTGATAGAGGGTCCTCCTTTATGAGTGAGGAGCTGCGCCAGTACTTGCTAGCTAGGGGCATTGCTACCAGTCGGACCACGAGTTATAATCCCCGGGGTAATGGCCAGGTGGAGCGGGAGAATGCCACAGTGTGGAAGGCCACACTTTTAGCCCTTAAGTCAAAAGGGTTGCCGGTCTCTCGATGGCAGGAGGTCCTCCCTGAGGCACTGCACTCTATCCGCTCTCTGTTATGTACGTCCACCAATGCCACCCCTCACGAACGCCTATTCTCTTTTCCCAGGAAGTCTGTCACTGGGACCACCCTACCAGTTTGGCTGACGTCCCCGGGGCCAGTGCTGCTCCGGAAACATGTGAGGAGCAATAAATACTCCCCGCTGGTGGAGAGGGTTCACCTTCTACATGCGAACCCCCAGCATGCTTACGTGGTCTTACCTGATGGGCGGGAGGACACGGTCTCCATCCGCGACCTGGCACCCGCAGGTGCAGCAGACCACTACCCTGAAGGCTCTCCGGTGACTGTGAACCCTGCACCAGAGTTGACACCGTGCTCACCAGGCCCTACACAGACTCCTCACGACACTTGTATACCAGGCGTTTCGTACGCATTTATACCAGGCGCCTCGCACATGCATGAGGGATCACCGGCGCCTAGTGGGCAAGAACACGCGCAACCCCCGTCCCCTGTGCAATCGCCAATGTTGCCGGCACCTATGCGGTCACAGCCGGTGCTACGTAGATCGCAGCGACAGATTCGACCGCCTGATCGGCTTGACTTGTAAGAACCTTCGCTACATGAGGACTTTTTCAAACGAAGGGGGGGTGAATGTGGTGAACTATGTGCCTGTCGGGACACGCCCCTGCTGACTGCTCCTGTGGCTCCTCCCACAGGCCCCTGTATAAAGGAGACCTGCAGCCTGAAGCTCGGCCTCAGTCTCCAAGACCTTGTATGATAGACACTCACTCCTGGTTCCTTCTTCCAGTCAATAAAAGCCGATATCTCGCCTACGTCTCAGTGTGAGTTATTGATGGTGCATCAGTGTGTTTCCTCAACTTCCCCTTCCTGAAGTTCACAATCCATTCCTTGGTCTTACTGACAGTGAGTCCAAGGTTGTTGCTGTGACACCACTCAACCAGTTCACCATTCAGCTATCTGGAACAGGGGAGGAAAGAGGACTCTCATTCCTCCATTGATCTTTAAAGTGACTGAGTAGCAACCGGGTTTGGTCACATTTGAGTCTCTGTTAATTGCTCAGTCACTCCCTGAATCTGCGTTGCAAGTGCAGCATTGGAAATACTCAACAGGTCAGGCAGTGTCTATGGGTGTGAAAGCAAATGCTGGGAGTTTCTGGCATCATCCCTTGTTTTAGATTTCCAGCATGCTCTGCTCTATATCTTTACATTTGTATTTCTATTTCTCTCTAACCATGCTCATTCATCATTACCTAGGTGAATTGTGTCATCTTTACAGTCTTAGTGTCCGCCCTATCAGGGACACATCTTGCCTCATTTTCCCTCTTTTCCAGTTCCTTCAATCCCTTCCTCACTTCACTGCTGCTGTCTGGTCTTCTGAGTTTCTCCACACTCACATTTTGTAATTCAACTTCACCATTTTCGGTATTTAAGACCTTAAGACCATGAAATACAGGATCAGAATTTTTCCATTTAGCCCATAGAGTCTCCACTGCCATTCCATCATGGCCGATTTATTAACCTTCTTCACCCAATTCTCCTGCGTTCTCCCCGTAACTTTTGCCGCTCTTACTCATCGAGAACCCAACATCCCCTGCTTTAAATCTATGTAATTGTTTGGCCTCTACGCTGCCAATTTCCTAACTGTCATTATCATTACATGATCTATCTCTGACTCTTCCCCTTCCTTCTCTATATTACACATTTGTCTCCATGGGTTACCCAGCCCCTCACGAAATGTGCTCCGAGAGAGACTTCAGACCACGTGAGAGTTTAGGATTCAGGATTGGAATAGTAACCACCATGCCAGCTCTGGACAACGCATTACACTGTCAACTGTTCCCGAAGGAACATGACTGGTCAATAAGTTTTATTTTATGGTTCATTTTACTAAGTCTAAGATATCCAGAACTGATCAGGAGATCTGTCAAAATAAACAAAATAAAACCACAGACACACAGAAAATGCTGCAGGATCTCAGCAGGTCATGAACTCCAGAACCGTCACAATGATTCTTCTGTGGGATTTCTACAGAGCAGGGGCCACGATATTCTTTCCTGCTCCCAGGAATCTGTAGGATTGCCAATGACAACCCTTGCTTGGGGTTGCTTCTCCAGCTCGTGGTAATATTGAGGACTTACCTTCACAAATCTTTCCTGCAGTGAGGCTGGCAGTCGCAGGAGACACCTGAAATGCTATGATGTACGTTGCACTGGTAGGAACCTACTGTGTTGTTACAAGTTGTGAGTTTGTCACAGGGCAAGGATTCACACTCACCGATATCTCTGTGAACAGACAAAATGGTAGATACTATTTGCTCTCTGTTACATGTAGACTCCATGGGTCTGGGTAGAGCAAAACACAGGCATGTTGCTTAAACACAGTAGACAAATAACTCAGTAATTTTCTTGGGAACGGCCTTAAGAGTTGAGGCAGAAAGATATGTGCGTGGAGTTAAGGAACAGACCACGATATGCTGATCAGTTGTGGATGAAATGTAAGTGTTGGCTTGATGCTTTGTCTGGTGGCCTGGGGTAGATCAGCACTGTGCAGGATGCTAATACGTCCAGAAGATGCCAACAGCAGTGCCTCTCCATCCCTGGGAGTGGCCTACATTTCACCGGCAGAGCGTTCGTACAGATTTTGCCAGCCATTCGTGGGCACAGATTTCTTGGTAGTCATGGAGGCAGCTACAAAGTGGCCAGAAGTGTTCTGAATAACTTCCAGTACAGCCTTGCTTAAAGTGAAAATGAAACTAAATGCACACCAGTTATCTCAAAGATTCGAAGTGCATTTATTATCAAAGAATGTATAAATTATACAGCCTAGAGATATGTTTGCTTAACAGGCAATCGCAAATCAAGGAACCTGAAAGAACCGAATTTTAAAAAAAGACCAACCCCCTGTGCCCACAGAGAAAGAGGAAAAAAAAACACAAAACAAATCATGCAAACAATAGAAGTGAGCAACAACAACAGCATTCTGAACCAAACTGAATCCTTGGATCCAAATCCCTGGAGTAGGCCGAAACTCTCAGTATTCAGTTCTTCATATTACCAAGGCAAATACTGCAAAGTTCGCAGACGTGAAGCAGAGCAGCCAAGACAGTCTCACAGTTGCAGAAAGAAGAGCCCTCGGGCCATCTGGCCATCTGGGCCAGTGTTTAAGTTGTCCGATGCTCACATTCCAACCCAGGCCCCACAGTGGCAAATCACCCGGGCCTAGATTTCACTGCTGGAGAAGCTATTCTAGACCTCTCCAAATCTTGGCACCCAGAATGATTTAGCCTCACCAGACACCCTGCTTTCCAGTCTATCTGGGCTGGCATTTAGATTGTCGATACAACAGATTGTACCTTGCATTAGGACCCAGGCCCCACCTGGGTGAATCACTCCAGGCCTAGAACAAGCTACCCAGTGATTTGCATTGGACCTAAATTTCACTGCTGATGAAGCTGTCCTCGGTCTATTGAAATCAGCTCATTGCTTAGAATGATCCACCCTCACACCCGGGTCAGCTGGACAGCATTGGAACTCCTCTGTGCTGTCTTCTCCCCTCTGAATCATTCACTCCAACCAGCACAGTCCAACTCCAAGTGCATTGATTTTGCAGCATATCAGCAAGGCATGTTTTGTGAATTCCCTTTTCCTTCACTTCTTCATTATCTGCAGTGATAGTTCACCACAATTTACTTTAAAAAGTGGTATTAATAATATTTTAGTCAGATTTCTTTGTTTTCAAACTACCAGTGAGTTGTCATACATTGTCTCCCTACTCCATGTTTTGCTTTTAATTAGTTTTTATGTTTTAGAGTTACAAAGCCCAACAACCTGAAACTGCTCATCCTTTTCACTGCTGATCACTTGATGAAGACTGGCATACATTCCTTTGACCTCCCTTTCCCGGTCCACAATCAATTCCTTGCCGACACTGAGCACAAGGTTGTTGTTGTGACTCCAGTCAACTACCTTGCTCTTGTATACCTCCTTGACACCATCTGAAATTCCGCCAACAAAAGATAGGTCATTGGCAAATTTGTAGATGGTGTTTGAGCAGCGCCTGGACACACAGTCATGGATGTAGAGCAGTGGACTAAGCATGCATCCTCGATCAACAATATCTCAGGTGACATCTTCCAGATAGTCATTCATTTCAGCTTTTCTGTGTCAACTTATTTTTTTTTTAAACTTAATTTTGTTTTTGAAACTGTTAGAGGCTGAGACTTACAGACTGTAGTTCTATCAAGTGAGCTAGTCCCTGAGAAAACTCCAGAATAGAAATTCAAGCCAGAGCTACCACAAGGAGAGGCTCAGAGATGAGATAAGGGGCCATGACTGACTACTTTTCTCACTGATTAAAGTGTTGAGGAAGGTTGAAACATCGAGGCAAATGCAGAAGAAAGTGGGCGATTCTTGGAGAAGCTGCTGGTTCATGTTGCTTCCCTTAGAGAGGCCGCTGTTTTGTATTGCCTCCCTCAGAGAGGCTGCTGGTTCATGTCACTTCCCTCAGAGAGGTTCGTGTTGCTTCCCTTGGAGAGGCTGCTGGTCTATGTCACTGCCTGGGAGGGGCTGACTGATGTTGTTGCCACTAGAGAGACCACTGGTTCATGTCCCTTCCCTTGGGTCCCAATGCTTTTGGAGATGTTATCAAAATTCTGAGATTTATGGAATGGGCTCTAGTTCCATGTTTATTTTTGGGTTCTCACCCATTCATTTTTTGTTACCAATTGGCGGGCTGAAGGTTGAGAGAGCTCTTAGATATGCTGTGAGGGAGAGCACGGGGGCATTTGGGATTTGTGAATTTTGTTTCTTTTTCTGTTAGTGCAGGTGTATTGGTGTCTTTCTGTCAACTACTTCTATGGATTTCTGTATTTTATGGCTATCTGGGGAAGACAAATCTCAGAGTCGCATTCTCAAGTCAAGTCAATTTTTATTGTCATTTCGACCATAACTGCTGGTACAGTGCATAGTAAAAATGAGACAACATTTTTCAGGACCACGGTGTTTCATGACACAGTACAAAAACTAGATTGAACTATGTAAAAACCAACACAGAAAAAAACTACCCTCGACTACAGACCTACCCAGGACTGTGTAAAGCACACAAAACAGTGCAGGCATTACAATAAATAATAAACAGAACAATAGGGCAGTAGGGTGTCAGTCCAGGCTCTGGGTATTGAGGAGTCTGATAGCTTGGGGAAAGAAACTGTTACATAGTCTGGTTGTGAGAGCCCAAATGCTTCGATGCCTTTTCCTAGATGGCAAGAGGGAGAAGAGATTGTATGAGGGGTGCATGGGGTCCTTCATAATGCTGTTTGCTTTACGAATGCAGCATGTAGTGTAAATGTCCGTAATGGCGGGAAGAGACCCCAATGATCTTCTCAGATGACCTCACGATCCGTTGCAGGGTCTTGCGATCCGAGATGGTACAATTTCCGAACCAGGCAGTGATGCAGCTGCTCAGGATACTCTCAATACAACCCACGTAGAATGTGATGAGGATGGGACGTGGGAGATGGACTTTCCTCAGCCTTTGCAGAAAGTAGAGATGCTGCTGGGCTTTCTTTGCTATGGAGCTGGTGTTGAGGGACCAGGTGAGATTCTCTGCCAGGTGAACACCAAGAAATTTGGTGCTCTTAACGATCTCTACCGAGGAGCCGTCAATGTTCAGCGGGGTGGTCGCTCCATGACCTCCTGAAGGCAACAACCATCTCTTTTGTTTTGTTCACATTCAGAGACAAGTTGTTGGCTCTGCACCAGTCCGTTAGCCACTGCACCTCCTCTCTGTAAGCTGACTCGTTCTTGCTGATGAGACCCACCACGGTCGTGTCTTTGGCGAACTCGATGACGTGGTTCGAGCTGTGTGTTGTAGCACAGTCATGGGTCAGCAGAGTGAACAGCAGTGGACTGAGCACACAGCCCTGGGGGGCCCCCGTGCTCAGTGTGATGGTGTTGGAGATGCTGCTCCCGATGTTGACTGACTGAGGTCTCCCAGTCTGCATACATACTTTGAAAATGAAATGAACCTTTGAACTTATAAAATCAGGCAGCGTCTGTGAAGAGAGAAACAGTCAATACTTGAACCTTTCATCAGGTCTGACAAATGGTCACAAACTCAAAATGGTGGCTATTTCTTAAAGGTTTTTGACCCAAAACGTTGACTGTTTATTCCTCTCAATGGATGCTGTCTGATTTGTTGAGTTACTCCAGCACGTTGTGTGTGTTCCTCATTCTGTAACTGTTACCTGACTTGCCCAGCTTTTCAAACTTAAACACTTCCTGTTTTGTATAGATAGAAAACCATTGCGTTATGAACTGTTGCTGCCCAATTGCTTTCAGATGTAAGCTTTTCTGAAAGTCTTCGTTCATAGTATTTATGACGAGATGTAATTTTACACACTTTGAATGCTTGCACAAAGGATCTGAACAACATGGCACTTACCAGAGGACATCCATTTAGGGTGAGTAGACAAAAGTTCAGGGGAGCTGACAGAGGTAGATGTACTTTAAAAAACACAGACTGCTGGGTACCCGGTATCCACTGGTGATGGTAGAGGCTGATGGAATAGACACATGAAAAAACACCTTTTAGACAGACACATGGATGTATGAAAAAAAAATGGAGGATTATTGGCTGAATATGAGGGAAGAGTTAGGTTGAGAAGTAGTTTATATAGGTCAGCAAAATATGAAGGGCCAAGTGGCCCATACAGTACGATGTTGTGTTTTCTATGCTCTAAGCGTACTCCACTCCCACCTGCAAACAAATAATACCAGCCACAAACAATGCATATTTGATCCATGTCTGCACCATTTGCAAAGCTTAAAAAAGCTCGAATACAGCAGAAACATCCGAGAGTCTCATGTCTCCTACATTTTATTTTGCACAATTTGCACATTGCTGCAGTAAAACCAGGAATCTTTGTAGAGTATCAGTGATATTGCTGAAGCAGACTCAGATACATATGTCACTTTACCGGACCTTGGCATCATCTGAAGAAAATGCTTAATTCCGGGAATAGATGGTGAGATTGCAGAATTACATTTATATGCCACCTTTGGTGGTTAGAGTAAGACAAATAACTTGAACTCAGAATATAAAGGCAAGGTGATATTAAAGGTAATTATACTGTATAGTTGCATTGAGGAATCTTCATCAACAGTCCAATTTTTGCATCCTCCTGATCCGAGAACTGTAGAATAGATTTATGTGTCGTTTGACAGCTAAGCTAATTCCATATAAATTATTGAATATGCAAGATTTAAAATAACTACTCTAATGGAGGATGTTTCTATCAATTTTGACCAATGCTAAAGTTTGGTGTTAATGGAAACTCAAATGAAACATCAAATGTAAAGAATTACAACACAGTAACATTAGGCCAACAATATTATACCAGACTAATTAATTTGGGAATCAAATGCCCGACCAAACTAATCCCAAATGCCTGCACTATGTCCATATCCTGCCATACATGTGCCTATCTAGACGTCAATCAGGCTTGTCTCCACCAGCAACATTGACAGTGCATTTAGGTACTCACCACTCTATAAAAAAAACTTGCCCTGCATATCACCTTTGAACTTATCCCCTCTCACCTTAAATGCATAGCATCTGGTGTTAGACATTTCAACTCTGGGAAAAGATACCGGCTCTCTATCTATGCCTCCCATAATCTCACAAATCTCTTTCCGATCTCAATTTCTACTTTTCCATAGAAAATAACTCAAGCTTATCCAAACTCTCCTTAGAGCACGTACCCTCTAATCCAAACAGCATCCTGGTAAACTCTTCCTGCACCCTGTCCACATCAAACACATAATTAGTGACTAGAATTGAATGTAATACTCCAGGTGCAGCCTAACTAGAGTTTTCTAAAACTCCAGCATAATGTCAAAACACTTGAACTCAATTCTTCGACTAACAGCAGCAAGGAAGTCATATACCTTCTTTAACATCCTATCAACCTGCGTAGTCACTTTCAAGGAGGAATGTTCTTAGATTCCAATATCCCTCTGTGAATTAACACTGTTGAGGGTCATAATATTAACTGTCCGTTAGTTACCATTACTGTCCCTTTATATTTGACCTCCCAATGTGCAACACTTCACATTTGGCTTGGTTAAACTCTATCTGCCATTTCCTCACCCAGATCTGCAACTGATCTATATCCTGTTATATCATTTAGAGTTTTCAAAGCTGTCCACAACACCATCAGCTGTTGTATTGTCTGCAGACTTATGAACCCACCCATCCTTGTTTTCATCCAGGACAAAATGGTGTTACGTAACCCTGTAACTGGGTCACTTACCAGCAAAGATAGAGATAGAGGTCAAAGATAGAGGTCTATTGAAGTCTGACAGTACTATTTTTAAAAGTATTTATTGATAAAGGGGCACAAAAATAAGATTAATGCAAACATACAGATAATACACGTCGTCAATACTAAATCTAAAAGCGCGGGTATAATAATAATCAATAAGAAATAGCTCTATCGTTGTCTAGGGGATAATGTATTGTCCGATGGAAATATGAAAGTCATTGTTAGTTCGTTCAAGCTGCAGCGTTTTGGGTTTGAGAGAGAGACGGGTTAAACTTGCCCAGGTCTTTTATGATGCCAATCCTTTGAGTCGTGGGGAGTTGGTTTCCCCGTTGTTAGCTAAAAGCCGTTTTCCATGGTACAAGTCACCAGTTCCAGGCAAACGGAACCGAACACACGTGGCTTCCTTCAAATGGCTTCTGCTATTACAGGATCGCTAGCATTTCTTCTGGTGCGTCTGAGGGGCTGTTCCCACAGACCCTCTTTTATCCTGACTCACAGGGTCGCAGATGTCAATCAGGATGGGGGTGATGCAATCCCTCCCTCAAACAGTCCACTTTGCCTGAGGTGCCTGAGGGCTTCCACGTAGCACAGTATTTCAATCCACAAGTTCATCTTCAAGAGACAATGGGCATGTCCCGTAGCTTTATATCGCCGGGGGAACGAGACATTCCGCACATCTCTCTCATTTCCTGGGTCTCCTGACCCAACCCAATAGTGATCTTGCGATTCTCACAAAGGAGGGGGCTGCAGGTGTAACAATGGTAATAACAAAGGCAGGAATTCTGATAGCAAGCTTGCATCTCAAAGTCCAAAGTTCAAAGTAAATTTAATTATCAAAGTACATATGTGTCACCATATTCAACCCTGAGATTCATTTTCTTGCAACATACTCAGTAAATCTAATAACTATAATAGAAGCAATTAAAGACCATACCAACCAGTGTGCAAAAGACAAACTTCAAATACATAAAGAAAAAAAATGATAGTAAACAAATAAATATGCAAACAAGCAAGCAATATATGAAGGTATATTGAAAAAATGAAGAGTCCTTGAAAGTGAACCCACAGGTTGTGGGAACAGTTCAGTCATGGGGCAAGCGAAGTTGAGTGAAGTTATCCCTTGTCAAAAGTCCGATGGTTGATGGGTAATAACTGTTCCTGAACCTGGTGGCGTGAATCCTGTGCTTCTGTACCTTCTTCCTGATGGTAGCAGCGAGAAGAGAGCATGACATGTGTGTGTGTGTGTGTGTGTGTGTGTGTGTGTGTGTGTGGGGGGGGGTCCCTGATGATGGATGCTGCTTACCTGCAGCGACGCTCCATGTAGATGTGCTCAGTGGTGGAGAGGACATCACCTGCGATGGTTGTATCCATTAGTTTTTGTAAGATTTTCCATTAAAGGGCATTGGAGTTTCCATTCTAGGCTGTGATACAGCCAGTTAATATACTCTCCACCACAAAATAATAGAAGTTTGTCAAAGTTTTAGATTCAGAATGATATCTTTGCAAACTTCTAAGTTAGTAGAGGTGCTGCCGTGCTTTCTTTGTAATTGCACTAACATACTAGGCCCAGCACAGGTCCTCTGAAATGACAACACCAATGAATTTAAAGTCGTTGACACCTCACCACCTCTGATCTCCTAATGAGGACACATCAGTAAGACAAATGTGAAAATGTATTAACAATGTATTGGAGATTATGCATTACCGGTATGCTAGTTTACAGTAGCTTAATTCTGCATTGGCCAATTTGGACCTGACTATATACACACACAATTAAATGTGAACAAAGTAAAACAATATTTCAGGTTTTTGTCAGTTCTTGTAAATGATCACAGTCCCTGAATATTGGTAGCTTCTCTTTCCAGACATGGTGTTGTACTTGTGAAGTTAATTTCAACTTTTTAAAAAAAATTTGCTTAGTTTATGGAGCTATTTCATGAAGCAAGGATGAAGAAGGCCACCCAGATATTTGGACCACGTGGATCAGATGTTAGAGTTTTCAAAACTGTTTCACAATTATTTTCCAAATAATGTATAGCAGTGCCTTTGTGCAAAAAGAAGTGCTTAGATTGACCCTGAGCTGAAGGCACATTGCCTACCATTGGTAAAAATAAAGGTAGCAGACATTGTCAGTGCTAGAGAACTGGTGAACGTCAGAAGACTTTGATCTTTCTTTCACATAAAGCCAAACAATTTAGCACTATTGATGCTACAATTGCAGAAAAAGAACGAATGACGAAGACTGGGAAAGGAACAGCCGAATGCATACAAATTGAGTAGTTGTGAGTCCTTCTCAAGGCACTATGACCTCAATGTACTAAAATGTGTTTGGGGGATGCCTCCATTACAGAACAGGAACTGGAAAGGCTTGTAATTTCAATGCACACACAATGGACACAACAGGGTCCATTTGCTATCACAAGGTGCTAGAAGCTATTGTTGGAACAGGCTATTAATAATGGTCAGTAAGCAAGAAATCTGAGTGTCATGTTTGGATCCACATTCCCATAACTACATCAAAAATGTAGCATCTGGACATTGTTAATAATGCAGCAGCAGCTTATGGTTTTGTCTATTGATCAAGCTAAATATGGATATGAACAGATTGCTGGCAAATACACAGTATTGGTTCTCCTGTTTCAAACTGATTATGACATTCAGTGTCAACGAGTGTGCCATGGTGAATGCATTATCAAGACTGTCTTCTGAGAAAATTGATAGTAATTTAGAAAATACAATATTCAATTCACTTTCTTTACAAAGGGAGCTGAAGTGGAAGTTTTGAAGTTAATTTTCCCATAAGAGTGGGAAGCTCTTTGGCCCATAAGAAGCTAGTTTCAAAATAGGTGTACATTCTGAATAGCTGAGCTAATTCAGACATCTGTTTGGATGGGAGTATAAAACCTTTCCAGAGCAGATGTTATGGTCTGCCCACAAATCAGGTCTGCATCAACCGAGGTCACAAAGTAGTTATACATGAGGAACTTCAAAGGAGAATATGGAGAAACTCTACCAACATCTGGGTATGGTTAATAATGAAGCTGCAGCCCATGGCTTTGTCTATTGATCTAGCTAAATATGGATTGGAAAGGGCTTGCCAGCAAGTGCACAGTCTGCCAAAATTGCGGATCATAGCAACTAAGAACATCACTCCAAATGGGGAGTGGCCTTTAAGGTAATTCCAGCACGTCTATGAAAAGAGAGGCATTGTCGACATCATGGTGTTGGTGGACATCCATTCAGAATGGATTGAGGTGAAGCGCAGAAGCAGCCACCAACAACAAGTACACTATAGAACAATTCAGATAAGTTTTCATGACACACTGCCTTCCTGTGAAGACTTTGGTGGTTAATGGTCCACAATTTCTGTCATGTGCATTTAAAAAGTTTGTAAAGTGAATGGTAAAATTGAGACCTACAATCATGGAGTCATAGAACATTACAGCACAGAAACAGTTTCTTTGGTTCATCTCTGGATCATGCAAACCACTATTCTCTCTAGTCCCATTGTCTTGCACCTAGATTATAGCCTTCCTCCTCTCATCCATGTACTGGCCAAGTTTCTCTTAAATGCTTTAATCGTACCCTCATTCACCACTTCTGCTGGAAGCCCATTCCATACTTGCTCTACCCTCTGGGTGAAAAAGTTCCCCTTCAGGTACTCCTTAAAATTTCTCCTTTCACTCTTAATCTATGACTTTGAGTTCTAGTCTCACTCAACCTCAATGGAAAAAGCCTGCTTGCTTTCACCCTATCCATACTACTCATAATTCTGTGTACCCTTATCAGATTTTTCCTCATTTTTCTATGCTCCAGGAAAAAAAAAGCCCAACCGATTTAATCTTTCCTAACTCTGGTGCTCAAGTCCAGTTAACGTGCTTGTAAATTTTCTCTGTACTCTTTCAATTGTATTGATCTTTCATGCAGGTAAATGACCAGAACCATAGTACTTAAGTTAGACCTCACCAATGTCTTTTACAGCTTTAACACAACATCTTATTTCCTGTACTCAATGCTCTGATTTATGGCTCCAATATCCCAAAAGCTCTTTTAATGACCCTATCTACAGTACCTGTGACACCAATTCAAGGAATTATGAATCTGAATTCCTAGATCCATTTGTTCTGTGACACTCCACAGTGTCCAACCATTCTTTGTCCATGTTCTACCTCGGATGTCCTCCCAAAGTGCAACACCTCACACTTGTTTGCATTAAATCAAGCACCATTGTAGGACAGTGGTTAGTTTGGGGTGTTGGAGTTCCATTTTGATGTCATCAATAAGATGTTCGTATGTCCCTCCCCATTAATACATGGTTTCCTCCAGGTGCTCTGGTTTCTCCCAAAGTACAAAGACGTACCGTTCAGAAGGTTAATTGGTCACTGTAAATTGTTCTATGATTAGGCTGGGGTTAAATCAGTGGGTCGCTGGCAAGTGTGGCTCAGAGGGCCAGAAGGGGCTGTTCCGCATTGTATTCTTAAGTAAATAAAATTCCATCCAACATTTTTTTAAGCCTATTTCTCCAGCTGGTCCTGATTCTGCTACAAGCTTCCTGGTTGTCCACTATGGCCCCCAGTCTTGTTGTCATCTGTAATCTTGTGTTAACCGCATTGGTGTCATAGTTTTACTTTAAAAAGTAAACATTACCTCACATCTCCTTTATTGTCTGGTTTCAGACAAGGGAACTGACAGATCAGAATCAGGTTCATTAACACCAGCATGTGCCGTGGAATTTGTTAACTTAGCAACAGCAGTACAATGCAATGCATGATAACATAGAAAGAAAGAAAAGGTAAAGCAATTACAGTAGTATATATATATAAGATTAAAAAATGTGCAAAAACAGAAATAATATATATTTTTAAAAAGTGAGGTAGTGTTCATAGGTTCAATTCCATTTAGGAATCGTATGGCAGAGGGGAAGAGGCTGTTCCTGAATTGCTGAGTGTGTGCCTTCAGGCTTCTGTACCTCCTTCCTGACAGTAACAATGAGAAGAGGGCATGCGCTGGGTAATGGACGTCACCTTTCTGAGGCACCACTCCTTCTTTCGGTCCTGTGCAATAGACACCCACACTCCCCACACCCATACCAGACCATGATGTAGCCTGTCAGAATGCTTTCTACAGAACATCTCCAGAAGTTTTTGAGTGTTTTAGGTAACAAACCAAATCTCTTCAAACTCCAAATGAAATATAGCCAGTGTTTTGCCTTCCGTATAGCTGCATCGATATATTGGGACCAGATTAGATCCTCAGAGATTGTGACACGCAGGAACTTGAAATTGCTCACTCTCTCCACTTCTGATCCCACTATAAGGACTGGTTCATGTTCCCTCAACTTAGCCTTCCTGAAGTCCACAATCAGCTCTTTCATCTTACTGAAACTGAGTGCAAGGTTGTTACCATGACACCACTCAACCAGGTGTATATCTTGCTCCTGTATGCCCTCTCATCTCCATCAGAGATTCTACCAACAATGGTTCTATCATCAGCAAATTTATAGATGGCATTTGATCAATACTTAACCACACAGTCATGGGTACAGAGAAAGTAGAACAGTGGGCTAAGTACACACCTCTGAGATGCTCCAGTGTTCACTGTCAACAAGGAGGAGATATTATCATCAATCCGCACAGATTGTGGTGTTCCGATTAAGAAGTCGTGAATCCAATTGTAGGAGGAAGTACAGAGGCCCAAGTTCTGTAGCTTATCAATCAGGATTGTGGGAACAATGGTGTTAAACACTGAGTCGTAGTCAATGAACAGTATCCTGGCATAGGTGTTTGCATTATCCAGGTGATTGAATGCCATGTAAAGAGCCATTGAGATTGTGTCAATATGCACTGTGAAAGACACAAGTCATGCAAGACAAATAAAGGCCTCTTCATGAACTATTACCTGGCAGATCTTCTTCTGAACTTTAGGTCAATGCTTCCCACTATAATATGTGTTCTCCTGATCCATAGTTGATTCACAGCTGAATCTTTGTCCACTGAATCTGGAAGGGAAGGTGGAAAATAGATAGCTGAATAGTGCCAACATCATAACACGTTTCTGTCAGGAAATGTAGAGGAGGTTTGATTCAAATGCAGAGCAGCAGAGCTGACTTAGCGGTGAGTAATAACTTTAATAATAACTGCAAAGTAACAAGCCATGACGGGTTACATAAAGGAGAGAGCAGATACTTAACTCAACAAGGTAACTGAAGACAAGGAGCGGCTGGCTGGTTTGTATGAGTGACAAAGGATTGTTGGTGAAAGCTGGGTTTAAATAGGCTTTTGCTGATAAGTTGGAAATGAATGGCAGGTGATATCTGTTAACAAAGTGGAGGTTGGGAGGTGCCTGACAGAACTCCACCCCCATGTCTGGCTCCCCCACAGCCCCACATGATCCGGATGTGTCCGGTGGAACTACTCAATGAGCAATGAGATATAAACAGATATAAATTGACAGCACCCAAGACCTCTCCTCCAGGCCATACCCTTCCTAGTCAACCAGGTACTAGAGACCCTGTCCACAATGATGTGAATCTATCAAATGGAGAACCATGTTCAGGACCACCTTCCACCACCCTGAGTTTTAGAGCTGAAGGTTCAGGTGGATTGAGTGGTCAGTGGCATACAGAATTCAACATGATCCAGCTGGAGACTGTAAATGTCTGGATTGATGTATCGGATGCCTTAGCGAGGTGAATGAACAGGGGCAAGAGCTTGTAGGAGTTGATGCTCAGAGACAGATCTTGGGTGACACTGTCCCCAAGCTGGAGCAGGCTGGCTGGGTGCCTGGAGGTGGTAAGCAGGCCCCTGGTAAAGGAAGTATGCAGATTGTGGGACAGCTCAGTTCAGAGTAAATACTTCTTCCATGTGGAAGGGTCAGAAGCGGTGAAGCACGGCAGAACCTTCTCCACTTGCTGATTGGCTATTTCTGACTGTCCATCCAGAATTGTTTGAACAGTGTCCAGTCAGACATCGGAATTGAGAGAAGAGGTGACTCACACAGGTCAGAAAGTGTGCATCAAACAGCAGCACTTGGTGGGAATTTCAGTGTTTGAGCAGCAGCCAATCAGAGATTGGGATCGATTAGCAAGGACAACTAAAAATAAGGCTGGGGCAGGCAGAGCAGCCTTTGTTGAAGTGAACAAGTGTTGGAGGTATACTGAATAATGAGGGGTATAGATAGGGTAGATGCATGTACTCTTTTTTCCAGAAGCTGGGTGAGACTATAATTAGAGGTCATGGGTTAAGGGTGAGAGGAAATATTTAAGGGGAACGTGAGGGCAAACTTTTTCATTCAAAGGGTGGTGAGAGCATGAACCAAGCTGCCATCACAAGTGGTAGATGCAATTTCAATTTTAATGTTTAAGGGAAGTTTGGTTCAGTACATGGGTAGGAGAGGTATGGAGGGCGCAAGTCGATGGAACTATACAGTTTAAATGTTTTGGCACAAATTAGATAGGCCAAAGGGCCTGTTTATGTGATGGAATTTTTTCCGACTCTATCATCTGCAAATGATAACCGGAGGACAGAGTCATTTGTGCGCAAAGGAGGAAGAAGAATGCTCACCAGAAGCAGGAAACGAATTATGAGCTCTGGTTTGACACAATTTCCTACTGAAAGACATGAAGGTGATCTACATGTTGAAGAACCAGGGCTGCTGTCAGAAGTTTGGGGAGAACAATGAAGTGCGCCATCTTGGAAAACTGGTCGGCTACTGTCTTGATCATCGTGGCCCAACTGGAAAATGACAAACCCGTGATGAAACCTATGGCAATGTGGGGCAATGGGTGTTGAGGGACTGGCAGGGGCCTCAGGAACCGAGAGGGCTTCTGGTTGGAGGAATTGGACTTTGCACAGTGAGGCCAGGCAGTGATAAACCAACATACATTGGTGATCATACTGGGCCACCAGAACTGGCGTTACAGAATGTCCACAGTCCATCATGGACCTGGATGGCTAGAAATGGGTGAGGAGCATGCCCACTGGAGTGCCTTAAAGTGCACAGGCCCCAGCATATATGCTATTGTCAGTTATGTTAGCCAAGGCAGTCTGGTGCTGTAGGGAAGTTGGATCTGGTTATCAAGGTCCCAGATGATTAGGGTGATGATCTAGGTGAATTGAATGACGGGCTGAGGGTTAGTCTCCATTCCTGCTGGGTTGAATTGTCACGACAGGGCATCAATCTTAGTGTTCCTGGAGCCAGGTCAGTAGGAGATGTTGAAGTTGAATTGCTTGATGTAGAGGGCCTGGCGAGCCTGATGTGGGTTGAATTGTTGAACTTATTAAATTTGAGGTTCTAGTGGTCAGTCCAGATCAGGAAAGGCTTGATGTTCCCCATCAATGAAGACCCATTTAATGGCAAGGAGCTCCCTGTCTCCTGCTCCATAATGATGCTATGCAGAGTTGAACCTGCGTGAGAAGGTGGCACAGGGGTTTATGTTTTCACCTGGTCCTCGCTGTGAAGGGATTCTCCTAGTGCCCATGTCAGATATGTTCACCTCTACTACAAAAAGTCCGGAGGGGTTCAGATGTCGGAGAATTGGAGCAGCAGTGAAGCATCCCTTGAACTCCTTGAAAGCGTAGTCCACGGCAACAGAGCAGCTTACTTGTGAGGCAGATGATTTATTGAGGGATGAGAGAGTGGTGGTGATTTGGCTCTATTTCCTGTTTTCACAATATCAGAATTTGGAGAAGCCCTAGAAGTGTGGTAGCAGTTACTGGGAGTGTGGTTGGGCCGTTCAATGGTGGTGAAAATCTCAGAGTTCATGGTTATGCCTTGGAGTAAAAGGACCTAATTGTGGAAGGAAATGACTGGGGTGCGGAACTGGTATTTTTCTAACTTGCAGTACAGTTGGCTTTTGAGGAGACGCTAAAGGACTCAACGGACATGACAGAGGTGGTCGTGGGGGTCCTTTGAAAAGATGAGGATGTCGTCAAGTTAGGTGAACACGTATTGGTGTAATACATCCTGGAGGATCAGATAAATGAAGGCTCAATGAAGGATACTGTCTGGACTGTTGGAAGGTCTGAAAAGCATCACCAAGAATTTGAAGTGGCCAGTGGGTATCATGAGTACTGTCTTCCACTCGTCACCCTGGGGTATGCGGATCAGATTGTACAGACCACGGTATTGGAAGGAGAGCCTGGGGGAGCCCACCAGAGCCCACCAGAGCCCACCTCGTCTCTACCCGGTGGTGCTGTTTTCTCTGGTGAGGCGGGCATTTGATATGTAGGTGATTGGGAGCACCACAGTAAGCACCCAAGTTGTTTTCCGCTACTGCTCACGCTCTGTGGGGGTTAGGAGAGCTCACCATAACTGCCTGGGATCAGGAGGTGTTGATGACGAGGGTCCTGTGGCCTGAGATGGTTCTGCAACAGAACTGGGGTTCTGGCTGATTATCTGCAGGGTTGTTCCACAAGACACTTGTCAATTGGGACAGCCAAAGTGATGAGGCTTTTGGGGGCCTTGGGCATCTACTGGGCACATAGCTCATCTTTCAAGGGCTCCAAAAGGTTGTAATAGTGATGTGCCAGTAGTGCTTCTACATTCCAGCCACACACTGTTGTGAGTATCCCGAATTCCATTATGTAATATAGCACCAAGCATGAGCCTTGACACAGGCAATGTATCCAATCCGCTGCACCCTTCCAATTCCTGGATGGTCCAAAACCTGTGCACGTCAAGGGTAAAATGATATTGGTTGCAAGTGGGGGTTTTGTTTTCCCAGTTAGCGCAGCCCAGTTTGGAGTTTTCCCAGTCAACAGCAAAATGACAAAGACAGTCCTGGCTCAGTTCACACCATACAGAGATGGCCAAAGCTCAAAATGTAACATGCACTATGACAGAAAGTTATGGCATTGGCTTAGGGATGCATCAAAGCATTTGGGCACAAGAATCTGGGACTCTAAGGGAGAAGGTTGGTTGGTGTATTGAGACAGAGCTGGTTGAAAGTGGCGAACAGGTGGGCAATAGTTTCTTGCTGCTTCTGGATCATGCACATCTGTTGACAAAAACTTCCTCTAGGCAAGCAAACTCTGCTGGGTGAATAACTGGTTCACTCATCCTGCCTGGTAATGCAAAAGAGGCTTGACATAAACACATAGCAGCAGAGACGATTGAGTGGTGAGCAATAGCTTTAATAATATCTGCAGAATAACAAGCTACAGGGGTCACTAAACAAGAGAGAACAGATACTTAACAAGGTAACTGAAGGCTAGGAGCGGCTGGCTGATTCATATGAGTGAACAGGGATTGTGGATGAGAGCTGCATTTAAGCAGACTTCAAATAATTGGTTGGAAACGAGTGGCAGGTGCTTCCTGTTAGCTGAATGGAGACTGAGACGAGCCTGCATGTGCAGACCCGACAACACCATAAAAAGAAAAGATTCAGATTACGTGTTAAGATTAATGAGCTGGCTCCAACAGGTAGATCGGAGATGAGACAATGGGATATCAGAGAGATTGTAGAGATACTCATTTCCAAGGAATAGCTCACAATAGTTGGTGAAAGATACAGAAAAACTCATATAGACTGGTTGATCACCACAGAGATACCAAAGAAAATAGTGAGGAAGAATTCACAATGAACAATTTTGAAGAGATGATTAGTAAGTTCAGAGATCAGTTGAGTGTTCAAAAAAAATACAAGAGACACCACACAACAGTAAATTCAGAACCCAGGTGATTAGACAACTATATACATTTATAGGACCATAAAATATTGGAGCAGAAGTGGGCCATTCAGCTTATCGAGTCTGCTCTGCCATTCAATCATGGGCTGATCCAATTCTTCCTGTCATCCCCACTCCCCTGCTTTCACCCCATACCTTTTGGTGGCCTGGCTGATCAAAACCTATCTACCTCTGCCTTAAATGCACCCAATGACATGGCCTCCACAGCTGCTTGTGGCAACAAATTTCACAGATTTACCACCCTACGACTAAAGTAATTTCTCTGCATCTCTGTTCTAAATGGACATCCTACAATCCTGAAGTCGTGACCTCTTGTCCTAGACTCCCCTACCACAGGAAATAACTTTGCCATATCTAATCTGTTCAGGCCTTTTCACATTCGGAATGTTTCTATGAGATCCTCCCTCATTCTCCTGATCTCCAGGGAATACAGCCAAAAAGCTGCCAGACGTTCCTCATAAGGTAACCCACTTATTCCTGGAGTCATTCTCATGAATCTTCTCTGAACCCTCTCCAATGTCAATATATCCTTTCTAAAATAAGGAGCCTAAAACTGTGCACAATACTCCACGTGTGGTCTCATAAGCGCCTTACAGAGCCTCAACATCACATCCCTGCTCATATATTCTATACCTCTAGAAATGAATGCCAACATTGCATTCACCTTCTTCACCACCGACTCAACCTGTAAGTTAACCTTTAGGGTATCCTGCACAAGTCCCTTTGCATCTCTGCAATTTGAATTCTCTCCCCATCTAAATTATATTCTGCCCATTTATTTCTTCCACCAAAGTACATGACCATACACTTTCCAACTTTGTATTTCAGTTGCCACTTCTTTGCCCATTCCCCTAAACTATCTAAGTCTCTCTGCAGGTTCTCTGTTTCCTCAACACTACCCACTCCACCACCTATCTTTGTATCATTGGCAAATTTAGCCATAAATCCATTAATCCCATTGTCCAAATCATTGACATACATTGTAAAAAGCAACAGTCCCAATACCAACCCCTGTAGAGCTCCACTGGTAACCAACAGACAGCCAGAATAGGATCCCTTCATTCCCACTCTCTGTTTTCTGTCGATCAGCCAAAGCTCCACCCATGCTAGTAACTTCTCTGTAATTCCATGGGCTCTTATCTTGCTAAGCAGCCTCTTGTGTGGCACCTTGTCAAAGGCCTTCTGAAAATCCAAGTACACCACATCTACTGCATCTCCTTTGTCTACCCTGCTTGTAATTTCCTCAAAAAATTGCAGTAGGTTAGTCAGGCAGGATTTTCCTTTCAGGAAACCATGCTGACTTTGGCCTATCTTGTCATGTTCCTCCAGGTACTCCATCCTCTCATCCCTAACAATCGATTCCAACAATTTCCCAACCACTCATGTCAGGCTAACAGGTCTATAGTTTCCTTTCTGCTGCCGCCCACCCTTCTTAAATAGTGGAGTAACTTTTGCAATTTTCCAGTCATGCAGTACAATGCTGGAATCTATCAACTCTTGAAAGATCATTGTTAATGCCTCTGCAATTGCTCCAGCTATTTCCTTCAGAACCGGAGAGTGCATTCCATTAGGTCCAGGTTTATCCATCCTCAGACCATTAAGCTTCCTGAGCACCTTCACAGTTGTAATTTTCACTGCACAAACATCACTTCCCTGACACTTTTGAATTTCTGCTATACTGCAGATATGTTCCACTGTGATGCAAAATATGCATTCAGTTCCTCTGCCATCTCTACATCTCTCATTCCAATATCTCCAGTATCATTTTGTATTGGTCCTATATCTACCCTTAACCCTTTATATACTTAAAAAGGTTTTTAGTATCTTCTTTGATATTAGTCACCAGCTTCCTTTCATAATTCATCTTTTCCTTCTGAATGACCTTCTCAGCTTCCTTCTTCAAGTTTTTAAAAGCTTCCCAATCCTCTATCTTCCCACTATCTCTGACGTCCTTGTATGCCCTCTCTTTTGCTTTTACTTTGAGTCTGACTTCACTTGTCAGCCACAATAGTGTCCTTCTTTTTGAAATTTTCTTATTTGAAATATATCTGTCTTGCACTTCCCTCATTTTTCGCAGAAACTCCAGCCATTACTGCTAGTGTCCCTTTCCAGTCAACATTGGCCAGTTCGCCTTTCATGCCATTGTAATTTCCTTTATTCCACTGGTATATCAACATATTGGAATTTAGTTTCTCCTTCTCAAATTTCAAAGTGAACTCAATCATATTGTGATCACTGTTCCTTTAGGGTTCCTTAACCTTCAGCTCTTTTATCACCTCCAGATCATTGCACAACATCCAATCCAGCAAAGCTGATTCCCTAGTGGGCTCAACAACAAGCTGTTCTAAAAAGCCACCCTTCAACATTCTGCAAATTCTCTCCCTTGAGGTCCAGTACTGGCCTAGTTTTCCCAATCCACTTACATATTAAAATCCCCAAAGATTACCATGACATTGCCTTTCTGACACGTCTTTTCTATCTCCTGCTATAATTTGTAATCCACATCCCAGCTGCTGTTCAGAGGCCTGTATACAACGGCCATTAGGGTCCTTTTACTCTTGTCATTTCTTAACTCAACCCAAAAAGACTTCTACACCTTCTGATCTTGTGTCATCCCTATGTAATGATTATTATTATTCCTTATACACAGAGACACACCACCCCCCTGCCTACTAACCTATCTTTCTGATACACCGTATATCCTAGGATGTTCCGCTCCCAATGGCAACCATCGTTTAGCCAAGTTTCAGAGATGGCCACAACGTCATATTTGCCAATCTGTAGCTGAATTTCAAGATCGTCCATTTTATTTCTTATGCTGCGTGCATTCAAATATAACACTCTCAGTCCGGTATTTGTTGCTTTCTGTTTTAACTGCACCATGCCTCTATTGCCCTGTAAATCATTCCCCTGGCTGTGATTATGCCTCATCTCCTGCCTGTCCTTTTTATCATTTCTGTTGCACGCTATCTTTGATTTATTTCTGTTTTCCCCTTCCTCAGCCCTATCACTCCGGTTCCCATCCCCCTGCCAAATTAGTTTAAACCCTCCCCAACAAATCTATTAAACCTGCCTGCTAGGATATTGGACCCCTTTGGGTTCAGGTGTAACCCATCCTTTTTGTACAGGTTGTACCTCCCCCAGAAGAGGCCCAATGGTTCAGGAACCCAAAGCCCTGTCCCTACACCAGTCTCTCAGCCACATATTAATATGCCTGATCATGCTACTCTTGTGCTCATTAGCACGTTGTACAGGCATCAATCCTGAGATTACTACCCTGGAGGTACTGCTTTTCAGCTTCCTACCAACTCCCTGAGTTCTCTCTTCAGGACCTCCTCCCCTTTTTCTACCAATGTCGTTGGTACCAATGTGTACCAAGAATTCTGGTTGTTCACTCTCTTCCTTCAGAATACTCTGCACCTGATCCAAGGCTTCCTGAACCCTGGCACCTAGGAGGCAATGCACTATGCAGGTATCCCTATCAGGCTGACAGAGCCTCCTGTCTGTTCCCCTCACTATAGAGCCCTCTGAGACTACCACATTCCTCATTTTTTTCTCTCTCTTCTGCACCACGGAACCAGGCTCAGTGCCAGAGACCCAATCGCCATGGCCATCCTCTGTCAGGTCAACCCCCTGGACAGCATCCAAAACAAGATAACGATTACTGAGGGGGATGGCCACAGGGGTGCTCTCTATTATCAGAGCTCTTCCCTTCCCTTCCCTGGCAGTCACCCACTTGTCTAACTCCTGCAGCCTTGGGGTGACTAACTCCTTGTAGCTCCTATCTATCCCTTCCTCACTTTCCCTAATAAGCTGTAAATCATCAAGCTGTAGCGCCAGATCCCTAACGTGCTCTCTCAGGATCTGCATCTTGGTGCACCTGGTGCAGATGTGGCCATCTGGGAGACTGGAAGATTCCCAGGATTCCCATATCTGTCAACCAGAGCAAAGCACTAACCCTACAGACATGCTCCCTATTCCTCAAAAATTGCTAGGAAAAAACAAAGTCCACTTACCCACTTACTTCGCCGAAGCCTGAATGGGCCAAAAGCCCTACTACTCTGACTCAGACCACTTCATTGATGACTGCTCCGCTAGGCAGTGTCTTCCTTTTATGCCTGAACCTTCCCTGCTCTCCAACTTATGATTGGTGCGCCAGCTATAGGCAAGTTCCTGTGAAGCTTTCCCCTTTTAAACTTCACTTCTGGACCTGAGTGTTGCCTCCTCTCTCGTAGCTCTCCAACTCACGATTGGTGCGCCAGTTATTTATAAATGTTATTGAATTAGTGTTAGCCTCCTATTCTTTCAAAGAAAACAGTATCGTATACGTAAGTGTGAGATGTGGTTATGACTTATTTGATCATGTATTTGACAACATATGTGCAGCATGAGCAGGATCTTGAATAAACTAGATCTTTTTAAGTTCTTCATGATTCTGACATATTATTGTGCAGATACTGTATGTTGCTGCTCTAAAGATTATGGGATTTCAAAAGTGTTTGCATTGCATTCACAAACCCATCCTCCCATTACATTTCCTTAATGTAGAAATCTAAACTAATGAATGTCAAAGCCAATGTTATAGTTTCTAGGATATCCAATATCTGGATTTGATGCTAAAGGTCTTTTGCACCTGCATGCTCATTTAATGAAGTCCTTTCTGATGCTAAAATGGCAACACTATCTTTGCAAACATACACAATTTTGCACTTTTCTGCATTAAATTTCATCTGCCACAAATACCTACATTCCAAAATGTGTATTTATGCCCTTGTCGTGTCTATCATTGTCCTTTCCAATGATGGCTATACATCCAAATTCTGAACTGTTATCAAATTTCGAAAATGTTCTCAATGCACTTAAATCCATGTGAGTCTGTCACTTTTTCAATTTTCTATATGAACGTGAGCTTCCATTTTCAGGGACTGGATTGAGTTGAGATTAGTTATCTTGGATTGCTGTCTGCATTTACAAATATTAATAGATAGTTCCTCAGTAAAATCAACATAATGTCAATTTCTCCAAAACACAGGCAGTCAAACAATGTGAATATTCAGATATGATTGTACGTTTAGGGTCACAGGTTTCATTCAGGCTTACCATTAGAGACATCAAACATCTGTGAGACTTGCTCTTCATTGCCAAATTTAAGTTGCAGAATGCATGAAAGGACTAATGCTAACTTCCCGATGCTTCGTGGCTGAACTCAACAGGTTATGGAGCTATGCCATTTAGGAATGTCCAAGTTTCTAATCCGCAGCTGTGAAGTCATTCCTCTCAACCAGGGTAGCTGTCAGAGAAGTGCCCCATTTAATTTCAACACAGAGATGAGAGAGAGGGGAAATAACCTGGAATCCCAATTTATTATCTTCTGCAAGAAAGCTGTTCCTTGTCTGGATTTAGTATGGATGTTAGACTACAGCTAGAGGTTAAGGGTGAAGGATGGAATGTTTAAGGAGAACACGAGGGAGAACATCTTCACTCAGAGGGTAGTGAATGTGTGGAATGAGAAGCCAGTGCAAATGGTGCGTGCAGGGTCGATTTCGACAATTAAAGAAAATTTGGATAGAAACATGCATGGAAGGGGTATGCAATGCTGTGGGCCGGGTACAGGTTGATGGAACTAGGCAGATGAATGGTTCTACATGGGCAGAAGGGCCTGTTACAGTGCTCCAGTGCTCTATGACTCCATCACTCCAGTACAAATAGGATCTGAATAAAGGATTGGTCATGCCTTTCTCACAGTCAAGTAAGACCATGAAAAATGAAGGAGTAAGGGCACTGACATATAAACAAATGTACACCAACATGAATAGGTACCTTTAGGAGTGAAAATAGGAGCTTTGAAAATCTCGCTTCATGTTCAAAGCTGAGCTGTTCTTGATCTCAACCTTGGCGGAGAGATGCCTTCCACAATGCAGATTTAACAGTGATGAATATGTGACACTTACTCTTCAGTTTGAAAAAAAAAGCAGAGTACATAGTGACTGAAATATTTTTAAATGGATTAAAAAAATATGAGGTGAATGAAACTGTGGCCTGTTATTGCAACAGTGAGGTTTATTACTTGCCCAAGGGTGTCAATATTGATTGAAAACTGTTTTGTTTATTGTAACAACAAGTTGGCAAGATGTAGCTAATTTATACATTCATGGACAATTCATACAGTCATCCACAGACTAATGATGTGTCAGATTTAGTTTTGCTACGCATTTGATGGAAACTTCATTTGACACCACTGGGTTTGCATTGAAGCACATTCAATGCTCAAGCATGTATGTTGCAACAACATAGAAAGTAGCTTCTGTTGTTACGCAATCTCCTTCTTGCAGTGACATCCAAGACACCATCGACTGTTGTTTAGTAACAATAAGGAATAAAATAATCTAGTTTAATAATCAATAACAACAATTCTACAGTGACATGCAAAATGCTGAAGGAACTCAACTGCTCAGGCAGCATCTATGTCCCGATCCCTCCACCTTCCTTATATCCATGTGCCTATCCAAACGTATCTTCAAAGCCTCTAATGTATCTGCCTCTACCATCATACCAGTCGGTGCATTCCAGCATCTGCTACTCCCTGAGTAAAAAAATTACCCCTCATACTCCCCCCCACCTTCAATGCATGCCTCTGGTATTAGACATTGCAACCCTGGGAAACAGATACTCTCTGTCCATTCTACTTATGCCTCTCATAATCTTATAACCCACTATCGGATCTTCCCTCAGCCTCCAGCACTCCATAGAAAACAGCTCAAGTTTAATGAGCCCAACCCAGCCAGGTAAAAAGCCAGAGTGGGAAGAGAAGAAGGTGGGGTGGGGGGGGGGGGAATTTTTTTTAACTGAACGGAGAAATCGATATTTATGCCATCAGGTTGGAGGCTACCCAGACACAACCTTAAAGCGTTAATATTTATATTATGTCATTCACTGAGAAACACACTTCATCAGTATTTGTTCCAGTTAACTATTAAATAATCAACTCAGAATATTCTTTTTCTTCCAAAGCATCAGATGTATTTGCATGAGATTTCGGAAGCAGACAATGAAATCTTTTCTGAGAACATGTACGTCTGATTCCTTTGAAGTGATCAACAATACTGTCGTGGTGAAAGTACATGGCCAGTCACTCAGGTAACAGTTGGGTGAAAAGGAACCAGAGTCAATGTTTCAGGTCACTAAAATTTGAGTCGAAGTCACTGTTCACCATAGACGGTTAATTTTTTCTCCATTCAGAGGGTTCTGGAAAATATTCATAGTGCAAAATTGCAATAAAAGGAAACCTTCAAAAAGCATTGCTCAGGATATGCTTTTGAATCTGGTCGTTACTTACAAAGGCTGATATTTATTGTCCCTTGAAAGGGAGGTGGAAGCATCCAGTAGATAGATATTTTAAAGCACCAATAACAAAAGATCTGTAGCCATAGAAGGTTTGGAGAATTCCTCTGCTAAGGCCATTAGATGGATTTTTACAAGATTTGCTGGTTATCATTGAAAAAAAAGTTGCTTTTGTTTTTCCAAGTTATTAAGTGAATTTCGAAGGGTGTGTTTGAATGCAGAATTAGCAGGCCAGTAACTTTGCCATTAAACATAAGAAATTCTTCAGATGCTAGAATATTTGAGCAACACGCACAAAATGCTGGAGGAACTTTGCAAGTCAGGCAGCATCTATGGAGGGGAATAAATAGTTGATGTTTCAGGTTGAGTCCCTTCATCAGGAATGGCAAAGGAATAGGGTAGAAGCCAGAATAAGAAGGTGGGAGAAGAGGAAGGAGCACCAGCTGGTGGGGGAGGGCGAATGAGGTAAGAAGCTGGGAGGGGATAGGCAGAAGAGGGAAAGGGCTGAAGAAGAAGGAACCTACTAGGAGAGGGCAGTGAATCATACAAGAAAGGGAAGGAAGACAATGTTGTGAAGCTGAGAGGATAAACAAAGTGAGGAATGAAAAATGGGAGAAGGGGAAAGTGGGGGAGTAATTACTGGAAGTCAGAGAAATTAATGTTCAACAATACTACATAATTATGCTCTGGATCGACTGTCACTTTTACAGAGTCTACTTCCAACTGCTGAGTCATTTACTCAAATTGCTTAAAGGGAAAATGCTAATGAATTTCCTAGAGATTTTCATTGTTGTTGTCCTATGTAAGTCTAAGTCCTGAGTCAGGGCTACAACCTAAAATTTTGACAATACCTTTCCTTTCACAGATGCTACTTTCCCCATTGAGTTTTTCCAACAGATTGTTTGTTGCAGTCACTTGTGTCTCAGTTTCCCCATTCATCCACTTCTAATAAAAAGAGAAATTGCGGATCAAATGACATGTCATTAGTGTTAACCTGCTCATGAGTTCACAGGATCATAGACCCCAGAAACATGTCCCTCATCTCTATCTTAATCCTAACTGTACAGAGACATAGGTTAACTCTACCATCGTCACTGTCATTTGCATTTATATGAAACAGAATGTTGGTATCAATAATGACGACCATAAGCAAATCTGAAACATTTTCAAGAAAGGAGATTCACCAATCCTTATCTAGTCTCCTTCACAGGAAGCTTCAAATCTGCAGCACAGATGTTGTGGGTTCTGAGATTTTCCAAAACATTCCATCCCCTTTGCAATTTAAACCAACACGGACAACTAGAGGTTTTAACTAAACAGATTATGTGATACACTTACTGCAGATAATATCAATGTCCTCACCACTCTTGCAAACCACTTACAGTAAATTACTTCCAAATCACTTAAACTACCATCAATTCCTCCACCACTTTGTGTGTGTTGATCAATTCACGGATTCTGCAATTTACCTGATAATTCATGCATACAGATTTTCTGCAGATAGTCAGATTGGTCCAATATATTTTTTTGATCTGACTGCAGCTTATCTGCCTTCAACTGCAGAAGCACCAGTGGTCATACTCACTCATTGATCCAATCTGTTGTAGCTGTGTGATCAGATCCTGAATACCTTTCAGAGCCATTCTAGGGTTTTGATTACAAAATGTACTAACTATACCCATGTCTTTGTTGTTATCTTGTTATGCAGACTTGGGTTATTATTTCCTGTGAACAGTTTTGTCTGAAAAGTCGACAAAGCCTTGTTTTTATCAGGCTGTACTGTCCTTTAAAACTTTGAAGTCACTTGTTGTTGCATGAACTCACTTTATTCACAATTCTTGGTATTAAATTTCTACAGTTTTTTTTGTACTTCTCATTCGAAGGACTTGGTTCTCAACTATTTAGCCTCAGACATTCAGGAGGATAATTCTGCAATGGTCGACTCTCAGTTCACTCTGGCACAGCCAAGCAAAGAATTCTGACCTAAGGCTTTTGGAGATAGATGTACAATGATTGCAGGATGTGCCTACAGTACCCACTGCCCTTGAATAACTAAAAAAAAATCCATAGCTTTCTCTCCTAATTGTTCCTTTCTGTCACTTCACCTCACTGAACTTAATATTTATAACTCTGCCTGGCTCTATCAGATGTCACATACCTCCAATTAGGCCAGCTTAGATAACCCCAGAAACAACTTTTAAAGCTCTGATTCTGGTGTTATGGAAACAAGATGCTTCAAAATCAGTAGGAAAATGTGAGCACTGAAATCATATTTTATTCCAAATAGTCATTTACTGTATATTTTATTCAGAAATTTGTTGCACATTGTTGCAATAACTATGGTAAGATGTAATCTGCTCAAAATACTAAGGGACCAAGGGAGTCCTATTCAATCAATGACCTACTCATGTTGTTAACTAATTCAATTTTTTTTTCTTAATCTTTCTGGCATAGGTGCATTGGGAATTCTCGTAGGATGATGGTACTTAATATAATGCTTAATTATAGGACAATGATTGTTTAAGTGGTTATACTTTCTTTCATTTATATATTCCAATGAGCTGGCACTTCAGTTTGATTTGACATCATGCTTGTCTTTGCTGTGGACCTTGAGCAATGGCCTGATTAGAGTGTTGGCCACATCATTTATAATGAAAGCTGCTGATCTCTAAAACATTTTATTTTTTAGAATGTCAATCCAAAATGTTTAGAAATTCAGCTGTGAGATCTGTGGAATATTTAGTTATATTGTCTATGGAATCCTGGAAATGGAAACTTTTGTCTGATGATTTTATCATATATGCAATTAGGAAAAATTATAAAGCACCTAGCTCCTTGTGAAGAAGACTGTTAAGTTCTTTTTAGGATTTCCCTGCACCCTGATAAACACAAGAGATTCTGCAGATGCTGGGAACCCAGGGCAACAATAATAACAATATTTGTTCCCTTCTATAGACGCTGCCCAAACTGCTGAACTCCTTCAGCATTTTGTGTGTTGCTCTGCATTCTGAGGTGACTAATTAGCCATACGTAGAATACACTAACTTTACCAGATGGGACAGCTACCGTTTGGTGGGGCTGGTGGCCAAGTTGTTTTGACTGTCACTCATTTCTTCCGTTGTCTCTGCACAGTCACTGAAATTTGTTCACTACTTTCCTGCCAGTTAGGGCCAGGGGTTCCCAAGAACAATTTTGCTGTAAATATTAAGAACATACTTTTGAAGCATTTGCTCTGCCTCCTGGGAATTGCTTACCACTATAGAGTTTGGTGTAAAAGTTCTGTTTGTGAGCCTAGATTTGGGCATCCAGATTTCACAGTTGTTAACTGAGGCCAACCACACTCAGGGGCCACTTTATTAGGTACCTCTTGCACCGAATGAAATGACCAATGAATGAATGTCTGTGGTCTTCTGCTGCTATAGCATATCCACTTCAAGATTTGACATGCTGTGCATTCATACATAGTCATCTGCACTCCATTGTTGTAACACATAGTTATTTGAGCTGCTGTTGCTTTCCCGTGAGTCTGGTTATTTCCCTCTGACCTATCTCACCTTTTCCCCACTTTCTGGATGTTTTCTTTTGGGTTTTTTTTACACCAGTCTCTGTTGTGTGTGAAAAAAGACAGGAGGAGTTCAACAGTTCCTGCTGATCTCTTGTTTGGAAATCCATCTGGTTTGGCAAGTATCGTTCCACTGATTTAAATTACATTTCTTCCCCAGTCTGATGTTTGGTCTGAATAGCAGACAAACCTCTTGACTGCGTCTGCATGCTTTTATACACTGAGTTGCCGCAACATAAGAGAGTGATCCGAGATTAACAAGCAGATGTACAGGTGTACCTAATAAACTGCCACTCAGTAAAAATGTAATAAGAACACTGATATGTGTTCTGCATTCTCCTATTGCTTTACTTTGTACTACCTCAATGCGCTGTGTAAGCATTTGTTTTATGTGCGAACAGTATGGAAAGCAAGCTTTCACTTTATCTCCATACATATGACATTAATAATAAACCAATTGAAACCAAATATTTGTCTGGAAAATGATACCAATGCTGATTTGATTATCATACCATCAATTTGCAACAGTTTGTGATGAAAGCTTTGGTGATGTCCATCCAATACTTTGAGGAACTGACTATAAATCATCCAGCTCCCCAGGCGTGCAGGAGGGTGGGAATTGCTGCTGCTTGGTAGACCATGAACTTGGTGCCAGATCTGAGGTGTTCAGAGTCTTTTTTGTATTTCTGGCAAAGTCTTTACTGCTGCCCAGGTGGTAAGTGTTGTCATTGATGTCCGCCCTTTGAGAAGAGAATACCAAATGTGGGAAGTGATCAAAGTTGAGTCATTCAGTACAGTTGCCATGTTACTTCTCTTTCCTTCACAAAAAACTGGGAGCATCTTATAAAGAAAACTCCATTTAATGTAAAGGTAGACTCAATAAAGCTGTAAAATACGTTTTGTGTTATTTCCTTCATGTACCCAATCTGCTGTGAGAAAACAGAAGGAACATCTACTCAGGTTATCATTTAAACATAATTAAAACACACATGGATAGATAGTCCTTCATTTAAATGAGATATTTCACAACCCTTTTAAGACTCTCCAAGGTGCTCTAAAGTTAATGAAGTACTTTAGAAATAGTTTCTACTGAACTGTGGGAAGGTAATGTAAAATAATTTAATCTTACAATATTCCCATTCATTCAATTGTATTTGATTGCATGCAAGCAAAAAAGCAAAATACCAGCAGAGAAGCAGATCTGATGATGCTACCAAACATTGATATAATCATTACAACAGTTTGGATTACTTAAACAAGGTGTACTGAAGTTGCAGGTGATATCTTTTGGATATCATCATGTCATGAATTGCTCTAAACTTTTCAAGACACGCACTTATTCAGAACATAATGCACAATGAATCAAGGCCAAATCTTCACTCTGCTGATTGGACAAGATTCCCATTATGTTGTCCTTATCACTCAATCTATGAGTTGAGACTTTTAGTGTCTTTTCTTGACTTCTTTTTTTATTTTTTCAAGAGGACATTGATTCACAAATTTCTACATATGTGCTGTAGAGAGCATTCTATCTGGCTGCATCACCACCTGGTATAGCGGGCTACTGCACAGGATAGAAATAAGCACCATCTTTGGCACGAGCCTCAGTAGTATTCAGGACATCTTCAAGGAGTGGCATCTCAAAAAGGCGGCATCTGTCATTAAGGACCCCTATCACGTAGGATGGCCTTCTTCCCATTGCTAATATCAGGAAGGAGACGCAGAAGCTTAAGGGCACACATTCAATGATTCAGGAACAGCTTCTTCAACTCTGCCATGTGATTTATGAACGGACATTGAACCCATGAACACTATCTCACTACATTTTATTTTTTTTAATTTTGCACTACATATTTAACTATTCAATATATGTAAGTACTTATAGTTCTTCAGTTTTTTTGTACTGCTGCCACAAAGACACAAATTTCACAACATATGTTGATGATGTTAAATCTGATTCTGACGCTAATGAGTAGCAAATGTGACAACTGGTGTAACGGATAATTATTTGGCCAAATCCGCCAATACATAAAATCTTTGTGACACAAGCTCTGCCCAAGATTTCTCTAAAAGTGAACCTGGAGTCCCAGTAACATCACAAAGTCTCCAGTCTCCATCAGAGGGAGGCTGATTGCTCGCTTCGAACAGAAGGTTTGCCCACCCTGAAATGGACCTCTGTGATTGGCAGAATTAATATGTTTCAATGCTACCACTTCATTTTTTAGGCCCTGTCAACAAGTAAGCACCACTTTTCTCATGAAAAAAAAACACTAACTTAACCAGTGAACAAGTAATTTTTCTGTCCTATGAAGGTTGGGTTTACATGCACCTGTGTCTCAAAGGCAATAATGATAAAGATTGGAATATGCTTTCCCTTCTGCAAAGGAGGGCTACTGAAATATCCCATAATACATCACTTGCCACAGTGCCTGACGCGTATCAAAAATGACCTAGTGTAAGAGGTTCAGAAACACATTTGATTTGTTGAGAGGATACCATGATTTCAGAATTATTCCTCGAGGTTAGTAAGTCAAGCAGCCTCTATGGAGAGGGGAACGGAGTTACTTTTTCAAGTCAAAGGCAAAAGTTCCTGAATAAAAATACTATGTGTTTTGTTTTCTACAGGTTCCACCTGACCTTCTGAGTTTATGACATTCCATTTTTTTAATTTCAGATCTCCAGCACCTGGAATTTTTTTGATTTTCACAGGGATAGTCTCTCTAACCAACTGCCTTTCCTGAGATTAATTTTGGATTTTTATCTGTATGATTCTTTAATTTACCATTATTTTAATTTAAAATTAATTCATACTAAGTGATTCTGGAATTATAAACAAGAATAATTAAATATTTGACAACACTTACAATAAATAAGTCAACGGCGTAGTTGGCAGTCTTGCAATTGGTCATGTAAACAATGCCCTCTGCTGTACTACAGTGAATTATTTTAATTTTATTAAGTGTCACTGGTTCTTCATTTATAGCATAGTTTAATACAGATATAAGTGCTCCTCTGCCCTATGTCTAATCTTCATTGAAACTATATTTCAGACTAACTCAGAATATAGAACTACTAATACCTTAATACCTTCAAAGGAACTTATTACATCTTTTTATATTTGCTACCGTCTATCTCCCTTTTCACTAATAATCATTTTGCATCTAAATCTTGTTCATCTATTTATGCTGTCAAATTCTAATGGGGTAACTCTACAAGGAGTGCATTCTTCAGAAAGCTTGACAGCTATGAATGCTTCCACAATGACCAATGGTTTAACAATAATCCCAGTCCCACTATGAATAGTTCGAATGCTCAAGTTCAGTGCCTTATTTTTGACAGAGACCACTTAACAGTGACCGTGTCCCAAGCACTTGATTTGCTTTCAATTACCAGATTCAAATTGAAATTGTCTAAGTCCATTCATATTTGTAGAAAATTATCTTAGTTGTGCATGGTTTCCTGCTAGACAACAGCAAAACATGTGTCAGGCTGCAGTTTATCGATTCCAGTTTACTGTTCAACTCCATCATCCCTTTAGTACTAATCAACAAGCATCAAATCCTGGGACTCTGTAGCTTCCTCTGTGACTAGGTCATTAACTTGATCATTGAGAGATCACAGTGAGTGTGGATCAGTAACAACATCCTTTACTCACTGATAATCAACACAGGCACACCTCAAGGATGCGTGCTTAGCCCGTATTTCTTCTCTCTTTGCTTAAGGCAATGCAAATAGGCACAGCTCAATGCCAAGTATAAATTTGCTGATGACCCCACTGCTGTCGGCAGAATCTCAGATGGTGACGAGGAGCTGTGCATGGGTGATTGATCAACTCATTGAGTCGTGTCATAACAACATCCGCCAAACCAAGGATCTGATCGTGTACTTCAGGAAGGGGAAGTTAGGAGACCACACTCCAGTCCCTATTGATAGCTTAGCAGTGGAATAGGTAGCAAGTGTCAATATCTCAGAGGATTAATCTACCCAATGGTTCAACTTCATTAGGATTTTGAGGATCTTTAATTGTTTCCAAAGACCCTTGCAAATTTTACAAATGTACAGTGAAGAGCATTCTGACTAGGTGATGACACCCTGGTACAAAGGCACCAAAACATGGGATCTCAAAAGCCTGCTGAGGGTTTTCGACTCATCCAGGTCCACCATGGGCACAACCTTCTCCACCATCGAGATCTTCTTCAAAAGTCTGTGCCTCAAGAAGGCGGTATGTGTCATTTAGGATCCTCGCCATTTGGGACACGCCCTCTTCTCAGTACTACCATTGGGGGTAGGCACAGGAGCCTGAAGCTGTACACTCAACATGTTAGGAACAGCTTCTTTCTCTCTGATATCAAGTTTCTGAATGGACCATAAACCCTTGAATACTACCCTGTTATTCTTCCTTTGCACAATTTGTTTACTTTTATAACCTGTAACAATTTTTATGTCGGGCACAGCATTGATGCTACAAGTTAGCAAATTTCATGACATAGGGTAGATCAGTCATAATAAACAAGATTCTGATTCTGTTAAGAATTCAGAACAACACAGCCCCTTCAGAAAGATGGGATTTCATCTATCTTCTCAGTGCATCAGATTGTGTGAAATATTTGTTGTTTATTAAATTTCATAAGGATTGCTCCTTTACCTCTGCTACCTATCCTTATGACGGACTACAAGTAATCAGCAACTTCTATTGTTGCACTGAAAACAAATTTACTGCTATTGGACATTGTAGTCCTGGTGAATGCTAACAGAAAATCACCTTTCGAAATGACCGAGCCAGTTGAAGACTGATGGTTATGTCAACACTAAGTGTACTGTTAGCACACGTAAACTGCACCCAAGCGTGGGCCATCTTTTGGAAAGTAAGAGAGAAGATCAAAGCTCTACATAATATTTTAACTCCAGACATTGCTGAGTTATTGGCCTCAACCAAGACAATATTAGGAGCCCTGGCACTTTTGGCAGTATTTCTGGGTGACCTGTGAGATGAGTGTGCAGACAAAAGGAGGAACCTTGTTTCAGTGGTTGAAGTTTATTTCTGGGTTGAAAGCATGATAACAGTAGCAATTCTTCATGCCTCTCTTCCAAAATTCAGTCCCATTGCTTCCAAAGACTGCAAATGTTAATCTTCACATATCAGACATTGTTAGTATGCAGCCAGTGAGCTGTGCACAAAAAATAGGAGGTTCAAACTGTGGAGGGTAATGAGGATGGGGTATCAGTTCAACTCCAATGCTTACAAGATGGAGCAGGTATCTGCATTCAGTAGATGCCAGCATTTTGCTAGAGCCATCTGATTCACCCCATTGCCCCAAATCACAGTCATTTTTATTTTAATGAATTTGTCTAATTTGCTGTTGAAATTCACAAGTGAACATGCTCACCCTTGCCAGCAGTGAGTTCTAGGTTAAAACTGCATGAGCAAACAGTTTTCCTCCTATCATTTTAACTCTCAGTACCTGGTATGAAGGTAGTTCCACCTTAAACACTATATCCAGATCCCTTATGATTTTGAACACTTCTATAATACCAATCAGCCTTCTTTGCTTTAAAGAGGACAATCATGAATCCTCCAGAATATTCAAGCAAATGAAGCTGCCCAGCTCTGGGAACATTCTAGTTAATTATGACTTTCACATGTTTCCTTAAATGCAGTAGCCAGAACTAGACACAATTGAAAGATTCAAAGTACATTGATTATCAAAGTATTTATACAGAATACAGAAGGCAAAGAGAAGTGGTAAAAGGGGAACCAGAGTGAGGAATGGAATGAGGAAGGGGTAAAATTACGGAAAGTTTGCGCTATCAGGTTGGAGGCTACCTAGACAGAATATGAGGTGTTGCTCCTCCATCCTGCAGGGGGCCTCATCATCGCACGACAGGAGGCCATCAACAACATGTTTGAATGGGAATGGGGTTTGGAATTAAATTGTTCGGCCACCAGAAAATGTGACTTGTTGCAGGTGGAGCAAAGGAGCTTAACAAAGCAATTCCTCAATCTACATTGGGTGTCACTAATGTTGAGGAGGCCCCATTGACAGCACCAGATACAGTAGACAACCGCAACAGATTTTGCCTCACATGGAAGAACAATTTGGGGCCTTGGACGGAGGTGAGGGAGGAGGTGAATGGGTAGGTGTAGCGCTTCTTCCACTTCCAGAGATGAGTGCCAGCAGGGAGATTATTGGGGAAGGATGAATTGAAAAGGGAATCATGGAATGAGCAATCCCAGTGGAAAGCAAAGAGTGGAGGCAGAGGGGAAGGTGACGATGTTTATGATGGTAGGATCCTATTGAAGATGGCGGAACTTGTGGAGAATGATGTGCTGGATGCAGAGGCTCATGGGGTGGTAGGTAAGGACAAGAGGAATTCTATCCTTTTTAGACCAGTGGGAAGATGGGAAAAGGAGGAAATATGGGTGGAGGAAGAGAAATCCCATTCTTTGAAGAAAGGGGACATCTTTGTCTCTCTGTCCTTTCAACCTCTTTTGGATTTCCTTCTGAATATTAAGGTGAACAACACCATTCACAGACAGGGATGATCTCGTAAATTCTCTATGCATCAAGCTTGATTGCTACACTGCTGTGTGGATGAGAATGATTTTGTACACTTAATTTTTGAGTAACTAGCCTGCACTTTCTGGACAAATGCATTCTTTTATTTGCAGAAGTTGCTGTAGGTTTCTGTTTCCTTTTCATGGATTCTTGTCAATGGACGCTTTGAGAAAGAAATTTACTGATACCTGTAGAGGCCTGTTGTTTTCATTGCTATGCTGGCCTGCAGATGTAGCATTACCTGTGGTGTTGGATATTGTTAAATGGTTTGTTATGCCTGTGCACAACTCCATTTATATAAGTAAAAGCTTGCGCGTGGGAGATGGCTTTAACTGGTGTATTCGCATTGCAGCGAGACAGACAGAGAGAGAGAGAGAGAGAGAGAACAATGCACACGTGCAGACAACAGATCAATACGTATTGCTAAGGAGGGGGGGGTCATTGTTCTAAAAGAAATAGATCCATACATTACAATTCCTTACCCCTTTAGATTAATGCAACAAAAATGTATATGTTCAAACATTAAGTTTTTCTTTCGTAAACCCATATTCAAAATAAACATGCTTTCACAATAGCAGTCCATAATTAACTTCACAATTTATAAAAGTCTAATTTTCTGGGAGGGGCTCTATTTCTTTCAGGATAGCGCCTCCAGACCTATAGAGTGGCGTCAGGTTTGGCAGGTGTCTTGTCAAAGATAATGTTCTCGTTACTCCTCTGAAACTGTGGAGTGGCATCCAGTTGGGTAGGAACCTTGCCTAAGACAACACGCTCGGTTTCCCGTGTCACGTTGCTGTCAGTGACGTGATCATCACTGAGGGGTAAGTCCGGTGACCGTCATGTGTCCATCTTGTCGGATGCGGTTGACTCAGGTGTGTTCTTCAGACGAGCATCCAGTATCTGGTCCACTTGACATCTCCATGCCTGATCTGCAATATGCTCTGTGTACATCAATGGCCCAGTAGCTATCCTACCAGGTGTCCACTTGCTTCTGAGTAATCATGCACTAGGACTTCCTGTCCAATCTCAAAGCTTCTTGCTGCTTCACTTGGTAACTGACTAAGCTGTTTATTTTGCACTTCCCTCCAGAGGTCTGGTTTCGGGCCTATCTGAGATCTCAGATTCCTACTCACGAACAGCGTTGATTTGACATTGCATGAACACAGTCCACCTTGTGCTGTAGAGAAATGTCTTCCTTTGCCCATCACTTTAATGGACTTCTTGAAGGTTTGGATAAACCTTTCAGCTAACCCATTCATTGCTGGGTGGTGAGGAGCTGACTTGAAATGTCTGATGCCATTTTTCTTCATGAACTGTCAGAATTCTTCTGATGCGTATTGTGGTCTGTTGTCACTCACAATTTGTTCTGGTAAGCCATTTCTGGTGAAGGTAGTCCTCAGAGTGGAGACAGTCTTTGCTGAGATGGTTGATTTCATTGGTATAACCTCTAGCCACTCTGAATGAGCATCTGCAGCAATGAAAAGCATGGAATCATGCATGTCCCAGCAAAGTCAATATGACAGCCACTCCCGCAGGTGCAACAGTGCTGTGGGGATGCTCTTTGAACTTTTTGGCATCTTGAACAGCTTTTGGCCAAGTCTTCAATATGTTTATCTATTCCCAGCCATGGTCCAGACTCCTCTTCTTGACTGTACCCAAGTGTCCTTCATACAGATTTTCTAAGACTCTGCTACATAGTTCAGAGGGAACCACAACACAAGATCCACACTTCAGGGTTCTTTGACATATTGACAGTTGGTCTCATCTCACTGAGAACTCTGGAAACACAGGGTTACCATGAGCTGGCCATCCTTGTACGGCGAGCTCACAGACTTTTGACAATGTTGGGTCTTTTCTTGTTTCTCTTTACATTTCAGAATTTGTTATCAGCAACTGGTCCACTGATGTGGTGAGGAACTCTTCTGCTGGGTCACAATATGAAGACTTTTCTTCTTCAGTTGCTAATCATGGAAGGCATGACAAGCCTTCAGCATTGTTGTTTGGCCTCCACACGTCACATTTACTTTCGGTTTGCCTTTGGGAGACACTTTTTCACCTGTGTAAGTCTTTAGCATTGCTGAGGTCTTCTCTAATGAAATCTTAGAAAATAGTCTGTTATAGTCAGCCACCGGAATTACGGACAAAGCTGAATCTGTGTCCAGTTCCATTTTCAATTTCACACCAGACACATCTATTGTCATCCAGATGATTTTGTGATCTGCTTCAGTTATGCTACGCAGTTCTAGACATGACAGTTCACTTTTGTCAGACTCTGTGTTGTCTGATTCTCTTTTACGTTCAGTAACTTTATGCAATTTCTTAGTTTTGTGTTTGAAACTTTTCACTTGGTTGTGCTTTTTGTCTGACTTGCTCATTCTCTCTATGTGACCTTGTCTGTGACACTTTCTGCAGACTTTTTCTTTGAACCAACAGTCACTTTCATCATGGGAAATTTGCCACATCGATAACATTTTTGGCTTTTACGCCATTCCGGGTAATTTTGTGCATTTTACAATCTAAACTGCCTTTATATAGTTCTGTTGCATCCTTTGTTACAGTCTCTAACAATATTGCAATGGTCAATGCCCATTCTAAGGTTAGGTCTCTTTTTGACAGTTCTGACAGCTGGTAATAGCTGTTAAGGGCTCAAGTGATTTTGTAAAATTGTAGCAGTTTTGTCACATGTCTTACTTTCTGGCTTTTCAGGGGTTACTAAGTTGCATAAGAAACTACGTTCTTGGGTCCATTAAACTGAGAAGTATCGGGGCTCTCTTTTGCTCCTCCACATTGTTCGCATTACAATACTGTTCAACCCTCTCGATATACGACTCCCAGTCTTCATTAGTGCTATCAAATTTGTCAACTTTCCCGACTGATGTCATCACCATGTTATCTTCACTTTAAATTCAGTGCATTTTTCACTGTTACTCATGGGTCCATCAGCTTTCTCGTGCTGTTTAACTCTCGCTGTTTCATCCTGTAACTATCAATGCCATTCGTGATATTCTCTGACATTCTGGTTTGTACTCATCACCAATTTGTTGTGTCTGTGCACAATTACATATATACGCATGCAGGTGATGGTTTCAACTGGTGTATTCACATTGCAGCAAGATTGAGAGAGAACAATGCGCATGCGCAGGCCTGCTGCCCTTGAGACTGGTGGCAAGGCAGCAGTGTCGCCTCAGTTATAGCTAGGACTAGTCCCCAGTCTTTGGACTTGCGTTGTAACATAGCAAATGGACTTGGTTGGGGGGGGGGGGGGCGGTGTGTGTGTGTGTGGGGGGTCGTTCCTGTCAGTGCTGCCCTCCAGTGGTAGATCAGTGGAATTACAGGCGGGACTCCGGGAACCATCAATTTGGGACTTAGACTAAAAATTAGTTTTCTTACATGACTACGTTCTTTTTCTTCCCTTTCTCATTATTTTGAATGTGCATTTATGTTTTTGCACCTCGGCCCCAGAGGAATGCTGTCTCATTCTGCTGTATCCATGTATGGTGTGAATGACAGTTAAAGTTAATTTGATTTTTTTGGGGGGGAAAAAGGACTTAGCTTATCACTGAAAGCAAACAAATCATCTACTCATTATTCTTTTGCATTGTATGGGATGTCTAAACTGATATAGCAACCAGTACATTTCTGATATTGATTGGGCACTTGAAATGAGAGATCTTCCACTGATTTCACACTGAGCCAAGCAGACATCATTTGAAGACCTAAGTCCTTGTACATTTTCTACAGAGATCTGCGATTATGGTAACATAATATGGTAACACCAGGTAACAGACTGACTAAAGTTGAACTTCACCCCTCAAGTTTCCAACTGTTAAGAAATGAACCAGAAATATAAAAGTCAAGTTGCTCCCTGATGAAAACTCAGGCTTCCCAGAGACAGAGTGAGAGGCTGTCTCAATACATACTGTGAAGAAGATCATTTACATTCACTTCTACCCGGTGTTTTGCACTCCAGTGTTGGGAACCATTTACCACTTAAAACTGAGTCTACACACACGAGGAAATCTGCAGATGCTGGAAATTCAAACAACAACACACACAAAATGCTGGTAGAACACAGCAGGCTAGGCAGCATCTATAGGGAGAAGTGATGTCGACATCCTGACGAAGGGTCTCGGCCCGAAACGTCGACATCGCTTCTCCCTATAGATGCTGCCTAGCCTGCTGTGTTCTACCAGCATTTTGTGTCTACACACAGATGCTTTCTCACTGATAGGATAGAAATGCTAAAAGGTCATAATGAATGTAATATTACCCTGAAACTTAACGACCATATAATTTTGCTGCACTATACCAGGCTTTCTGAAATCCCACTCTCAGTTATAAAACCACAAGTACAAGTGTTTGTCCAAGTTAGGTACTTATCTGTAAGTTTCCTGTAAAACTACTTGTGCACATTGAAAGAATTTTCATTTCTATTGTATACCAATATCGACTCTGATTTGTGCCAAATTGGAAACCTGTAAGGAATTGAAATGGAAATTTGTTAAGTCCTCATGCCAATAATTGTTTACCGGATGTGAGCTATTGACAGACTGAGATGAAGTTAATGGATTCACTTGTTAAAATATGCATTCCCTGGAGGGTAGTACAGCTCCTGTTGTAACCTTTGTTATGTGTGTGAAGTGGTATTCTTGTGTAATTTATTGTGAATAATAAGCAAACTGATGGTAGAATAGATCTTTTCCTTTTTCAGAAAAAGAAATTTAATTCCGGAAGAATCATGAAGTCAACATAAATCTTTCTATCAACACATTTGTACTGGATAGACACAGCACTATTTAACCTCACTGTCCTTTCTATGTGAATTCTTCCATCACACAATTTTGTTCAAACAAAACATGCAATTTAGCAAACATCAAAGGAGTCATAAGATAAAACTTGAGGTATGATCTGACAGTAAATATTATTGTTTTCGTAGTTAGAGCATTGTTACATGCTGGCATAGCCCATTTAATAAAGTCCTGTGTATTGCCTATGTTGTACAATATTTTGGTAATTTTATCAGTACACAGTGCTAATTTATCTTCAAACATTATTTCAAAGCCTGTAATCACGGGAATCCAAGATAAAAAAAACTCAAACTTTGAAAGTCTTTGTGTATCAGAGATGTGTAGGAGATTATTTGGAGGTGAATGTTTTTGTTCTATGAGGAAATGTTAAACCTTTTTAGCACAAAATGATGGTAGAACTATTCAGACAGGGCCAGTCTGGTGCCTTTAACAACAGTAACTTACAAAGAATGAGGTCAGATTCTGAAACAAGTTTTCTCTAGTTTTATACAATAAGAAACACTACAGACGCTGACATCTGAAATAAAAGCAGAAAATATGAGAAATCCTCCGGCGGTTGGGCAGCATCCGTGGAGAGAAATAGATTTAACACTTTGTGTTAATGTCCTTTCATTAGAACAAGAACAAGTTTTGTTCAGTAGGTTTCTATGCCTTAGAAATTCAAGTACTTGTCCAGATATTTCCTAAATGTCCAGCATCAATCCTTTAAAAACGTGTTCCAGATTCCTCCTTCCCCCCACTCAAGGTGAAAGTTGTTCCTCGGATCCCCTATAAATCTCCTACTCTTTGGCTTAAATCTATAGCCTTTGGTTTTATGCATCAAGCTATACGCCTTGCAGATTTTGAATACCTCAAATAGATTTCCCCTCAGCCTCAGAACATAGAACAGTACAGTACAGGAACAAGCCAGTTGGCACATAACATCTGTGTCTGAACACAAAGCCGAGACAGAGAAGTAAAAGTCAAGAAAGAGAAGGAATGAGTAAAATAGAGAACAGGGTAAAAATTGGCAGCATAGGTGAGAAAATTTTCAGGTTGTGTACCAGCGCAGGAGGCCGCACCAATACAGTCATTATTGTACCAAATAAAGAATTAAGGGAAAGGGGCCTAAATAGAACTGCAAGAGGAGTGTTTCATGTACGCACAGGTGGGCTGGCATAGCCTACACCCATGTAGCACCCATAGCATGTCTTTAATTGGGAGAAAGTGAATAACGTTGAAGGAATCGTTTTACTGATAACAAGTTCAGTCAAAAAAAGCAGGGTAGTGGAAGGGTCAGGAAGGATCTCTGTTTGAGGATGAATTGAAGGGTCCTTAGTCCACCTTGTTGTGGGATGAAGCAGAAGGACTCAATGACCTTGGTAAAGGTAAGCTGGTTAGGGTTAAAAACATAGAAAGCATTAAAATGACGCAGGGCATCAGAGGTTTTCTGGCTGTATATAGTACAAATTAGCAGAAGGTATATCATGAACATCTTGTCAATGTTAACAACTTGTAGATGTTATAGAGAACCCTTGAGGTTACACAAGAATGGAAAGCTATCTGCAGTTCAGGATTTCAGACTGAAGTTGGCCCAAGCCTTCTGGCAGCCGGCCATTTTAATTCCCCTCTTTGCTCCCAGACTTACCTGTCTACTTTCAGCTTCCTCCACTGTCAGGGTATGATTAAACATGAACCAGTGACACGGTACCTCATATTCTGCCTGGGTAGTGTACAACCCAACGCTGAAATCTCTAATTTCAAGAAGCCTACTTCCCCTATTTCTTTTTCTCTCCCCTGCTGATCTGTCCAGTTATTCCTACATTCACCCTAGCTCCACTTCTTTTGTCTTCTCCTCTCCCTAATGCATCTTCCTGTCACCCACAATCTCCTCCCAATGGGTCCTCTTCTTCTATTCTTCCCTTAGTTGGTTCCACACTCCATTTTACTTTCCAATCAGCTGCAACTTATCTGCAGCCATTTGTTGCCATTACCCATCACTTCCCAGCCCTTGTCATTAGTCCCATTTATCCTTTCTCCAAGTGCTCTCACTCCCTTCACACCTGGACCTCCTAGCCCTTGCCAGCTCTGGTTCCAGTCATTTCCTTCACCGGTGTTTCAGTCCAGAGGAATGGTCTTGACCCAAAACATCAGCTATTTCCCTCCACAGATGCCGATGACCTGCTGGGCACCTCCAATAATTTCTTTTCTCTTCACTTCCTTGAGCTAAATCATATTTTTTTCCAGCAGGCCAAGGGGAGCAATAAATTCACATCCATGGTTAGCATGAGAGCGTGGGCCTCTCTTTTCACAACTTTCCCGCTACCTCGGTACACACAACCCACTTCTGCCCTCACCATTTACCGGATTACCAGGAAGTGTGTCTATGAGCTTGCTGTGGTAGATTTCTACTGTCCAAGTTCCTGCATACACCTGAAAGTTTCAGGCAGGAGTCACAGTTCTCTCCTGTTCTCAGGCTTATAACTTTTGGCAATCATTTGGATCCCATCATGTACAAATTCAAGCCACAGTTACAGTCATAGCCTAAGAACATTTTACATTTCAGCTAAATGAAATATCCATTAATTTTCTGCTACATGTAAAATTAAAATGATGAGATTTAAAACTCCTCTCCATGTTAGAATCTGATTGCATGTTTTGTGAGCCAATGTGTTATTACTGGCCCTGGCTTAGCAATAATGGATCATCCTGCAACCCCTTCCACTTTTCTTTTTCAGGGTGTGTTAGTTTGTTAAAAGGCTTTAAGCAGCAATTAAATGGTTAGTTATCAGATTTGTCAGTGCTTATTTTTGATCCAAGATTGCATTCAATATCATCTGCCCTATAGGCAGATATTCTTCACTCAGTGACTCTCCAGCTCAGAAAAGAAAGTGAGCAATATAACTTTAACAGTAAAGTAGATTTGAAATGTTTTGATATTGCAGGCAGAGAACTCTATTTTTCTCATAAAGAATAAATGGGCAGAATATAGTTATTTTATTTTAAAACCTGCCACGACTCAGATTTAGATAACCTGCTTTGCATTTCTTTGTTTTGATTTGGCATCTAAATCTGTCTTCTTGGTAGAGTAAATAGAAATTTCAAAAAGGAAAGGTGCTTGTTAGTACATTCAGTCATCTGGCTCAAAGCTAGTGCACAGGGCCCTGCATAATCTCCGCCTTAGCAATCAATTCAGCAATGATCCATGTCAAGGTGAGATCGGTTTCTCAGGAAATACTCCAAAGAAAACATTGTGTGTGGCAGCAATAACATGGCCATCTCAGCCATTTCCCTTTGGACCTAAGGAGTCACCTGAAAGAAAGGTTAACCGACCTCTTTCCTACTGCCGGAAAACAACTCTTTCATATTAGTATTTGCTTCCAACAAACGTAGATCTGCATGACCACACATTTACAGTTTTCCCAGCAGCACAAGACAGCTGCTATCGTTAGTCCACTTAAAGTGATGTGTATTTAGTCACTGTGAGGATACAGGAGAATTCTCCATTCAGCAATTTAAATATCCATGGCCGTAGACTGAAATTAGTCAAAGGAGTCAATGGGCAGGGTAACAGTAGTAGGGCAATTAATTTCAAATAGGAAAGGAAATTCTTCCTGCTGTAAGAGGAATTGGCAATTTGCTATTGACGGCTTTGTACTACTATCCAAAACTAATTTCACACCCACTTCTTTCTTTCTCCTATTGTGCATAGTATTTGTCTGAGGAAGAACACTGCTCTTTAACAGCAGATTGTGTTGATGTGTAACCTTTAAAAGGGTGGAGAGCCATGAAAGTAAATTGCTGTGCTTGTCCTGCAAATCTACATGGTGTGTGGTTTCTACACCAGGGTGACACATAAATAGTGAGTTATTTAGTCTGCTGAGAAGTTGAAGCACCACCTCCCACTGCTTGACCTCATTGTTGATGTGAACTGTAAAACTGGAGATTAGCATCAAGTGTCCATGATGTCCTAATACAAACCTGTTGTTTTCCACAGGAAGCTGCACCTGGTCCGAAACCATTAATGTCATTTGGCATAGAAACGAAGGCAGCTGAGACTTTCCTAACAACGTCCTGATTTAAATTGATCACGACATGTACAGAGTCCAGGAGTAAAGACTGAATATATGAAAGCAAATACGTTCCTGTCTTTTATTACTACTCATTACAGCTGCACTAATAAGAAACAGGGATTTTAGCTGTTGTTTATTGTACTGCAGCTTGGGAGAGTTAAGTTTACTGCAGGTTTCACAAAATAAAAAAAGCAAATCAGGGGCGCCCTTCAAGACTTCCATCAATCTGCATGCCTGTCTGTCCGAACGCAGTCCAGTTTCTGCTTCAGTTTGCAGAACAGCAAAATGGGAAAGATCCCTAATGAAGAAACGTACACACTCTGTATATGTACATTTTCAAAATACATTAATGGAGGGCGAATGCTTTGGAGTGAATTTCACTTAGTCCCTTCCCTCACAATGGATTTTTCATGTCAGATTTGCATATATAAGGTCAACATTTACTTCTGTTCCCAAAATGTCCTTGAGAAGACAGTGATGAGCTATAGCAGTCCATGTGGTGAGTCACACTGATGACAGGTAAGAAATCCCACGATTTTGACACAGTAACTATGAAAGATGAGTGATTCACTTCCAAGTTGCTTGTGAGGTCGCCAGAGTTTGGAGCTGGTGATGTCCCAGCTGTCTGCTGCCCATGACCCTCTGTGTGGACACGGTTTCTCCGGTGCTTTTAATGAAGTCTTTGTTAATTATCCGAATGCACCTTGTATACTCACACACTACAACCAGTGCGTAGCAGCACCTGAGTGCTTGAATGTGTAAGATGGTGGATAGGTTTCTAATCAGGCAGGAGCTGCGCTCGCTCAGGACAGTGGAGAGAATTCCATCACATGTCTTGTTAGAACATAGAACGTAAAACAGTACAACACAATACAGGCCCACAGTGCTGCACCAACCTTTTAACCTAGTCCAAAATCAATCTAACTCTTCCCTCTCATATAGCTTCTATGTTTCTTTTATCCATGTACCTATCTATGAGATGTATCTGATGTATCTGCCTCTATCAGCATCCTGACAGTGTGTTCCATGCATTTACCACTCTCGGTGTGAAAAAAACTATCTCCTCCTCCTCCTTCACTCCAAAGAGAAAAGCCCTGCCTTACTCAACCTATCCTCATAAGAGATGGTCTCTAATCCATGCAGCATCTTGGTAAATCTGCTCTGCACCTTTTCTACAGCTTCCACCTCCTTCATATAATGAGGCAACCAGAACTGACACAATACTCTCGGTGTGGTCTAACCAGAGCTGCAACATTACCCTGCACCTCTTGAATTCAAACTTCTGAAGGCCAACACTCTACGTGCCTTCTTAACCACCCTATCAGCTTGTACCGCAACTTTGAGAGATCTATACACTTGGACCCTAAGATCTTTCTGTTCCTCCACATTAAGAATCCTGCCATTAACATGGTATTCTGCCTTCGAGTTTGACCTTCCAAAGTGAATCACTTCGCACTTCGCTGGATTGAACTCCATCTACCTCTTCTCAGCCCAGCTCAGCGTCCTATCAATGTCCTGTTGTAACCTGTAACTTCAACAGTGTCCACAACACCACCAGCCTTCATGTTGTCTGCAAATTGTTGAGGATATAAAGATTTTAGGAAGTCAGGAGCTAAGCCATACAGAGAATACCAGCTTTTATGTACTCTCTGAATTCTTATCTATTAGTGAGTTAACCAGGGACTTTTCCCAGGTGAAGGGAGTCCAAAGCTAATCTGTAAATGACAATAGAAGAAATGGGGTCTTGGATATGTTGGAGCATTTCCTTGATCTTGCTGCCCTTGTCCATGGCAGAAGGAGCTGTGGATGGAAGAGTGCTGTCTGATTAGCATTGTTGGTTTACACGGCATCCCGTAGGTACAGCAGTAAGGATCTGTCAGCATCAAAGACGTGTATTGAATTCTGTATATTGTGGGTACCAATTAAATGACCTATTCTGTTGCAAAGGCTGAGAAAGAAAAAAAAATCTCCTTTATGTGCAGTTCTTCTCAACGCTGCTTATATATCTTTCTGATCAAATAATCCTGAATTGTTTCTTTTACATCTTTAAACTTCCCTTTTGTTTTGCCTCAGAGCAGACGGATGATAAATGATCTAAGAACACACCTTTACTTTTGTCGTAAACTGAAGAGAAACACCTAATCTTTGATTTCTTGTTCAAAGGAAGGCTTCACTAATCACTAACCTTCTTTCTGGTGCAGAGCAAACTGGAGTCCCTGTGCGGTGTTTTATTTCAGCCCACCAGTGCAGAGATAGTCAGATACAAAGAGAGAAGAAAAGATGTAATTATTTTTGCTCACAGACTACATTATGCCTCTGACAAATACAGTAGTCTCAGGGCTTATATACAGGTATAATTTACCTCAAATGCTGAAGCAACTAATGATTAAACAGAACTCTCTGAAGAAGTGAGTCCATTGTCTGATTTTCACTTCTGACATTGAAGCAACTTTTGAAGCTTCACCTGTTTGAACAGATTCACAGCCTGGTGACCCCAGTTTCTAATTTCAACACTTCAATTCTTCCTTCAGGCTGAACCTGTTCTTTGTACATCAACATCATAAAGTAAGTAAACAAAAACTAGCCTTTGATTTTTTGTATCTCCCATGGGGTGCTGTGCAGGTGAGGGGAAGCCAAGCATGTCTCCACCCCCTGTTCTCCACCCACCGCCACCATTCTCCACCGTCTTGCCAGATGATAAACGCCAGGGATTTTGACTGCTGCAATTAGTGAGGCAGATGGGCTTCCATCAGAACCCTTATGGGCAGGTGGGGAGGCGAGGCCCCAGAAATGATTGTCGAGGCCAAGGAAAGAGTCCAGAAGCACAGAAACAGTCCTGAGGTGGAAGTGTGGGCCGTCAGTTAAGCTTGAACCGGGACAGGAACTGGACTCATTCTTGATCCATGGAAAGCTGCTCTTCTACCTAATATTTCATTAAGTCACCAAATAAAAATTCTCGGATTTATTGGACTCTTCTCAGCCAGGTCTTCTGACATAGGTGTTGTTGACTAAGAATCCACACAGCCAAGAGCAAACTTTGCAGAGACACCACAATGACAGTACTGGAGTCTTACCTATAACTTTAAACCCAGTACAATGATTAAGAATGTGAGAGTGCATGCACCACATGGAGATCATACAGGACAACATGATGGTGTCCAGAACAAACTCCCCACAATCAGACAGGTATTGAAAGGAATAAATCTCAGCTTCATAGAATTAGCTTGTACTGCCTTTATTGTGTAACGATCTAAGCAAAATGTTCAATATGCATGGACTTTTAAATGAGCCACATGGTTAACATCATGATGCACATTTCTTTAGGGTCTTCTTACTCTTTGGCACAGATATGAAAACACAAGAAAATAACACCAGGAATAGGCCACAGGGCCTTCCAAATCTGTCCTGTAACTCAAGATGGTCACAGCTGATCTACTGCCTCACTGCTTTGCCCATTCAGTGAGCCTGTGCTGTCTTTACGACAGTTATTTAGTTTATAATATTTTCGCTTAGTAATTCATTTGATAGTATTTTCTAGTTAGAATTAGAAGTGTTTAAAGTATATTCATTGCATGTAAAATATATCAGCATGCGATGACGTCACATCCGGTTTCGCCGCGTCTTGTGGGAAAGTACCAGTTCGAAATTAGCGCGAGGGTAGGGGCTCTCCACGAGGCACACCTGAGCAGAAGTTGTTTTGCAGGCATGAGAAATCACAGTGAGAGCAACGCTGTAAGTTAATAGATAATCGATATATTGAACTAAGATGTTAATGCCGATCCTGTTAGAAGTAACGACGGTAGATAATGTTTATGCTTTCGTTAGTTAAAGAGTCACGGATAGTTTGCATGGAAGTGTATTTAAAGTAGTCAATGGAGCAGGTAAACTCTCCCTGTATACTGCACCTTAGTGTAATGTAGTTATAGTCACCTTTGCAAGTATTTACACTTGAAATGTGATATTAAGGAAGGAACAAATACTGTATCAATCTTGTATTGTTTTATCAACAGTTTTCACCATATGTTAATGTGAAGAGTGAACAGTAAATGGTTAATCTTGCTGCGATCTGGTTTTTATTAACTGTGGTTTATCTCGACGTTAAATTCGGCGTTCGTGACACGCGAAGGAGAACGTTACAGTGAAAAAGCGGCATTATCAGGTGTTTCAAGTGCTGCAATGTCAGCTCGATCCAGCATCAAGTCGACGCCGCCCAGCGACAAGGGCAGTAAACCGACATCAAGTAAGTCCACCCAGGCAAGAGCCAAGGCAGAAGCCGCCAAGGTGCGACTGCGTTACGCCAGACAAGAAGCAGTTTTGAAAATGAAACAGGCCACCAGAGAAGCCGAAATCCAGAAAGAAAAGGCTGCCAAAGAAGCCGAAGCGGCTGCCAGAGAAGCCGAAATCCAGAAAGAAAAGGCTGCCAGAGAAGCCGAAATCCAGAAAGAAAAGGCTGCCAGAGAAGCCGAAGCGGCCGCCTGAGAAGCCGAAATCCAGTTGGAAATGGCAAAAATATCGACAGAGTTGCAAGTGCTGCAGCTAGAAAGAGAAGAAGAAGCTGCCATGGCGGAAGCAAAGTACATAGAAGAAGCTGAAGGGTCGCGTGATCTGACCGCAGTAAGATCTACTTTAGAAAGGACCAGACTGGAACGCACAAGCGACTATGTACAATCTCAAATAGACAGGCAGGCTCGTCTCCCCTCTCCATACGTATTCGATAACTTCCCCAGCTACGATGAACCTCAGAGAGTCACGATTGCATCACATCCATACGAGGAAGGAAATTTACCCTCACGGCTCCGTGATGAAGTCAAGAATGAAAGAACCGACAACGCTCCTTCACCCCCACAACAGGACGGCGGGGAGGGAGAGGTTCACTCCAGGACAACAATTGTCAGCTCGAACTGTACAGAAGTTTGCGGTCAAACTCAGTCAAGCCGTTCTTGTTCCAAGATCTGCCTCACTGAGGTGTACCCTAAAGAAGCACAACAAGACATTACCAAGCGTAAAGTAACCGACGAGACGCTAGGTCAGTCAGTTTTCGTTCAAACCGAGCACGGAAACAAACTTGCACAATCAGCTCAAGATACCATTTCTTTAAAACCCAAAGACACCAAGGTCTTCAGAGATGAAGCAAATAATGGGGTTACCCCATTGCCTTTCAGAGAACCACGCCAGCACTCACCAGATAACAAAGAGCAGGCAGTCAAACGGTTCACGTCCTTACGGAAAACCCGGAAAAGGAAACCTGAGATGCAGCAACGCACCCGATTGGCCCACGAGGTACTGTGCACCCTAATGGCAGAGGTCACAGCCATTATAAACGCACAATCATTCCTACCTGTGTCTTCTGACCCAGAAAACCCCTTTATACTTTCGCCATCAACGCTCCTTACGCGGAAAGCAGGAACACCTCCTCCACCAGGAGACTTCTCAGACAAGGATTTGTACACAAAGCAATGGAGACAAGTCCAGGCTCTGGCAAATCAGTTCTGGCCTCGCTGGAGACAAAAATATCTACCTTTGTTGCAACAGAGACAAAAGTGGACAGAACCCCACAGGAATCTTCAAGTTGGAGACTTAGTCCTGCTCAGGGACAAGCAAATCGCCCGCAACAGCTGGCCAATGGCCAGAATCACTGCTACATTCCCTAGCGGGGATGGACATGTCAGGAAGATCAAATTGAAGACTACCGACCAAGGCAATGTGAAAATTTACCAAGGGCCAGTTACAGAAGTTATTCTACTTCTACCCAATGACTGATTAAGAGACTAAGTTTGTACTCTGCTCATTGTGACCTTACGAAGGTCAAGCGGGGAGTGTGCTGTCTTTACGACAGTTATTTAGTTTATAATATTTTCGCTTAGTAATTCATTCGATAGTATTTTCTAGTTAGAATTAGAAGTGTTTAAAGTATATTCATTGCATGTAAAATATATCGGCATGCGATGACGTCACATCCGGTTTCGCCGCGTCTTGTGGGAAAGTACCAGTTCGAAATTAGCGCGAGGGTAGGGGCTCTCCACGAGGCACACCTGAGCAGAAGTTGTTTTGCAGGCATGAGAAATCACAGTGAGAGCAACGCTGTAAGTTAATAGATAATCGATATATTGAACTAAGATGTTAATGCCGATCCTGTTAGAAGTAACGACGGTAGATAATGTTTATGCTTTCGTTAGTTAAAGAGTCGCGGATAGTTTGCATGGAAGTGTATTTAAAGTAGTCAATGGAGCAGGTAAACTCTCCCTGTATACTGCACCTTAGTGTAATGTAGTTATAGTCACCTTTGCAAGTATTTACACTTGAAATGTGATATTAAGGAAGGAACAAATACTGTATCAATCTTGTATTGTTTTATCAACAGTTTTCACCATATGTTAATGTGAAGAGTGAACAGTAAATGGTTAATCTTGCTGCGATCTGGTTCTTATTAACTGTGGTTTATCTCGACGTTAAATTCGGCGTTCGTGACACGCGAAGGAGAACGTTACAGAGCCAAATGGCCTCTTTTCTGCTGTAATCCTTGATGATGCCAATATGACATGTGACTATTTTTCATGAAACCTTTGCCTTGGCGGCTGTTGTACCCTATTTGTTGCTCAGGGATGTGCCACATTGAGATCCTAGAAATTTAAAATTACGGATGGGAAGACAACTGCTGCTGAGTGATATCATTCACGTCATTCCCATCATTCCCAAAGACTTGTGCTTTAATGCCAAAATCACAAATGCTACCATTAACAATTGGCTCCAACAGGTTTAATTAAAATTCCCCTCTTCACTGCTTTAAAGACGTTGTCCTAGACATGGTAATGCACTTAAAAATAGAGTCCATTGTAATGCACTTTAATGGAGATTTTTTTGTGAATCCTGCTATTGATATTCAATGGCATGAGAAACCCGTGGTAGAGCTCACATAAAAGGCTTTTTTGCTGGGCTCTCTGTCTTTGTGAAGAGTGGAAATAGGGTCCTGACTAAGAATGGGGATGGGGTGTGGGATAAGGAGGGTATGTTATTGAGGAGGAAAATACAGGGGCACAGATTGTGGAATGTAGACAGAAAGGTTGAGCAGACAGGAGACAATCTTGCTGTGGTTAAGATAAAGGCAGGTACTGCCTTTACAAGTACTGACCTTTTCAGGTAATCAGAAGGGAGTGTAGAATCGAAGACACTCTATAGAGTTTGTTAAGGAGATTAAAGATGTGTGGCAATCAGCAGCAAGGGATGAACGGGAACTGCATAACTTGGAAGACAACAACTTGAAGAGGATGGATGTGTTGAATTACACCTAGCAGTCCAGGTTAGATCAGGGCTTCTAGATAAGATTTAACTTTACCAAAGTACTACCGTCCTCATATTTGAGACTCCACACTTCTCAGACCTGAGGAGAATGAGTGATGTCAAATTGTGCTGCATAGAGTTTGATGGTCCACCCATTAGCTTCTTCCCCAAAGATACTTCCTGCCATTATCTTGATGCAAGTTTGAATCACTGTCTCTGTTGCCATTACTTATTCAGGCCAGTTGGCAATGTCTTTCAATGAGCTGAAGATAGTTCATCTTTTTCACAGGGGTGTTCACTGTGTCTTCGATGAGGTGTATGAATTTCCTCAGGTTTCCTGAAAATGAATCTTGTAAACAAGTTACCAATTATGTACTGCTGTCTTCTTTTACCTCGAATCCATCGGATGCATGATTTCACAATATAATAACATACATAAAATGTCAAACGGTTACAATAAGGAAGAGTACAGTTCTTCTGTGGAGGACTACACCTTCAACTCTAGGCTCCCAGAAAAAAAAGATGTCAGAACATAGGAGATGTTTATGTCCCTCCCATGGGAGCGAACACCCATGTAAATGCTGTAATTTGGCATTCTAATACCAATCATACCATCCACACGTGTTTCTTCCCATTTTGGTGATTCTGGACTCTGGGTATAATTGTTCAGGGCTACAGCCTTTACTTAGTCAAGGATTGGATCCAACTGAGAAGAGTTGACACATCTTCCCAGCTTCTGTGTTTTCCGAGAAAGCCTTAACTGATCAAGGGCTTCTCAGTCTGTTCTATCAAACCATGGGATTTTATCAACCAAATATACAGATTGTTCAGTGACATTAAATACAACAGAAACAGCAGCATTAATAGGCTCTGTGGTCCTCCTTTTTGTATTATCGGAGTGCCACATATGTAACATGTGCTTATACCCAAACCGTAAGTAAAACACATTTAAATAGTTCTGCCTTGTGACCATATAAAGCTTTCTAGGCCTTGGAGGCCCAAGGATTATATTGCTACTTCTGAATAAATTACAAAGGAATGGGGAAAACAGTTATCAAGAGTCGAGCTTTTCCCAAGAGTAGGTATCTTTCTCCCCGGTAAAATGTTTACCATTGCATAACATAACACACAAAATATAGTAAGATAGATCGTTTTAAAGTCAAAGGTGTTAAACCATGATAGTATAATACCATCGTTAACAATGAGCAACACATTTAGAAACTACATTGTATAAAGTCTTTAGAACCTTATTCTGTATATAAAAAGTTACCTGTGCTAGAGAGTAAATATGCAACATGTAAATAAGTTACTTAAAATATTTTTTGCTAACTCATCTTTCTATGGGATTGTGTTATCGGACCTATTATTCATGACAGACACATCCCAACCCCCTTTAAGATAAGGCGAGAAACACACATACCCGTACACAATGTTAGTGATCAGCATCAGGACTAGGGAAAGGAGGTGATCAGGGTAGTCCTTGCTCTTCACTCATCCAGGGTAGAGGATGAACCAGAGGAATAGGTAAAAGTGAGCACGAGGCAAAGTAGGGGAGAAATAACCCATAGTAGTGTAGGTCAGGTATGGGAGTTAACAGAGTCTTAGGAGTGGAGTCATTGTACAAAAATCAGAAGTCACCAAACTTCCATCCTTACAGGCTTCAACGTCTCAACAGAAAGAGCACTACAAAAACAGACATTCCAGTGGCCAAGGGAGTTGTCCACTGGAAAACTGCAAAAACAACATCTGTAATCCAATTTAAAGTAATGCCAATCCATCCAGACTTACTGCTGCTAAAGCTAAATTTGCAACAACTAGAAAGATCTTAGCCATAGTTTCAGCTAGAGTTTCACAAATCAGGGACTCACTAGTGTGAGTTTGTAAAGGAAACTTGTGAAAGAAGGTGTCTCGCTCGTCTGATTGTGGCAGTTCAGTTGCTCTTGTAATGCATAGGGAAGTATTCTTTTAAGTTGACCAAGTTTCCTCTACCCGTTGTTGATGAACATCAAGTCCTCTTTGTTGCATCTATCATAAATCGTTCCTTAAAACTGGACTCATGTTTCAGTCCTGAGTTACACAAAATAGACTAAATCGTCAAATTAGTTTGAGAGTCATTTCCTCTATAGACCTTAAAAAGTGGGTGATTGTCTGATAGCAGTAAGGCTGAACAACTCTTGACATTGGAAATTTCTACTTTCCGAGTAAACCAAAGGATCACATCAGTGCTATTATGAGAGTGAGCACTGTCGAGCGTGGCTGTACCGGCAGTGTTACTCCAATATATTTGTTTCTTTTTTCTGCCTGTTGATGACAACACGCGACTGAATACTCAGCAGTAATTGAATACTTGTCTGCTTAGGAAGTAATGTTAACTGTGTAACCCCAAAATTTAACATTATCAATTGGTCTTCAACGGTAAAATTTGTTATATGCTTATTTCTCCATTTCTCTGAAATATAATTTAATTTGTAGGGACACCAATAATTCTGAACTAATTTTGTTGTACAGTATTATTTGCACCACATCACAAACTATTTATGACTGATCGGGCAAATATGAAATCTAGCTAGATACGGTACAATAGGGACTAACATTTCTAAAATAGTTATTGCACTTACCAATTTCAGTTGACCCAGGGAAGAAAACATTTTCATTTTATTTCAATGCATCTTTTCATCTTATCTTCTCTTGCAAAACCTGGATCAAGGGTTTTGCTAAACCATTTAGAACTTAACCCAGAAATGCAGAAAATTGTCATGACATTGAACAATGGAGTGGAATATTGGCCATAATTGGAGAAATGGGAACATCTAACATCTTTGTTGTAAATATGTTCATATACTTGTTGGCCATAAAGGGAAAATGCCATAAAATATCTGTCTAATGTAGAAGATTTCATTAAAAAAAGTCTTATGTTCCCATTAGTGGGGCCATTCAATGGCATAACAGTGTCTATGCTTTTCTTGAAGAATAGAGGGATCCATGTCAAGGTACTCCTGTATTACTTACTTACAGCCAGTTATACCACTGGCATTTAGGGCATCAATGAAAGTCCTCCATCTGTGGAGATGTTCAGGGTTTCCTTCATCATGTAAGTAGCTTCCTCTCAGTTTTCACTACTGTCAGTCATCCAAGTCCTGAGTGAAGACTCAGGAATACCGCCACACTCAGATGTAGAAGGATTCTTCATTGTTGTTTCCGTAACAATTTTGTTTTACTAGTCAGGGTTGTTAGCCTTGAGCTGAACCTCTGAACGTGGAGGAGCGGTGGACCACTCTTAGTCTACCCTCTACCTCTGTTTGCCATGGGTGCCCCTACAAAGAGCCAAAACATAAAGCCCTGACTTCAGCCAACATAGCTCTCCAGGTCATTGAGGCATGCAAGCCTCCAAAACATGACAAGGCTTTGATCCACTTGGAGGCATTCCTGTTTTAGTTTACCTTCAGTTTCTGGGCTATTTATTTTTTTCACTTTTGTCAGTAATTACTTCTGCATGTGATTCTTTGCCTTTCCAGGCATATATGTTCATTTCATCTGCAATGCAGTCAGAATGATTTTTTTTAAGTGGAAAGGAACAATCACTTTGCCAGGGAGAAGGATTAAGTGTTCCAGTGTATTAGGTCACATATGCCCAAGAGGTAATGGCCATTTAGTGATATTTAAATAAGAATCAACATTGCTTGCAGATCCCCTTAATCTAATGTTCTCTGAGTCATTAAGCTTTAGGGGTGTCTGAACCAGTTTCTGTAGTAGATTTGACTTTGCCTGTGAAAAAAGCAAATGGTAAGAAAGAACAATATTATCATAAACACAAATATTAAACATAAAGCACATTAAAAGCGACATTTCTTCTTGGAGATAAACTCTGTCTTACTCTGAAAACAACAATGCATTATCCCTGTGTAATGAACCTTCCTCAAGTAAACTGGAGTTTTTCATTGCTTTTCAAATCAAAACAAGCTTTATCTTTTTCAGTACAGTATGTCTCATTCTATGTCCTGTCGGGGCGTAGGAGTTCCATGCTAGACCTATGTACCAGTCTAATAAAAGGACTCCACTCATTCTGTGTGGATAAATCCTGCTGGGGCAGGTTTGATATTCAAAGTAAATTTATTATCAAAGTTTGCACACAGAATCCAAATCTGAGATTCATCTACAGGCAGACATGAAACAAAGGAACACCATGGAACCCATTCAAGAAAACATCAAACACCCAACACATGATAAAAGCACAATTTGTTCAAACAGCAAACTGCGAAGTGAACAACAAGTAGAATATCCGATGTCAAGCCAGAAAGCCAATAGCTAGGCCGATGCAGGCCGCAGAACCCTTCTTTGCCAAAGAGCCCCAGTCCACATCAATTCCCACAAAAAAAGCCAAGAAGGGTAACCAGGATCCAGAAACACATGCATCATGAACCTCAAAGTCCCCAAAAACAAGTCCACAGCCTTGTCGATCAATCCTTGCAACAGGGATCCCATGACATCAGCTAGTGAGAGGGAGAGGAAGGCTAGTGAAATGCATGCAGATGGCACGAGCACCCACCTGTCCTCCTCTCTCTTCTTCGGCAACTTCAACCTTGCTCGATGCCTCAATTGGTGAGAAGCAATGGGGTCGATCATGGGTTTGCATCCTGAACCCTTAGGTTCCTTCACTCCAATATGCCACTCGATTGTGGCTAGAGTAGAGTGCTGTCCTCCACTTGTTTGCCTGTTCGTTCACAGATGGCTTGAAGGACTTGTCTAATGCAGAAAGACTCTTGAATGGGAGTGCTAGCATATGCGAATATGGAGGTTTGGAAGGCTGTGGTCTCACTGGAGACTAACCACATATATCCCTTAAAAAGAGCAATTATCACAAGTACATATATATTTATTAAATTTCCAGTAAGGTAGGATGCTGGAAATGGGCCTACATAATCCATTTCTACACCTGCATTGGCGCAGTTGTTTTGTGACTATTATAGACCAATCACTCAACATGTAAGCCAACCAGAATAACATGGCTAATTTCACATGAGTGCCTTCTCTGCCACCATGATGGTATTTGAATCCTTGCTGGGCTTCATGACTCAGTTGTTTCCGCTTGTGGGTAGCAGGTATTTGTTTCTTATCTCTTTTTGATTTAGGGCAGCATACCCAAATCTTATCTTCACCATCAGTTTTGTATTTGTGTTGGAAATCCTTTTGAATTGGGTTCAGTGATATCTGGAAGAATTCTTAGAACGTAATCCTGGTTATTTTTTATTTATTACTTAGTTAATCACCTAAACTCTGTCTTCCCTTACCATAGTAAAGTCCATCCTGGCAGGTTGTTTTGCTTGTTTATTACTTACTCAATATCCATAACTGTGCCAGAGGCTTGCAGTATGTTCCAGGATGTATAACACCTGAACTAAAGGTTGACTCAATAATAATTTATAAATGCAGTTTAACCCTGTGTCTTCTCTATCCGGTAGTTGACCAGATCAGAAGATCTCTTTCTACCACATTCCTAACATAATTAGGACAACACATTATCCTCCACAACTTCCGTCATCTCCAAATGCATCCTACCTCCCCCTTCTCCACTTTCTACAGGGATTGCTCCCTCTGCAGTTCTCTTGTCCATTCAGCCCTCCCTACTAATCTCCCCCCAGGCACTTCTCCCTGTGAGCAGGACAAGTGCGACACCTACCCCATTTACCCCCTCCCTCACCTCCACTCGGGGCCCCACACAGTCCTTCCAGGTGAGGCGACACTTCACCTGTGAGTCTGCTGGGGTCATCTATTGTGTCCGTTGTCCTGTTCTATGCTGGTGAGACCTGTTGTAAATTGGGGGACCACTTTGTCAAGCATGTCCACTCTTCTGCCAAATGTGGGACTTCCCAGTGTTCGAAACATTTTACTTCCCATTTCAACATGTCAGTCCATGACTTCCTCTTATGCCTAGACGAGGCCACCCTCACGGTGCAAGAGCAACACTTTATATTCCATCTGAGTAGTTTCCAGCCTGATGCCATGAATATCAATTTCTTCTCCCAGTAAAAAAGTTTTCCCTTACCTTCCCCTCTTCTTCTATTCCACAATCTGGCCTTAAAACCTCTTCTCACTTGTCTATCACCTCCTCTTGGGTTCTCTCTTCCCTCCGTTTCTCCTATAGTCCACTTGCCTCTGCTATGATTCCATCTTCTCCAGCCCTTTACCTTTCTACTTGGCTTCACCTCTCAGCTTCTAACTATCCTCCTTCCCCTCCTACCACCTTTTTATTCTGGCATCTTCCTTCTTTCTTTCCAGTCCTGAAGAAGGGTCTCAGCCCCAAACGTCGCCTGTTTATTCATTTCCATAGATGTTGCCTGTACTGCTGAGTTCCTCCAGCATTTTGTGTGCATTGCTTTGGATTTTCAGCATCTGCAGACTTTCTCATGTTTATCATTAGAGTCAGTCCAGATCAAGAGTAGGACTGTTTTACTTGTTTTAGACATAATTCTAGGCTTTCACCTCTGCAAATTGAGCTGTATGATTCCCGAAAGGCAGCTCTTGGGTCAAATTCAGTTTCCAATAAAAATTTTCCTTTTATAATCAGGAGCAGGAATTATAATTGAGTGGATCCATCTTTCTTGATTTTCATTGCTGATCTATCACAGAATTATATTTGAAAATAGTGATCTTAAAGGCGCTGTGCTATACTGGGTCATGCATCTTCCATGAAAGGTTAGACTATAAGTCAAACCACTCAGGAATATATTCCCACTTTAAGGTGTTATCTTGCAAAAGTATTTGCCATTCCATGTATGTAATTATGGTAGCTCTCCATTCATTTGTTAGAAATTTGCTATAATTTTTCAAAACCATTAACTCTGTGAAATAATTGGTTAGCTCCTTACAGTGATCTTACTGCACTAAATGTATGGAATGCCATAGTCAGACATTGTTCTAAAGTAGTAGACTTCTGTGCTGTTGGGGTGGAATTATACGAGGCATAGTGTATAATCGAGGCTTGTGTTTCTTCTCCCTCATTATAGCAGATGGCCGCAGCGGATTTTGGAGAAACACAAATTTGCAGAACAAAAGATTGTGTTAGGCTTCTTGTCTGGAGCTCTATTGCTTACTGAATTGCGTTCATCAAATTCTCTCGTACCTCATAAGATTCTGGGGTTAAAAAAAGGCTTGGCATTTTTCAGTTTACATCTGTCCTATAATGGTTATAACAATTGAGCATAGTCAGGTATGAAAGCCCTAGCATAATTCAATAGGTCTAGGATTGATTGTAAGGCCTTTATGGTCTTTGGATATCCTACTCAAGCGAGTTTTTGTCTAAACCCAGGGGTTAAACCATGTTCCCAGTTGGAAATTGTCATAACTAAGAAATTTACTTTCGTACAACAATGCTGAGAATTTTTAATGTAAATTACATAGCCTCTGTCTGTCACTTTCAAGAAGTGGGTGTGACCAGAAGCTATTGGCCAGATCTAAGCAAGATTTATACTTTTATGAGTCAATCCTTGCGTCATTTCTTGTAACATCTGTTGCTGTATCAGTGACATTTTGTATCAAATGTTGCCCGAAGTATGAGCTTTGGCATACGGAATGGTGAGGCCAGCTCTGCCTGTATCCTGTTCGTCAGATGGAACATTTTGAGTTGAGTTGCTGCTAAAGTTCTCCTGTGCACTTGTTATTCCATTAATATTGGCCTTCCCTTTATTTCCATTTTTTTCCCCTGAGCTGCAGGGGAGGGAGTGGAGGTTTGAAATGGACACTGTCCTTTTATATATTTAGAGGGTGAAGCATGAGACAGCATGTGCTCTGTTTCATACTCTTCTCCATAATATTGAGAGGGCTTGTGAATATTCCCCTGGTTCCGCAAGGAGTATCTTGTCTAAGACTTTTTTTCCACAAAGAAAGGGAGTGGAGCTTGTTGTAATGTGAGTATTATTAAAAGTAAGTTTATACTACCGGGGTTGGCATGGTCTTTAATTCTGCTCTTTTACTCCCAGTATGCATTGTATATCGTTCCTCCACCCAGGCCGCACGAGGTACCTGGAAGCCTCTGTATTGTAAATATCATTTGCCGTCCCAGGTAAAGATGCTCTTTTGGCCATCAAGTTGTCGAGTGGTCTTTTTGTAAAGTAGAAGTTACCACATATTTTTGGCGACGAGGTAAACTGGTTTTGTGGATGGGTCGGCCCCGTTTTCGATCAGTAGCTGTGAGCGGGCGAGGAGCCTCGTGTTCGGATGGCTACGTTTGGAATGGTCTGTGTGTTCGACGAGCAAATTGAGGAGTGGCCGGAGTACGAGGAAAGGTTGGGCCACTTTTTCTGTGCTAATGGAATTACTGAGGAGGCCAAGAAGCACTCTATTCTCCTGAGTGTGGGTGGGGCAAAGATGTACAAGCTGATACGGAAGTCAGCTACGCCACAGAAACAAGGAGGAATGCCATACGACGAACTGGTCAAGCTCGTGGGGAACCACCACAATCCGAAGCCTTCAGTGATAGTTCAATAGTTCAAGTTTCACAGCCACGTCCAGAAGCCAGGTCAGTCTGTGGGTGATTTAGTGGCCAGGCTTCAGCAGCTGTTGGAGCATTGCTATTTCAAAGCCATGTTGGATGACATGCTCTGTGACAGATTAGTATGCGGCATTAATAATGACGCCGTACAACGCCACTTGTTGGGGGAAACCCCGCCGTTGACTTTCAAGACGGCCCTAGAGATTGCTCAAGGCATAGAGTTGGCTGCTAATAATGCCAAGGATATGTAGAAAGGATATGGGGAGGTCGCAGTCGACGTCAGTGCTCCAGGTCAGGAGGGAGACTGGTAAACAGGAAAAGCGGGTAGAATGTTTTCGTTGTGGAGGAACGCACTATGCAAATGTTTGTAAATTCAAAGATACTGTCTGCCATGCTTGTAGCAAGAAGGGACATTTCGTTAAAAAGTGCAGGAACATAAAGGGTGAGGTTGAGCCTGGGCAGGGGAAAGCTCAACAGACTCAGGCAGCCACACACCACCTAGGAGAAGCAGACGAGGAGGCAGCGTGTGCCTACAACATGCCTGGGGTGGAAACGGATGAGGGACCATCTGAACCATATTATGCCACAGTCACTGTCAAGGGAAAGGACATTAAGTTCGAGATTGATTCAGGGGCTACTGCATCGGTCATTAGTGAAGAGACCTACAGGAGGACATGGGGATCCAACCTGCCTCCCATCAGACCATCTAAGCTCCAACTCAGGACCTATACGGGGCAGCCCACACATCATTTAGGGGTGTTATATGCGGATATTTCGACCAGGGGCCAGAAGGCTGAAGCCAGGCTGGTGATAGCTAAGGGCAGTGGGCCCAGTCTTTTGGGCCGTGATTGGCTTCGCAAAATCCGGCTCAACTGGCATGAAATTAGGTATGCACACATGACGGAAGAGCATGAGGGGCAGCGTGCGGATGAAGTCACGATGGCAATGTGAGTGACAGACATAGTCCGAACACATTTGAGAGTGAGCTCACAGCACAGCTTGCGGCTCTTCAGCCTATTACAGGCTGAAAGCCAGCACGCCACTTCTAGTACGGCAAAGCAGTGACCCAGCTCTTGTACCACCTGCCCAGTTACAGCAAGGTGCATCTCAGCCTGATGATCCCGCTAACAGGAACCTGCATGTGAAGCCAATCGTAAGAGTAGCAAACGGGGCACCTGCAAACAATGTAAGAACAGAGCCTCCAGGACCACCAGACAAGCATTCAGAAAGCACTCTAAGTGATTTGACAAAGAAAGTAGAATTTTCTGGAGGCGGTGACCCTCTGGGAATCCATGTGGTGCCTTTTAACTCTACGCTGAGTGGAAGATTCCTTGGCCTGAGTATTCGTGGTACTGAAGAGAACAGCCGTTCAAGAAAAGAGAACCTGCTCCGGAAGAATGAATGTATCATCAACATCAATGACTGTGATTTAACAGACAAGACCTTTGTTCAAGCACAAGAGGTTTTCCGAAACACATTGTGATTTCCTGCTGTTGAACTCCAGATAGTTCAGAGTTATAACAAGGAACTCCATGAAAAATTTGCAATTGGGTCTATTCTGAGCCACAGTCAGTGATGGTTCAGAAACCAAAGTTCTTGTTTCAGTGCATTCCAAGCTAGGTGGCAAACCTGCAGATGCCGTTTATCCCAATAATGCTGAGAATAGCTTTCCACTGATTTCGGAGAAGCTCAGTAGTCCAAAACAGTTAAGGAGCAATGTCCACTTAATGCATACCAGGGAAGCATGTCCACCAGTGACTTTGCGAGAGGGAGAGACACTGGCAGAGGGGGTAGAGTCCCCTGAAGAGGATGGACATTCTCACGCGGACACACAGACCCCTCTCGTGTCCCCAACACTAGATCCACCCAAAACATCCTCACCAGTGGTGCCTGCTGTGTCACTGGGGGTAGTGTGTAGATCGCAACGCCCTCGCAAACCTCCTGACAGGCTGAATCTTTGATCGGATAGTTTCTTTTGTGGTTAGATTGAATGTTGAATTTACCATGGATTTTTTAGGTGTTTCTGTATTGGTAACCTGTTGCTAATGATTCTGCTGTTTTTATTTCCCAGTTCTTCTATATTTGGGGACTGTTGGATTTTAAAGGGGGAGAAGTGTTGTAATGTGAGTATCATTAAAAGTAAGTTAATACTACCGGGGTTGGCGGGGTCTTTACTTCCACTCTTTTCACTCCCAGTATGCATTGTATATAGTTCCTCCACCCAGGCCGCATGAGGTACCTGGAAGCCTCTGTGTTGTAAATATCATCTGCTGTCCCAGATAAAGATGCTCTTTTGGCCATCAAGTTGTCGAGTGGTCTTTTTGTAAAGTGGAAGTTACCACAGAGCTAAAGGTCGTGGCATGTACCTAGTGTTTAGCCTTCTGGATTGTGGCTGAATATCTTACCCTAAGGCAGCCAGTCTCCAGGGAACTTGTTTGCTTTGTTCATTACGTCTTCCCTGCTGCGAGGCTGGGGCAGGGGAACGCTGTGAATGTGATCCGCCTGAGGGATAAGGTTGGTTTGATGACTTTGTTACGGAACCTACATTCCCTCTCAAGGGAAAAGGAGATGGTGCTGTGGCAGAACCTCATTGCCCTTGGGAACGAGCAGTAATCCTGCCACCGACGTGTGCACGTGTAGGAGCACTTCAACAACCTGAAACCATTCATGTATCGGGTGTTGATTTAGAGCTATTCCACACATAGTTTTCACTAGGATAGAGGGGTAACATTATTGAATAAACTAGGCCCCAGTTTGCTCTTGCCGTTTGTTCTCCAATCTTATAAGCTGTTATTAAGACCTGGCTTTTGACTATTTTACTCAGTACAGTACTATATCCTCGATGTACATCTCCCCCATATATTTGCTTGTAAATCCACTCATTTCTCTGACATGGATTTCCACACTCGGGTGGAGGTGGTATCAAAGCTATGGAAAATAATGTTAGTCAGAATTGCTGAATATGTTGGGGAGTATGATTGCCCCAGAAGACCTGTAACTTCCCAGCATTCTGAATTAGCCACTTCAGAAATCCTTCTGCAGCAGCTGGATGCGTGGAACATACTGCCTGCAAGCTCTGAGTAGTCAAAGGTCTAAAAACTCGATGGGAAGTTTGTACTAGGGAGCTGCAGTGGCTCCCCATACAAGAACAGGCCCCTGTGTTCTTCCTTTACTGACTGTAGTCAATCTTTTTAGTAATTCTAGTGCATGTTCCCAAGCATCTGTTTTCCAGGCTTCATTGGTACCTCTGGGGTTTACTGGTGTGGACTCTACCTCAAATGTACTGGAAAGAATACATGATATCCCCATGTATCAGGATTAAGACAAGGGTCAACAGATTCTACTGCATGTGCATGCACCATTACCCAGATGCTTGGGTTGTATCTAGAAAAGGGCTTATTTGTAATCTCTGGGCATGAATTCTTGCTATATTGGTGTGATCTGGTACAAATTATACTGGTCTGAATCCAGCTGGTCATACAGCCGAGTTTGTTCTGTCTAATCTACGTCTTACTCTATGTTTTATCCTTTCATCATTCCTGTTTCTAAGCTGAAAAATAAAATATTCATCATGTTCAATTTGAGGAAAAGTCAGGTTATTATCCCATTTATTAACACATTCGTAATCTTGATCAGCATCTGCCTGCGCAACAGCTGGAAAACAGGACGAGAGATTCTGTTTGTATAACATTCAATAGAATTCTTCTTCTGAAAAGCACACATGGGGTTAATAAACCTGATCTTATTCTAGCTGCTCATCCAGCCTTCCCATAGTATACACTCCAGCCATTGTATCTATATCAGCTGCAGAACACTGATTTGGATTCCCAGGAGTAAAGAATGTTGTGGAAGCTATTTGACCAAGGGAGGTGGGGGGGGGGGGGGGTTGCAGTGTTGAAACATTAAATGGTTTGTTATGGTAAAAACTGAGAGAAAAACATAGAGACTTGACAGCAGAAATTGACTCATGCTGTAAACGTGTGATATGCTAGCTTCTGGAATTCAGTTCATTGAAGTGAATGGAGAGAGGACATGAAGTACACAGGTCTAAAACCTCTTCATTAGCTGTAAAGAAATGGGAAACAGCTGGCATACAGTGGATGAATGAATGTTTCAAATAAAAGTCCGACAAAACAACGTTTGATTGCATATGATGCCCAAGGTGTTGTCTGAAGTGGACAAGGTATGACAGACATCACATCCCCAAAAGCCTTTCCTCCACTTGCTCTGCCATTGTCGAGTGGAAATTGATAGGCTCTGGGTCTAATCCATGTACTGCAGCTGGATTTCTGAGTGGTGAGTTAACAAGGAGCAGAGAGACTAGGGGTGTAGGGGAGAAAGTTGAAAGGGGTGGAATTCATACCACAACAGTTGGGTCATGACATTTCTGAGGTGGGGCAGAGGCTCATGAGATGGCTGGGAGGCCAGGATTGTGATCAGCATGGGGAAGGCACCATGTCACTATTGGCTGCTAGATCAGAGGCTGGGGTGGTGGTTAGTTTGGAGGAAATTCTGTTTTACCGGAACAAATTATGTTTGAAGCGCCGGCTGAAGGCCTTGTGAAGTCATTATTTAGCTGATCTATCTGCAAGCGAGAAAAAAAGTCTCAGAGAGTGGGGTGCGGTCAGGCAACTACTGAACACCTCTTCAAATGCCAGGAAACTCCATGGAGATACACTGAGAATTTTGAAGGAAAACTACTGATCTTTTGGAATATATATAAAGTTTCAGTTTGCAATGAGTTTACCAAGAATTACTACGGAGTAGAGCACAGAACCATCGCAACGTGTGATAGAATTTTTGAGCAATGGTATTATTCTATATTGCTATTAGCTAAATGTCAATATAAAGTAGCACTCACTGCTTCATGCACTATAAATTACATGTAAGTAAATGATCATGTATACATGTGACAAAATGATGTCATCATATGTGCAACATAAGCACATATGGTACTTGTTAGTCTGTTGTAAAAATTCACAGGTTCTGAAACTTTGGGTTATTGTCACCGGCTCTACAATAATGATACGTTTCAGTTCCTGCTGATACACTGCATACACCTCTTGCTTTGAAGGATTAACCAGAAACTGAGATAAAGAAACTGCTGTACAGTATAAAATTAACTAAAGGAAGTTTATTCACCGGCAGTTGCCAGGTAAGGCTTCCAAACAACAAAAATCAGGTTTGTTGTGCAAAGGAAATGCGCTGTCAGAATAATGCACATTTCAAATTTAATTAAGCACTAGACTCCAGAGACAAAAGGAATCTAAAAGGCTTTCTTGAACAAATTAATTAACCTCTCTGTGAAATATCTTTCTGTGCAGTTTCTCTGGTGGGCTTCATTTATAAAAAGATAAATGCTGTATGATTTTTGGACATTATTGACAATGGTTAATGAGAGCTTGATGTGTTCTAGGAAAAGCATTGTATGCGGAGGCAATTCAAGGACAGGTTCTGGAGCTCAAAGAAGACATTACAGTTATAAGCTTTTTTATAGCACTGTAGTTATGGCAACAAAATAAAAATCCATCAAAAGGCCACATTTCTTTTTTTCCTGATGGTCAGCTGGTACTTTATGAGTCACTACCTTCTATGCAGACTTTGTGATTGTGGAGCAGTTAGTGGAGCCCACACAGAAAAAGGCTTTAGTGCAGTCATCTCTCTTTTCAACAGAGCTTGTCCAGAAACAATATATTTTCTGTCTGGATATATCATTGACAGTTATAGGATTCTGTACGCAGTAGCCCAGATAATGAACAATTAATTACATCATTCAATTGTGTAGATCTTGGCTGCTGAATTTTTGAGACAGAAATGGGAAACATACAACCAATTTTACAGCTAGGTTGTCATAAAAATCTGACGCAACAGTGACACTTCACTTTTGTTCATCAAGGTTCTGTGGAAAATATGAACCTGATGTTTTCCCTCGTCTGTTGACTTTTAAGACATTTGAGGCAGTAAATCACTTCCTGGCATATGTATAAATAAAAGTACTTGATGGAAGATTCCAGGTTAGATTCCAGATAAAAAGTTATCCCAGATTCTGTGGAAAGGTAGGTGATCTTAATTGAGACAGTGCATAAACCTGGTCCTTAACATGCATGTGGCAGGCCTCAAACCCCTTCACAGGAGGTGGGGGGGGGGGGAGGAGGTGTTGTTTGCACTTCTTTAGCCTCAATGAAAACTAATGTAAGTGTGGACTCTGACAGAGCAAAGAATTAAGATTGAGACCCACACATCTGCAAATGAATGTTAGTCAAATAGAAGGCAAAAAAATATATACTGAGTTGCCACTTCATTAGGTACACCTGTACTCCTACTCATTAATGCAACTTTCTAATCAGCCAAACATGTGGCAGCATCTCAATGCACAAAAGGAAACAGATATTATTAAGAGGTTCAATTGTTGGTGCCAGATAGGGTGGTTTGAGTATCTCAGAAACTGCTGATCTACGGGGATTTTCCAAACAACAGTCTCTCGAGTTTATAGAGAGTGGAGTGAAAAAAAAATCCAATGGGCAGCAGTTCTGGGGGCAAAAATACCTTGTTAGTGAGAGAGGTGAGAAGAGAATGGACTGGTTTAAGCCGACAGGAAGGCAACAGTAACTAAAATAATGACATGTTAAACATTGATGTGCAGAAGAGCATCTCCAAGTGTGTAAGACATTGAACCTTGAAGTGGATGGGCTACAGCAGCAGAAGACCACGAATTTACCTTCAGCGGCTACTTTATTTGGTACAGGAGGTACCTAATAAATTGGCCGCTAATTGTATAATGCCTCTAAAGTGGCAGACATCTCCACTTCAACCCTGCTTTGCTTGAAGTTAACAATGACATCATGCAGAGATGAGGATTAAGAAGATTCAGAGCCTTCCTAGAACCTTATGAAGGTTCAAATCAAATAATTCTGCCCTACCGCCACACCATCTGCATTACTGAGACCACCACCCCTTCATACCAGTATTAAGCAATTGGAAGGTTGCAATCATATTAACAACCTAAAGCTAGACTGAAGCAATTTTATTTGCACTGATGGATCCTTTGTCTCAAAGCTTTCCAGAAGTTATTATTATTTTAAATCAATCACAGTTCCGAAGCAAGGGGGCAGCTAAGGGCAAACCAGTCTGGCGAATCTGGAGTCACATCCGAGCCAGAACATATAAGAGTGGCACTAGTGAAACGGATGTGTTTTTCAAAACTATGTGTTGTTTTCATAGTTATAGACATAAGACCTAGCAGCAGAATTATGCCCTTCAGCCCATTGCGTCTGCTCCATCATTTGATCATGGATGATTTATTTCCCTCTTAACCACATTCTCCCTCCTTCTCCCCATAACCCTTGACACTCTTATTAGTCAGGTATACTGCATACATACTTTAAAACTTTGAAACCTCAAACCTCTGCTGTAAGTATACTCAATGAGTTGGCCACCCAGATTATTTTAGAAATGAATTCCACAGATTCAGCAACCTCTGACTAAAGATGTTCCTTCACAACATTGTTCTAAAGTGACGTCCTTGTATTCTGAAGTGGTGTCCTCTGGTCCTAATCTCTCCCACTATTGGAAATATCCTCTCCACCTCCACTCTGTCAAGGCCTTTCAATACTTGGGAGGTTTCAATGAGATCCTCCTCTCATTCTTCCAACTTTACTATCACCCCCAGTCTCCTGATGATCCTTTGGTCTCGGTATCTGAAGGTGACGTGTGGGTTGCCTTCAAGGGAGTGAATCCAAGGAAAGCACCCAGTCCAGATGGAGTACTTAGTCAAATATTGAAGAATGGTGCTGACCAATTGGCTGGTGTGTTCACAGATATCTTCAATCTCTTGCTTCAGCAGTGTGTGGCATCCACCTGGTTCAAGACCTGGGTCTAAAAACCCCCTTGTGCAATTAGATCTTGGATTTCCTCACTTGCAGGCCCCAGTAAGTTCAGATTGGCACAAACATCTCCTCCATAATCTCCACTGGCACAGGAGCATCACAGGGATGTGTACTTAGCCCCCTGCTCTACTCACTTTATATCTATGACCATGTGGCTAAGTACAGCTCCAACATCAAATACATGTTTGCTGATGACACCACTATTGTGGGTTGTATCAAAATTTGTGATGAATCATCCTACAGAAGGGAGATTGAAAACTTGGCTGACTGGTGTAATAACAAGAACCTCTCACTCAATGTCAATAAGACCAAGGAACCGATAGTAGACTTCGAGAGAGAGAAACCAGAGGTCCATGAGCCAGTAGTCATTGGAGGATCAGAGGCGGAGAGGGTCAGTAACATTAAATGATTGGGTGTCACTATTTCAGAGGGGCTGTCCTGGACCCATCATATAAATATAATTGCAAAGAAATCACAACAGCACCTCTACTTCCTCAGAAGTCTGCGGAGATTTGGCATGTATTCAAAAACCTTGGAAAACTTCTATAAATGTGTGGTAAAAGGTGTGCTGATTGGCTGCACTATGGCTGGTATGGGAACACCAATGCCTTTGAGTGGAAAATCCTACAAATGGTAGTGGATTCAGCCCAGTACGTCAAGTGTAAAACCCTCCCAACCATTGAGCACATCTACGTGAAACGTTGCCATAGCATCCATAATCAAAGATCCTCCCCACCCAGGCCATGCTCTTTTCTCGCTGCTGCCATCAGGTAGAAGGTACAAGAGCCTCAGAACTTGCACCAGCAGGTTCAAGAACAGTTAGTACCCCTCAACCATCAGGCTCTTGAACAAAAGGGGATAACTGCACTCATTTAAGGTCTCTTTTATCTTGTTATTTCAAGCTCATTATTTATTGCTATTTATTTATTATCTGCATTTGCACAGTTTGTTTCTAGTTTGCATTTCCTGCTGGTTACAGTTTACATTCCTGTTTACAATCACAGTTCTATAGATTTGCTGAGTATGACTGCAGGATAAAGAATCTCAGTGCTGTATGTGGTGACATGTATGTACTCTGATAATAAATTTTGCATTGAACTTTGTTTACTGAGCCTAGCAATTTCTTTTCTAAATACCTCAATTATTCAGTTACTTAAACCTCGATTCCTCAGGGGTTTTGGTATGATTTGAGCTCTTGTCTCTAGATCATGGCAGAGAAACTTGTTTGCTCACCATGTTCTTCAGCCCCTGCACTAGCATATCCCACAGCTCAGGCGCAGTGTTAAAACTGTCTCATGCATCCACAAATGAGATTAAATCAGACGGATAGCAAGAAATGAGAATCTAATGTCACTGACATGACAGAAGTCACTCTTCTCAACTTAAACGTCTTCTGCTCCACAAGAAAAGAATCGAAGGCTTTGGAGTGGTAGTTGTTGAGTCTAGTTTCCTTGCAAGGTGTTAACTTGCACACAAGTAGAGAAATAGTCTTGACCTGTTGTAAGCAGTAGGATTACGGGCACAGTGACGGATATGTCAAAGCTGTTTCATATCAAAACTGTCATGAACTATTCATCATGCAGCTGGATTATGTTACCATGCTTTTATTTGTTTAAACCTTTGAAGATACGAGTGTGCCAAGGATTCAATTGTAAGTTAATAAATAAAGAACAGGCTTAATAAGCATGAATAGTCAGCACAAAAAGATCTCCAATATTCCGTGAAGGTTTTGTACACACAGTGTATAATAAGTCATTCAGTACTACATTGAGTATGTGCAGCTGGTGAACGGAACTGCGCGGTGGTGTGGTGGTTAGTGTAACCCTTCCCAGTGCCAGTGATCTGTGTTCAGTTCCTGCCATTGCCTGTAAGGAGTTTGCACATTCTCCCATGACAGCGGAGGTTTCCCCTGTTTGCTCCGATTCTCCTCCCATATTCAAAAGACGTGTGGGTTGGTAAGGTGTGAGCATGCTATGTTAGTGCCAGAAGCACGGTGACACTTGCGGACAACGTTGGATGTTGACAAAAATCACACATTTCACAGCATGTCTCGATGTCCTGTTGTGCATGTGGCAAATAAAGCTAGTCATTCTTTCATAAAGGAATCTAAGTTTGCTATTCTTTTAAGGTGTGTTACCTTATACTGTATCTAGTTCCAGTTATTGGATTACTGCCCTCCCTTCTCTAGGTCAAATGTTTTGAATCTGCTTGCCTCTCTTCTCATTTACTAGATTAAATGTTGGGGTCGAATACTGCACTTACCTATTTCTAAACCATCAATTCTATTCCTCCTCCCTGCATTTATTGGGTAAGCAGTTGGATTTTGTCACAGATATTCCCCCTTCAGTCTTTGAAAATATATTCCAACGTGAGGATATGATTTTACCACTGAATGAGAGCTTCAGTTTTTGGAAACTATCCTATCAACTTTTGCCATCAAGCAAACTTTATTGAAGGTAGTGCAGTTGATACAGTCTACGTGGATGTCAGTAGGACTTTTCACAAGGTCCTATATGGGAGACTGATCAAAAAGGTTAGAGCCATTTGTGATACAGAGTAATTTGGCGGACAGGATCCAAGACTGGCTTGCTGATGGGAGGTATAAGAAGAGGGTCAAGTATTGCTTTTGAAGTTGGAAGATTGTGACCAGTTTGTTCTGTGAGGATTTGCGCTGAGATTCTTACTGTTGGTTACGTGCATGAGTGTTAATGCAGTGAAAATGACCAGTAAGTTCACAAACAATGTGAAGATTTATGACATTATTGATAGTGTCGAATACTGTCTTTGCATACAAAGCGATATCAATGAGCTTGTGAGACAGACAAAGCAATGGCCACTGGAATTTAATCTGAGAAAGGAGATAATGCATTTGGGTGAAGAATGTTAGAATAAACACGATGATTTGCAGGACCCTGGAAACTACAGGGAATGAGAGGGATCACAATGTATACATCGAAGAAACTCTGAAGGCAGCAGCACAGGCAGATAAAATGGTTTAGAAGATATACAGGATACCTGTCTTCAAAAACCGAGGCAAAGAATAAAAGAAATAAAAACACAAAATGCTGTCAGAACTCAGCAGGCCAGACAGCATCTATGGGAGGAGGTAGTGGCAATGTTTCGGGCTGAAACCCTTCATCAGGAAAGAGCAGGGAGGCCTCCACTATTTAAAACATTACTGAGACCACAGCAGCAGGTGGTCATCACACTGTAGGTAAGATATGATTGCACTGGAGAGAGTGCAGAGGGGATTCAAAATAATCTTGCCTGGGATGGAGTGCCCGGAACACAGATGAGATAGGCTTGTTTTGTTTCTTTGGAGGAGAGAAGACGGAGTAGGGAATATGATTTGAGGTAGTCAAATTTATGAGGGGCTTAGGTATAGGCAGTGATAAACCTTTCCCCTTTGGTGTATAAGGTGATATAAGGGGCAATGATCATGTAGATAGCCAGAGGCTTTGCCCCAGGGCTTAACTGGCTAACATGAGGGGACATAGTTTTAAGGTGTTTGGAATAGGTACTGAGAGGACGTCAGGGGTAAGTTTTTCACACAGAGAGTCATGGATGCGTGGAATGCATAGCCAGTGGCAGTGGTGGAAGTGGATACAATGGGGTCTTTTAAGAGCCTCTTAGACGTCTACATGGACCTTAGAAAAATAGAGGGCTATGCACTAGGGAAATTCTAGGTAGTTTCTATAGGGGGTTACATGGTTGGCACAACATTGTGGGCTGAAGAGCCTGTAATGTGCTATAGATTTCTATATTCCATGTTTTTTTCAAGCAGAAGGCATTTGAAATCTAAATTATGGTGCCTGGGTATCTGGTGGAAGCAGAGATTGCCACAAAAATTTATTACAATTTTATTACTTGAACTGTCACGACAAGCAGAGCTATGAGCTTGAGCACTGGAATATTGGATTTGTATAGAAAGGTATTTGATGGCCCATATGGACACAGTAGGCCGAAGAGCCTTTTTCAGAGCTTTCTGAATATGAATCCATGACATGGATTCCCGGGCCATTTCGTGAGCTGCCTGATAGGCACAAGATGGGCAGTTCATTTCTGAGACGGCAAATTAAGGTTCCCTGACAGAGTCAACCAGTTGGTTGCATGCAATTGCTCTTTGATGACGACTCTACAACTTGACATTGTACATAGCAGTAGTCATGACAGGAACTGTCTAGCATGGAATTTGTCATTCTTTAAGATAGTAACACCTGTCTATCAACTCAAGTATAGTGTTCAGACATTTGAAATGGGAGGTAGAATACTGATTAGGGATGTTGCAAATAAGAGTGAGATGCAATAATAACAGCTCCTTGCTAGAGCCTTATAGATGTAGTAATGCGTGTCCAGTCTTCTAATGGAGTTACTGTGACATGAAGTTATTTTGAGCAATTATTGATGCATAAATATGATGGTTGAGAAAAGTTATGTTGGTCTAAAATGGCTATAATTAAACTGTCAGAAATGTTGTCCAACAGAGATAGAAATGTCAAAAACTTTGATTAGCAAATCATTTAATTTCCCCATCTGTCTACTGGTGAAGTGGCAGACTGAAGAAATGCTTTCTCCCATATGGACCAGAGTTTCATCAGAAAAGCAGATGGGAACAACTCCAAAGTAAAGGGATTCTCTGCAGCTTTCAGCAAATTGAAAACATGCCCACATTACTTACCTGCTGTTAATCTGTTTACAATAAATATAATGGGATGGGGCTGGGTGGAAGGATTGATGAATCAATTAAATCATAAAAATTAGCATTAGGGTTCATCTGTCAAATTGCGGGCAGCAGGCAAATTGTCTTTTTCTTTGTAATTCTCATCATCCAAGATTATTAGATTCACTAGTACTGCCTTCAGTCTTACACACATCGTAGTTTCCTTAATCTATTCCCATTTGCTTCTATCTACCCTGTGGTGAACTACATATACCTGTCTGGACACGCCCCCCGCTGACTGCTCCTGTGGCTCCTCCCACAGACCCCTGTATAAAGGCGATCAAGGCCTGAGCCCGACCTCTCAGTCTCCAGGATGTAGTATGGTGGTCAACCACTGCTTGTTCCTTCTTCCAGTCAATAAAAGCCAATATCTCGCCTTACGTCTCAGAGTGAGTTATTGATGGTGCATCAATTTTATTGACTGGAAGTTTTAAAACATGGAAACCGTTTTACGTCCGGAAAGATTGGATTTGGACCCCCAAGACCCTGAAGCAGCTCTTGCTTTTGAACTCTGGCTTGCATGCTTCCAATCATACTTGGAGGAGGTTCGTGCAACTGAACCCGCCGTTATGCACAGAATTCTCTTCTCGACGGTCACCCCAAAAGTTTACTCCATTATCCGGGACCTGCCGACCTACGAAGGGGCACTGGACGCCCTCAAAAGACAGTACCTGCAGCCGGTGAACACCGTCTACGCAAGACGTCGTTTAGCTACCCGGTGACAGCGGCCTGGAGAATCGAGCGCCGAGTTTCTCCGAGCACTACAGACACTCGTCCGAACTTGTGACTGCAAGACGCTCACGGCAGAACAGCATGCGGAGCTGCTAGTACGAAACATCTTTGTGACAGGACTGAGGTCAGTGTACGTGCGTCAGAGGTTGCTGGAAAAAGCCGATATCTCGCCTTACATCTCAGAGTGAGTTATTGATGGTGCATCATACCCCAAACTAGGGTTATACTGGAAAACTCAGGATAAGTAGCTCACTTCAATAGAGAGGTAAAGAAGGAGCAATTACACTGGATAATTAGGAGGCTGAGTTTTGATTCTGGGTGAGTTGTTCGAGGCACAAAATTCAATGTACAGTTATTATCAAAGTATATTTATATAATCTCCAAATGCAACCCTGAGATTCATATTCTTTTGAGCATACTCAATAAATCTATAGAATAATAACCATCTTCTTCTTCTCCTTGGAAGTCCGTTAGGAAGGACGATGATATCAGTGATGCCTCTGATGACAGCGAAGTCTGAACTGAGAAGTACAGCTGTGCCCACAGGTCGGGCATGCTCCTGCTACTGAAGGGCCGGGTCGTCTCTCCTTGCGGTCCTGGCATTTTTGATCGAGGTCCTTCAGCTGTTATCCTTCGAATGTGCTGGTGCCTTTGTAGACTGCCAGGAGCTAGGCATTGCTGTCTTTGACCAAGGCCCCCCAACCAGATACAGGGATTGCATGCCTTCAGGGACACTTTCCCGGGGTCTTTATAACGTTTTGTGGAGCCTTCCTGCTTTCTGGTGCCACGTGCCAGCTCGGAAAATATCGTCATCTTTGGAAGGCAGTTGTCTTCCATCCGGGCCACAGGTCCAACCCATCGGAGATGAGTGAAGTTGAGACATGATCAGTGTCTCTGGGCCGGAGCTCTCGGCCCTTCGTAGCTCTTCTGTGGTAGGGGCTCTATCATGCCATGAGGTGCCCAAGATCTTGCAAAGGCATCGCAGGTGGAACTGCTCAAGCATCTTGATGTGCCTGCGGTACGGGGCCCATGTTTCACAGCCGCGCAGCAGAGAAGTCAAGATGACTGCCCTGTGGATTGCCATCTCGGCCTTCAGTTGGATGCCACATTCTGCCCTCACATGCATCCATAGCCTGTCAAAGGGTGCTCCAGCTTTTGCAAGTCTGCTTGAGAGTTCTCGATCTAGACAGCAGGAGGATGTGAGGCAGCTTCCCAGGTAGGTGAAGGCATGAACATTGTTGAGCTCTATACCTTCAAACTCAATTCGTGGCTCTGCAGGGTTGGTATGGGGTGCAGGCTGATGTAGAACTGTCTTCTGCATGCTGATGGTTAGGCCAAATTTTGTTGCTGCCACAGTGAGGCAGTCAGCGAGCTCCTGAGGTCCCTTTCACTGTGCGCTGCAAGAGCGCAGTCATCTGCAAAGAGGAAGTTTCACACCACTGCTTCGAGCACCTTAGTCTTGGCCTTGAGGCGTCGCAGCTCAAAGAAGCGTCCAACATTCCTGTAGCAAATTGTTATTCCCACGTTAGTCTGTGAGAGAGCAGAGAACAGCACTGTAACAAACAGCAGTTGAACAAAGCAGGCACGAAGACTCAGTCCTGCTTGACACTGTTAGTTACTAGGAAGGGGTCAGAGGTACAGCCGTTTTCGATGACCCCGGCCATCATACCATTGTGGAATGACCTGACAATGCTGACCAGCCTTGGGAGGTAGCCTAACTTGGTAAGGATGTCCCAAAGGCCTGAGCGACTGACAGTACCAAATGCCTTCGCCAGGTCCACAAAGAGGATGAAGGGATTCTGGTTCTGTGCCTGGCACTTCTCCTGGATCCGTCCGACAGTAAAGATCACATCCACTGTCACTCCGTTAGATCTGAAACCACATTGGCTTTCTGAGCCAACGTCATCCAGGAGGTGAGAGGTAATCCTGTTCAGTATAATACAGGCCATGATCTTCCCAGCTACTGTATGCTCAGGAGAGAGATGCCTCTGTGGTTGCCACAGGATGCTGTAGCCCTTGTTCTTGTACAGGTGGATGATGCTTGCATCCCTAAATTTTTAATCTCTCCCTCTCCCAGTGTAGAATGCCTTCCTGCTTTGAAACATCCACCATTGTCCCTGTACCTATAAAGATCACGGTAACATGTCTGAACAACTGCTGTCCTGTAACACTCACCTCAGTAGTAAGCAAATGCTTTGAGAGGCTGGTCAAGGACAAATTTGCAGCTTGCTACCACCCACACTGGACTCTCTACGATTTGCCTATGTAACATTTACCCAAAAGGCTGGTATATGTCTAGGGCAGGGGTCGGCAAACCACTGCTCCGGAGCCACATGCGCCTCTTTCATCTCTGTGCTGCGGCTCCCCGTAGTTTATTAGTTTTTGAAATTTGAAGATCATGGTGATCTTGTACAATCTAAATAAAATGTTGTGGAGACCCCATTTCCTGGCACATCCGAACCGGCTCACAATTAGCCACCGTTCCGGCTAAGGGAGATAGCCTACGGGGGTTTGTGAGTACGTGCCTTTTGGAGCATCCGCGCCCACGGGGACAGGTTGAGGGAGGCTTTAAAGCAAGGCTGTTTAGTTCGAATAAAGTTATCTTTGACTGCAGTGTCATTATTTTAGCGCTGCGTGTAGCACACCGCTACAACGTGTTTTTTATCGCTATTAATATACATCACCACTGCCAATGCCTGACACCCGCCAGTGTGCACTTCCTTTTAATTCTTCGATCCAAGGTAGGCTAACTATGGAGTAACCTTCAACCCAACGTCTTTTTTTCGGAGTTCAAAATGTTTTTATTGCATGCAGAAATGTAATTTTGTTTTCTCTGCAGGAGTTCATCAATTTCATAAATGCAACACATTATAGTTTGTTTATACATAGCATAAAGGCAAAAAAAAACCGTTGTATGCAATGTTATTTCATTTTAAATGTCAAACGGGTTTTGTGGCTCCCAGTGTTTTCTTTTCTGTGGGAAATGGGTCCATATTGGCTCTTTCAGTGGTAAACGTTGCCGACCCCTGGTCTAAGGGAAACGGAGTTCCAGCAACTCACCAACCCACCTCCCGTACATGCAGGTGCTGTGAGAATCGAGTTTATGCCTCGTGCCCGCCAACAATATCAAACCCACAACAAATACCGTTATGAAATACACTTTAAAGAGTTTACTAAAATTAAAAGAGTAGTAGGCAATACAATATATATATATATATATATAAGGAAAAAAACAAAAGGCGCCAACTTATCAAAGTTCAGTCTGTTTAGTGCACTCGTTGGAGCTCAATCAACGAACCAATCGACCCATCCGGCCGTCGCACTTGGGACCACCCAGGTGGTCTTACGAGCAGTCCAGCGCACGTCCACTTTCCTCGGCATCTTCCTCGGCCTCTCCCTCACACCAAAAACCCGTGAAAACCCCTCCTCCAAGTTCCCAGCATCACAAGACACAATAACATTCCCAATTGGTTAACAAATGAATACAATTACCATATCAGCCATTCTAAAACGAAACAACGGCGAGAGAAACACTTATCCAACAAAGAAGCATTCCTGCTCGTAACAAACCAAAGAAGCCATTTCGAGTAACATACACAGGACATTGTACATTCTCTCCCCACCAGCAAATGTCATGCCCTCATGGCATTACTAGAGTTCCCCAAAGCTTCTTGCAACACACAAAACCCAACCCAGGTGCAGAAAGCAGTGACATAACTACCCAGAGCAGTAGAAATCACACTCGGTTCTCCCGGTACCACATATGTCAACCGCTCCGGGGGGCGCCTAATCCTCTGAGATCTCCATACCCCTTCTGCCCCACTGGGCTCCCTCGTTACCTGCGAACCCACTGTCTCAGACACCCCAGGTCTACCTGACAGACCCGCACCCCCTTCCTCACAGGGTCCTCCCTCACCTGAGATCTCTCCGGCTTACGCTCGGGTTCCACCCTCTCTCCCCCCAATGTTGGCTGCCTCTCCATCTGACCCTCAAGACCTTCCCTCCTCTCACCCAATTCAGTATGGGAAGGGCCAGGAGCCTCCTCTCCTGGTACTGGAGCACCAGTGAATGGGAACAGGGCCCACTCATCTGAATCATCCTCTTCCGAATCAGTAGCCATTCCCGGGTGAGGGACCCGTCCCCGCTCTTCAGCAGCAGGCTCTTCCCTTTCTCCGCGCCCTCGCAGAGTCCTTGTACTGGGCGTAACCTCCCACTCGCGCTCCTTATCCACCTGCACCGCTTGACCCAGTAGCAGCAGGTGATTCATATGGAGTACCTTGATAGGCCCTTTCCCATCCTCAGGTTTCACCCGGTAAACTGGCAGGTTCGGAATCTGGCTCTCTATTACATAGGGGCTGGCCGCCCATCGATCTGCCAACTTGTGCTTACCAGGGAGTCCCAAATTCTGTAAAAGGATCCGGTCGCCCGGCAATTATTGGACAAACTTCACCTTTCGATCATACCGCATCTTATTCCTCTGATTTTGTTTGGTAGCCGCCGCCTCGGCCAACTCGTACGCCCGCTGTAACTCCCTCTTCATGTCGGACACGTACTTTAGATGGGACTTCCCGGGTAATTCACCCACTCCACCTCCAAAACACACGTCAATGGGCAACCTCGCTTCTCGCCCAAACATCAGATAATAGGGCGAATACCCTGTAGCATCATTGCGAGTACAATTGTAACAGTGAACCAATTGTCCAATATGACGACTCCACCTGCTTTTCTGCCCAATTTCGTGTCCCGAGCATATCCAACAGGGTCCTGTTGAACCTCTCTGGCTGAGGGTCTCCCTGTGGGTGGTAAGGGGTAGTCCTGGATTTCTCAACCCCAAGCATAGTCAGTAATTCCTGGATAAGGCGGCTCTCAAAGTCCCGCCCCTGATCACTATGGATTCGCATGGGAAGGCCGTAATGCACAAAATACTTCTCCCATAACACCTTCGCCACTGTCGTCACCTTCTGATCCTTGGTGGGAAATGCCTGAGCATAGCGAGTGTAATGATCGGTGATGACTAATACATTCACGGTGTTGCTGGTGTCAGGCTCAATCGACAGGAAATCCATACATACCAGGTCCAGAGGTCCCGCACTCTGCAAGTGCGACAGTGGAGCCGCCAACGCTGGCAGAGTCTTCCTCTGGATGCAACGACGGCATCCCCTACAGTATTCTTCGACGTCCCCCCTCATCCGGGGCCAGTAGAACCAGTCTTTGAGTAATCCATATGTCTTTTCCACCCCCAAGTGTCCATAATCATCATGTAAGGCCTGGAGTACAGCCTGCCGATACTCCTTCGGCAGGACCAGTTGCCAACAGCGGGGTTGGTCCGGCGGTGCAGTTACCCGGTACAAGATTTGGTTCTTTAACTTCAACCGAGACCACTCCTTCAACAACAGAGGCACGCATGGATGTTTCCCCGTCTCAGCCAACGCCCCATCCCCCTTCTCGACCGCTCTCCACACTGTGCCAATGCCTGGGTCATTTTGCTGAGCAGTTGCCACTTCCCCCGGACTCAGTTCCGGCAACTGTTTAGTCCGCAGTGCGGTCAGGTCACAGTAAACTAGGGGTATGGCGTTGTCAAAAACACCCAATTGGTCCAGGGCTCGTTCCAGCCTCCCTCTTCCCTCGGCCTTCACGGTGATAGCAAACTGACACATCACCTTCACTCCAGGGGCAGGGACACTCTCCCACTCCTCGTCCCTCTCCTGTTCCCCCGGCTCCCGACGAGACAACGCATCCGCATCGACATTCTTGCTTCCGGGGCGGTACCTCAGGCTGAAATCATATACCGACAAGGCCGCCAGCCACCGATGTCCTGTGGCATCCAGCTTCGCCGAAGTCAAAATATAAGTGAGAGGATTGTTATCCATTCTCACCTCAGACTTGGCTCCGTACAGGTAATCGCCCAGCTTGTCCACCACCGCCCACTTCAGCGCCAGGAACTCCAACTTGTGAGTGGGATAGTTTCTCTCCGATGGCGACAAGCTTCGGCTGACAAAGGCTACCGGCCTCAATGCTTTGCCATACTCCTGGTACAGAACAGCCCCGAGACCCTCTCGGCTGGCATCCGTGTGCAGCACATATGGCTTCTGGGGATCGGCAAAAGCCAACACCGGGGCCTGGGTCAGTGCCCTTTTCAAAGATCGGAACGCCTCTTCACATTGATCATCCCATCTCGAGCCAAAAGGTTCCGCCGGGTTCCAGTATCCTGCCTCTGGTTCCCCGTCCTCTTCTTTCCCGCCGGGGGATAGCCACACAACAGCTGAGTCAACGGGTGGCACACTTTGGCGTATCCTTTCACAAATCGCTGGTAATACCCACAGAACCCCAAAAATGAGCGCAGAGCGCCCACTTTCTGGGGTCTCGGCCAGGTGGTCACGGCCTCTATCTTGGTTGGATCAGTAGCCACTCCCTCTCGCGAAATGATATGGCCAATGTAGTTAACTGACGACTTGCAGAACTGGCACTTGTCCAGGGAAAGCTTCAACCCTTCTTCATTAAGCCGGCCCAACACCTTCAACAGCCTCTCCTCATGTTCCTCCAAAGTCGATCCAAACACTATCAAATCGTCCAGGTACACCAGCACCTCCAACAGATTCATATCCCCCACAGTTCTCTCCATGAGCCTCTGGAAGGTGGCTGGGGCTCCCGATATGCCTTGGGGCATTCGTTCGAACTGAAAGAACTCCAGCGGGCAGATAAAAGCGGTCTTCTCTTTATCGGCCACACTCATCGGGATCTGGTAATACCCACTTCTTAAATCCAGCACACTGAACCACTTCGCACCGCTCAGGCAGGCCAACGCATCCTCGACTCTTGGGACAGTATATTGATCAGGGACAGTTCGCCGATTCAACGTCCTGTAGTCAACACACATGCGCACTCTCCCGTTCTTCTTCCGTGCCACCACTATTGGGGACGCATAAGGACTTCGGGACTCAGCTATGATTCCGGCCTCCTTCAACTTGCACAAGTGCTGTCGCACGTCCTCAACATCTGCCGGAGCCAGCCGCCGGGATCTCTCTCGGAACGGGGTGTCCTCCGTCACCCGGATGGTGTGGCGAGTGCTTTTGGAGCAGCCAACATCAAACTCGCCCCAAGAGAAAACAGCTTCCATCTTCAGCATCTTCTCCACTAGCCGGTGTTTCCACTCCGGCGACACTGGGGAATCCCCGAAGTTAAAGGCTTCAGCGGTCAGCTCCCTTTGATGCTCCAATCCCTCCCCGTTAGGGGTCCGCACTGGTGCGCTGGACATTACCGTCACCGGGAACAGATGAGCCAGCGGCATTCCCCTCTTAAAGGTGATTTCTCTTGCTGTGGTGTTCCTGACACTTATAACTATACGCCTCGCATGTACCACCCCTGGTCTCTGCACTTCGGGCCTCACCAGCGCTCCCGCCGGAAATCGTGTCTCCCCTTCAAGATCGTCTGGGGCGTCTACTAACAGGGCTTCTCCCGTCGGCACTCCTGGGAATCTGGGGGCACCCATCACTAGTGCTACCTCCCCTGGTCGGATCACCTAGGGCAGGGGTCAGCAACCTTTACCACTGAAAGAGCCACTTGGACCCGTTTCCCACAGAAAAGAAAACACTGGGAGCCGCAAAACCCGTTTGACATTTAAAATGAAATAACACTGCATACAACGTTTTTTTTGCCTTTATGCTATGTATAAACAAACTATAATGTGTTGCATTTATGAAATTGATGAACTCCTGCAGAGAAAACGAAATTACATTTCTGCATGCAACAAAAACATTTTGAACTCCGAAAAAAAGACGTTGGGTTGAAGGTTACTTTTAAGTAAAATACTCAACGTCTATTTGAGTCCTTCTTGTATTTATGAAAAACACCAAACTTAAATTTGCCGCCAGCAGCAAACCAAAAATAACATCAGCCAGCTGTCAGCCTGAAAAATAAAAGGACTATTTCACTGAACAATGAAAAAATATGAATATACATAAAATAATAGGCAATTAAAATATTTATCATACTTGGTTAATGGGATTTCTGCTCCTGGACCTCAGCGCACAGCGTCTGCACATCAGGGCTGTATGACGTCACCTTCATCTTTACACAGGATCGCAAGCTGTCATCTGTGAGGCGTGCGCGATGTTTGTTTTTAATAAAGTTCATGTTGGAGAACACCTGCTCACATACATATGTGGATCCAAAGATCGACAGGACTCCAAGCGCATACTTTTTCATGTTTACATAAATGTCGGGCATAGCATTCCATGTTTCGAACACAAGTTTGTCCGGTTTTGGAAGGTTTTCAATATCACTCCATTTGTGATTCTGAGCAAGAACGGCCTTCTGACGGGCAACATCTTCAAGGTCTGCTGTCAAGCGTCTAAACTTGGACACCCATATGTCTTTGTCGGCTATGTCGGCCAGTTCCATCTCAAGATCAGGTTGACTCACACCTGCCAATGCAGTCGTATTCAGTAGGGAAGGATCGATGCTTAAGGGAGTGACCGGGAAGGATAATGTGTTTTTTTCCTCTCTGAACTCACAGAAGCGTTTCCCAAACGATGTTTGCATTGCGATGATTGCAGAATGTAAATACTCCGAAATTATCATGTCGTGACCTTGTTTGAACTCTCTCAAATTGGGGAAGTGAGACAAAGTGCCTTTCTGTAAATCTCTGGCAAGCACTGTCAACTTGCGCTCGAATGCCAAAACATCCTCCAACATGTGCAGGGCTGTGCGTCCTTTCCCCTGAAGAGCTGTGTTCAGCGTGTTCAGGTGCGCTGTCATGTCTACCATGAAGTGTAGCTTTTCCAGCCACTCTGGCTGTTCCAGCTCAGGAAAGGTGAGCCCTTTGCTGCCCAGGAAAGTTTTCACTTCTTCCAGACACGCGACAAAGTGTTTCAGCACCTCCCCTTTGGACAGCCACCGGACTTTGTTGTGCAGCAGGAGATCAGAATATGCGCTTTCCATCTCGTCCAGTAACAAACGGAATTGACGGTGATTTAAACTTTTTGCCATTATTTTATTGACAATCTGAATGACAACATCCATTACTTCTGTGCATTCCGGAGGAAATGTTTGAGCGCACAGTGCCTCTTGGTGCAAGATGCAGTGAAAAGTCAGCAGCTTTCTGTCCAGCAACTTCTGCAGTAAAGCCACAAATCCCTTGTGCGTTCCCGTCATATTCGGAGCCCCAACAGTAGCTACTGACACCAGATGGGTGGTCTTTATTCCTTTGGCTCTTAAACAATTCAAGACAGCCTCACAGATGTCCTCCCCCCGTGTTTGGTCTTTTAGAGGTATCAACTCAATCAGTTCTTCCTGTGGCCCGGCAGAGTTTACATACCGGCAGAACAACGCTATTTGTTCAATATCACCTTTGTCTTTAGACTCGTCACAGGCAATCGAGTAGGCCACAGCTGAATTGATGTCTTTAATTTGCTGTCTTGTGATGTCTTCTGCCATTTTTATGGTTCTGTCTTTGACAGTCTTTGCAGAGAGGGGCATATCCCTGATTTTCTGCACAATTTCACTCTTGTTTTTAAAGTCCGTGAATAGATGTTCTGAAATCTTAATGAAAGATTCTTTTATATATTCACCATCTGTAAACTGCTTCCCGTGCCTGACTATTTCCTGAGCGGCAATATAACTGGCGTATGTCGTTGATTTTCCAGACTTCATCCATTTCTGGAAATGATTTTTGCTCAGATCAACCTTCTGCATCAGTTCCGAAACGGCTTTTTTTCTCTCATCTCCATCCGGATATTTTTGAGCAGAGGCTGCGTGTTTATTCTGGAAATGCCTTGCGACATTTGACTTTTTGTTGTTTGCTAGTTTCTCATTGCATATTAAGCATACCGGTAAACCAGTCTCGTCAACAGTGAAAGCAAATGAATCTGTCCACGTATCATTAAACGTTCTGTTTTCTTCAGTCACTTTTCTTTTTTTAGAATTCTCCATAGTTGGCTTACCTTGGATCGAAAAATTAAAGAAATCGCGCACTGGCGGGTGTCAGGTATTGGCAGTGGTGACGTATATTAATAGCGATAAAAACACGTTGTAGCGGTGTGCTCACGCAGTCAGTAAACTGCAGTCGAATAACTTTATTCGAACTAAACAGCCTTGCTTTTAAGCCTCCCTCAACCCAGCCCCCATGGACGCAGATGCTGCAAAAGACGCGTACTCACAAACCCCCGTAGGCTATCTCCCTTAGCCGGAATGCTGGCTAATTGTGAGCCGTTTCGGATGTGCCAGGAAATGTGTCGCCACACTTAGATTGTACAAGATCACCATAATCTTCAAATTTAGAATTACATTTCAAAAGCTAACAAACTAACATAAAATACATTTTAATTAAATACTGACCAATTATTTCCCAAAGCCACAGGGAGCCGCAGCACAGAGGTGAAAGAGCCACAAATGGCTCGGGAGCCGCAGGTTGCCGACCCCCGACCTAGGGCCTCGCCTGCAGACACCACACCGTCCCTCGCTTACACTCCGGGTCCAGCCCTTGGGAGGCAACCCCTTCTTCGAACACTGCTCGAAACACTGGATGCACCGAGAGGGTCTCCAGAAAGTCTTACCCCCTTCTCCTTACAAGCTCCCAGGAGCCATCGCACAACTGGGGAGTTAGTCCCCACCAGGAGGGCAGCACCACCGGTTTACACCGGGTCAGGACACACCAACACCAACGTCTCAATCGCTTCCAACACTCCCACATCGCCCTCCGAGAACTCCAATCTCACTGATAGGTACCCATCGTACGGGTAGTCACCCTCGCTCACACCCAAATCTGCAGGGCGTCAAATGGGGTTACGGGCAAATGCTTTAGATATTGATTGTAGAAAGACCGGTACAATAAGGTCACCTGCGATCCCGTATCAAGAACGGCTTTTGCGTAAACTCCCTCTATCCGTAGACCCACACTGGTACGGGGTCCTACCAGCCCATCTGGAATAGAGGCGTGGGCACCCGGTGGTCTTCCGGCTGATCTCTGGGAACGTGTTCCTCCAGAGGCTCCAGTCCGTTCCCTCACTGAGCCTCTCCTAAGTTTCCCGACACCTCTCCCTTTTTAGTCATGGGGGGCTTGTCCTCCGCGGGACTCCTTGTCTCTCACAATCCCACCTAAAGTGTCTCTCCTCTCCACAGCTATAGCACACCCTCGGCCTTCCACAGTCCCGCCTGACATGCCCCTCTTTACCACAGTTAAAGCACACACTGCCTGTCGCCCCTCCTCTCCCAGGACGGCTCCCGCTCCCAATCCACTGCACTGATCGCCCCTGAGAGTAGGTACCTCCCCTGTCCCTCCCCTCCAAAGGGGGTTCCCTACTCTCCGGGGGTTGTCATTCCTCCACCCAGCCACCACTTCCTGTATCGCTGAGGATCGCTCCCGTGGGCCCGCGCCCCTTTTCCGCCCCAATGCTCTCTCTTCCTCTCGCACCTCTCTAATCAGTTGCCCGAAGGATGGAGGGGGACCTTTCCTATAAGCCTGCCGGATAGTCCACGCCACCTTGTCCTCCTCCAGAGAGCCACTGAATATCTGACTCATCCTCACACTAGCCACGTCAGTCGCCTTCACTACCCCCCTGGTGCCGCAGCCCCGAGAGCATCCCCTCCATCCTAAATATGTACTCGGAGAGCTTTTCCCCTCTCCATTGTTCCAGGCGTTGGAACTCTGCTAAAAGCAGCCAGGGTTCCCCTGACAACCCAAACACTCCCTCCAAAACTTCTAGGCATTCCTCCACTGAGGCTACAGGCTTCTCAGCTTTCAACTCCCGGACGGTTTTGGCGGCTAAACCCCTCAAACTTCCCACCAATCGCTGCCTCTTCTCCTCCTCCGAGCCTGGCCACTCCTCTAACATCAAAGACGTATGCTCGATCCAGGTCTCATAGTCCACCTCCCCGTCCGGAGTAGGCTTGTCTCCGGAGAACACCCCCAGCTTCAGCCGTGGCCTCTCGGCCACTCCCACCAGGGAATTAAGTGCGGCTGCCAGCTCCGAGGCTTCCACCCTACCTGGGGAGCGGGGCCTAGTCACGACTCCCTCCTCCCACCTCCCTTTACTAGTGCCAGGCACCCCTCGGGGGTCCACCTCTAGCTCTAGCTCCTCCTCCGATGTCTCCTCAGCCTCATCCTCGGAGAGGGTGTGGAGCCCCCACAGCCCCTCCTCCCCCAGTACACTGACCGTCGCCGGCAGTTTCACTGTCCTGACTTCAGCACTCGTACGAACCAACACCCAGCTAGACTCTACTTCTTTACCACACCGTCTAGCTACCAATTCTACCTGCCCAATACCCTTCACCAAACTTAAACCCCGCACTATCGCGTCTCCCAAAACTCGAAAATCCACTCCACTCACTACGCATGCATACTGCACCGGTACACCTTCAAACTGGCACCAACAAAAAATCTTATCTCTGTCCATCTCCGCTCTGCTGCCTGCGTGATTCCACAGCCCCTGACAATCCAATCCCGGACAAGCCCCCACAAATGTAACCCTTACCCAACAGGCTGGTATACGTCTAGGGGAAACGGAGTTCCAGCAACTCACCAACCTACCTCCCGTACACGCAGGTGCTGTGAGAATCGAGTTTATGCCTCGTGCCCGCCAACAATATCAAACCCACAACAAATACCGTTATGAAATACACTTTAAAGAGTTTACTAAAATTAAAAGAGTAGTAGGCAATACAATATATATATATATATATATATACGGAAAAAAACAAAAGGCGCCAACTTATCAAAGTTCAGTCTGTTTAGTGCACTCGTTGGAGCTCAATCAACGAACCAATTGACCCATCTGACTGCACGACCGCCACTCCGTCTCACCTGGGACCACCCCGGTGGTCTTACGAGCAGTCCAGCGCACGTCCACCTTCCTCGGCATCTTCCTTGGCCTCTCCCTCACACCAAAAACCCGCGAAAACCCCTCCCCCAAGTTCCCAGCATCACAAGACACAATAACATTCCCCATTGATTAACAAATGAATACAATTACCATATCAGCCATTCTAAAGCGAAACAACGGCGAGAGAAACACTTATCCGACAAAGAAGCATTCTTGCTCATAACAAACCAAAGAAGCCATTTTGAGAAACATACACAGGACATTGTACACCTACATTCGACACAACCGATCGACAGATGATGCAATAGTCACAGCTCTACACACCGTCCTTACACATCTGGAGAAGAGGGATGCTTATGTGAGATTGTAAAATTGGACCACAGTTAGATTAGAATTGAACTACAGTTCAGAATTCACCACCATAATTCCCTCCAGGCTCGCCAAGAAGCTCAGAGACCTTGGCCTTCACCCTGCCTCGTGTACCTGGATCCTGGACTTCCTGTCAGATCGCTGGCAGGTGGGAAGAGTGGGCTCCCTCACCTCTGTCCCTCTGACCCTCAACACAGGTGCCCTCCCAGGGTTGTGTAGTAAGCACCATTCTTTATTCTCTATACCAATTACTGTGTTGCCACCCACAGGGCCCATCTGCTAATTAAATTTGCTGACAGCACTACATTGATTGACCTAATCTCAAATAATAATGCGGCAGCCTACAGAGAGGAAGCCATCACCCTGACACACAGTGGTGTCAAGAAAACAACCTCTCCCTCAATGTCGTAAAAACAGAGGAGCTGATTGTGGACTACAGGAGGAATGGAGACAGGCTAGCCCCTATAGACGTCAATAGATTTTGGGTTGAGAGGGTGAACAGCTTTAAGTTCCTCGCCATAAACATCACCAAGAATCTCACGTGGTCTGAGCATACTGGGAGTATGGCGAAAAAGCTTTCAGCTCAGATGGTTGAGGAAGTTTTGTATGGCCCCCTAAATTCTAAGATTTTTCTATAGGGACACAATTGAGATCATCACTGCCTGGTATGGGGACTGTACTTCCCTCAATCGCAGGACTCTGCAGAGAGTGATGCGGACAGTCCAGCGCATCTGTAGATGTGAACTTCCCACCATTCAGGACATTTACAAAGACAGGTGTGTAAAAAGGGCCCAAAGGATCATTGGGGACCCGAGTCACCCCAACCACAAACTCTTCCAGCTGCTACCATCAAGAAAACGGTACCACAGCACAAAAGCCAGGGCCTCCAGGCCATCAGACTGCTTAATTCATGCTGTTGCAACTGTATTTCTATGTTATATTGACTATCCTGTTGTACATAATATTTATTATAAATTACTATAATTTCACATTGCAAATTTGTATGGAAATGTAACATAAAGATTTTTACTTCTCATATATTTGAGGGATGTAAGTAATAAAGTCAATTCAATTCAATCAATTCAGAATTGCACTTGCATCTTGGGCCCAGGACAGGTCCTCCAAAATAATAACACCAAGGACTTTAAGTTGCTGACTTTCTCCACCTGCAATTCTCTGATGAGGACTGGCTCATGGACCTCTTATTGCCTTCTCCTGACGTCAATAATCATCTCCTTGGTTTCTCTCAGGCAGATTTCTAATCTTGCTCCTATATGCTGATCCATCACCACATTTGGTTTGGCTGACGACCGTGGTGTGGTCTGCAAATTTGAATATGGCATTGGAGCTGTGCTTAGCCACATAGTGAGCAGAGCCGGGGTCTAAGCACACAGCCTTTTGGTGAACCTCAGTTAATGGAAATCATGGAGGAGTTGTTGCTTTGCTGAACTGTCTGCAAGTGAGGAAATCCAGGATCCAATTGCTCAAGAAGGCAAGATCTAGGAGTTTTGAGGGTATGATCCTTAAATATTCTGTGTGTGGAGAGAATGAGCAGCTTCAGGTTCCTGGGTGTCAAGATCTCTAAGGATCTAACCTGGTCTCAAAATATCGATGTAGTTATTAAGAAGGCAAGACAGCAGCTATACTTTATTAGGAGTTTGAAGAGATTTGGCATGTCAACAAATACACTGAAAAACTTCTATATTTGTATCATGGAGAGCATTCTGACAGGCTGCATCACTGTCTGGTACAAAGGGGCTACTGCACAGGACCGAATGTTGCTGCAGAGGGTTGTAAACCTAGTCAGCTCCATCTTGGGTATTAGCCTACAAAGTACCCAGGACATTTTTAGGGAGTGATGTCTCAGAAAGGCAGCGTCCATTATTAAGGACTGCAGCACCCAGGGCATGCCCATTTCTCACTGTTACCAACAATTAGCAGATACAGAAGCCTGAAGGCACACACTCAGCGATTCAGGAACAGCTTCTTCCCCTCTGCCATCCGATTCCTAAATGGAATTGAACCCTTGGACGCTACCTCACTTTTTTTTAATATACAGTATTTCTGTTTTTGCATGTTTTAAATAATCTATACAATATACATAATTGATTTACTTGTTTATTTCTTATTCTTATTTTTATTTTATTTATTATTATTTTTTCCTCTCTCTCTGCTAGATTATGTATTGCGTTGAACCGCTGATGCTAAGTTAACAAATATCATGTCGCATGCAGGTGATAATAAACCTGATTCTGATTCTGATTCTTTAGGCATGTGGATTATTTTTAAACTTCAGAAGGTGCAACATGTGTTGGATCATCCCTGGGTCTGGTTTCATTGTTGCCCATACCAAAGAGTTGAACTTTAAACCTACCTGTAATCTATACAAGTTCATCCAGCTTTTTTGTATGTCTTGATCTGACCACAGCATTTGCAGAGTGTACTTTGTGTGTACAAGTTTGTCATTGGGTTGCTCATTTTTAAGCTTCTCTCTCTGCCTGTCTCTATCTTTGTCTCTCTGTGTCTCTCTCCATCTCTTTTAACAGAGCTGGCTGATTTCTTCAAAAGTCTAGGCTGCATGCAAATCATTTGGTGAGTGTGTTTTAGCTCAGTCTAATTTTTCTCTGGACTGTTATTTTGAAGGAAGAACCAGAGCTTAGAATTTCCAGGAACTGCACCTTAGGTTGCCAAGGTGCGACTTATGGATTTCTGTCCTAATGGTACTGAGGTTCCTATAGGTCAAATTTTTCCTGTGACCTGTTAAATATGAATTTATTTTTATTTTTATATGTTTACATGCCCCACATTTGTTGCTGCAGTTTTGCATTGTCTATAGTTTAGTACTGACCAAAACCCTTTATTCTTTTTTACACTTTTAAATGCATTGATTAGGTGTATTCACCTTAATCTAACATTGCTGAGACTGGGTTTTAACTGGACTGGCCCAATTTACAGTTGGTTATCAAGGCTAACCTAAATATTGTTTTATTCCATAGTCAAGGTTAGCCTAATTAAATTGCAGGTGGTTTTGGGGTGTGGTAAGAAGTATGGTTAGCACAACACTTTAAAGACCAGGCGGCTCAGGTTCAGCTCCTGCCTCTGCCTGTACGTTCTCCTGTGACTGCGTGGGTTTACTCCAAGTGCTCTGGTTTCCTCCAAGTACGTACTAGTTGGTAGATTAGTAGGTCAGCGCAAATTGTCCCATGATTAGGACAGGGTTAAATCAGGGGTTGCTCAGCAGCATGACTCAAAAGGCCAGAAGGGTGTACTCTATGCTCTATCCCAATATATATATGGATAAATGAATGAGTAAATATGGAGCAAACTGTTCTCTCCAGCCTACCATGACCAGACATCTGATCCTTTCTGTTCATCAGATCTCTGTCCCCTCTCGCTTATACCTTGGATTCCCTTCTCACAAATTGCTCATACCCAAATGCAACAGGCAGCTCGTCCAGGTCAAGGTCTTAGCCTCACTCCAATGAAAGCACAGGCACTGAGGCACTGAAGTCTATCAGCCAGTCCTCATTAGGAGATCAGAGGTAGAGAGGGTCAGTACCTTTAAATTCCTTAGGGTTATCGTATCAGAAGATCTGCCCTGGGAGCCTCACGTAAATGTCATCACAAAGAAGGCATGCCAGCACCTCTGCTTCCTCAGAAGTGTGAGTCAATTTGGCATGTCTCCAAAAACTTTGTCAAACTTCTATAGATGCACAGTGTGGTGCATACAGTATGTGTACTTTGATAATAAATTTACTTTGAACTTTGAAGCCACGCTATAAGGTAGACTCAGAAAACTATTTCTGCAAATACAAAAATAAATAAATAAATAAATAAACCATAAACCAGGAGAGCTCTGAGCTTCTGCTCCTTTATCCTTCCTGAATGCTAGGCTCTTAATCCTTGATCTAGAATGCAAGGCTTTGACCTTCTTTTACCATGCCCCCGACCTCTCTTTCTCCCTCCTGAGACTCTCTCTCCGGGATAACCTTCCTATAGCCGGCAAGCAGGGAGTCTCAAGATGATACACGATTAATATTCTTGGAATCAAAGCATTTCTTTGCATTTGTTGTATGTGATCAGAACACTTTTGTTAACCTGTGGCAGATCTGGAGATCAAAGCCCCAAGGTCAGTGAGCCCAGAGGTTGAAGCCCGAAGATTGACCCCCTCTAGGTCGTCAATTCAGGAGGTTGGAGACCCAATGTCTGTAAGTTTGGGGCTACAGACTGGAGGTCAGAGACATGGAGGTGGCCTATCTCGGGGTTCAAAATACAAAAGTCCAAATTTCAAGGTCAATTTATTATCAAATCACTTCTATGTCACCATAAACTAACCAAGATTCATTTTCTTGCAGGCACTCACTGTAGAACAAAGAAATAAAATAGAATCAATGAAAAACTATGCACAAAGACTGGCAAAGAACCAATGTGTGAAAAAAAACAATTTCTGCTAATGCAAAATTGAATGAATGAATAAATAAATAAATAAATAAATAAATAAATAGACCTTATTGACAACATGAAGGTAGAGTCCCTGAACGTGAGTCCACAGATTATGGAATCAATTCAGTGTTCAGCTGAGTGGAATTATCTACACTGGTTCAGGAGCCTAGTCATTGAACTGTTCCTGAGCCTGGTGCTGTATGACCAAAGGTTCCTTGTACCACCTTCCCGATGGCAGCAGCAAGAAGAGAGCACGGCCTGGATGACGGTGGTCCTTGATGATGGTTGTTGCTTTCTTGTGGCAAGGTCCTTGCAGATAGTGTTGGAGACCCATCTGAGTGTGTGGGTGGGGTGGAGTGTTTGTTTTATGGTCGTGCCTGTTGTATATTGGTTGTGTGTTGTTCTGAAGAACATTGTGGGAAAGACATGTGATAAAGAGATCTGCCTGTCTATATGAGCTTGCTTTGTTCAATAAAAGAGACCCAGTTAGATTCTTTGCACCTTTCTGCTTTGTTCCAGGTAACATGCAAGCTATTGATTTCACCTTCAGCAATACTGTCGGACAAGCTGGTCTTCACTGTTTGTAACCATTAAGATTTTAGGCAAATGAGTTGTGCTCCTGGAGAGTGTGAGTCATATCAGCAAAAATATGTGTCTGGTTATCACAGGATGTGATGTCTCTTGTTCTTGTACTTGTGGATGATGTTTGCATCCCTAAAGTTTCTCCCAGAACTGCTGCATAAGCTCTGTCAGCCTCTGAAGAAAGGCTTCACCATCCCTCCTTGAAGACTTCTGGTGGGATTTCATATGTGGCAGGGCCTTACCTGGCTGCAGCTGATTGACCACTTTCCTAGCTTCTACCAATGTGGAGGGATCATCAGGAGCCTCCAAGACTGGCGCTGGGGTATGTTTTCTGTGGCCTGGTTGTCTACTTGCGATGGCCTGTTCAGCAGCTGGTTGAAGTGGTCTACCCAGCATTGGACAATGTCGCCCTTGTCAGTGAGGAGTGCTCCATCCAAGGAGCAGGCTGGTGCCATGATGCTGGAGGAAGGTCCAAATACTGCCTTAAGACCATTGAAAAACTTCCTTGTGCTGTTCTGGTCAGAGTAGTGCTGAAGCTCTGCTGCTTCGGCCTCCCGCAACTGATCTTTTACCTTCCGCAGCTCAACTTGGACCTTACTACAGAGGTGCATCAAGCGGTCATGTTTCAAGATTGACTGCTTGTCACTGAGCCAGCTTGCAAAGATGTCCTGCTTCTGCTTGAGGAGGCTGACGATATCAGAGTAGTTGTCATCGAACCAGTTCAGCCTCACCAGAACCCTGTAAATTTGCAGCATAATCTCCTTGCTCTTAAATTCAATCCTTCTAGCAGTGCAGGCCAACATTCCATTTGTCTTCTTGATAGGATGCTGTTCCTGCAAACCAACCTTTTGCGATTCATGCACAAACACTCCTAAGTCCTTCTGCACAACAGCATGCTGCAAGATTTTACCATTTAAATAATAATCAGCCCTTTCATTTTTGACTTCAAAGAGGATGACCTTGCATTTATCAATATTGTGCTCCATCCGCCACACCCTTGCCCACTCACTTAACCTATCTATATCTCTCATAGACTCTCCATATCTTCTGCAGAATTTGCTTTTCCTTTCAATTTAGTATCATCAGCAAATGTAGATACACTACACTTAGTCCCCTCTTCCAGATCATTAATGTATATCATTTAAGGGAGCTAGGGATTTACTCTTTAGAGAGAAGGAGGATGAGAGGAGACATGATAGAGGTGTATGAGATATTAAGAGGAATAGACAGAGTGGACAGCCAGCGCTTCTTCCCCAGGGCACCACTGCTCAGTACAAGAGGACATGGCTTTAAGGTAAGGGGAAGGAAGTTCAAGAGGGATATTAGAGGAAGGTTTTTCACTCAGAGAGTGGTTGGTGCATGGAATGCACTACCTACATCAGTGATGGAAGCAGATACACTAGTGAAGTTTAAGAGACCACTAGACAGGTATATGGAGGAGTTTAAGGTGGGGGGTTATATGGGAGGCAGGGTTTGAGGGTCGGCCGCAATGTGGGCCGAAGGGCCTGTAACGTGCTGTACTGTTCTATGTTCTATGTTCTACATAATCTTGGTGCTTTCTGTTGGAGTGCCCAAGAACAGCACTTGCAGCCTTGTACAGGGTGTCTCTGAAGACAGCCCATGCTATTTCTGGGTCCGCCTCCTCAGGCAGTTGCTCAAGTCGTTCTCCCAGTTTGCTGATCAGCTCTTCTTTGATGCTGGGGTCAGCGAGCCGTCGAATGTCCAGCTTCCGCTGGCGCCTGTGCGCTCTGGCGATCTGAAATGACAGCTTGCTTCTCAGCAGGAGGTGGTCGGCCCAGCAGTCGCTCTGGCAATGATCACATCCCTGATGTCCCAGTGCCATGTGATCACGTAGTCAATCAGGTCAGTTCTTGGAGCAGGGGTACATCCAGGTTGCCTTTTAGATGCCTGGAAGCTGAGAGAGGGTGTTGGTGATCGTCAACCCATCTTCTGTGCAGAAGGTGAGTAGTAGCTGCCCATTTGAATTCTCCTTTCCAAGGCCATGCTTGCCAATGACTTCTGGCCAAGACGATGGTCACTGCCTACTCGGGCATTAAAGTCGCCAAGCAGAAGGACCTTGTTGTCTTTCTGGACAGACCATAGTAGCTAGCCAAGTTGCTGGTAGAACTGTTTGTTCTGTTCAGAGGAGTGCGTCATGACAGGTGTATAGGCACCATTCAGAGTCAGGTCAGTCTTGGCTTTTAGAGGCAGCCTCATTACGATGGCTGATGCCTCTGGGAAGGGACTCCAGGTTCCTGACAATTATGGTCTGGATGGTAAAGCCAACTCTGGCTTCTCTAGTCTTATGCATTCCCTTGGCACTCCAGAAAAATGTGTAGCCAGCCCCTGCTTCAGTGATTTCACCAGTCTTGTCCAGGCATGTCTCACTGAGCCCTGTAATGTTGACGTTGTACTTCCGAAGCACGTGTCCTGCAAGTGCAGTTCACCCCTCTGGTCCATTACTGGACTTGTTGTCCACGAGTACCCTGATGTTCCAGGCTCCAGCACAGAGTCTGCTCAGCTTTCTGGTGGTCCTTCTTTCATTCTTGGTTTTTGAGGTGGTTCGACCGCAGAAATAGACGTCCAGTCAGCTGCGGTGTACTGACAGGTTAGGGTGAGGCAAGCTTTCTTTAGGTCACCTTTTCCAGACCCTTCTCCATGAGGAGTGAGCAGTGCGGTCCGTGAAGAGGGCAGCCCCACCGCCAAGGTGGCTTCTGAAAACTGCACTTGCCTTATGAGAAGAGAACGATCATCCTGCCCTGGCCTGCATGCAGGTCTGTAACTAGTGGCTCCCAGCACCATCTTGTGCCACTCATCTGCAGCCCCAGGCTGCATTCGAATTTATATCGACTCCCTCAAATCTCTGAGATCCAGAACTTCTTTTCCACTGGGAGATCAATTTTAAGTGATAACAAACTTGACCTGCCGGGATTTAAATTAATCTGTGTTCTTCTCTCAAATAGTATCAAAGAAACTAGGACAAAGCAAGTGCTTTGCAGCTTCTCCTCTTCACTATCAGAGCATTAGAGTGACTTAACATTTGAAATTTGATGCAGGTTTGATTTATTAAAATCACACAGCTCCACAGCTGTCTTTTATAACCTGTCTCAGGAGGAGACTACTTTTGCTCTGAAATAGAGCATGTTACAAATAACTATGTGGTGCTGACAAAGTATTTCAATTTAAATCAGGTGTAAATTTGTGACAAATGCAAATTTACAGCTGTGGAGTAAACACAGTTAAAACGTTTCTATTAAAGAATTATATATGATTTACTACTTTGTGCTTCAGTGAATGTTCTCCCATTCCATACAGCACATTAATATTCTATCATGATTTTCAAAAGCTGGTTTTGCCAGCAACTGCTATTTAATTAAGAATTTTTCCAGTAAGTAATCTAACATCCCAATGACAAATCTTAAGTTTAACTCTTGAATTGCTTGGGTTAGAACAGGCATGGGCAAACTACGGCCCGGGGGCCATATGCGGCCCGTTAAGCTTTTTAATCCGGCCCGCAGAACTTGATGAAATTATATTAATAAACCTTGTTAACGTTTTTTCCCCGCAATTCTGGCGTTTTCCCAATAGATGACGCACTCTATATACATTGACCTTTGTTGAGGTGCAGCGTATTACTCCACATTTGCGCTTTACTCTTTGTTCCACTCGACCTATTTGTGTGAACAGGCGTTCAGTGTCATGAACATCAACAAAGCCAGCCACAGATCCAAGTTAACTGACCAACACCTCTGATCCATCCTGAGAATCGCCACAACAAAACTAAATCCAGACTTTGATGCGCTGGCTAAAAAGGGAGACCAACAATGCTGTTCCCACTGAAATTAAAAATAAGTTTCTTCGTTGTGTTATGTAAAAAATGCACTTGAAAATATTTTTTTCAATAAACCTTACATGTTACATGTCATTTCAGTTAAGTGATGGACATGAGTAGTGCGCAGGTGCACGTACATTCTCAAAATTAAAAATGCGCTTCAGATCAAATAACGTGCTCTGCATACTGGCGCGCTGTCACTGTTCTGTCCTTGTGCTGGTCGTTGTTGAGTTTTGGCACAGGGGACAATTGAATAAGAAGGAGCAGGACAAGTAGACCTGCATCTCCTACCGTTTTTGAAATAAAGACAGTCAGGAGGAGAGTGATGATGATAATATCTTGAAGGATAACAGAATTTTCAGTGCTTTAAAATAATAACTGTTAGTATTAAAAAAGCTGTATTTTATTCATTTAATTTTCAGTGTTTTAAAAGTCATTTCAATAAATAGCTAAATACCATGGGACTTCAAAGACAGATATTTTGTTGTAAAGCATTTGATCATTTTCAATTGAAATTAAAGCACACGTTTTCTACATATCCCATGATATTTTATTTTCTCTTATGAGGTGTATTACCAAAACACTCCATCCATCTGCTCCTGGTCCGGTCCCCCCTGTCAAATTTTAGAACCCTTTGTGGCCCACAAGTCAAAAAGTTTGCCCACCCCTGGGTTAGAATGTCCCGATCCAGCCCAAGCCGGCATCCATCGGCCATGTCTCTAAATGCAGCCTCATTTAGTTTTCTTTTTCCAGCTGTGGAAGTCTGAACAAACTAGCTTTCCAAACCTGACTGGTATCCCATGAGGAGGAACAATCTCCAAGCAGAGTCTGTTGCTGCACGGATCTTCCTTGCTGTAACTTGTTTGGGGCATTGCAAATCGCATGCACGCTTCCTCTGCTCCAAGTCACTGCTCTGTTAGTTACGATTCCAACAGCAGAATGACCAGAAGGGCATGTAAGAGATTCTGCAGATGCTGGAAATCTGAGGTACACACACACACGTACACACACACGTACACACACACACACACACACACACACACACACACACACACACACACACACGTACACACGTACACACACACACACACACACACACACACACACACACACACACACACACACGTACACACGTACACACACACACACACACACACACACACACACACACACACACACGTGCGCGCACATACACAATGCTTCGGGATTGGAAAGGAAAGAGTGAACAGTAGGATATGTTGGTACCTAAACTTCAGTGTCCCTGCCCACTGATCTGATTTCCCCCGGCACTTCTCCTTGCAAGTAGAATAAGTGCTACACCTGCCTCTACATCTCCTCCCTCACTACCACTCAAGGGTCAAACAGTCCTTCCAGGTGAGACGACACTTCACCTGTGAGTCTGTTGGGGTCACCTACTGTGTCCTGTGTGCTCGGTGTGGCCTCCTGTAAATCAGTGAGACCCGATGTAGATTGGGAAACTGCTTCACTGAGCACCTATGCTCCGTCCACCAGAAAAAGCAGGATCTCCCAGTGGTCACCCATTTTAATTCCACTTCCCATTCCCATATCAATATGTCAATCCATGGCCTCCTTCACTGTCTTGAAGAGACCACACTCAGGTTGGAGGAACAAAACCTCATATTCCATCTGGGTAGCCTCCAACTTCCGGTAATGTCCCCCTCCCTTCACCATTCCCCATCCCTTTTCTCCCTCTCCCTTATATCCTTGCCCATGCATTGCCTCCGGGTGGTGCTCCTCCACACCCTTTCTTTCTTACATGGCCTTCAGTCCTCTTCTATCAGATTTCCCCTTCTCCAACCCTGTATCTCTTCCACCAATCAACTTCTCAGCTCTTTCCTTCAACCCTCCCCCTCCTGGTTTCACCTATCACCTTGTGTTTCTCTCTCCCCTCCCCCCCCACTCACCTTTGAAATCTACTCCTCAGCATTTTTTCTCCAATCCTGCTGAAGGATCTCGGCCTGAAGTGTCAACTGTACTGTACTCTTTTCCATAGATGCTGCCTGGCCTGCTGAGTTCCTCCAGCATTTTGTGTGTGTTGCTCGGACTTCCAGCATCTGCAGATTTTCTCTTGTTTGTGAGCATATTCAAGTCTCCTAATTTTGACTGTCACCCATGGAATTCAGGCCCATGTTAAATAGTAAGCATCCAATAGCTGGTGGCTTCCTTCAAATTACTAGCTATTATTTCAGTCGTCAGTTCATCATGGATCGAATGCATAACAAAATTGGTAATAGGTCAAAGTGTTAATTGAATCACTAGGAATTGAAAGTGTGCATATACATAAGCTACACAAACAGAATGCTGGTGGAACACAGCAGGCCAGGCAGCATCTATAGGAAGAAGTACAGTTGACGTTTCGGGCTGAGACCCTTCGTCAGGACTAACTGGAAGAAAAGATGGCATGTTTTCTTTCATCTTCTCTTTCAGTTAGTCCCGAGACGAAGGGTCTCAGCCCGAAATATCGACAGTGCTTCTTCCTATAGATGCTGCCTGGCCTGCTGTGTTCCACTAGCATTCTGTGTGTTTTGCTTAAATTTCCAGCATCTGCAGATTTCCTCGTGTATACATAAGCTTTTGTTTCTTGTGGGGAAAGTCCAGAACAAAGACATTCACACTCCAGCCAAGCCACGGATGTCAGGAAGACCACAGTCAGTGTGGGTTGGACCTGACTGATTATCAATATTGGCACACCTCAGGGATGCATGCTTAGCCAGCTGCTCTGGTCTCTCTACACCCATGACAGTGTGGTTTGGCAAAGCTCAAATAACGTTTATAAATCTGCCGATGACAGAACTATTGTTGGCAGAATCTCAGATGGTGACGAGGAGGCATACGGGAGTGACTTAAATCAGCTGGTTGAGTGGTGTCTCAACAACAACCTTTCACTCAATGTCAGCAAGACCAAGGAAATGATTGAGGACTTCAGGAAGCCTAAGACAAGGGAACACACATTATTCCTCATTGGGTATTAGCAGTGGAAAGAGTGAGCAGCTTGAGTTCCTGGGTGTCAACATCACCAAAGATCTTTCCTAGGCCCTTCGTATTAATGCAATTACAAAGAAGGCATGACAGGGTCTATATTTCATTAGGAGTTTGAGAAGACTTGGAATATCACCAAAGTCTCTTGCATATTTCTACAGATGTACTGTGGAGAGCATTCTAACTGGTTGCATCACCGTCGGGTATGGAGGGGCCACTGCATAGGACTGGAAAAAGCTGCACAAAGTCTTAAACTCACCCAGCTTGGTCACGGGGACTAGCCTCCCATTATTCAGGACACCTTCAAAAAGATCCATCATTAAGGATCCCATCACCCAGGGCATGCTCTCTTCTCATTGCTACCATCAAGGAGGAAGTACAGGAGCATAGTAAGGACACATGCTCAGCATTTCAGAAACAACTCCTTTCCCTCCACCATCATATGTCTGAATGGACAAAGAGCCCACAAACACTGCCTCACTATTTTTTATTATGCATTGTAACGTACTGCTGCCACAGAACAATATATTTCACCGCATATGCCAGTGATATTAAACCTGACTCTGATTCTGACTCATGTCTTCCCAAAACCAGGAAGCTGAAATTAGAAAACTCTCTCGGCAAAAAGCTGCCGAGGATACACAAAAGCACAAGGTATGAATGCTGAAAATGTGAGGCAAAAAGAGAGAATGTCAGAAGCACTCAGCATATTCAGCAGCTGCCATAAATAGGGAAATAAGACATGGCTAAAATCAATGACAGAACTGGGGAAGTTAGAAATGCACAGAGAGAGGAGAACAAAAAAGATGCTCCACGACAATGTGAATGATAGGAGAGTCATAGATTCATAGAATTTTGCAGCAAAGAAACATCACTTGGCCCAATTCATCCATGACAACCAGGATGCCTGTCTGAGCTTGTCCCATTTACCTGTATATGGTCCATTCCCTCTAAACCTGTCTAAAATATCTTCTAAAACTTTGGAATTATACCCACCTCTACAACTTCTCTGGCAGCTTGTGACATACCTCCAACATCCTCTGTGTGAAAATGTTGCCCACCTGGTTCTTTTTAAAGCTTTCCTCTCTCTCCTTAACTTTATGTCTTCTACATTTGGACTCACTTGCTCAGGGAAAAAGACTGTGATCAATCACCTTGTCAATGGCCATACTCATTTTATATATTTCCACAATGACATCCCTCATGTTCTCACATTTCACGGATAAAAATTCCAACCTATCCAGTTTGTCCACGTAACTCAACCCCTGCAGTTCCAGCAACACACTTGTGAATTATTTTTAGCACCTTTTCCAATTTAATGACAGAATAATAAAAGGACAATGAGTCAGGACAAAAGAGAGTGGGAGCAGATAAAGGGCTAAAATCAAATAGTTCTACAAGAGACATAAAATGGGATTTACTAGTAGAAGTTTTCCAAAAAAATGGAAGCAGGTTGTATGGTTTGAATTAGGTCCAGTCAATGATGGATTGAAAGACCTCAAAGACCTCAAAGACCTTAACCAAAGAAGTGTTTCTGTTCCTCAAGGTGTCATCAAACACTTTTACAAAGACTGTAGGAGGCCAAAGACAAAGAGGTTGGTGTTGGAGTGGGAGGGCAAATGAATTTGGGTGAATGTTAAAAGTGACTGAAGGGACAGCTATCAAAGGAACATTTCCATCAAGATGGAAATGAGGCAGTGGAAATAGAGAAGAATGATTCATTGGATGGGAAAGATGGAAGATGGATGTGAGGACAAGACAAATGTTTTTACTTCTGCTGAAGAGTGAGTGAGCAAACGTGACAGACGGTCAAAGTATCCTTTTAATTATGGTGAGGTTGAGAATGTAAAAGATATTGCAGATGCTGGAAATCTACAGCAACACACAGAAAATGCTGGAGGAACTCCCTAGGTCAGGCAGCATCAATGGAGAGGAGGAAAACTTATCCAGGATTGAGTTATTGTCCCTCAAAACTTCGCAGTGGAGCAGCGAAATGGAGGTTCAAGAGAGACTACTGATGCTGGAAATGTAGAACAACACACACAAAATGACTAAGGTCAGGCAGCATCTATGGAGGCCCTATTGAAGGATCTTGGCCTGAAACATTAACTGTTCATTTCTCTCTTACCTGCTGAGTTCCTCTAGCATTTTGTGGTTTCTGATGGAGGAAAAGCTTTAGACTGTGGAAGAAAAGACGTATCAGAAGTAATGCTGTAAGAAGTGGCTTCATCAGAGCAGATTCAATGGAATAACAAAAACTAAAAGAATGGAATAAAGCTCCTCTTGGATCCATAGTGAATCCAAGCATATTCAAGGTGTAAGTGGAAGCCAGAAGTATTATTGTTGGCTTACTTTTTTTTCCCAGAAATGAAGACAAACAAGTTGACAAGTGAAGATGAAGGTCATGGGGAGGCCATATAGTCAAAAAAGGATGAAAACTAATGCAAAGGTAATTAATTCCCCTGGAGAGATCAGGAAGTGACATCAATACAGTCAAGGAAAAAGCAACAACATACAAAGGATCTAGGTAGGACTGGAGCTGTTTAGTATAAAATTACATTCACAGAGTGGTAGCGGATGGAAAGTGTTTGGAGTCCATTCAAGGTTATTATGGGGGAGGCTGGAGGGACTGAATGTCCTCAGATGGTGCCAGGAAACTATTAAAAGTGGAGGAAGGAATTGAAAGCGCCGTGGGTGTGAATAGGAAAAGGCTGGACATTGGGAAAAAAAACAGAACTGGAGTGGAAAGAAGTAAAACAGGTTGAATTGATGGGTATACCAGGCAATTCTGTTCATGGATTTTAGGGAAGATGTTGAAAAGTTACTGCAAACGGCACATGACTAGGAACCTGGAGCGCGTGCAGTGGGTTCTTCCAGAGGAGATGAGGTCAGTGACTGTCTATGAAAAGATGGCCTGATATTCTAATAGAGTGTCATATTCCTGGAGCAAGTAGGAGGCAATATCTATAACTATAGTTCCTGGACTGAAGCACACAATGTGAAGCAAAAAACATTTGTCCAATGCTGAAGAAGTATTTCCATATTGAAGCTTGGAAGGTGCTTCAGCAGGAGCAAAGACTTCTGGATAAAAGAATTTTCCCATTTAGCACCATTAAATATGTGGGAATTCTTCTTTGAAAATACAACTAACTACAGCAGTTGATTGTGAAGTACTTCAATCAAGGTTTTGATCTCCTCTTCTAACGTGTTTGTTTTTGGCACAATACCAACTATTGTCTCTTTTTATACAGTTCCTGGTGTACCATCAACTGACACAATCCAGAAATTCGCAATGAACACCCTGACCAACTTTCTCACTCCCATGTCCATTAACTCTCAACTAGCTATCCAATCACTAACCTACATTAGCAACCAATTAACCTACTTGTCAATGTTAGGATTAAAAATAAATGGAAGCAAGTTAAGGAAGTCCATATCTGCACCAGAATTCATGAAAAAGTCCCGATTGGTGAATCTGTAAAGTATGGCGGGTTAGCAGCAACTGGCTGGAATGATCCTCAGGCTAAGATGACTGAAAGTGGCTTCAAGTATGACTTTTGCATAGCTACGAAGTATAACATTCCAGACTTATGTGTATTTGAAGATACAAGATGCAATGGATCAAAGCTAGGATAGATATGGATGAAATATTAATTCTTTAGATGGATCAAGATACAGGGAAAAGTGGCTTTAAAAAAATCCATTCTACAATTTAAAAAGTATTACCAGTATTGCCTTTCAGACTTATGAGGTTGAAAATTGCACCACAGGTGAATTTCAAGTTTTGCAGTACACCTGAAATCATTTGGGGGATTTTCTTTCCACCAAGAAAATGTGTGAGGGAGATTGAAAATACTGCTGAAGATTTGGGAATCAAATTATTTGAAATGTAGCAGGACAATTAGAAGAACTACATGCCAAATTACTCTAGATTCTGTGACTTTACATAGCACCAATCTTTTGGAGTCGTGCGAAGAAGTTCCTTGGCAAAGTCCACACTCAGTTTGTATTTAATGAATATTTCTGTATTACACTTGAACAGACAATAGAACTTCTGCCAACAATAGATGGGATCACCATTCCATTATTCTATTGTTGCTTGAGCCACAGCAGCAAGTTAGAGCTGCCATTTTCTGGTCTAATCATCATATGTCCAAATTATCATTTTACATACTTATGTTGGGACTTGGGTCTAAAGAAACACACCAACTTGAGAACAACCTTAAAGAAACGGTAAGGTTTCACTGATTGTTATAAAATAATTGACCTGGATTGTTTATCCAGGTTTTCTTGCCATAGATGCTGCCTGACCTGCTGAGTATTTATAATAAAGATTTGTTCTGTTGACCTGGAATACATTGACAGTCATACATTTGTTTAGATAGCCATAAGCCTTGTCATCACATAATCAGGGGGGAAAAAATTCTAATGTTGATAACAATGGAACTTGTGGGAAACAGGATATGCTAGGAAGTTTATTTTAGGAAAAGCTGTAGTAGCGAGTGTGCATGGAAGGAAGCTCTTCCACCCATAATCCATACATATGACATCAATAACCTTGCATTAGAATCCATTAAACTTCTCCAGCACAGTTCCTGGGAGTGCAGAGCTATCAGACAGCCAGCAGCAGTTTTTTTTTCCACTACTTGATGTAACAATCTGAACCATTGTTATTCAAGAATATCAAGGAATCCCAATCTTTGCCCAAATATCATTTGCCTCTTTCTAGAACCAAGTCTTTAGCCACTCACCCTATGCCACTACTCTGCGCCCTACTGCTGGAAGTTTTCTATAGCTCATTTCTGTTGCATCTGGCCCTCCCAGGTGATGCCAGCTGAACCCTCCTCTCTGCATTTCCCTTCCTGAAAGAGAAGCGGAAGAGATTTGGAGGCATTTGTAAAGATCTTTCAAGAATCACTAGATTCCGGAACTGTTCCGGAGGACAGGAAAACAGCAAATATCAATCTAATCGTTAAGGTGGGAGGCAGGCAGAAGAAAGGAAATTATATGTCAGTTAATCCAATATCAGTGGTTGGGAAGATACTGGAGTCCATTATTAAGGATCAGGTTTCAGGGTAACTGGAGCCACATGATAAAATAGGCCAAAATCAGTAAAATCTCCTTAAGGGGAATTCTTGCTGGCAAATCTGTTGGAACTATTTGAGGAAATAACAGGCAAGATAGACAAAGGAGATACAGTGGACGTTGTTTACTTGGATTTTCAGAAGGCCTTTGACAAGCTGCCATACAAGAGGCTGCTTAACAAGCTAGGTGCCCATAGTATTTCAGGATATGTACCAGCATGGATAGAGGATTGGATGATTGGCAGGAGGCAAAGACTCAGAATAAAAGGGGCCTTTTCTGGTTGGCTGTATGTGACAAGCAGTGTTCCACTGTATTAGGCTGCTTCTTTTCATGTTAAACATCAACAATTTGGACAATGGAGCTGACTGCCTTGTGGCCAAGTTGTCAGACAATACGAAGGTAGGTGAAGGGGCAGGTAGTGTTGAGGAGGCAGGGACTCTGCAGTACGGACTTGGAAAGATTGGAGAATGGGCAAAGAGGTGGCAGAAGGAATATGGATTAGGGAAATGTGTGATCATGCACTTTGGTCAAACAATAAAGGCGTGGACTATTTTGTGCTGGCATTGGAGAGGGTCCAGAGGAGGTTCACAAGAATGATTCCAGGAATATGAGGAGAGATTGATTGCTCTGGGCCTGTTCTCACTGAAATTTAGAGAATTAAGTGGGGATCTTATTGAAATCTTTTGAATATTGAAAGGCTTAGATACAGTGGACATGGAAAGGATGTTTCCTTTAGTAGGTGAGTCTAGGAATGGCACAGCAGACTTGATGGGTCAAGTGGCCTGATTCCTCTCCTATACCTATGGTCTTACACTTCTTCATTGTAAAGGAGGTCACACTATGAAGTTAGAATACAGTATACTAGAGTGAAAGAAGTACACTCCTCCACCAGGTGGGATTAGGAGGATTGAAAGGACAGGTTTTGCTTTTCGTGTGGTTAGCAAGGAAAGTGTTTTAAAATCGGATTTTAACATCATCTCTCCCCCCCCCCCCCCACCCCACCATGTACCAACCCTACAGGGTCTTGATAAATCCATTCTTGTCAGCTTCTTTGTCATTCATCCAGAAAAAGAAAAGGAATGAAATTCGATTTCGATTTCATAATTAAACATTCCAATACTCCCCCCACTTCACCCCAAAGTTGAGTGGCAACTTCTCCCCTTCTCAATTCAGAGCATTGTGAGTAATGTGCACAATTCCAAAATACTGGAATTGCTCAACAGGCTTGTAAGGGTAACGTTTCAGGCTGACGTAATCCACCCACACACAAGAATAACAGAAAAAAAATCATAGGCATCAAATCGAATCAAAAGGTAATCATATTTGCAAATGTACCAATGATTTAACCAGCCACCTCATTTGCACCAGAACCCCAGACCTTCTCTTGTTTCTAAATATGTTTCCATTATTCAAAGCTTTTTGTTATTTTGATTCCTATCTACAGCCACAGCCCTGCTGCTCGCAGGCATTTTGAACTGAGTTGGAATCGAAGGGCCTTTTACATTCATTGCTCTGTATGCATCATTAAGTTGCACTGCGAACTCATTTCCATCCATTTATATATCATGTGTGTCTTGCTGATGCAAGTGCATAGTGTTGGAAAGTGCAGCCTGTTGGAAAATGGAGCAAGAAGTGTTGTGAAATGCAATTGGTTTACCTCAGCAGCTGCAGAAAATAAATAGTTTCCTTAAACTTTACTTGAAGACTACACATTGCTGAGGTTTGACAAAGGAGCGGCCATTGTGAGAGATTTTGTTGCTGAGGTCAAAGTGCTGACTCTGAGATTTAGGCCCTGATGCATCACCTCAAAAGGCTTTCACAAAGAGGCTGAGAAGTAGGGAGGTAATATAAGGTAAGAACTTTCCTTTAAAGTCTTGGTGACATAGAAACACAGTCAGGGCAATCATAAGCTCTTGCAGAACATGGGGCATCATGGAGGCTTCCAGTGTCCATTGTGACCCTACGTGTGGGAAGTGTGCCTGACTGACTACACTGAGCAGCTGTCATTACAGATGGATCCATTCAGAAGTGATGTGAAAAGGAAGGGGGGTATGCAGGGAGTGCAGGATCCCCCTGAGGCCATTGCTTTCCCTAACAAGAATATTGTTTTGACTACTGTTGCAGGAATGGTCTTTCAGAGGACAGCAGCAGCTAGGTTTGTTGAACAAGGACTAGCTCGAATGTGCAGCAGGGGTGGGTGAACTCACAGAAACCTGTAATGAGACAAGAGGCCATGTACACATTAGTAGTGATGATGCAGACAGAAAAAAGGTGAACATCTGCAGGGTGAAGATAGAGAGAAAAGAAGTTAAAAAGCGGAAAGCATTCTCTGGGTTACTCCTAGTGCAGTATACCAGTAAGGGAAGGAATAGGAGAACAGGACAGATAAATGAATAGCTAGGGAGCTGGTGTATGTGGAAGGGATGCAGGTGTTTGGATATCGGGATCTCTTCTGGGGCAGAGGTAACCTGTACAAAGAAACAAGTTTCACCTGAACTAAGACGGTCCAGTATCTTTGCAGAGAGAATTTTAACAAGTCTGGCAGAGGGGTAGAACCCAAAGTAGTAATGTGGCAGATAAGAAATTAGAGGCAAATATAGAAATTAAAGTAAGCAATGCCAAATGGCAGGACAGGCAGGAACAAGACAGGAAGCAAGAAAGCTCCAATAGGTTAAACTGCATTTAATGCAATGCAAGAAATCTGGCAAATAAGGAAGATAAGCTCAGAAAATGGATAAATACGTGGGATTTTCAGAATCCCAAGTTCAAAGTGTATTTTATTATCAAAGTACATTTTGTACTGTATATATCACCATGTACGACCCTGAGGTTCATTCTCTTGTGAGCATACTCCACAAATCTATAGATTAGTAATTAGAAGGTCAATGAAAGGTCATCCATAGAGCAGGAGACAACTAATGGTGCAAATGCACATATAAATAAATTGTAATAAATAACAAGAACACGAGACAAAGAATTATTGAAAGTGAGTCCATTGGTTGGTTAGTTAAAGTTAAAGTCTGTCCCGAGCCTTATAGGCTCATCAGGCTGGTGCTTATGCCGGTTTCCGTGGTGTGAAGCGACTGAGAGTACGAGACTCCGCCCCCCCAGTAGGATGCCAGTCTATTGCGAGGTTAACCCCCGTGGTACCCATTTTCAGCTGGGTCGACTGGAGCAGTGTGTGGTTAAGTGCCTTGCTCAAGGACTGCCTCAGCTGGAGCTTGAACTCACAACCTTCAGGTCGCTAGTCCAACACCTTAACCACTAGGCCACGCACCACACATTGGCCAGTTGGAACATTTCAATGATGGAGCAAGTGAAGTTGAGTGTAGTTATCCCCTTTTGTTCAAGAGTCTGATGCTTGAAGGGTAGTAACTATTCTTGAACCTGGTGGTGTGAGTCCTGAGCCTGTTGTACCTTCTATCTGATGGCAGCAGCAAGAAAGGAGCACGTTCTCAGTGATGGGGATCTTTGATGATAGATTCTGCTTTCCTACAGCAGTGTTTCATGTAGATGTGCTTAATGTTTGGGAGGGCTTTACTCCAGATGTACTGGACTGAATCCACTACTTTTTGTAGGATTTCCATTAAAAGGCACTGGTGTTTCCATACCAGTCTGTGATACTCTTCACTGCACATATATAGAGGTTTGTCAAAGCTTTAGAGTCTCCTCAGACTCTGAAGGAAGTAGAGGCACTGCTGTACTTTCTTCGTAATTGTACTTATGTATTGGGCCCTGATGCACCATCAATAACTCACACTGTGACGTAAGGCGAGATATCGGCTTTTATTGACTGGAAGAAGGAACCAGGAGTGAGTGTCTATCATACTATGTCCTGGAGACTGAGGCCGAGCGTCAGGCCTCAGATCGCCTTTATACAGGGGCCTGTGGGAGGAGCCACAGGAGCAGTCAGCAGGGGCGTGTCCCGACAGGCACATAGTTCACCACAGGCCCAGAGCAGGTCCTCTGAAATAGTATTTAAGAATTTAAAGATGCTAACCCTTTCTACCTCTGGTCCTCCAGTGAGGACTGCCTCATAGACAATTGGTTTCCCTCTCCAGAAGTCTATAATCAGTCTGTAATCTATAGATTATAGACTACAGAAGTCTATACTCTTGCTGACATTGAGTGAGAGATTGTTGTTATTACAGCACTCAGCCGAATTTTCAGTCTCTCTCCTATATGCTGATTCACCAGCACCTTTGATTCAGCCCACGACAGTGGTGTCATCAGCAATCTTGAATATGGCATTGGAGCTGTGCTTACCCACAGAGTCATAAGTATAGAGCGAGTGGAGCAAGGGATTAAGAACACAGCCTTATGGTGTTGTTACCAATTCAAACTGACAGGGGTCTACAAGTGAGGAAATCCAGGTTCCAATTGCACGAGGAGATATTGAAGCCAAGGTCTTGGAGCTTATTGATTTGTTTTGAGGGGATGATGGTATTGAATGCTAAGCTGTATTTGATAAAGAGTATCCTACTGTACGCACTTTTGCTGTCCAGATGTTCCAGGGTTGAGTGAAGAGCCAATGAGACGGCATCTACCTTGGACCTGTTACTTTGATATGCAAATTGGAGCAGATCCAAGTTGCCTGTCAGACAGGAGCTGCTATGTTTCATCACCAGCCTCTCAAAACACTTCATCGCTGTGGATGTAAGTGAAACTGGATGATAGATCTTGACCTTGTAGCTATTACAGCAATTTCGTTGAGGGATGGGAGTGAGAGGCAGCTCAGTGCTGAGGAGTACAGGTGGGATTGAGGTGGAGGTAAGAGAGTATGGGGCTTGCACTCTTGATTAGGAAAAATGTCACAGCGACATTCAGTGAGACTATTCCTGTGGAATCATACAGTGAGGCTACATGGGCATAACTTATGAATAAGTAAGGGATGACCATTTTGAATTCTTGCGCACTAAAATTTACCAAATTTCTGCAGAGACTGAAGAAGCAAATATGTCAGAAGATCACGGGTATCTTTGAGAATAATTGGATTGTAATAATAGATAATTCTAAATTCATTGATATCAACTGGGACTACCATAGTAGTAAGGGCTTGAAAGGGGAAGAATTTGTTGAGTGTGTCTAGAAAAGCTTTCTCAAGTAGTACATAAGTATCTCTACTAAAGAGGAAGCAACACTTGATCTCTTCTTGTGAAATAAGACTGAACAAGTGACTGAAGTATCAATAGGGAAGCACTTTGGGACCAGCAATCACCATCATATGAGACTTAAAATTGTTATGGAAAGAATTCAGGGCCAACACGTTCCTGTTAAAGTGAAGGGTTAGGCTGGTAGACTTGGGCTGACGGGGGATATTGATGAAAAAGATGGAGGCATGTGTCAGGCACAGGCAGCAAGGATCAAACAAGTCCCTTGAGGAGTATAATGGATGTCAGAGTACAGTTAAGAAATACATTACATGAAAAAAAGTGAACATTATATATCCTTTGTAGATAAAGCAAAGGAGACTCATAAGAAGTTCTATAAATATATTAATAGCAAGAGAGTAATTAGGTAGAGAGTAGGTCCCTTTCAGAGTAATTCACTATGTATGGAGCCATGGGAGATGAGCAAGCTCTAAGATTAATGTATCGGCCATAGTCATAGAAGCTAGAAAATTTAGGGAAGAGAATAGTGAGCTCCATAATCATATTGATATTTTGAAAGAGGAGGTGCAGGCAGTCTTGTGGTGCTTAAATTGAATAAATATTTGGGGCCTAATTAAGTGCATCCTAAAATGTCATGGAAAGCAAGGAAAGAAATATCTGGGGTCCTGGCAGGGAGGTTTGTGTCTTAACCATGGGAGAGGCACTAGAAGACTGGAAGGTTGTTAATGTTGTGCCTTTATTTAAGAAAGGTGGCAAGGACAAGCAGGGAACTACAGACAGTTAGACCTAACACTACTGGTAGGAATTATGACAGGATCTATCTCCATTTAGAAAAACAAGGACTGTTAAGGATGATCAGCACAGCTTTGGGCATAGGAAATAAGGTCTGACAAATTTGCCTTGAGGGTTTTGAAGAGGCGACTAAGAGGATTGAATAGGGCAGGATGTGGATGTTATTAAGGTAAGCTGGCCCTGAAGGTAAGATAACATGGGATTCAGCATGAGCTAACAAAATGAATACAAGATTGAATTGGTGGAAGGAGTCACAAGGTGGTAGCGGAGGGTTGGTTTCAAAATTGAAGTCCTGTGACTAATCATGTGTTGCAAGTAATTGTGCCGGGCTATCAGGTCTGTCAGGTTCATGGACTGGAAAGGTATAGAAGAATATGGGCTAAATACAAGCAAAAGGAATCACCATCCACCAACCTGGTCATGCTCTCTTCTCATTGCAGCCATCAGGAAGAAGATACAGGAGCATCAGATCCCACACCACCAGGTTCAGGAAGAGTTATGTCCTTCAACCTCCTGTACTAGAGGGGATAACTACAGTCACTTCATCACTAAATGTTATGGTTTGTAAATCCAGAAATTAATCAAAAGAAAAACACGGGAGCCCAGATGCGTGTGTACTCTGTTATACTTCAGCAAGGTGCAGACATATAACCAGTTGTAGCGTGATGATGTATGCCATTTGCGTACTACTGACACATAACCTGAATCAAGTTATGTAAACAAAGTAAGCTTAATAAGACAGCACGTTTACAATATTACTCAAAGATTTCTGAAATACTGAAGACACAATATTGAGCTGATTCCACAACCTTTGGAATTACTTTCAAGGACTCTGCAACTCATGTTCACAGTATTATTTCTTTCTTTCTTTCTTTCTTTCTTTCTTTCTTTCTTTCTTTCTTTCTTTCTTTCTTTCTTTCTTTCTTTCTTTCTTTCTTTCTTTCTTTCTTTCTTTCTTTCTTTCTTTCTTTCTTTCTTTCTTTCTTTCTTTCTTTCTTTCTTTCTTTCTTCACTGTTTGCCTTCTTTTTCACATTGGCTGTTTGTTGTGTGTGGTTTCTCATTGATTTTATTGTATTTCTTTGTTCCACTGTGAATGCTTGCAAGGTTAGTATATGGTGATATAAACGTACTTTGAATTTTGAAAAGGAAGTCATGGTCAGCATGAAGTAGTTGGGCCAAAAGGCCTGTTTCTATGCTGTATGACACTATGACTCTATGTCAGTAGCAGCAGACCAATGAGGACTTTTTTTTTGTAAACAGCTGCACCAATAAACTGCAGTTGGCTCTTCAAGAATGACAAGATCCACACAACATCCAGTCAAAGGAAATGTTGACTATATACCAACTCATAAAACACCATCAAAACATAAAAGGTGTCCTACACTGCTTATGAGAGAGTGGAAGGTTACGAGATGAAAATGCGCCTCTGCAGAGCAGTTAACAAAATGAAGGCGGCTGCAAAGTGGAATTTTAATCCATTCACTCAGCAGAAACAGGGTAGACACAATTTTAAGTAGTTGTGTAGAGAGTCACCGTGCTGTTCCTTGTTTAGGCAGCTGAAGCACACCCATCCTACTGGGTCAGAGGTCTCCCTAAAATAGACTAATTGGAATCCCGTAATGTGTAAAGGAGTCCAATGACATTTTAACAACCTTCTACATAATTTCAACTAGCCCAGTCCAGACAGCCTGCCAGGTTGTAAATGAGGCCCAACTGTTAAAAATTAACCAAGATGTTTGACAGAATTTCGCAGGAGGAAAGACCATCGACCAGTGTGTTGACTAAGAGTTTAAAAACTCCAATGAAATGTGGCAACTCAGCATCGAGTTCTAATCTAATTGTTAGAGTTCTCCTTTAAGTAAAACGTCAAATATCTTTTCTTCCTGGGAATTCTATCAAATAGTCAGATAATTTGTTTCTTTGACATTGATTGAGAGAAAATTATTGGATAGGGCATCAGGAATAACTTCCTTGCTTTTCATAGAATTGATACCATGTGATATTTTACACCCAGCATAAAGAGCAGCCTGTTAACATCTCTTCTAAAAGACATCTCCAAAGAGTGCAGTATTCTCTCAGGGCTTTCTGCCAGCTTGGTCTTTAATGCTCATTCTCCATACCATAACTTAAACCTAGAACTGTCTTACTCTGTCAATATATCTACTTCTTCTGAAGCAGTTCTGTGGGACTGGTGATATTACCTCTGACTTTATGGCAGCTGAATGAGACCAGCATAGAAATCATAGGCTTTTCCAGAGATTGGGCAGGACATGGCTGACTAGGCAAGCAGTTGAATAAACTCCGAAGTCATCCTCCATCCACCGTGTGCTGAAGGCATCTGTGTGCTTTTGAAGCATACAGAGGATAAGCCATCTGCAAGAAAGAGGTCCAACTCCAACACCTCTCCACTGCACTAATCTGCCTTCCAATAAAACAGGATTCATGGCACCAATCTGGAATAAGTCAACCACTTTCAAACTCTCTGGTACTTAAGGTTCTCAACTACCTCTCAAATCCATTTTTCCTTCCGATTGAATGGTCATGGGCCAGAGTTAACTCAGAATCAGAAAGAACATTATTTTTTTAAGGAAGCTTTGAGCATACATATACTTGAAACTTCCCTCTGCTTGTTTATTAGTCTCTTCCCATGATAGACAGTGGATGTTGTCAGGCATGTGAATGACATTGCTGGCCCTACAAAATGGAATGGGTACCCAGTGATGGTGATACTGGCCTGAGAGAAGACGCTGTCATTGGTTCCCTTATCCTTTCAATGAATTTAGGGCATTTTGCAGCGACATTATTGGTTGGACCTTTCCAGCACCTTGAAGCATGTGTTGTAGGCAGTCCAGCTCTCAGAGGCATGTAGGAGGGCAGGGATCGCTGCAGCTTGCTAGACTGCGCATTTTGCAGAAATCTGATACCTTGATTTTTAAATAGCCCTTTTGTAGAGCTGTAGTCTGTAGATAGCTCCAATGTTGTATGTGCGCAGAGACAGAGCTCCAATCAACCATCAACCATTTCACTGAAGCATACAGAGCATGGGCCATCTACAAGACAAAGGTCCCCCACCAACATCTCTCTGCTGCATCACTCCGTCTTCCAGTCAAAAAAAGGATTCATGGCATCACCCTGTAAAAAGTCAACCACTTCCAATCTCTCAGGAACCAAATCATTGCCAAGACTAACATTGATGATGATATTTGCCACCATCTTCAATACACCTGGGCAGCTACTGTTAATGTGCTACAATGGTTAGCACAGTCCTTGGTACAACTGTTCCTGTTTCAGGGTTGAGATCTTTGATTGGAGAAAGGCTAACTTTGAGGAGATGCGAAAGGATTTAGAAGGAGTGGATTGGGACAACTTGTTTTATGGGAAGGATGTAATAGAGGAATGGAGGTCATTTAAAGGTAAAATTTTGAGGGTACAGAATCTTTATGTTCCTGTTAGGTTGAAAGGAAAGGTTAAAAGTTTGAGAGCGCCATGGTTTTCAAGGGATATTGGAAACTTGGTTCGGAAAAAGGGGGAGATCGACAATAAATATAGGCAGCATGGAGTAAATGAGGTGCTCGAAGAATATAAAGAATGTAAAAAGAGTCTTAAGAAAGAAATTAGAAACACTAAAAGAAGATACGAAGTTGTTTTGGCAAGTAAGGTGAAAATAAATCTGAAGAGTTTCTACAGTTATATTAATAGCAAAAGGATAGTGAGGGATAAAATTGGCCCCTTAGAGAATCAGTGTGGACAGCTATGTGTGGAGCTGAAAGAGATGAGGGAGATTTTGAACAATTTCTTTTCTTCGGTATTCACTAAGGAGAAAGATATTGAATTGTTTAAGGTAAGGGAAACAAGTAGGGAAGTTATGGAAACTATGACAATTAAAGAGGAGGAAGTACTGGTGCTTTAAGGAATATAAAAGTGGATAAATCTCCTGATACTGACAGGATATTCCCTAGGCCCTTGAGGGAAGTTGGTGTTAAAATAGCAGGGGCTCTGACAGAAATATTTCAAATGTCATTAGAAATGGGGATGGTGCCGGAGGATTGGCGTATTGCTCATGTGGTTCCATTGTTCAAAAAGGGTTCTAAGAGTAAAGCTAGCAATTATAGGCCTGTCAGTTTGACGTCAGTGGTGGGTTGATTAATAGAAAGTATTCTTAGAGATGGTAAATATAATTATCTGGATAGACAGGGTCTGATTAGGAATAGTCAGCATAGATTTGTGTGTGGAAGGTCATGTTTGACAAATATTGAATTTTTTGAAGAGGTTACTAGGAAAGTTGATGAGGGTAAAGCAATGGATGTTGTCTATTTGGACTTCAGTAAGGCCTTTGACACAAGGTTCCACACGGAAAGTTAGTTAGGAAGGTTCAATATTAATATTGAAGTAGTAAAATGGATTCAACAGTGGCTGGATGGGAGATGCCAGTGAGTAGTGGTGGATAACTGTTTGTCAGGTTGGAGGCCGTGACTAATGGTGTGCCTCAGGGATCTGTTTTGGGCCCAATGTTGTTTGTAATATACATAAATGATCTGGATGATGGGGTGGCAAATTGGATTAGTAAGTATGCAGATGATACTAAGGTAGGAGGCGTTGTGGACAATGAAGTAGGTTTTCAAAGCTTGCAGAGAGATTTAGGCCAGTTAGAAGAGTGGGCTGAAAGATGGCAGATTGAGGTTAATGCTGATAAGTGTGAGGTGCTACATTTTGGTAGGAATAATCCAAATAGGGCATACATGGTAAATGGTAGGGCATTGAAGAATGCAGTAGAACAGAGTGATCTAGGAATAATGGTGCATAGTTCCCTGAAGGTGGAATCTCATGTGGGTAGGGTGGTGAAGAAACCTTTTGGTATGCTGGCCTTTATAAATCAGAGCATTGAGTATAGGAGTTGGCATGTAATGTTAAAATTGTACAAGGCATTGGTAAGGCTGAATTTGGAGTATTGTGTACAGTTCTGGTCACCGAATTATAGGTAAGATATCAACAAAATAGAGAGAGTACAGAGAAGATTTACTAGAATGTTACCTGGGTTTCAGCACCTAAGTTACGGGGAAAGGTTGAACAAGTTAGGTCTTTATTCTTTGAAGTGTAGAAGGTTGAGGGGAGACTTGATAGAGGTATTTAAAATAATGAGGGGGATAGATTGAGTTGATGTGGATAGGCTTTTTCCATTGAGAGTACATGATTTGAGAGTACATGACAAGAGGACATGATTTGAGAGTTAAGGGGCAAAAGTTTAAGGGTAACCCGAGGGGGAATTTCGTTACTCAGAGAGTGGCAGCTGTGTGGAATGAGCTTCCAGTAGAAGTGGTAGAGGCAGGTTCGGTATTGTCATTTAAAGTAAAATTGGATAGGTATATGGATAGGAAAGCAATGGAGTGTTATGGGCTGAGTGCGGGCCAGTGGGACTAGGTGAGTGTAAGCGTTGGCACGGACTAGAAGGGCCAAGATGGCTTGTTTCTGTGCTGTAATTGTTATATGGTTATATGATCATATGGTGATGGGCTGAATATCACAAGGCTATCTTGGTTTATGATTATATACAAAAGCATCTCCTGTCATCTTTTCTGGTTCTAGTTAAAATTTTCCAGATACTTCCAGCATTAAAAAAAAAGCAGAAAATCCTGATAATTTCAAAGCAGTTTTGCTTGATCTTCTACAAAAAATATGAGAGCAATATTTAGATTTGATTTTCAAAATTAATTCTTAGGTGTTGCATAACATAACAATTATCTAAAAAACATCATTGGTGCTTTCTTGTCCTTTAATTCAGGGGGCTGAAGAGGTGATATATACAACCTGGTTCCATTTATAGAAGATTTCTGGTGGTTGAATTACATGTCACACATTTTAATCAAGAATTTGTGTAATATTATGCAATACTAGTGTAAGAACCAAACAGACGTTATTGCTACCAAGAAGAGGTTGGAGTTACAAAACTGAAACTTAATTGCTGATCTTTGATTAAATAGTTTGATAGTGCCTATTTAATTTACTGTCACCAGATGTGTCACTGCCCGATGACATTTCATGCTTTCATTCACAACAAACAGCTGGTTAGAAAAATGGTCTGTACATTTCCATGTTCCACTTACATCATCCTCACCATAAGAGGTTAATTATATTAAACAAATCCCACATTTACTTTAAGTTGCTAATGTTTCACCCCAGGCACCCACCTGAATTGAGTGTATGACTGATTCACTGGCTAGCTGAAGTTCCCTTCATTAGGTGAGGTTTCTGCTGGAAAATTTGTCTGCTTTTTTAAATGAAGATACTGTATTTTAATGTACTTTACTCCACATACAAGTTTCTGCCAATGGTGGAAATTTGGTTGTTAATATTTTTTCTTGGCAAGAATTAGTTCCAGCAAAGCAAATGCCACGAAACGGGATCCTTCTCAAGCTCCACTAATCAGAAGAGGAAGATGAGTTCCTTAAGAAAGACTAAATGTCTGAAGTAATATCATTATACTAAAACAGATGTCAGGATCTGTGTTCTATTTAGAATTAATACCTAATTTTGAAATGCTTGAAGAAATGAAATGACATGAATCCTGCCCTACTCTAGATAATTGGTTAGGAAGGCATGACAGACTTTATCAGTACATTTTTTTAAATCAGCCACTCCAGCCCTAACAAATTAGTGCCTCTACTATGAATACTACGAGTAGCATGCTATCCCTGAGGCAGAAAAAGTAGGTGGAAGACACCACTTAGATTGTTGGATCTGAAGACCGATAATTATGCAGGTAATTCCATTTGAGCTTACAATTAACGCTGAAAAACAACATCTTCACACTTGAACAATCTTACTTCTATCTCGGATGTAAAACATCCTTGTCATGCTCTGCAGAGAGAGTCCTGAAGATGGATTAATTGGCCACCCTAAATTACCCTTAATGTGTAGTTCAGTGGGCGAATCTATGGAAAAACGATGTGGAGATAATAAAACACGAGATTAATGTAAGACTGTCAATGTTGCACCAATGCTTAGTTAGTTTATTTCTTTTGCACCTTTGCAAGTTATATACAATTTATGTTCATTTAAATTTATGTTAACTTCTGTTTGTTTTGTGATGTTATCTTCTGCTGTTGCAAGAAGCTAATTTTCATGGCATTTATACCGTGGGTGTGTATGCCTATGACACCAAGAAACTTGAACTTGAACTTGAATGAGAATAAATAGAATCAGAATTAGTATCAGGTTTATTATCAATGGCATGTGACGTGAAATTTGTTAATTTAGCAGCAGCAGTTCAATATAATACATTATCAAGCAGAGAGAGAAAAAAATAATAAATTAAATAAAACAGTAATAAATAAACAGGTAAATCAATTACATATATCGAATAGATTATTAAAAATGTGCAAAAACAGAAATACTTTATACTAAAAAAGTGAGGTAGTGTCCAAAGCTTCAAAGTTCATTCAGGAATCAGATGGCAGAGGGGAAGAAGCTGTTCCTGAATCACTGAGTGTGTGTCTTCAGTATCTCCTACCTGATGGTACCAGTGAGAAAAGGGCATGCCCTGGGAGCTGGATGTCTTTAAGAATGGACACTGCCTTTCTGAGACACCGCTCCCTAAAGATGTCCTGGGCGGATGGATGGAATATGGAAGGATCAAGAATGGGAACAAAGGAGGGCCTCTGGGTGGGGTGGGAGTATATAAGAGACCGCATGGCTGCATCCAGATACTGTAGTCAGTCAGAGTGTATTTGTGTAGCTTAGTGGCTTGCTCGTGTTCATGCATATGCTAAGTTAGTGCGGCAGAGTCTGGTCTCCATTTGTCGTGGAACTCCTTGCTATTGAAAGTAATCATGCCCTATCAAGTCCATATGGTGCCTGGTGCATAACGACCTCTGCACTTCAAAAAGATTCACACAGACGCATCACTCACTTCTCAAAAACAAAATAGAAGCAAACCATTCTCTATTCTCAGAGGCAGCTTAAGAAAAAGGAGTTTAGACTATGACAAGAAGATACAAGAGACAGATGATGGAATCTGGAAAAATATTCAACATTTTGTGTGTTGATTAAACTTCTGGCTCCAATTTCAAACTATTTTCTCAATTTTGATGTGGTTTGTGGGTAAACTAAACCCTTAGAATGCTCAAAATAATGTTTTTCCTCTCTTTACCGGAGAAGAAGATTTCAAGGAAAATATCTTTCTCTTGACTTTTCTCCTGTTGGATTTTTTGTGCAGCTCCAGTATTCACTAGACACAAAATTCAGTCATGTACAGAGACTTGCTCAACCTTCAAGTGAATTCTACTTAGAAACTACATCTCAAATCACATCACAAATATAAAAGCAACAGTTTGTCTACTTTTCACTAAATGGCAAAATGACATTGGTTGGCAATTGAATGATGAACTTTTCAAGCAGATGTTACTTTTGCATAATGATTCTTCATTTAATGTGTGGAAGTAATGGTCATCATCCTCCTCTACCACCGATTCTGGGAGATAATATTTAGTCACAAGGTAATCTCTGAAAAAAAATCAGAAGTCAAATTCATTACATACAAGATGCAGATGCTGGAAATCCAAGCAACACTCACAAAATGCTGGAGGAACTCAGCAGGCCAGGCAGCATCTATGGAAAAGAGTACAGGGCGAGACCCTTCTTTAGGACTGGACAAAATAGGATGAGGAATCAGAGTTAGAAGGTGGGCAGAGGGGAGGAAGAAACACAAAGTGATAGGTGAAACCTGGAGGGAGGCTTGGAGTAGTGAGGTAAAGATCTGGGAAGTTGATTGGTGGAAGAGATACAGAGCTGGAGGAGGGAGAATCTGATAGGAGAGGACAGAAGGCCATGGAAGAAAGAAAAGGGAAGTGGGAGGAGCAGAAGTTCGAGAAACTGATGCTCGTGCTATCAGTTTGGAGGCTACCCAGCAGGAATATAAGGTGCTGCTCCTCCAACCAGAGAGTGTGCTTTCATTGTGACAGTAGAGGAGGCCATGGACTGACATGTTGGAACAAGAACATAAAGTGGAATTAAAATGGGTGGGCCACTGGGAAATCCAGTTTTTTCCGGCGGACGGAGTGTAGGTGTTCAGCAATGCGGTCTCCCAGTCGACGTTGGGTCTTGCCATTATACAGGAGGCCACACTGACAGCAACAGATACAGTAAATTCATTAGGACTGTTGGAGGCTATTTAAACTGGAGTTCTCTGAAACCCAGTATCACAGTGAGTTTCATTGACACAAACAGTGCAGGTGAACAGAAAGATGCATTTCGTTGCCTGTCTGTTATCGAGTACAGCATGCATTCTGAAATATATATCCAAGATTCAGGGCCCTTTATGTGGATTTCAGCATTCTGTAGCATAATTTTAAAGGCCTCATCAGAGGAAGTTCCAAGAGCTCAATAATTGTATGCATACGGCAAGTTCTATACATTAATTGCAGTGACAGTCATTCACCTCCTTCAAGTTTCTCATAAATGGACAAATGGATCATCAGTGAGGTTTTTTTCTTGTTACAATTTGACCAAATTATCATATTAATGCAGGTTAATTGAGGGGTGGTGTTTGATGGGTGGTGTTTGATGGGTGGTTTTTAAAGGATGGAGTTTAAGGAGTGGAGATTGAGGTGTGGAGTTTGAGGGGTAGTGCTGGAGGAGTGGTGTTTGAGGGGTAGTGTTTGAGGGTGGAGTTGGTGCATAAATGGTGGAGATATCAGATTTGTGTGCTATTTTCAAACAATCACTAGCAGATAGACTACAATCATCCCGGTTTATTCTCTTGCTCATCTTAGATGAGTTCCGGTCACTGGAATGTGCTGGTATCAACCTGCTGAGCATTAGACTAGTCAAAAATACAAGTGACAAATATGGAGAGAGGATATCAAGGAAAAATATTTTGTGGCAAATCTAAGCTACACATTGTGACTATAATGCCTGTTCACTTGTTTTTGCTGCCTTTCTTCTGGGAGGTCATTAGAGAGCCCTTTGGTTGTGTATGTATTGCAAGACAAAATAAGGCTCGATAAGACTGGAAGTCATTGACTGCATTGATTGTCCTCAAGCATACCATCTGGCAATCACCATGGAGAACTAGCTCACGGACCTCTGTCCAGCAGGGAGCCAAGTAAGTAAAGGTACCTGTAGCCAACCTGCACTGGAGCTGGTACTACCTAACTGTATAATCTAGCAAAGACATTGTCTGCACTTTTAGTGAGTGGGTCCAAATAACAAAGGCCAATGATTTGACCAAAGGCACTGGGATTGGGCTGCAATTCATGAGACCTTGGTTCCTTAAGGTTATCATAGATGTGGGGAGTAGTGTGGAAAAGCTCTCACTACCTATTAAATGCTCCCAATGGCACTCATCTCAAATAGCCTTTGACAACCTAGTCCAGCTCCTGGCCTTAGCTACTAAGCCTAGAAGAACCGTTTCCACTGACGGGAGAAGGAGTTATTGGGTTCCTTAAAACCAGTTGCTTCGGGAAGATGGGGCTCGTCTAGGAGAATGAGAACTCCCATCTCAAACCACTGCTGCTTTGCAACTACACCCACTCATGGGGAAGCTTTGAGGAACCCCTGAGAAAAAACCCAGAGCTGCAGTCTCTAAGGCAGTCCTACAGCGCTGACTGGAAACTTTTGCAACAGGGCTGGTGCCAAACTGCCGTTCGTTTGGATTCATCAACTGCGTGGAGACGCGGAGTCTGCTGCAGAGGCAGCAGCTCACTCTCCATATCATAATGCCCTGGGTTGTGTATCAATTGATGGCACTGCAACTGCTAGGATCCAGCGTCCATGGTTGATCATGTATGTTCCATCATCAGTTATGGCTGATTTATTTTCCTTTTCAACCCCACTCTCCTACCTTCTCCCCATATCCTCTGATACCCTGACGAATCAAGAACCTATCAACCTCCGCTTTAAATATATCTAATGACTTTGCCTCACAGCCGTCTGTGGTAATGAATTCCACAAATTCACCACACTCTGGCTAAAGAAATTCCTCCTCATCTCCATTCTAAATGGATGTCCCTCTATTCTGAGCCTGTGCCTCTGTTCTCTTGATATAGGGCATTATGATATCTTATAATAAGGAGACATAGGATAGTAAGATCTCTTTCATCTTCCTTAACTTGCACTATTTTGTTTCAAACATGGTTTACGTTTTCACACACCAGCTGGCAGCTTGCCCAACCTCCTTCCAGCAGCCCTCTTCATCAGAAAGGAAATGTAAGAGTTGATTGTGCTGCTGGATGGAATGGTTAATTGTTTACATATCTGGGGGCTGAAAGTTCTGTTTATAAACGTTCCTATGAAGTTTCTGGAGAAGATTCACTGCATCAGAGTTATATATATTTGCAAGTTCCTGCTTTTATTGTAGATGTCAGAAATGCTGATATTAACTAAGAACTTCCTGTTGTGTAGATCTCGCCAGTAAATTCTACATACTTCATTTCAGCCAATACAATAATAATAAGAAGAATTTGACAGAATTTATTTCATGGCTTAAGAAAATCAGCCAGAGCTCAACAGTAAAAATGTAACAAAGGCAATAAACACTTTCATTATACCTATATTAATGAATTCTTTTGGCTTATTATCTTGGTCTGAAACTGATCTGGAAAGTCTACGAAGAAAAATAAGAACTGAAATGACAAATTTCAGAAAACATCACGTACATTCGAATACGCTTAAATTAACACTACGGAGGACAGAGGGCAAAGAGGACTAACAGATATTAAAAATCTGCACAACTGTTAGATAAAACTTCTAAGGATACACTTTTATTAACAAAAGCAGTAATCAGCACTCCACACAGGCATGTGCAACTCTGATAAGAAGTACACACCACTAAACTTAAATGAGAACCACAACCCAGAAAACTGAAGATATTATCACTAAAGGAAAACGTTCACCAATGGAAGAGCATGACCTTCCATGGAAGACAATCCCATGATCTGAGCAGACTAGATGTCAACAAGGAGCCATTAAATGCCTGGCTCAGAGTTGGCGATCTCGTCCCAGAAACAGAAGGTTTCCTTGTGGCAATACAGGACCAGATGGTTAACACAATAGATGATCAAAAATACAAAATAAATAAGAACAAATTCAAGATGATAAATGTAGAAAAAGCTGAGAAAAAAAAAATAATTCAACACATTACAGGATCCTGTAACAGTTTAACACAATCTGATTACTTACACAGACACAACCAAGTGGCAAACGTCATTCATCAAAATCTAGCTGTAAAATAAAAACTCATTAAAGAAATCCTACCTTACTATAAATACAAGCCTGATCCAATTTTAGAGTCAGAGTCCCATGAATTACATTATGACCAATTAGTTATTAGAGATAAGACAATCCATAATAACTGTCCAGATATAATAATACAAGATAAACCAGCAATAAACAGCATTTAATAGATATCACCATTTCAAACATAAGAAACCAATAAGTGAAACACACCAGAAATATGCTGAATTAAAAGAGGAAATTGAAAGACTTAGAAACAAGGTCTACATTACCCCCATAGTAATATCTACAACTGGCGTCATCTCAAAGGCATTAAACAATTGGGGCTACACAGCAATATTTATGTAATTCTCCAGAAAGCCACAATACTAAGCACCACTAGAATAATCTGAAGTTCCTAGCAATTGAGAAATGAGTGTGCTTGGCTATGCCCATACCTCAGGTTTTACCAGCTTGAGCTGGGAAAAAAATGTATTTTTTATATTTTTATATCATAATAACTTGTTTACCTTTACAAACTATATATAAAATTGTAGCATCATGTATCTTGCCTCTAATCACCATGATCCTAGAGAACCACAATATACTTACAGAAGAGCAGAAAGGATGCCGCAAGGATATGAAAGGATGTGAAGCACAGTGATAATTGATTCTGTAATTCTAAATCAAGCCCGGCAGAAAAACAGAAATCTTTCATGTTGTTATATTGACTACCAAAAGGCAGTTGACTCTGTCCCTGACTCATGGTTAATAGAAGTTCTTAATATAATAAACTACAGCCAATACATTTGAAATTTTTGCAACATCTGATGAAGCATACTATGATCACCCCACCTATTTTCCAAGGCAACTCTCTAAGTCCACTATAATTCCATATAGCTTTAAACTCGCTCTTCTAATTGACCGAATCAGACAAAAATGGGATATCAAAACAGAAACAATGACATAAACTATAACTTAACATACCTATACATGGATGATTTGAAATTATATGCTCCTTTAACAGTTAAGGTAAAGCAATTAATTCAAATTGCAGGACTATTTTCTAAAGATATGAACATGAACTTTGGACTGGATAAATGCAGAACTTAGAAAATAAAGAAAGGTGTAGTAGACCTAACAGAGCAGCAGGATACAATACAGCCAATGGGTGAATATGAAACATATAGATATCAGGGCAAAGAAGATAGTTCATAGTGCGATAAAGGAAAAGCTTCTGATAGAATTTACTTCAAGGCTTAAGAAAATCTCCCAAACTGAGTTCAACAGTAAAAATATAACAAAGGCAATAAATTTTTCACTATACCTATATAATCATGTTCTTTTGGCATAATATTTTGGTCCGAAACCTATACTGGCTTGAACTGACAGAAAATGTGTTTAAATTTTTCTAATAATTATAATAAAGATAACAATGATGCAGCTGTTTTAATCGTTCCTGAAACATCCTATTTGTGCGCCAGCCTTGGCTCAGAGACAGGATTTTCAATTCTGAATCAGAACATTGAAGGTTCAAGCCAGGAACTTGGGCAAATACTCTAGCCTGGCGTCTCAGTGGAGTACTGAGTAAGTGCCAAATTCTCAGAGAATCAAAGATCTAGTGTAGTGAAGAACTGAGGGAACTAAGCATTCCAGTTTAAAGATAATAAATCCCAAGAATGTTATCTTTACCATCCCAGTGTTGGAATTGTTCTTATCAATTGGAGGTAGTATTTAAGAAAGGAAGGAAAGAATAAACAGGGACCTAATGGCCTGTTAGAATAACATCAACAGTGATGAAAATATTGGAATGCATAATAAAAAATGTAATAGCAGAGAACTTTGAAAAGAATAATAGCAATGAGCTGAATCAAGGTGAATTTTTGAAAGATACTTTTGGCTGATCTGGTGGAGTTCATTGAGTATGTAACTAGTAGATTAGACAGTAGTATGATCACTTGAATTGAATATGATGTTTTCCCAAGAGGTTGCTTACTGTTGGGTCCTCAGGTGGTCAACATTGAATTCCCTCAACTTACAAACTCTGTATAGTTTAGATCTTATTACCTAACAAAACTGGATGTAGTTGTCGACCAGCATGGATTGCAGAGAAGAATTGTTAGGATGGGTTTGCCACTTGGTTAAAGAATAAGAGACAAGACTGAGGTGAAGAAGCATATCTTCACTCAGATCCTGTGGAGTATTTGGAATTCTCCACCACAGAGATCTTTGTAGGCCTCATTTGCCTCTTTCAAAAAAGACATTGAAATATTTCTGGATAGTAAGAAAATCATGGCATATAAGGATAATGCTGGAAAGTGACAATGAGGTCAAAACCGGCAACAATCATAGTAAATGACAGAGCAGGCTAGAAGGACCATATAGTCCACTGTTGCTCATGTACTTATGTACTGATGACATGCTACACTATCAGAGGTGCCAGTTTCCTATGTACTTTAAACCAAAGCCCCGAGGATCTTTCAGATGGATGCAGAAAATTTTCAAGTATAACTTTGAAAAAAACAAATTCTCCAATATGTTCTGGCCAACACCCATCCCCCCCAATTAACACTGCCAGGATAATAGATAGATCATCAATCCATTTCTATTTGTAGGATGCAGAATTTGCTACCTTGTTCATTAAAGTTCAACACTGGCTACAGTTCATTGAGTTTATTTGACAGTAAAATACTTTAAGACATTATGAGATCTTAAAAAGCACTGTATAAATTAAAAGTATTTTTGCTTTGATATATGGATTACATATTTAACATTGTTATCATTGAAAAACGGAGAATAAAAAATGGTGATTGAAGGGAGCACTTTCAATCAGTCAAGCAATTTCTTCATTGTTAAGTCTATTTCCTGGCTCAAGCTATAATACAAAATAGTCATAAATTGTCACAGCAGTCTTCATTTTTATTTGTGAAAACTGTAAAAAGTATGTAGTGAAGTTTATGCGGGGACATCACAAACATTTTTTGCACATGCACAATCATTATTCTTATATACTGCATCTCAATAAATCAGGCCAAATGTTCACAGATCCAGACTTGCTTATAGTGTAGGGATGACACTGAAACATTTTTACTTTAGTGATGCTGATGTGTTGTTTTCAGCTTTCAGCTGTTCTCCCCAACTTCCAGCATTCACTATGAAGTGTTATTCCTCTGGTGATTGCTGAACTCTGAGGAGACAGATAGCAAACTATTTTTACAAGAGTTCAAATGTTTTGGCAGATAATTCCATGGTTTTGCTTGTAAGGGAGGACATGAAAGTGACTGGAAGTGAGCCTTGAAAATAAAGGATGAAAAAGGCCTAGAGGATGGGTGCCAGGCAACACTTCAGTTACTTCATTCTCTCATTTAAAACTTATTTTTATTTTATTGTGATCTTGTACTAAACTACAATATTGACGTGGGAGATAATATTCCTAAATCGCTTGAGGCTGAAGGTGTTAGCTTTTGCTGAGTAGCAGTTAAAGAATCTTGGCATATTTCACATAAAATGCTGGAGGAACTCAGCAGGTCAGACAGCACTTACGGAAAGATATGAGATGTTTTGTAATCAATGAAATGTGTTAAAGATAATGTGCCAAAGATAATGTGCCACAACATTGTTCGCAAAGGATATAAACAAATCGTCTTGGGGCAAATGATATCTCCAGAATGTAGTTATGTCTTCATTGCAGAACGTACATGCAATTGTGAAGAAAACACAGCAGCACCTCTACTTCCTTAGGAATCTGCGGAGATTCAGCATGACATCTAAAACTTTGACAAACTTCTATAGATGTGTAGTGGAGAGTGTATTGACTGGCTGCATCATGGCCTTGTATGGAAACACCAATGCCTTTGAAGGGAAAATTTCTACAAAAAGTAATGAATACAGCCCAGTACATCACGGGTAAAACCCTCCCAACCATTGAACACATCTACATAAACGCTGTCATAGAGAAGCAGCATCCATCATCAGATATCCCCACCACCCAGACCTTGTTCATTTCTTGCTGTTACCATCATGCAGAAGGCACAACAATGTCAGGACTCACACCACAGGTTCAAGAACAGTTAGTACCCCTCAAGCATCAGGTCCCTGAACAAAAGGGGATAGCTACACTCACTTGCCCATCCATTGAGATGTTCCCACAACCAATGATCTCACTTTAAGGTCTCTATAATTTTTTATTTCATGTGGTTGTTATTTATTACTATTTATTTATATTTGCATTTGCACCATTTGTTGTCTCCTGCACTTTTGTTGATCTTCCATTGGTCCTGGTATCTTTACTATTCTATACGTTTGCTGAGCGTACCAGCAGAAAAATGAATCTCAGGATTGAGGAGGAGGAGCTTAGGAGAGTCAATGGCGCCTAACGGCGACTCCTTTGCTTGCATCTTCAGAAACAACTCTATTTCTAACTTTAATATCTTTATTTATCCCTTTGGGGTTCTTATGAAGACCATGACCTGGAGTTACATGCTGACTTCGGTTCTTTGCGGGAATAGGACCCACTCTCAGGGTTTCACGACCGGCCGTTATTCGATATGCCAAGGATGTGGCCTAGGAGATTAGCTCACCTTCGGAGTTCTGGGGTCTCGTGGCCCTGGAGACCAGCGGAATGAAGGTCAGTGCCTCGGCAGGGATTTGGTGTGTTGTGGGAGATGGAAGGTCGAAAGGAGCGAGCTGGCTGCTGTCTGTGTGCCCAGAGACCTGAGTTCTTTAGGCACAGAGCTCAGAAAAAGTGATGCAATGGACTTCTAACACCATAAATCAGCAAGTTGTTTGTAATGTCTCCCCTCTCACTGTGAAACAGGGATGCCTCTTTTTCCCTTATTAGGGAGAGAGAGAGCTTGTGGTATGTCGAATACCGGGTGAACGAGTAGTCTTTGGGGTACTGCAAGTCTGTGTCTTTGCTGTTGTTTTGCTGCATGTTTGAATGCTCGTTTGGGGCATTTTTTTGCTGGTGGGAAAGGGAGGATCATTGCTTTGCTGCTTACATGTGGGGAGGGTGCTGGTGGGGGGGCTTTGGGGTTCTAACATTTAACTGCCATTCATTTTGTGGATGGTTGTGAAGAAAAAGTATTTCAGGATGTGTATGGTATACATTTCTCTGACATTAAACGTACCTTTGAAACATAGAACTTTGATTGGTCATCATCACATTCTATTGGAGAAGCTATGTTAATGATAACAATGAAGGCACTGAGTTTAGAAATCTGAAATAATCATAGAATTTACATTTGAAAGCCTCTGTTTAATAAAACAAATGAACTATAATTATATAGTTTTTATTTCCAAATTTGGGGTTTAGAAACTCCACCCCTGCCTCAAGCTCCTGAATACTTCCATTTATGTTTAATTAGGGTACACAGACCTACCATTTTGTGTTTAATAGCAGTTTCCTAAATATTTGACAGCTTGCCAAACTTCTAAATTTAGTTGCAAATCTATTTTTCAGTTTGCAGATATGTGTACGATTCTAAATGAAATTAACACATGTTAACGCAAGCTATTCCTCAACAATGTCCTGAAAATATTTAGTTATGGCAGTACATTGCACTACAATTCATGTCTTATTCTGTGGAGATCCAGAACTGGTTGCTTATGCAGAAAAACTCTGCCATTCACACACTTGGGCACAGAGTTTCAAATAAAGAGAACCTCTATTGCAGTTATTATTCTGTAGCAGAACTGCTTTACTATATGTAGTGATGGGACACAGTCTGTTTAGGGAGTTGCAACTCACAGAACTTAAAAGTAGTAGTTTTCATTATCGATATCTGTAACCACATTGCCTGAGATGTGGTCGCAGTGTATCCTACCTATATCATGCTACTTCTGAAGGCTTCCTCAATAGCATCCTAAAATTTCTGAAGCCTGGGAGGACAAGAATACGGGAACACCACCAACAGGAACAATTGCTAAACTTGGATAATATCATGTTTTCATTAAAGTTCAAAGTGTGTTTATTATCAAATACCTACATGCCACCATATACAACCATGAGATTCATTTTCTTGCAGGCATACTCAAAAAACCTGTAATAGAATAATGACCATAATAGAATCAATGAAGGACCACACCAACTTCAATGTTCAACCAGCCTGCAAAAGACAACAATCTGTGAAATACAAAGAGAAAGGAATAATAATAATAATAATAATAATAATAATAATAATAATAATAATAAAAAGGAATAAATATCAAGAATAGGAGGTAAAGAGTCCTTGAAGGTGAGTCCATAGGTAGTACGAACATTTCAGTCATGAGGCAAGTGAAGTTGAGTTGATCCCTTTTGGTTCAAGAGCCAGATGGCTGAGAGGTTAGAACTGATCCCGAATCTGGTGGTATGAGCCCTGAGGCTTTTGTATCTTCTTCTTGATAGCAGCAGTGAGAAGAGAGCATGACCTGGGTGATTGATGCTGCTTTCCTGTAAGAACACTTCATGTAGATGTGCTCAGTGGTGGGGATGGCTTTACCTGTGATGGACTAGGCCAGATCACTATTTTTTGAAGGACTTTTCCATTCAAGGGCGTTGGTGTTTCCATATCAGGCTGTGATGCAGCCTGTCAATATACTCTCCACCGCACACCTACAGAAGTTTGTCAAAGTTTTAGATGTCATGCTAAATCTTCGCAAGTAGAGGAGCTGCTATGCTTTCCTTGTAAACGCATTTTATGTGCTGGGCACAGGACAGGTCCTCCGAAATGATAACACCAAGGAATTTACAATTGCTGACCCTCTCCACCTCTGATCCTCTAATGAGGACTGGCACATGGACCTCTGGTTTCTTCCTCCTGAGATCAATAATCAGCTCCTTGGTCTTGCTGGCATTGAGTAAAAAGTTGTTGTTGTGGCACCACTCAGTCAGATTTTCAATCTCCCTCCTATATGCTGATTCGTCACCACTTCTGACTTGGCCTATGACAGTGGTGTCATCAGCAGACTTGAATACGGCATTTGAGCTGTACTTAGCCACACTGTGGTAAGTATAAAGTGAATAGAGCAGGGGTCTAAGCACACACCCATGTGGTGCTCCTGTGCTTAAGGAGAATGTGGAGGAGATGCATTCTGACATTGCAGGTTAGAAAGGGAGAATTGAAGGAATAGTTTTAAGTTGCAGTGAGAGTGGGGAGGGATGAAATGTTGAAAAGTACCAATGCATTCTCTTTGATAGATGAGACCAGGCCGGGGGGTGGGGGGGTGGGTGTGTGTGTGTGTGTTTAACACACTGGGAAAGGTTTCACTGCTAATGTAATGGTCTTTCTGTTATGGTTAGAGATAATGGGGGCTTTGGAATGTGAGCTGCGTCTTTTGTTTGGCAGGAGATGAAAAGAGAAGACACTGGAGAGAATCTGTTGGTGGATACGACCTGGTGGGGAGATCTTGATTCGATGGAGCCAGACAGCGAGATCAGCTGAGGATCGGTGAATTGAGCTCCAACTGGTGCACATTTCACTGTTTAATTATAATGGGCCCTTTTTGTTTTTTTTCTTTTGTTTACTAACCCTCTAGTTAAGATTCATAAATATAATTGCTTTAATTGCATGCAGTGTGCTGTCCGTTGTTTCTTGGCGCTGAGTTGCAACAGCATTGCAGTTTGCACAGTATCCACACAAACCGGGATTGGGCGTGGGAGAGCTGTCTCAATCTCACGGGTTTGGCGGGACTGGAGAAGGTATTCCCTAGACTTACACAGCCAAGGAAACCTGCGGGGTTTCACATATAAAAGTTGTATCATACAGGGAAGAAGATCCCCAGAGATAAGGCAGTATCAGAAGAGAGAAAATGAGATAATATCACAGATGATGACCTACAACAGAAATGAAAAACTCTCAAACAACAGAGAAGGTGAGTTACCAGCAATTGATCAATTTGATAATGACTCTGAAAGCCTGCAACATGTCTGGATAAAATAGTTATAGTGATGGCAGAGCCCAGTGAATCAGACTAGTTGAAGGGTCTCAAGCCAAAACATGGAATGTCCATTTCCCTGACCTGCTGAATTTCTACCAAATTTTTCTGTGCTGTCTGAAATGTTTCCATGGCTGCAATGCAGAGCTGTTAGTTGAAATGCTGATCTTGTACTATCACAAAGTCATTTGGAAATAATTTGAAAGAATTATTGCAACATTGTGCAGCTCAGTGATGAGATCACATTTGGAATATTGTGTGCAGATTTGGGCATTCTTCCTTCAAAATGATGTTTATGAATTGGAAAGGGTTCAGAGAACCACAGCAAGGATAATTCCAGAACTTCGGGCTTTCAGTTATGGGGAATGCTTACAGAGTAGAACCTGTTTTAACTGGACACGGAACAGCTTAAGGGAAAATGAACTACATCTTTAGAATGTTCAGAAGCATAAATAATTGTAAGTATTTGACTTGGACTGTGTGAGCACAGAATTGTAGGTCATGAGTTTAAACGAACACATCTTAAGCAAAATAAAAAAAAGTTTGTTTCTTTCTCAGAGGAAGGAAATAGTCACCCAACCAAACTATGTTGATTTAATTCCTCAAAAATTACCTGCGAAATCAATGAAGCTGAGTTCAGAGCTGGAGATTGTCTGTTCAGCTGCAGGCTAGGAAAGTCAAATATTCCAAGTGGGAGTGGAAGCGGGAGCTAGAACCAACCGAGATTCAGGTTCAGCTTCAGACTTATTTATCACATGTGCTGTTAGCATACAATGAAAAGCGTCATTTGTGTTAAAAAGTCAATACACCTAAGGATATGCTGAAAGTGGCCCACAAATGTCACCACACATTCCAGTGCCAACGTAGCCTGGCAGAACAACACAGAGCACAGCAAAAAAGAACACACCAAGCAATAAAAAACAACAGCAAAACAAACCCATTTTCACTCTCCCCACCCACACATATGACAATTCTCCAACTGTACAGGCCTCCAGTCGCTTTAACTTCCGGACTTCAAACCAACCTCCAGGCTTCAAAACTTGGTATCAACCTACTTGATAGTAGGTTCCCAACTCCTACTTGTGCGATGATGCACCATCAATAACTCTCTGAGACGTGGGGCGGGATATCGGCTTTTATTGACTGGAAGAAAGAACAAGCAGCAATTGACCACCATGCTACATCCTGGAGACTGAGGGCAGGGCCTCAGGCCTCAAACACCTTTATACCGCGGTGGGTCTGTGGGAGGAGCCACAGGAGCAGCCAGCCGGTGGGGGGGGGGGGTGGGTGCGCGTGTCCAGACAGTTATATGTAGTTCACCACACGCAGACATCCCATCATGAAACCCACTGGCTTAGGACAGCCTGTCATCTTTGTCTGTCCACATCCTGGCCTTCGAACACAGAGAGGAGACATGGCCTGCAGCTGTCCTTTGTCATTGTAGGTGTGGAGAGGCCTATGCTGCTGGAGTTTGAATGCAGAGAGCAGAGCAGAGGCTTCAACTCAAACTCCACCACATCGCTGTCCCTAAACACCCCTCCCTGTCCCCAAATCCATCCCTACGAACCGCAGAACAGAATAAATATTAAATGTGTAATCACCAATAAATATTCTTGTGTTTCAGCTTGAATGTTATTATAATGGAATTATATTTGAAACAAGTTAAATTGGGCTGAACAATACACAATAATTATTTTCAATATTCTATTGATTGATACAACAGCTACAGTCAATAATGACTTAACAGTGTCCTATCTGTTCTATGAATGATTTCTGGTAAAAAAAAAGTGTTTCTATGGCTGGTTGGTGTAGAAATACAGTGGATTTCATTTAATCAGGGCAACAGCTTATTTGAGACAATTCTTAAAGAACAAAAAACTCATCAAGAAAATAACCAGGATTCTTATTGTTTATTTGGGACACTCCGCCACTTTTTAGGGACAGGAAATTGTTGCCAATCAGTTCTTAACTAGTGTCAGTCACAAGGAAGAGTAAAATAGTTTTTAAATAGCGTCAGTTGTATGTATTTGTCTTCAAAAAGCAGTGATTTTTGTCACTGATAGTTGGCGAGAAATAAGCAGTAAGACAACTCAGAACTGTTTTGGTCACTGTGGTTTCAAGCATTCAGGTTTGGAGATGCCGGAGACAGTCAAGAGAAAAGAGAAACAATTTCACTGTTTCAACAAGTTTGAAACTATGAAGAATTGGAAGGGATCAATCCGAAGTTACAATTAAAATGAATATTTGGAGGATGCATTTGTTGACAGCATTGTATGAAGGGGGTCCATTATTTGCACTGGGTGTCTGCACTGACTTTGATAATTTACAGTTAACAGAACGTGATGCAGATAAATTTCTCCATTTATAAGTATTGGGAACTAACATTCAGGTTTATAGTACTGTAGTAGTGTTGGTAGTGTTCTAATTTGTTCTGTATTTCATTTCAATACATAATTTTTTCTCATTTTTTTCTTTGTTATACATTTTCAATTGTTTCCATGAACCTTCAGCTAATTGGGGTAACTGCTTAATTGGTCCAAAATGTACTGGGCCCAATGTGTCTCAATTAACTGGAAACCACTATATCTGCATCAGACAATTACTTTTTTTTACAAGCTGAAGAGCTTATGAATGTAAACGTTTGTGAATGAAACATACGAGAGTTACTTTATGTGCTTAACAGGAGCTGTAGCCCTTCCATTGTGACAAACCAAAAGCAGTCACTTTACACTGATGTCGTGATATCAGACACCATCTTTTAAAGTGAACACAACAACACAAAGACAATGTTTCGGAATTATGTAGAACAGTTTCTTTTATGAACAATATGTTTCATCTGTATTCCGTTACATTACCTTCCACAGGCTAGCCCAGAATTCATCAAAACTGTCATTGTGAGTCTGTCCGGAGCTCGTACGAGCCACTTGGCTCAGGTCCCATGTGCCTTGTTTGAAGTAAAACAGCAGATGCCTCTGGCCCATCCAGGGGTGTGCTGACTGGCATGTAGTCATGTTGTGATGTAAGGTTTATGTAGTGGGCCAGCTTAAGACATTCCACAGAAATACATTCAGGTTTACCCTTCCTATCTACTATAAAAGTCTTCTGGCCCAGTTCCAAAATGCGGAATGGTCCATCGTGGGGGGTGGGGGGAAGGCTTAATGGGGTGTTGATGTGCATCATGGTTGACACAAACAGACGAGGTAGAACGTAGGTTGACTGGGACTCAAGAGAGCTGTACACTATAATGGGAGATAGGAATTGGTGTAAAAGTATTGAGTTTACTGATAAGGGCGGAATGCTGCTGAGATGCTAACAAGGCAGTCGTGACATCAGGAATACAATTGCCTGGCACCTCAGAGGCTGTCTGTACACCAGTCCTACAGTGGAGGAATGCATGTCTTCTCTTAAAGCTTTTCTTACCCCCAGCAGCAGCAGCCATGGACGAAGATCATGCCAATGCTCGTCTGCCAGTTAGACCTTCAGAGCAGGCTTTAAGGAATAGTGCTCACACAGGCCACTGGACTGTGAATGATACGCCACAGGGTTTAACACTGAGGTACTGGGTCACTGCAGCTCAGAGGTCCGATGTGAATCGGGGGCTGCGGTTGGAAGAAATGTACCGAGCAACCCAGGCGTTGGTGAGTGTCTGAGCCACATCCACAGCCATCATTGATGCTACAGGGACAACCTCCAGCCACCTGGTGGTATGATCCACAGTGGTCAGGAGATGCATGAAGCCTCGTGAGGTGGGTAGGGGGGAGCGACCAACCAGGTCCATATTGACATGGTGAAACCGTAGCTCAAGGAGCTCGAAAAGTGCCGAAAGTGCCTGAATGTGATGTTTAACTTTCATCTGTTGACACAACATGGGCTGTATTCCAGTCTTGCACATCCCTAAGGCCATGCCACACAAACTTTAAAGTGACTTTAGAGTCTCTGTGAGAACTTCCTGCCCAGATAGAAGAGGCCATGAATGGAGTTAAAAACAGTATGCCACCATTTTTTAGGCACTTTGGGGCAAGGGTGATTGGCTGAGATGTCGCTCAGGAGAGAAACTCCTGCATCTCCAAATTTAACATCAGCCATCTGCAGGCCTTTGACTACTGTTCTGCAAGCCTGGACCTCTGGATTAGTAGCTTGGTTGGCTGCTGTGCCAGCATAGTCAACCCCAATGCATATGGCATCGAAGTCAGGCCTTGAAAGGCATGCAGCCCCAATGTTACTTCCTCCTTCAATGTCAGTTGTGAATTCTGAAATGTAGGCCAGGTGGCATTGCTGCAGTGCAGACCAAGGGTCCCTTGCTTTGGACGTTATGTGCACGAGGGGTTTGTGGTCAAAGAACACTGTGAAATGCTGACCCTCCAGTAGAAAATGAAAATGGTGATCATCCAGATAGAGTCTTAGAAGTTCACGGTCATACATGTTGTATCTCCTCTTGGGGAGTGGGGGAGGAGGTGGAGGGATGGGCAGAGCTACTGGCTGAAGAAGGTGATTGGCTGCCACACATCTTCAACCAACTATTCGTGCACAGCACCCACAGCATAGTCTGAGGCATCAGTAGTGTGATGGGTGTGTTGGGGAGAGGATGTGCCGGTAAGGTTGTGTTTGAAAGAGCTCATTTAGGGTCATCAAATGCTCTGGTCATGTTTGTTGATGACAAGGATGCAATTAGAGGCACTGCCTTTAAAGGCACTCTACAAGGGGAGCACAGGTTCAGCAATTTGTGGAATGAAATGATGGGAGAAATTCCACCGTGCCCAAAATCTCTTGCAGTGCTTTAGTAATGTGTGGCAGTGGAAAGTCCATAATAGGGGTGAATTTTGATGGTAGGGGTGTCTGTGGTGATGCGGTGACCAAGAAAGTCAATAGTAGACAACCCAAACAGTTTCTTAGCAGGGTTAATAATCAGCCTATTTTGGCTTAAGTGCTTGAAAAGTGTGTGGAGATATGCTAAGTATTAGGTTTTGTGTGCGTTGGTGACAAGTATATCGTCCAGGTAAACAAAAAGAAAATTTAAGTCTTTTAGCACACAGTCCATTAGACGCTGGAAAATCTGTGCTGCATTCTTCAGCCTAAATGGTATGCATGGAACCTCAAGTAGGCTAAACGGGGTTATAACAGCAGTTTTTGGAATGTCCTCAGTGCATCCAGGGACCTCATAGTAGCCCCTGGCCAAGACCACCTTAGAAAAAATTATCCTTATGGCTAAACCAGTCAAAATTCTTGCTATGTGGGACCAGGTAATGATGAGAGGTGGTGGCTTTGATATGGTGGTGGTAAGCGCTGCATGGGCAGCAACCACCATCGAGCTTAGGGACCACGTGGAGGGGTAAAGCCCAATGGCCATTCAACCTGCTTACAATGCCAAGCATTTCCATGTTAGCAAACTCGGGCTTTGTGCTGGCCAGCTTTTCTGAGTCTATGTGCATGTGGATGGACGAGCCAGTTGTGGAAATGTGGAGCACGCCCCCATGCTTTGTGACTGTAGTGGAGAATGTGGGCTTGTTGAGGTTTGGGAATGAATTCACATGGTGGTGCATGCACTAGACAGCGTCTTTGTGGGGTAATTACTGGGAATACGGGGTAACAACCCAAAGCCCCAAAATCTTTTGCATCCACAATCCAGCAGTTCTTAAAATCTACTACAGACCTTTGTTGAACAAGAAATCTGCTTCAAGCAGAGGTCTAGCAACTTTCGTCTAGACAAAGGTCCATGTGTAGCATTGTCCACTGAAGTACAGCGTCATGCACCATGTCCCATTAGTCTAAATGTTGCTGCCATTTGCAGCCTCCAGCAAAGGTCCGTCGCTCTCTGCCTTATAATTAATAGGCGATGCTGGCAGCACACTCACCCGAGTGCTTGTGTCACACAGGAAGTGTCACCCTGAAAGGGTGTCCATAGTGAACAACAAAGGACCCTGGCAGCTGGAACCCACGGTGTTCTCAGACCTCCAATGTCCCAATATGTTGGCATTGTCGAAGCTGCATGGCATTTTGCACTTCTTGGTCTTCGTGTTGAAGTGGGCAGGGCAAAAACATAGGCGTGGCATTGTCTGGTTCAGATGGGAAAGGAGGGGGAGCGATGCACCCCTGGCTGGCTGAGTGTAGGCTATCAGCCATTTTAGCAAGCTCCCTATAGTCCTTCATGGGTGTATTAGCAAGGGCTGTGTGGACTTGATGAGGCATTTGTTATGTAAACAATTCTTTAAAAATAAAACAAATGGTGATTGCCCAGGAGAGATAGCATGTGGTCCATTAGTTATATAGGCTGAGCACCAACCAGTCTGGGCAAGGAGAGCAACTGTCTGGCGCCTCAGAGTCAGGCCATCCAAAACCTGTAATAGGTGAGTTTTCAGGGTGACATATTTATCACATGCTGGTAGGTTTTCCAGTACACTCAGCACTCTGGTTGCAGTGAAACTATTTCATGGTGCTACAATGTAGTAAAATTTGGTATTGTCCACGGTGATTTCTCACAGTGCTCACACTTGATCAAACTAGGTGGGAGCACGCTACTCCCAAAACTCCAGCAGCTTCAAAGCAGCTGCGTTGGTCGACCTGTTGTTGAGTAACACTGGGGTGGTCCAAGAGCATCGAGGTCACCAATGCAGGATTTTGCGAATAAAACATCTGGGATCTTAACAAACCCTGCAGACTTACATTACAAATGAACCAAAAACAGTTGCCGTATGCTGGTGTCATTCCGTCAGACACCATCTCTCAAAGGTTACACAACAACTCAATGATGGTGTTTGTGAATTATGTAGAATATCTTCTATTGTGAACAATAAATGTCATCTATCATCCATTACATTATTCTATGTGAACCCATTTTTCTCGCCAAGGCAAGAAAACAAATCGCAGAATCTAAGCATCGGGAAAAGAGTAATATTTAATAAATGCATGAAATTGTGTTGAAAATTTCAGCTAAAGACCAGATCTGCAAATCAACAACACTGTAGCCTATAGAGCAGGAGTTCCCATCCCATGGATCATGGAATCCCCATTTAATGGCAGGGAACCACAGAACAAAAAAGCTCAGGAACCCCTTTCGTAGATTAAGTAAACATTACACATAATTGAAAAGATCAAGTAGTTGATTCTGAGAATCATATGTTTAAAATAACCTGGATCAAAATAGTTTCAGTTTATGTAAGTTTTTCTCCTTGTGATTACCTAATTATATCCAATTATTATAGCTCATTTTGAGATATTTCATCATAATTACAAAGGACCTGTTGATGAAATGTTAGTTGTGTGTCATGCAAATGATATCAATAGCACATATATTTTAATTATTTGAAACAGAACAATATTAAATGTAATTGATTTACATCAATTAAAAACAATAGAATTTTAATGTTTATTATTAAATTAATAATATAATAATGTAAGAATAGAAGTATTACATTTTACTATAATACTTATTATTCTGACTCCAAGAGGACCACAGGCTTGTGGTAGGTCTTGGAGGTTTGCATGCCCCAGTGATCAGGAGAGCTATGTTGGCTGGAGTTAGGGCCTTGTGCTTTGGCTCTTGGCAGGGTCACCCATGCCAAACAGGTCAAAGGACAGAGGCCAAACTAAGGGTGGTCCACTGGTCTTCCAGGTTTGGGGGTCCAACATGAAGCTAACAATCCTGAAAGGTCAAAAAACAATTGTTAAGGAAAGAGCAGTGAATAATCCTTCTATACAGACAGAGATGGAGGACAATCATTACTGCCCTAATTGCCAGCGACATAACAGGCAGTAAGTAAGTCAATATTCTGAGTTTTTTCTAAACCTGAAATCAGTACAATGTTAATATTTGTTCTGTAATTTAAATACACATTATTATATATCAGCTTCAGACAAATGAGGTTTTTTTAAAAGGATGTATCCTTCTGAAATCACAGAAATTCTTGTTGTTATTCTGTTTTGGATGCTGTACGCAATTCTAATTCCTAGAGTATCACTTCTGTAATTCCACATCATTGCTTGAGCCTGTTCATATTCAAGTTCAAGTTTGTCATTTCAACTGTACGCACATACACCGCCAAACAAAGGAATGTTCCTCCAGACCAAGGTGTGCAACACTGCACATACAATTCATAAACAACACATAAAGTACTATTACCACAAATAAATTTTAAAAAATGAGGTACATGTGTAACTCAACTTAAAAGTAAACAGTATAATGCTACTGGTGCTTCATACATAATGAGACTCTGGTAGCGGAAGAGAGTTCAGTAGTGTCACACACAGCCTTGGTGAAGATGCTGTTCCATCTTAAGAGTCTTTGTCGGAATGCTACAGTACCTCCTGCCTGATGGTAGGGGGTCAGAGATTGTTGGACGAATGGGGGCCATTATTAACAATGCTCAGGGCCCTGCGTAGGCAGCACTCCTGATAAATATCTCTGGTGGGTGGAAGAGAGATGCAGAAAATCCTTTCAGTTGTCTTCATAATCCTTCATAGAGTCTTGCAGTCAGATGCTTTGCAATTTCAGACAGAATATGTTATATGTTCCACCATTTAAGAACAAGCTTTAGATTCTATCAGATCAAGAGCTCAAATCCTCACTGTACTCATGTAGACCTACCTGCAAGTCATGCAAAGATTTAAAAGTGGGTCAACAGTTTGCATTGTTTGGACTGTCAATGATCATTCCTCAGTCTCCATCTGTGTTCTTGCATGGGCATTGGACCAAACGCAGATTATTATAGAGTGGCCCAATGCCATTTAAAAAACCTATTTGTTCGTATGATGCAGAGATACATAGATGGGATTGCCTGTGTTTATTACCCATGGCTAATTACTCCTGAACTGATGAGATACATTCATAGTCAAAGACAGATATAGAATTGGAAACAGGCTCCTTGGCCCAAATAGAACAATTTTAAACAGTGTATACTAATCATACATATTGTTACTCTTCCCACTTTCTTATCAACTCCCCCAGACTGTATTGCTCATCTACTCACAATAGGCAAAATTTTCAGCGGCCATTTAACGTACCACCTCAGATTTATTTGGAATGTGAATGAAAACCTACATATTCTATCTGCCGCATCCTGATTCAGCAATTCAAGTAGGAAGACAACAGTGAACATCAGGAGGCTCCCTAAAATAGTGGTCAGGGGACACCTGTTGGCACAGAATGGAAGTTAACTAACAGGTGATAGACAGGCGTTTATAATATGGAATTATATTCCATAATATTTTATTTTTTGACGATCGATGTTGCTGCTCTGCCTCTTCATTTGAATCTGCAACTGTAACTGCAGCATGGAGTAGCAGCTGACCCTACACCAGAGTTACCGGGACACTTACAGTCCTCAGGCCGTTCTTTCAACCAGAGTAGTCATTTAATTCACCTAACAACACACACAAAATGCTGGTGGAACGCAGCAGGCCAGGCAGCACCTGTAGGACAGTTGACGTTTTGGGTCGAGATCCTTTGTCAGGACTAACGAAAAAAAGAGATAGTAAGAGATTTGAAAGTAGCGGGGGAGGGGGAGATCCGAAATGATAGGAGAAGACTGGAGGGGGAGGGGTGAAGCTAAGAGCTGGAAAGGTGATTGGCAAAAGGGATACAGAGCTGGAGAAGGGAGAGGATCATGGGACGGGAGGCCTTGGAAGAAAGAAGGGGGAGGGAAGCACCAGAGGAAGATGGAGAACAGGCAAAGAGTTATTGTGAGAGGGAAATAGAGGTAGATAGATAGATAAATAAATAAATAAGGATGGGGTAAGAAGGGGAGGACGGGCATTAACGGAAGTTAGAGAAGTCAATGTTCATGCCATCAGGTTGGAGGCTACCCAAACGGAATATAAGGTGTTGTTCCTCCAACCTGAGTGTGACTTCATCTTGACAGCAGAGGAGGCCATGGATAGACATATCAGAACGGGAATGGGACATGGAATTGAAATGTGTGGCCACTGGGAGATCTTACTTCCTCTGGCAGACAGAGCGTAGATGTTCAGCGAAACAGTCTCCCAGTCTGTGTTGGGTCTCACCAATATATAGAAGGCCACACCGACAGCACCGGCTACAGTATATCATACCAGCAGACTGCTCTTTTCTCTGGGAAGCAATTAGGAAGAAGTCACACAAGGTACCAGTGACAAAAACATGTCAGAACCACAAACTGAGGGCAATTTTCATTGCTTTTCCAAGTGGAAATGAGGCAAGGGCTGGGCAGAGATTTGATTGCAGCACTGGATTTGAGAAGGTGCTTTTATTAGAAGTAAGTGGTTATATCAATCAGTAAAAGTCAAGTGGGGCAACATTTTTCTCCAGGAATGTTAAGACTGTGTGTGTCTTGATTAAGTTAAAGAGAATTGGAAAGGCAATTGTAAGACATATATTTTCATACAACATGTCTGGATTAAAGAATAATATTAATCACTCAAAGAAATCGGTATTTTCGTCTCTCTGAGATGATTAATGAGAGGATGAATTCTATGACTCTGTACGCCTGCACAGGAAGCCCACTAGAGGTTGAGCAGTGAAATTGAGCAGACAATTGGTTGTAGAAACAGCTGGAACTTGGATGGCACAGCGGAATAGGTCTCCTGTGCCTGTTTGGTGCACATTTTTATCTGCTATATACAGTTTCCAACTAGATGGACCAACTTGTGGGACTGCTCACAACTAGACATCATAGAAATAAAATAGTAACAAAAAGAAGAGAATTTAGAAAAGCATTTTCGTCCAAAGTCAAATAGCATTAATGCATTTAAGGTTTATCCAAATAAGGGCCAAAAGAAAGGGGGGGGGGGTATACTGATGGATTTTCTTGAAGAGATTCATAGGGGGGTAAAATGCAAACATAGACTTGTGAGACCAAATGGGCTTCTCAGAGCTGGAAATACTTTACATTTCTTTGTGCTTACAACCTTGACATTCTCAATATCTGGTCCAAAACACTGCAGAGCAAGCAGCAAAATAAATAAAGTCCTGATGACAAGCCTTGGCCCAAGACGTCGGCAGTTTATTTATTCCCATAGACTCTACCTGACTGTTGAATTCCTCCAGAATTTTATGTGTGCTGTTCTGGAATTTCAGAACCTGCAGAACCTCTTGTGCGTCAAAGAAACAAAAATTACATTTCTTAATTTGGACAGTCACTGTGTTGTACAATAATAGTCGAGTCAAGTTTATTGTCATTTAACTATATGTATGTATACCGTCAAACAAGACAACATGCATCTGAACCAGAGTGTAAAGCACTGTAGTACACATGACGCACATAACACATAAGAAGTTAGGAAATTAAGGATAAAATCTACTGATTGATTATACATAAGCAAATAAACTAAAGTGCATAAATTAAATATTGTAAGGTACAGAACAGATGAACCATTGATACTTTGAATGTGATACGGCAGGGAGTTCAGAAGCCTAATGGCCTGAGGGAAGAAACTGTTTCACATCTCTTACTTTTATGCATCGGAGTCCCCTACCTGAAGGTAGAAAGTCAAAGAGGATGCTGGATGGGTGGGTGGGATCTTTAATAATACTAAGGGCCCTGCATACGCAGTGCTCCTGATAAATGTACCCGATGGATGGTAGGGAGACCCCTATGATCCCCTCAGCTGTTCTCACTGTCCTTTGTAGGAAGTTCAGGTCTAATGCTTGGCTGCTCCCATACCAGATGGAGATGCAATTTGTCAGGACTCTCTCACTGATGCTCCTATAAGATGCAGTTAAGGTGGTGGGGTGTGGGGGTTGGAGGGAATCTTGCTTGCCTCAGTCTCCTTAGGAAGTGGAATCACTGCTGTAATATAATAAATAACTGCAATGTCATGGTGTATTTGATCACAGCTGCACAATCTGAGGATTAAGACTGAGTCATAATCCTCAGATTCCCCCCCCCCCCGCCCCACCCTATGTTTCCTGGCATAATCTGTACATTACTCCACTAGAGACTATGATGCCAGGAAGACACATAAATCAAACTGCTAACTTGGACATGACAGAAAATAACAGAAGCTGCCCATATAGGAATGTTGCATACATTGAACAACCATATATTTATAGAACTAGACAGAGTCTAAAAGTCACAATTAGGAAAGTAATTGCAAATGTAAACATGAAGTGATTGGACTTGTATTCAGACTGGAGACAGGAATAATACAAAGGCAGTGCATGCTACCATTATTTAGATATGAAGGGTCTACACTGAGAGGTGTGGCCCAATCCTAATTAGTTGTTCAGAAACAAAATGTTTCCTGATCGGTTCTGGATTTGGGAAACATTAGCTTATCTCTGTTCCCTGTCTTCCTGTCCAACATTTGGTATAAGGGGAATGAAAAGTCTGGGCAATGGAGGCTCCCGGGTCAAAACTTTCCTGCGTATGCATAATGTTACCAACTTCTATTTGGATCCCACTGGCAGCCTGCAAGCTTTTGATGAGGTCATTGATAGGGTTCAGCTCACACAATAATCTACTGAAGGAGAGGGGGCTGTGTAGAGGGACACCTACTGATCAGCTGATGTTAGATTATCACCAGGGTGAAGGGCCCATTTTGATTTAAATGAAACTTATAACAGAAGGAGCAACAAGCAACCCTCTGGAGAAACCCATCTGGTTGAATTGCTTTAGAGAGAGGAAAGGAGCTGTCAATACGTTGTTTGAAACTTTACATCAGAAATGTTAACAGATGCGGCACGCCCCACTGAGCTCCTCCAGCAGTTTGTTTATTGTCCAGATTCCAGCACCTGTAGTCTCTTGTGTACCATAAGTTATAGGAGCAGAGATAGGACATCCAGCCCATTGAGTCTGCACTGCCATTTCATCATGACTGATTTAATATCCCTCTCAACCCCATTCTCCCCATAACCTTTGACACCCTGATTAATCAAGAACCTATCAACTTCCACCTTAAGTACACTCAATGACTTGGCCTGCACAACCATCTGTAGCAATGAATTCCACAGATTCACCACCCTCTGGCTAAAAAAAACTTTCCCTCATCTCTGTTCTAAATGGATGTCCCTCAGTTCTGAGGCTGTGCTCTCTGGTCATAGACTCAACCACTATAGAAAATATCCTCTTCACATCCATTCTGTCTAGGTCTTTCAATTTTCAATATGTTTTAATGAGATTCCTCCTCATTCTTCTAAACTCCAGCGTGAACAGATCCAGTACCATCAAAAGCTCCTCATATGTTAAGCTTTTCGTTCCTGGGTCATTCTCGTGAATCTCCTCTTGTCCCTCTCCAATGTCAGCACACCTTTTCCTCAGGTAAGTGGCCCAAAACTTCTCACAATATTCCAAGTACTCCTTTAGATCCTTACTTTTGTAATTTCATCATCGCAAAATGAAAGCTAACATTGCATTTGCCTTCCTTACCTCTCTAAGTTCACCTCTAGGGAATCTTACACGAGGACTCCCAAGAACCTTTGCATCTCTGATTTTTGAATTTTTCTCCCCATTTAGAAAATAGTCCACACCTTTATTTCTTCTACCAAAGTGCACAACCATGTACTTCCCTGCATTATATTCGATCTGGTACTTCTTTGCCAACTCTCTCAATCTGTCTAAGTGCTTCTGCAGACACCCTGCTTCCTCAGCACTATCTGCCCCTCCACCTACCTTTGTATCATCCACAAACTTGGGTCCACATCCATCACTTCCTTTATTCGCATCACGGGCATGTAATGTCAAAAGAACTGCTCCATACACTAAACCCTGCAGAACGCCACTAGCCACCGGCACAGAACCAGAAAAGGTCACTCCTGCTCGTCAGCCAATTTTCTGTAATTCCTGTAAGACCGTGGCCTCTTATCTTGTTAAGCAGCCTCACATGCAGCACAATGTTAAGGGCCTTCAGAAAATCCAAATTTAACAATACCCACTGACTCTCCTTTGCTTGTTACTTCCTCAAAGAATTCTCACAGATACATCAGCCAAGATTTTCCTTTAGGAAAACCATGCTGACTTTAGTCTATTTTATTATATGCCACCAGTTACCTCAAAATCTCATCCTTAATAATAGACTCCACTATCTTTTCAGCCACTGAAGAAAGGCTAACTGGCCTCTAATTTCCTTTCTTCAACCTCCTTCTCTTCTTAAAGAATGGAGTGACATTTGCAGTTTTCCAGTCTTCCAGGTGACTTATCTACTTTCAGACCTTTCAACTTCCCAAGCACCATCTCCTTAGTAATAGCAATGATCCTTACTTCTGCCCTCTGATACTCTCACGTTTCTGACATTCTTGCTCGTGTCTTCCACAGAGAGAACTGACCACAAAAACTTGATAGCTGGAAATCAGGTAGGTTGGAAAGATGAAGAGCTGGAGAAGAAGGAATTTGATTGGAGAAGAGAGTGGACCATAGGAGAAAGTGAAGGAGGAGGAGACAAAGGGGGAGGTGATGGGCAGGTGAAAAGAGGCAAGCGGCCAGAATGGGGAACAGACAAAGAGAGGAGGGGGAGGAGAAATATTTTTACTAGTAGGAGAAATCAGTTTTCATGTTGGAGGCTACTGAGATGGAATATAAGGTGTTGCTCCTCCACCCTGAGGGTGGCATCTTGGCACAAGAGGAGGCCGTGGACTGACATGTCGGAATGGGAATGAGAATTGGAATTAAAATATTTGCCCACCTGGAAGTTCCACTTTTGCTGTATGGAAGTTAAGTGCTCAACTAAGTGCCCCCAATCTACAACTGGCCAAACATTTTAATTCTCTCCTCTCTCATGCCTCTGAAATTCATTTTGCTCCACTGTAGCACTGATACATCCAGTTTTAGCTTCTCCTTCTCAAACTGCAGGCTGAATTCCATCGAATTATGATCACTGCTTCCTAAGGTTTACTTTACCTTCAGCTGCCTAGTCGAATCTGCGTCATTACAATCCAATCCAGATTGCTGTTCTCCGAGTGGGCACAACCACAAGCTGCTCTAAAAACCCATCTCATGAGCACTCTAAAAATTCCCTCTCTTGGGATCCAGCACCAACCTGATTTTCCCAATCTACCTGCATATTGAAATCCCCCAGGACTATCACAACATTGCCCTTTTTTACAAAACTTTTCTATCTCCCATTGTAATTTGTAGCCTACATCCTGGCTACCATACCAAGGCCTGTAGATAACTGTAAGACCATTTTACTCTTGCAGTTTCTGAACTCTACCTGCAAGGATTCTGCATCTTCCCATCCTATATTGCCTCTTTTCAGGATTTTATTTTAATTTTTACCAACACAGTCATCCCACCCCCTCTGCCTACCTGCCTGTCCTTTCAATACAATGTGTATCCCTGGATGTTAAACTCCAAACTATGATCTTCTTTCAGCCACAACTCAGTGATACCCACAACATCATATCTGCCAAACTTTGTGCTACAAGATCATCTAACTTATGCCATGAACTTCATGTATTAAAATATAACACCTATAGTCCTGTATTCATCACCCTTCTTGATTTTGGCCATTACACTTTAAAGACATCCTACTGACAGCAATTTTGCCCTTACATCTGCCTGTCCTTCCTCACAGTCCCTCTACACACTGCACCTAGTCGTAAACCAGCTGTCCCATCTTCATCCCCATCAGTCTGGTTCCCATCCCCCTGCCAATTTAGTTCAAGTGCTCCCCAACAGATTAACAAACCAGCCCATAAGGATATTGGTCCCCCTCAGGTTCAGATGTAACCTATCCTTATTGTACAGGTGACCCCCTTCTCCAGAAGAGATCTGGAAGTCTTAAAATCTGCTTCCCGCATTAATTCTTCAGCCACATATTCATCTGCCACATCATCCTCTTATCCTCACTGGCCTGTGGCACAGGCAGCAATCCAAGAAAAAAGCTATTCATGACCAGATGCTGCAGACTAGCATACTCCATAGTCAAGGAGCTGCGATGCAGTGAAATTTGGCAAAGGCTCTATGGGGAGAGCTGGAGGTTTAAGGCTATTCCAGCACTTCAGAATGAAAGACTCAAAGTTGTGTAACATTTTCTTGGATCCATAACTCATAAAGAAGAAAATGTGATGTCTGCTAATATACATAATACGTATCTTGTAGCTAAGCAGAATAATATGCACGTGCATAGTGATGCAGGATGGACTATATGATGAAGTTATAAATGTTAAGAAGAAAGTATATTTGTGGGAGAAATATACCGTTCAGGTACCTCAAAAACCTCGGCATTTGTCATAACGAGCAAAAATCAAAAACCAACTGCAGGTGGAACTCAATGGGTTAAGCTGAGTCTGTGGACGCAAAGGGATAGTGGACATTTCAGACCGAGATGCTGTAACAGGACTGAGAGTGTAGAGGGGAGATAGCTAGAACAAAGAGTTGAAACGGCGCAGTGAAGCAGGGGGGTGGCAGGCAGTAGAATGTTAGATAGAACAGGCAGGAGTGGAAGTGAACCTTCTCAAAACAAAGCCATAGAAAAGCGTAAGAAAGCAAGCTTACTATAGTGATAGGATTGGGCATGTATGCCACTTAAGCAGACATCCCTGGCATACATCAGTTATCGGATGTTTGATTCAAGGAGACGATGGAGAGATTCCAGTATCATTTTAATATGGCATCTTCGGAGATTACATAAAACTCAGAAATCCACAAAATTTGGAACCAGAATCCAAAGGTCATGTGAGGTTATTAACAATTATATCGTCGTATTGAAATGACTTGTGTACAGGGTATCAAAACAGCACAACAGCATCAGCGGAATACTGGAACAACAAGGCAGGCTTGCAGTCTCCTCCTATGATGCCATGCTTTGATTAAAAGTTTATGGTACACTGTATTCTATTTTACATTTTTTAGGTTTTATGTAGGGTAGAAAAACAGAAAACTTAATTTAAACACAGTTGATTGTAATGAAAACCGAGAAAGACAACATTTTATTTTTAACGCAATAATGTCGCTGGTCATATTACTCTCAAACATGGGATTTTAGGTGGAGATGAAATTCAGATTTCATGCAAAAACAATATGTTCTGTAATTACCAACAAGAAAATGGTTCACACTTACACACACCATTGTCAAGTTTTTCAAACAACTTGACTTTCTGTGTTATAGATCAGTGGTCCCCAACCACCAGGCCACAAACCAGTACTGGGCCACAAAGCATGTACTACCAGGCCATGAGGAAATGATATGATTTGGCGTTATGAATCTGCTGTACCTTTCCTCATTCCCTGTCACGCCCATTGTTGAACTTTAATGCACGTGAGGTCATTACCCACGCGAGGTCATTACCCACGCGAGGTCATCAGTCGCCTAAATGCAGTGACACTCTCGCACCAGGGATCACTGGTTGGCCTCTGGTATCCGGCCAGCGAGAAGTGCCGCTGCTACCGGCTTGGAGCACGGATGGATGGGCACCGCCTCTGAACCTGTTTAGCACACCGAAAGTTCGTGGGGAACCCAGTGCTAAAATATTCGCAGATGGGCTCAGGGTTGCTGCGATCTACTGAAAGTCATCCCTCGAACCAAACTTTTGGCAGCCGATAGATCCTACCTACCTAGGGGGTGGGGCGCGGGCACGCGCCCTGTCGCACTCCTCGCTCGGTTGGTCGCTCTGTCCGGACTGCGACCGCCGCGGCCCCGGTACAGGTACCTCCGGTCCTTACCTTGTCCTCTCACTGGTGTGTTGCAATGATTTTATACAAGGAAAATATGCGTTCTGTGTTTAATATCCAAACATTACTTAAAATGTTATGATGCTATTGACTTATAAGTGAGTTATAATTGACTTATCACTGTATTCATGTGAGGAAAATATGCGCTGTGTGTTTAATATTAAATTCGTTAGATAAACCCTTTTAGAAATGAAATTGAGTGTATTAGCCACTTATAATTGACTTATCACCTATATTCTGGGCGTGATTAACACCCTTGCTTCCCAGTCAGCTGGTCCGCAAGATTGACATTAGGAAGGAAACAGTGATGAGAAGACTGATGGGACTGAAGGCTGACAAATCCCCAGGTCCAGATGGTCTGCATCCTAGGGTACTAAAGAAGGTGGCCCCGGAAATTGCGGATGCATTGGTAATCATTTTCCAATGTTCCTTAGATTCAGGATCAGTTCCTGAGGATTGGAGAATGGCTAATGTTATCCCACTTTTTAAGAAAGGAGGGAGGGAGAATTATCGACCTGTCAGCCTGACATCGATGGTAGGGAAGATGCTAGAGTCCATTATTAAGGATGAAATAGTGGCATATCTAGCTAGCAGTGATAGGATTGGGCCGAGCCAGCATGGATTTACCAAGGGTAAATCATGCTTGACTAATCTGTTGGAGTTTTTTGAGGATGTAACCAGGAAGTTAGACAGGGGAGATCCAGTGGATGTAGTGTACCTCGATTTTCAGAAGGCATTTGATAAGGTCCCACATAGGAGATTGGTGGGTAAAATCAAAGCTCAGTGTCTCGGGGGGAAGACATTGACATGGATAGAAAACTGGTTGGCAGATAGAAAGCAAAGGGTAGCGGTGAATGGGTGTTTCTTGGAATGGCAGGTGGTGACTAGTGGGGTGCCACAGGGCTCAATATTGGGACCACAGCTGTTTACAATTTACGTCAATGATTTGGATGAAGGCATTGAAAATAACATCAGCAAATTTGCTGATGATACTAAGCTGGGTGGCAGTGTGACATGTGATGAGGATGTTAGGAGAATTCAGGGTGACTTGGATAGGCTGGGTGAGTGGGCAGATACTTGGCAGATGAAGTTTAATGTGAATAATTGTGAGGTTATCCACTTTGGGAGTAAGAACAGGAAGGCAGATTATTATCTGAACGGTGTAGAGTTAGGTAAGGGAGAAATACAAAGAGATCTAGGAGTCCTTGTTCATCAGTCACTGAAGGTGAATGAGCAAGTGCAGCAGGCAGTGAAGAAGGCTAATGGAATGTTGACCTTTATTACAAAGGGAATTGAGTACAAGAGCAAGGAAATCCTCTTGCATTTGTACAGAGCCCTAGTAAGACCACACCTGGAGTATTGTGTACAGTTTTGGTCTCCAGGTTTAAGGAAGGACATCCTGGCTGTAGAGGAAGTGCAGCGTAGATTCACGAGGTTAATTCCTGGGATGTCCAGACTGTCTTACGCAGAGAGGTTAGAGAGACTGGGCTTGTACACGCTGGAATTAAAGAGATTGAGAGGGGATCTGATTGAAACATATAAGATTATGTACGGATTGGACAAGATAGAGGCAGGAAATATGTTCCAGATGCTGGGAGAGTCCAGTACCAGAGGGCATAGTTTGAGAATAAGGGGTAGGTCATTTAGGACAGAGTTAAGGAAAAAGTTCTTCTCCCAGAGAGTTGTGGGGGTCTGGAATGCACTGCCTCGGAAGGTAGTGGAGGCCAATTCTCTGGATGCTTTCAAGAAGGAGCTGGATAGGTATCTTATGGATAGGGGAATCAAGGGATATGGAGACAAGGCAGGAACCGGGTATTGATATTAGTTGATCAGCCATGATCTCAAAATGGCGGTGCAGACTCGAAGGGCCGATTGGTCTACTTCTGCACCTATTGTCTATTGTCTATTGTCTAATATTGTCAATATTAAACTAGTCCACGGTGCAAAAAAGGTTGGTGACCCCTGTTATAGATAACCATAAATGCTTCCTCTTTTTCTTTTCACTATTACCCGTAGGGGTAACTGCAAGCCTTTCAGATATTTTCAACAATACCTTTGCAGCACAGAGCAGAGAATAAGCAACAAATGCATGGTCATCACCGTGAGTAATGCACGAAGATCTGTCTATAATGACTGCTGAAAACAAACTGGTGCCAGTGGAGTTCCATTCAGGGAATGTGAAGGCATGTCAGGTCACTTCTCAGGACTGTTTGTGGTGTGCAGAGTCCTGTGCATGGCCTGGCAACCTTCCCAAAACCTTGTGGAATTTTCCATTGGTGGGGTCATGTCAGCACTCAAAAAAATTTCATGTTTTGTATTTTCAGATAAGGGGTTCTGAACCTGTACACAAGATTTAAATACATGAGATTTGTCGAGCGTCTGTATTTAGTCAGTGAGGTGTGTTCTGAATTATGTGTTGCCTGCCACTTTAATTCTCCATCCTACTCTAATTCTGATCGGTCTGTGGCCTCCAGCATCTCATCTTCTGTCTGCACACGTTGCTGTCTTTCAGAATTACTATCAAGTTCTACACTTTGGGTAGCTAATTTCTCTGTATCAAAACTGGCATTTCCGCTGTAAGTCATGCATTGGTGACGTTGGCTCCCTTTTTCTCTGTCCATTAGCACAGACTGACCCATGGGTACATCCAGCAGCCCTCTGTATCACACCATTTTACTGCCCTTTTTATGTATGGTCAGTTGCTAACTAGCCTCATTAACCAATCAACCATACCATAAGCCCATCCCAACCCATATTCCCTTTATATTTTCGATTACTGCTCTCTACCTCTCTGTAACCTGGATGTTAGTGGAGTGGTCAGCACAATACTATTACAGCACCAGTAACCAAGGTTCAATTCTGCCACTCTCTGTAAATAGACTGTACGTTATCATCATGATAGCAAGGGACTCCTCCAGTGCTCCAGTTTCCTCCCACAAACACGTTGTGGGTATAGTTGAACAATAACAATAATAGAAAATGCAATGATTGAAAAAAATTCAAAGTAAAGCATAACAAGCAGCATATTGAAACAGATATCAATTCAGGTACGGAATGCTCAGCAGAGGTTTGGATGTGAAGGAATGAGGTAAAACTGCAAATCTGAAGACTCTTAAAAGACATGTTCCGGCAAGATACTGACATTGTTAGGTTATAAATGATGCTTGGTCTCCTAATGTTCAAGAAGTGAAGCCACCAGTCATTGTAGTTTGCCACAGAGAAGCTCAAGTAGAGAGAGACCGGTCCAAAGAAGAGTGAATTGGAGGAATGCTCTTAGTTGGAGCACCCCATAATTATGCTTAGATAAGCTTCTCGAGTGATATGCAAATCTACTTACAGATACATTTAGCTCAACCCCAGGCCAATGTACAGCTGGCTTAAACCAGTACCATACAGGCTGTAGAAAGTAAATTGAACACAATTCAAATGACGTGATTAGTTTGTCCAAAAAAGAGCACTTGCTTTCAAGATTAACTGTAGCAATCCTGCCAAGTCGGGATTCAGTGCTGTGGCTGATCTTGGGTGGCCTGTGTGGTTTTATTCTCTTTCTGTGCTAGTGATTTGGTGAGCTATTAAAGAATCAAACACTTTGATGGGTTTGTTGTCACATGTGGGCCGATTAGGTAAGAATGGCAATTCGTGAATCCAATGGGTTTTACAGTTCAGCAGTCTTGATGAAAGGTCTCGGCCCGAAACGTCGACTGTACTCTTTTCCATAAATGCTGCCTGGCCTGCTAAGTTCCAACATTTTGTGTGTGTTGCTTGGATTTCCAGCATCTGCAGATTTTCTCTTGTTTCTCATTATTAGTGACTGCTTTTGTTTATTTTTGTAAAATTCCTGTTTATTAATTTAATTTTAGATTTCATAGTACCAAGGTCCCTGAATGGTTAGGGGAAGGCACTAGATTACTGGTTCAGTAATTTCATCTGCAGACCACCACCATATCCAATAGGGATGAGGGTCTGTGTGATGACTGGGTAGGTCAGATATTGGGGGGGGGCGGTGGGGGGGGGATGAGAAACTGCAGGGATCGTGGAGAAATTTGGTGCCAAGTGTAAACTTCTAAGAACCGAGGGTTGCAGAAAGGTTCATGTTAATGACTATTTTGATGCTAGTACGATGCAAGAAAAATGAGAAGATTGTGAATTGAATATACACTGAAAGATTTGACAATTCAACATAGGATATGACTGAAGAGAATTAAGAAATGAAATCTTCCATGGTCCAGAGGTGGATACCAATCCATTTATACCAGATGAATTGTCAAGGTCAACACAAGCAAAGTTGAAGCCACAAAATTATGAAATTACTTTGCATGAATGTATAATGTTAAAATTGTGAAGACAAATGTTCATTGGTTAAATTAATAAATTTCTATATATTATTAAACTATTTTCATTTTTCTTCCTAGGGGTGAAAGCCAAGTACTGTATGTAATCGACTGCTGCATCATTGGTTAACATCATGGTTACGTCAATGTGCGTGTGTACAGTCCGAGGAGTACCCCGAGTAAACCAGTTTCTGAAGCTTCCACTGTTTTTCACATTTTATTCAACATGCTCTGCATGTTACTGCGCCCAAAGAGTAACCTACAAGGGGATATGCAGAACAAGTATTATGACGTGTAAAGGACAAGCAGCAGCAATAATGAACATGTTGTACTATGCTGCAAAATGCCACAGTAGATTGTGTTGGCTCCTCAGGTACCATCCGCCTTATTATCCCTATCAAAATGATGGGAAGAAAACAAGTTACCCTGAGTGAATAAATTCCAGGAGCTGCCAGGCTAGCAAGCAGTTATTTGCACATCTCTGTTCCAATGGGTGGAAAGCAGCTGCATATTCATTTCCTGTTTGTGAAGAGAAAACATGACAGGCAGAGGCCTGCTTTGTCATATGCATGCCATCAGTAACACCTTAAATTACTGAAATCCAGACAGAAGGTGAAAGTTAGGGTAAATTTTCCAAAAGACTGCACAGGTATTGACAGGATTGTCAAACAGGAGAGTTCGTGACCTGCATGATGTAATCATTCATTGAGGTTTCGCTGATTGCAGGCATCTCCTGCAGATGATTAAAAGGACCTGATGTCATAAAAGTTTGAGCTAACTCTTGCTTTCACAGCTGCTGGCAGCTACTGACATTATTAAAGTTGTTTTCTATTCTGGGTTCAGCATTAGGTAGAATTTGGTTATAAATTCCATTCAGAATACAGTAGTAGTTGGGGTCTTGGCTAATCTCTGCCCATGTAAATCACAGAATCGTAGCAAATACTTAACATCCAAATATGGCGCACTTCCATTCTCACTTTCACCTTCTTCGAATCCTTCAAGAGTCTCCTAAATCAAGAAACCCTGGAGGAATAGCCAGAAGATACTCTCTGTCTTTAAGAAGCTTCCATTAAATTCTTGAAACAAAGCAGTTAAATAGCTGAAAATCAAAGTAAAACAGGTGAACAAATCTCCATTGCTTTAAGAGTGAAGGTGTGATATGAACTAATGGCTTTCCTTGCAAAACTCACTTATAAAGGCATGGTACAAAAGAACATCTTCAGGTAGTTTGGCTACAAAAGGAGTGCTTGATAATAACTGGGAACTTACTGAGTGTCAAAAATGACGTCAAGGTGCAGGTGGTTGAATAAGGCCTTGATGCCTGCGAGTGAAGTGGTGCAAATATAAAAGTAATTTCATAAGGATTCTGATTGCTACTACTAAATATGTTATTGATGTTACAAGTGGGGTACCAAGAATATTACCTAGATATATAACTATAAATTTTACAAATTCACAAACAAATGCAAAGAAAATGGTGCAATTATTTGGCACCCTTATGATATAACCATATAACAATCACAGCACGGAAACAGGCCATCTCAGCCCTCCTAGTCCGTGCCGAACTCTTAATCTCATCTAGTCCCACCTACCCGCACTCAGCCCATAACCCTCCACTCCTTTCCTGTCCATACACATATCCAATTTTACCATAAATGACACAACTGAACTGGCCTCTACTACTTCTACAGGAAGCTCATTTCACAAGCTATCACTCTCTGAGTAAAGAAATACCCCCTCGTGTTTCCCTTAAACTTCTGCCCCCTAACTCTCAAATCATGTCCTCTTGTTTGAATCTCCCCTACTCTCAATGGAAACAGCCTATTCACGTCAACTCTATCTATCCCTATCAAAATTTTAAATACCTCGATCAAATCCCCCCTCAACCTTCTACGCTCCAATGAATAGAGACCTAACTTGTTCAACCTTTCTCTGAAACTTAAGTGCTGAAACCCAGGTAACATCCTAGTAAATCGTCTCTGCACTCTCTCTAATTTATTGATATCTTTCCTATAATTCGGTGACCAGAACTGCACACAATATTCTAAATTTGGCCTTACAAATGCCTTGTACAATTTTAACATTACATCCCAACTTCTGTACTCAATGCTTTGATTTATAAAGGCCAGCATTCCAAAAGCCTTCTTCACCACCCTATCTACATGAGACTCCACCTTCAGGGAACCATGCACTGTTATTCCTAGATCTCTCTGTTCCTCTGCATTCCTCAATGCCCTACCATTTGCCCTGTATGTTCTATTTGGATTACTCCTGCCAAAATGTAGAACCTCACACTTCTCAGCATTAAACTCCATATGCCAACGTTCAGCCCATTCTTCTAACCGGCATAAATCTCCCTGCAAGCTTTGAAAACCCACCTCATTATCCATAACACCTCTTACCTTAGTATCATCGGCATACTTACTAATCCAATTTACCACCCCATCATCCAGATCATTTATGTATATTACAAACAACATTGGGGCCAAAACAGATCCCTGAGGCACCCCACTAGTCACCGGCCTCCATCCCGATAAACAATTATCCACCACTACTCTCTGGCATCTCTCCCATCTAGCCACTATTGAATCCATTTTATTACTCCAGCATTAATACCTAACGACTGAACCTTCTTAACTAACCTTCCATGTGGAACTTTGTCAAAGGCTTTGCTGAAGTCCATATAGACTACATCCACTGCCTTACCCTCGTCAACATTCCTCGTAACTTCTTCAAAAAATTCAATAAGGTTTGTCAAACATGACCTTCCACGCACAAATCCATGCTGGCTACTCTTAATCTGATCCTGTCTATCCAGATAATTATTAATACTATCTCTAAGAATACTTTCCATTAATTTACCCACCACTGATGTCAAACTGACAGGTCTATAATTGCTAGGCTTACTTCTAGAACCCTTTTTAAACAATGGAACCACATGAGCAATATGCCAATCCTCCGACACAATCCCCGTTTCTAATGACATCTTAAAGATCTCCGTCAGAGCTCCTGCTATCTCTACACAAACTTCCCTCAAGGTCTTGGGGAATATCCTGTCAGGACCCGGAGATTTATCCACTTTTAAATTTCTTAAAAGCGCCAGTACTTCCACCTCTTTAATTGTCATAGGTTCCATAACTTCCTTACTTGTTTCCCACACCTTACACAATTCAATATCCTTCTCCTTAGTGAATACCGAAGAGAAGAAATCGTTCAAAAAAAAAATGTCAGGACATCTCAAGCACTTTAAAGCCAAGAGTGATTTCAATGTTATCTAGCTGTGAGGAGATTCCAAATATAGTTTCAAAGACTCACACACCTCCGAAAGGAAAAAAAAAATTGCTTCATCTCCAACTCGTGTGTGAAGACTTAATTTTTAAACAGTGAACCCTAGTTCCCAGTTCTAGGTTCTCTCACAAGTAGCAACATCCTATGCACAACCATCCCTTCCAGCCTCTTCAGCATCTTATATCTCTTAATCAATTCTCCTCTCACTCTTCTAAACTCCTCAAAAGACAACAACCTGTTCCAGCTGTTATCTACTGAAGTAATATAATAATGCACTGAAGTACTTCCTTAAATAAGAAAACACATCAGCAATCCTGTACAAAGAAAATATCCATTTTAAAAATCAATGTTGTTCAATTCACAACCCTCCTCTCAATCTTCTGACGTAGTTTTCTAAATAATTTGCAGTACATTCAGAATAGCCTACTAACAACACAGCCAAATCCCTTTGCAACTAGTTTGTAAGAGCAATGTTGACTTTGAAATGGATAATTTTCATAGTGGTCTCACAAGTGTTTCTCAAATTTTCCTAAAGATTGATTCAACAACTATTCAAATAAACCTAGATAACCATAATGTTAAAACACAGGCAATTTTTTTTCTTGAAAACGATAATTGAATGCCAGGGATTCATTTTAATATTTTTAATCATCCTCTGTATAACACTGACAGCCGCAATATACAGTACACTATAAAGTTCTGAATACCAGACTAAATTCTTAACTTCTGGGATTTTACCAGCTTTTCAGTTAAAAGTTAAGGAAACCCAGAATACACAAGTGAACAGTCTTTTTGCCAACCTCCAGGATTCTTGCAGCTTATTGAGTAAGAATTCTGAATTCTCAGCACACCAGTCACAATCCTTTGACTGACGAGTACAATTAAAGTGAGACTTTGCCCCATGGAATCTACTTGGAATCTCACAAGGAGACTGAGACCCAGTTATATGACAGTCTTTCTAAATGCCAGAATTGCTGCAGACTGAGTGTTAGAAGAGCCTCACACAATCAGGCCACATCTTCACGTTTATCCACTACTTAAAAATCATAATGGCTCTGAGTAAAATAGATAAAGTAGCTGGCTTACTTATTTTTTCCAAAGAAAAGCAGCTTTGAACGTGGAATAACAAACATCTATAAATCTTCCAGAATACAATAAGACAAAGGGGAAAAGCTTCCTATTAATTGTACTTATCAGTCAAAGGATTGGTGTGTTGAGGATTCAGATTTCCTGCTTAATAAGCTAAAAGGATTTTAGATATTGTTCAAGAGATTTGTTTACTCTGGCTTGTCTAGGGGTAGCACAGTTGCACTGCAGTTGGCATAATGCTATTACAGTGCCAGCGACCAGAGTTCAATTCCCACCGCTGCCTGTAAGGAGTTTGTAAAATCTCCCTGTGACTGCATGGGTTTCCTCCAAGTGCTCTAGTTTCCAACCACTGTCCAAAGACATATAGGCTGGTAGGTTAATCAGTTACATAGGGGTAATTGGGCAGTGTGGGCTCATTGAAAGGAACTGTTACCACTCTGTCTCAATAAATAAACAATAAATATCCAAAAATGGAACTTGATTTCTCAGCTAATGATGTCATCAAGCTTCTTAATATTTTTGAATTACCTTAAGCTACATAATGTTTACAGCACAGAAATCAGGTTGTCGTCCCAATTTGGCCATGGTATAATTTATGTTTTACATAAGCTTCCTTCCATCTCTTTTCATCTAACACTTTCACCAGATATCATTACTCTTTTCTCGCATACGAGTCTTTTTCATTCATGTGGATATCACTGCAGTGCTAACATAGATTATCCTTTCTAATAGCTGTAGAGAAACTAATGTAACACCTTGGGAGAGGTTTCACTGCTGATGTAATGGTCTTTCTGTAGAAGCAGTGTTTGGGTTATGGTTGGAGATAACGGGTGCTTTGGAATGTGAGCCGTTCAATGAAGGGAGTGTGTTTTCGTGTTGTGTGCCAGACACCGGTGGAGCTGGGTCTTTTGTTCAGTGGGAGATGAAGGGAGAAGATGCCGGAGAGAAGAGGTCATAGGACTCAACCCGGTGGAGCCATGATCCCATGAAGCCCAGGAAGATTGAAGGAGGATCGTCAAAGGAGAAACTGTGAGCTCCATCTTGTGCACACTAGACTGCTTCAATAAAATGGGCCCTTTTCTTTTTTTTGCTTTTTCTTTTCTAACCCTTTAGTCAAATTAAGAATTATAAAGCAAAATAATTTAATTGTATGCAGCGTACTGTCTGTTATTTCGTGGTACTTACTTATAACAGGGTAACGAATCATGCAGCATCCACCCAAACAGGAGGCTTCGGGGTGGGCTCGCACCTCAGTCTCACACATTTAGCGGGGCTGGATATTCTCTTCTCTAGACTTACGCAGCCAACAGAACCAGTGTGTTTCAATTGTGGGGGCTCATCCGGGATTGATTTCATTGGATGCTGTGTGATTGCCCTGAGCATTGATCCAGTGGGTTGTGTGTGTAAGTCTGTGCTAAACTATTGTCCAGTAAATGATTATGCTAAGTGGTTATGGATGCTGCCAGCATTGAGTGTTGGTGCGAGTCCATGGGCTTCCAGATAACTAATGTGAGCGTGTTGAGTGGGGTAGACATTTGTATCCCTGATGAATTGTTAATTCAAATTTTAATTACTGTTAAAGCTGTAGGAAAAGTTATGATTGTGTGGCTGAAGTTTGATAAAATAGCGGGCAAAGAGTTTGTTTTAGTTCAGACTAGTGCTGATGTAATGGCGGTGAAATTGCTTGGCTCTATTGGGGCCCCAGGAGAGGGGGGGGGGCCATGGGCTGTCCATACTTTCCGGGAGGAGGTGAGTGTAGGGGAACGGGTTGAATTGCAAATTGAGTCTCCCCTAGCTGAGGGTAGAGACTTCAAAGACAGCGTGTTCTCGTTTCTGTGGAGAGACGGGAGGGAGTGGTCTGATTTGGAATGTCTAATGTGTCCTGCAGCTAGGAGTGAGAATTCTGAATTGGTAGCGGCCCTTACCTCCCTGGTGAATAAATGGAAAAATGCCCAGGTTCAAAGTCCCAGCTATCGTAAGCTCTGCCTTTTCTCAGGAACGAAGCCCACCCCTAAAGGGGCAGAGGAGTATGAGACTTGGGCGGAGCAGACCTGTTAGTCGTTAGTTGAGTGGCAATTCTCTGTTGACATAAAACAACAGCGATTGGTTGAAAGTTTGAGAGGGCGGGCTGCTGACATAAAGGCTCAGAAACCTCTTGCCATTACTTGCAAGCACTAGAAAAGGTGTTTGGTGTGACAGGAAGCCCAATGGAGCTCATGACGGGGTTTCAGAACATGTGTCAGGAGAGGGGGAGAAGGTTTTTGCCTACATCTTTCGGCTGGAGAGGCAGCTAAATTGCTTGCGGCGTAGAGGGGCCATTCAGATGGTTGAAGTGGATCAGTTAAGAATGGACCAAATAGCAAAGGGCACCCAGTCCCAGAACACTGATCACCTGGGGTCTCTGACTGTCTCATAAGACGCACTCCCCCTCCCTCATTTGTTGAGCTGATCAGAGAAGTACGAGAAGAGGAGAATGCGTCGGAGGCATGGGAGACCTCCGTCAGTAGGGTACAGTCCTCAGTAATGGTCCCTTGTGTTGAAGTGACCACAAATAGCCCATGCTGGGTCGTGGTAGAGCAGACTGTGCAGAGTTGAGAACTGAGATGTCCTGGTTGTTATCAGCAGGTATGCCCCCCGCCATATGACGGAGCTGATAGCGAGACGGACTATGCAGAGGGCTGCTAGCAGCCGGGGTTCCACAAGAAGAGGAGCGGCCGTTATTGTCTGTTATAACTGTGGTGAAGAGGGATACTTCAGGCGGGAGTGTGAACGACTGGAAAACCCTTGGAGAGCGAGCTCCCAGGTACCTAAGCAGAGAGAGTCATTGGGAAAATATAAAAGAGACCTAGTGAGGGGACGGCCTGGTGTCCTGGGGGGAAACACATTCCCAGCAATATCTCAAGGAACACCCTAGAGCAAAAAACACTATTCCTGAAGGCTTAGTGGGGCAACCTCCAGTGTACCACTATGGATAGAGGGTATTTATGCTAGAGCCATACTTGACACAGGGTCACAGGTCACTTGCTGTACTGTTCATTTTACAATCAGTATTTGATGCATTTACCATTGATGCCACTCAGTGCGCTAGAGATCTGGGATCTTTGTGCGGGTGATTATCCGTATGATGGCTATTTGTTAGTGAAGCTGGAGTTTTCATAGGCTGATGTGGGAGTGGCTGAAGTCCTTGATACATTAGCTTGGGTTTGTCCAGACCCTGTTGAGAGGGGCAGAGTTTCAATTCTTGTGGGGACGAATATTCCTATTGTGAGGAGACTAATGGGAGCGTGCAAGGAGAAAGCTGGAGAGAGCTTTCTGAAAGCATTGTCCATTCACCCGGAGTTTCGAGCTGTTTTCGAGGAAGTACGGATAATGAGCTTGGACAAGGCACTGTGTGGTTCACCCAGTCAAAACCAATCATGTTACAGCCTGGGGAAGTAGCAAGAATGATGGGAAACCCCAAATTTCCCAGAACACCTGAGGCCGAGACCCTCTTGGTGGATGCTCCAGAAGAGCATGAAGAGGAGTTGGGCGTGCCTGCTGGGGTACTGGTGAGGCCCAAACTGCAGAAACCCTTGGTTGTACAGGTGAACTGGATGGCAGTGGTTGTCAGGAACACTACGAAGAGGGAGGTCATATTCAAGCAGGGGATGCCCCCGGTGCATCTCATCCCGGTGATGGTACTGTCCAGTGACCTTGTGAGACAAGCCGGGAAAATATCTGCAAAAGGGGGAAAGTTGACCGCTGAGTCATTCAGCTTTGGGGACTCCCCGGTACATGTGGGTTGGAAGAGGAGGTTGATAGAGAAGATGCTGAAACTGGAATATGTCTTTTCGACTGACGATTTTTTTGTGGGTTGTTCCGAGAGCACTCGCCGCACTATCCAGGTGACTGAGGACACCCTGTTCAGAGAAAGGCTGAAGCGACTGGCCCCTGCAGAGATGGAAGACATTCAGCAGTATTTGTGAAAGTTGAAGGAAGTTGGAATATTCACTGAGTCCAGAAACCTCTATGCATCCCCAATCGTAGTGGCCAGGAAGAAGAATGGGAAGGTATGGATGTGTGTGGACTATAGGACTCTGAATAGATATACTGTCCCTGAGCAGTATACGTACTATCCCCAACCGGTGTACAGTCCCGAGGATCAAAGACATGCTGGCTTGTCTGAGTGATGTGAACTGGTTCAGTTTGCTGGACTTGAGGAGTGCATTTACCAGATCCCCATGAGAGAGGCTGACAAAGAGAAGTCGGCATTTATATGTCCACGGGATTCTTCCAGTTTGACAGGATGCCCAAGGGCATATCAGGAGCCCCTGCAACCTTCCAGTGTGTCATGGAGAAAATGGAGGATATGAATTTGCTTGAGGTGTTAGTGTATCTAGATGACCTCCTAGTGTTTGGGTCCACCTTGGAGGAACATGAAGTGAGGCTACTGAAGGTGCTGGACCACCTGAAAACTGAATGGTTAAAACTTTCCCTGGACAAGTGGCAGTTCTGCAAGACATTTGTCAAGACATTGTCTACGTATCTGTCTAAGATAGAGGCGGTGACCACGTGGCTAAGGCCCCAGACTGTGAGTGCTTTGCGCTCATTCCTCGGGTTCTGAGGGTACTATCGGAGGTTCATGAAGGGCAACGCAGAAGTGAGTCACCCTTTAGATAATCTTCTGTGTGGTTACAATCCTTTGGGGAAGAAAGGGAGAAGGACAAAAGGACAGGAGGGTAAAGAGTATCTTAGCCTTTCAGAGCCTTTTAGAGTGAGGTGGGATGTGAAATGTGAAGAGTCCTTTCAGCTGCTGACACAGGTGCCCTGCTGGCTTTTGCAGACCCCAATTGTACGGCATACGGATGCCAGCAGAGAGGGCTTAGGGATGTTCTGTATCAGGATCAGGGTACCAGGTTGAGACCTGTTGAGTTTGTCAGCCAGAGTCTGTCACCCTCTGAGAAAAACTATCCCACGCACAAGTTGGAGTTTCTGGCGATGAAATGGGCTGTGGTGGATAAGCTGAGTGACTACCTCTATGGTGCCAAGTTTGAAGTGAGGATGGACAACAATCCCCTAACTTATATCCTGACCTTGGCAAAATTGGATGTCACAGGCCATCGGTGGTTGGCGGCTTGTCTGCCTTTGATTTCAGCCTGAAGTGCCAGCTGGGAAGTGGGAACATTGATGCTGATGCTTTGTCTCGATGTGCGAATGAAGGGCTGGACAGGGACGAAGAGTTCCTGCCCCGGGAGTGAAAACCATGTGCCAGTTTTCCATCATGGTGAAGGCAGAGGAAAGGCTAGGGCAGGATCAAGCGGTGGATCAGTTGGGAGCTTCTGATGGCACCATTCCACAAGTTTACTGTAACCTGACTGCACTGAAGACAAACCAGTTACCAGAATTGAGTCCTGGGGAAGTGGCAGCTGCTCAGCGAGATGACCTGTGCATCGGTATCATTTGGTGAGCGGTTGAAAAGGGAGACGCGGCCCAAGCGGAGACGATGAAACATGCCACGGTGCCTCCATTCCTACGAGAATGGCCCAGACTGGAGTTGAGGCACCGGATCCTATACCGGGTCACGTCGCCTCTGGACCAACCTCAGTGTTCCCAGCTGGTTCTGTCAGAGAAGTATCGGAGGATTGTGTTGAAATCACCTCATGATGATTCTGGACATTTGGGGGTTGTAAAGACCTATAGGTTGCTCAGAGATCAGTTCTGCTGGCCTTGAATGAAACTGGAGGTCAAAGAATACTGCAAGTTGTGTTTTCGATGCATACGGAGGAAGACGCTTCCTACGAGGGCAGCTCCACTGTCCCACTTGCAGAGTGTGAGGCCCCTTGACCTGTTGTGTCTGGATTTCCCGTCAATAGAGCCAGATGCCAGCAACATGGTGAATGTCTTAGTCATCACGGATTACTGCACCAGATATGCCCATCTTTCCCTACCAAGAATCAGAGGGCGTCCACAGTGGCCAAAGTGTTATGGGAGAAGTATTCCATTTACTATGGCCTCCACAGGTGGATACATGGTAATCAGGGACAGGATTTCCAGAGTAGGCTCATACATAAGTTACTGAGCATTTTTGGAGTTGAGAAGTCGAGGACTACGCCTTATCACCCGCAGGGTGATCCCCAGCCTGAGAGGTTAAATCGGACCTTCCTAGACAAGATCGGAACTTTGGAAATCAGAAATAAGAACAAGAGGAGTCAACGTATTGGACATCTAGTCCTGTGCTACAACTGTAAACAAAGTGAAGCTACTGGGTACTTGCCATCTTATCTGATATTTGGGCACGAAGCAAGGTTGCCCATTGACCTTTGTTTTGGGAATGGCGAGGAAGACCTACCATCGAAGACTCATCTGAATTATGTGTCTGATATAAGAAGGGAGCTGAGAAAGGCTTATGGATTAGACGAGGTTGAGGTTGCCAAGCAGAGTCAAGGAAATAAGAGGAGGTTTGATTAAAAGCTAGGTTCGCCCAACTCATGCCAGGAGATCAAGTCCTCATAAGGAATTTGGAGCTACCTGGGAAGCATAAGTTGGCTGACCGCTGGGCACCTATGCCCAATGTAGTGGAGATTCAGATGCCAAATGTACCAGCTTTCCGGGTGAAACCAAAGGATGGGAATGTGCCTGTCAAGATTCTCCATTGGAACCACCTTCTGCCCCTGGGACACGAGGTGCAGGCTGACCCAGAGCCCGACCTGGAGCTTTCATCTAGTAAGTGGATTCTGCAGCAACGTGGAGTGGCTGCAGGACCAAAAGCAGGAGATTAGACCGGCCCCTGCCCCTGTGTGGGATACAGACTCGGAGGATGAGGAGATGGGGGTGTGGTATATGCTGCCTTTTGCTAATTCCCCACTGATTGAGGAAGAGATTCCCAACACTTCCCATGCTAAGTCAGGTGAAATCAGGGGGAACCTCTGTGGACAGACCAGGTTCCAGCTGGACCATGAAAGGGATGAAGTGGTGCTCAGCCAAGTGGCAGAGGGGTCCACGAAGTTGACAGAACTAGAGTATTTCACTAAAATTGAACATTTTAAACTGCTGGGGAACTTACTGGTGCTACTGGGAATACTAGGAGTGAAACAAGTCATGCTGAAGGAATAATAATGTATTTCCAAGTCAGGAAGATCCTCCAAGACCACAACCTTCCCATAGGGCTTGGAAGCTTGTGTGTCTCAATGACCCAGAGACCCATGTTGGCTGGAGTCAGGGGCTTGTGCTTTGGCTCTTGGTAGGGTCACCCATGCCTATTAAGTCAAAGGACAGAGGCCACAAAAGAGTGGTCCACCACTCCTCCTGATTCAGGGGTTCAGCTGAGGGCTAACAACCATGACTGGTCAAAAAACAATTGTTAAGGAAACAGCAATGAAGAATCCTTCCACACAAGCAAAGATGGAGGATCTTCGTTGCTGCCCTAAATACCACTGGCACAATGGGCAGGGAGTAAATAAGTCAGGATGATGTGTGACTAGGAGAGAAAGCTGTGCCTCTTGTCCTTCTCAATGGCAGATACAGGAGGTGCCTAACATGTAACAATAGCATACGTTGCTGATGACACAAGTCACCAGCTGTGTCGGAGGTTATTGTTTCCGGTGGGGTGGTGGATTGGACACTGTTTAAACGGGCTGTTTTGTCTTGGATGTTGTCAAGATTCATTAATGTTGGAGCAACTCTAATGGAGATATTTGGAGAAATATTTTTTACTGACCTAAAGCACAGACGTTTTCCTATTGTACCCTACTAAATCTATTCCTGAATTAAAGGCATTTTTTGAACAATCCTTCAAGCTTCACTTTATTTGAGAAAAAATACCTGAGTCCATTCAACCTTTGAACATATATTTGTGAATCATTGCTGCACTCTAATCAGTACCTCTCCTTCCTTAGACCATAAGACCATAGGACATAGGAGCAAAATTAGGCCATTGGGCTCATTGAGTCAGATTCACCATTCAATCATGGCTGATCGCTTTTTTTCCCTCCTCAACCCCATTTCCCAGCCGCCTTCTGGTAACCTTTGATGCCATGCTCAATCTCTGCCTTTAATCCACCCAACGACCTAGCTTCCACAGCTGCATGTGGCAACAAATTCCACAAATTTACCACCCTCCGGCTAAAGAAATTACTCCGCGTCTGTTTTGAATGGACGTCCCTCTATACTGAGACTGTGCCCTCTTGTTCTAGACTCTCCCACCATGGGAAACATCCTTTCCACGTCTACTCTGTCTAAGCCTTTCAACATTCAAAAGGTTTCATTGAGATCCCCCCATCATCCTAAATTCCGACAAGTACAGACCCACAGCGATCAAACATTCCTCCTATGATAACTCTTTCATTCCTGGAATCATACTTGTGAACCTCCTCTAGACCCTCTCCAATGCCAGAACATCTTTTCTAAGATGAGGAGCCCAAAATTGTTCATAATACTCAAGGTGAGGCCTCACCAGTGCTTATAAAGCCTCAGCATCATATGCCTGCTCTTGCATTCTAGAGCTCTTGAAAGAATGCTGACATTGCAGTTGCCTTCCTCACCACCGACTCAGCCTACAAGTTAACCTTTAGGGTGTTCCGCACAAGGACTCACAAGTCCCTTTGCACCTCAGATTTTTGGATTTTCTCCTTTATACATATGGAAACAGCAATTGTTCAGTATAGTTCAAGTTCAGTCCAGTAAGTGCTCAGTGTGCATTTAACATGACTTCTCAATTTTCCAGTCTTGGAAATCAAATCAAATTACCTTGCTGCACTATATAATTTATGTGCTTTTGTTCCGCTATTTCATCAAACCTCTTACTTTCCATACAATATGTGCACCCTTTATTCTTCTGATGAAAATACATCACATTATAACTATTGGTTCAGAAGATATGCCAATTAAATACCCTTCCTGATTATTAATTCTCCAATCATTTGTCATGTTCTTGCTTATATTAATAACAGCTAATTTTCTGTTGTCTCCCAATGTTGGCCAAATCCTTTCAATTTCTGCGCCATTTGGTCCAACATTCCACTTCCCACCTTTTTCCAGCTTGAGAGGCTATGCACAGCAACTTGGGTCACTTGTCTTTAAATATATTCACCTTGGTGCTGTATTTTGGCTTCACTGAGGTAAGAAAGGATATTATCAAAAGCTTTTTCAAAATCCAAACATGTTACATGATCCTCATGGAAGTTCACCTGAAAATACTGTTTAACCTCTTTCATGAGCATGAGTGAAGTTCCACTATGGGCTGAAGAGCCCGTACGCTGCTGTACTTTTCTATGTAATATTACCAGAGCTAAGGTGATGTGGTATGACATTTGCTAAGAAAATTAACACAAAATCTTTATTATTAAAAACTAGCTGTTCATAGTCCAGTTAAGATGGCTATACCGAACGTGTGTGGCAGCTCACTGGTGGTCTAAAAGGCAAGAAATTTGACTAACAGCATCACTAAAACCACCTTTACTGAGGTAAATTGCGCTAAATTATTGCCGCAAACAGTTGGGGGGAGGGGGGCGAGCGATGGTGAGGTGACTTTAGGGGATGAGCCATGATGCTGTGTTGCAGAATCGATGCAGATGGATTGAGCCATTTGGAGAGGAGAAGTCAGGGCAGAGGAGTTCCGATGCCCATACAACTAGCCTGCATTGCTCTGGGCACTGATCTGATTTGAAAGCTTTGAGAGTGGCTTCAGTCTGGGCCCAGGGCAAGTCACTGGGTGGTTCGGTCTAGACCCTGAGTTCTTCGCAGCAGCCGGTTCGTAGTGCGAGGTGCAATCCGCTGTTCAGACAATTTAAAAGCCGAGCTAGATCAGAGTTGAGAGCCAATTTCACTCACTCTCTGAAAAGTTCATTCCTCCCTCCAAGGTGCCACAGCATTTCACTGTTCCATTATTTGGTCAATTTAAACACTGGCACAGGAAGACTGAAAGGACAGGTGTCAGTATCCGAGGCGAGAGCCGATTTTGCTCACTCCCTGTGATGGTCACGCCTCTCTCCATAGTGCTGAGGCAATGAAGACTGCTTGGCCACCCTGCTCTGTTCCCGATAATATGATAAACTGATAAGCAAGGATTTGGGCCTACACCGGGCTGCTCCCGGGTTCAGTTCAATCTGTTCAGAATGTTGTTGTTCACTTCTATTGTTTGTATGATTTGTGTCTTTTCCCCCCTTTCTTTTGCACATTGGGTGTTGGTCTTTTATTTCTATATTTTCTTTAATCAGGTTCTTTTCGGTTTCTTGCTTTGTGGCTACTGTAAGCAAACAAATCTCAAGGTTGTATAATTAACACATTTGTTGCTACTTTGAATTTTTGAATCATAGTCCACACCAAAGACTTAGTTTGCTATTTTGAAATCCAAGAGCATTACCATTCTTATCCTATATCTAACTGTAGCGGTGTGCTACACGCAGCGCTAAAATTACGACACGGAGTCGGTAACTGCAGTCGAAGAAAAAGCTTTATTCGAAATCCTCAGCCTCACTTTTAAGCCTCCCTCAACCTGCCACCTGTGGCGCAGAGGCTCTAAAGCTCTGAGCTCCCAAACCCCTGTAGGCTATCTCCCTTAGCCGGAAAGCTGGCTAATTGTGAGCCGGTTCGGATGTGCCACATAACCAGCCTTACCATCTATCTCTTACAATCTGTTATCTTCAAATAATTTTTTCTTTCAGTTCCTTCTAAGAACTTCCTATTATGAACACTCCACTCAGTAGTCTAGTTAAAAGGCATATTAGTAAGGCTTTCAGCATATCTCGGCTGTAAACTTTGCCTGCAACACACTGTACATAATGGAACATGAAGGGATTACAGGCTATAATGAAATTTTGCTTTTTGCTCGTACAAATGTCTCCGGGAGCAGTCAAGCAATTTCAGCTGTTCACATTTCTCAGTGCAAAGTGAACTTGACAATCAACTGCACTGCTATTCAGCACTTTGCTCCATGTCTTACAATTCCTGTCTTTTCGAGATGCTTCTCAAGCGTCTCACCAAGCACATGTCAACTCCATGGCCAGGTAGTTTGAGAACAGTCAAACAAAATCTAGACTAAGGAGGATTTTTCAAGTTCAAGTTAAAGTTTATTGTCATTTATTTGTACACATGTATATAACCAAATAAAACAACGTTCCTCTGGACCAAGTACATATAACTCACACACATCACATAAAGTAATATTACCACAAATAAATTAGATAGTAACAAGGTACATTTATGAAACCAGTTGAAAGTCAACAGTATAATACTGCTGGTGCTTCATATATGGTGAGACTGGGGTAGTGTAGGGAGTTCAGTAGTCTCACAGCCTGAGGGAACAAGCTGTTTCCCATCTTAACAATCCTTGTCCTAATGCTACAGTACCTCCTGCCCAATAGTAGGGGATCAAAGAGATTAATGAGTGCCTTAGATTTGGGAAGGGGGCAGTATAGAGGCAGAGAAGGTCAGGACAGGGATTCCAGAGTGTAGAGACTGCAGATAAGTCCACCATTCACAGAACGGTAACAATTCAGCAGGGAATAAGAAACTGGAATCAGAGGAGTGCATTAACCTCCAGAGTTGTAGGGCTGGGGGTGGGTACTGCAGAGGCGCAGAGTGACAAGGTTCTGATGCACTCTGGAAAGGTTGGGAATTTTCATACTGGGCCATCACTGACTATGATCCAAGGTGGTCAGAGGGCGAAGGGTCAGTGAATAAACTGGTGAGCATTTGCTTGCCAGGCTAAATGCAAAATGGCTTTCAATCAATTCAAGTACAAAAAAAGACAGCTAAAGGTAATATGGAATTTGACTGAAGTAAAAAGAACCTTGATGAATATTTTAGCATCAGATGAGTTGTTGCAGGGAGAGACAGAATTATTACTTTGCTCTCAACTCTGTCACTTCCACTCCAAAATACTAATTTTCCAACATCTATCAACTGACCTTCAAATAAACTTTTTGTATTTCATCCTATGTTTCTTTATAAAATGCTATCCATCTCTCTACTGAAAATAGTTTTGATTTAATTACATTTGTGTTTTGCGTCCAAGATTAATTACCCTGAATTATTTTCCTCACTTTGCCTGGTGGGGTAGGAGGTTGAGGAGGAGGAACCATTTGCACAGTCCTTTGAGAGAAATAAATTGGTCCAATGAATTTAGTATGTAAGCTATTCTTTTCATCTGGCAGCCAAATTTGATTAACTTTTAAAGACACTGTATTTTTCTACATTTAGTAAATCTTTCCTCCCCCTCAGAAGGTTAATGCATTTCTCCAGAACTATTAAAAATTTAGACACTAGCTAATGCTTTTACAATTAATAATTTGGTAATAAAAAAGCAGAGTCTCAAGATTATCATTTTAAAAGATGAACATCATTTTTTTTTCACAGAGTACACGGTTGGAAGGTTGGATGATTTGCCTCAATTTATACTGATAGCACTGGGATGCATAATGCATCATCACTCCACTCTAAGAATCATCCTGGTCTAGAAAGTAGCAGATTCATGTGGGGGAACATCTGCATCAGAGCTATAGAACTCAACATAAACACAAGAGATTCTGCAGATGTCAGAAATCAGAGCAATTCAGAGTCGAAAGAATCCAGAGTTGGAAATCCAGAGGAGTCCCAATATGACCTAGGTGTAATTATGCACTTGACTCTTCGACATCTAATGAGTGCCTTAATTTGATGCACCCAATTTACAAGAAAAACTATATTATAAAAGTGTTCTATCACTGACTCTTGGGGAACATCACTGTCTATCATGCAATCTGGAAAAGGAACCATTTGCTATAACCAGCTGTTTGCTGTCATTAACCCAACTTTCTACCCAAGCTAACACACATGTTCCACGATTTTTAATTCAATTAACCAGTCATTCTTAAAGTTTGCAAGTCCTTCTAGACTCTTACATTAATATTGAATAATGTCACTTTAAAGCTGACTAGTTTAAAAAACAATACTTAAGCAAATATCTTCTGGTAGATCCAACATAGATAGCCATGTGAAACAAAAGAACCTTCACACTTAACCTTATAATAGACTTTTCTGTTCCACACTCCCGCTTCCCTTTTGCACAATAGTGATTACTGAGATGAAAAGTGTAATTTCATTAATAAGGACATTTGAATTGTCATCTGAAAAGGTAGAATAGCAAAGGATAAATAAATTGGATCTGATATATTCATCCAGTTCGACTTATCACTGATTAGCTGAACACAAGAAATCACTGGTCATGAATTTTTTTTTACCAGCTATAATCAGCATCTATTCCTTGAGATATGGCATTAGAGAACAGTCCTGAAAATTAATTATGGACAAATTTGTCACAATTATTCAAACCCTTTTATGTTTAGGCAATTCAGCTTTTGTGTTGCTGGAAAATGGATGGCTACTTTTAGAGAAGTTCTATATAATTGATGGCCAACATCCCACTCTTCATTTTGAGTCCTTGCTGAATACATTTAGAATAGCCTATTATCTCATTTTTCATGGCATCTACACAAAAAAAATAAAACATGTGGTACTTAAACATTTGAATTTGTATATCTTTGTGCAGAACAATCTAGCAGAGATATCAATTTCTGGGAAGCTATTAATGGCCTGTGTCCAAATCTTTATTAACATAGTATTGGGCAAGCTTCCAATCCCCTGGTTGTTCAACTGTAGATCTCTAATAGTTAGTGGTCAGTATATATCCTGTTTTCCAATGATTAGGCAATTGGTATCTGATCCCATGTCAGCAGAATTGGTTATACATTATCATAATGCCCGTTTGATGCTCTATAAAGACCCTAGGGAAGGTTTATGTCCAAGTTCTGGGGGTCCAGTGTTAAGAATTTTTGTTCTGCATGCTAATTCTTTAACAATCTGACATGAAAGGTGACTGATCCTTGACACTCAAGCGATTTTTAAACAGCAGTATCATTTTAAACATGTTTTCATTTAAAAATAATGATCTGAATATGCATGTTTGCAAACCAGAAATCAAACCTGAAACCCAATGGGGTGAGTGGTGACAGGTGCCATTATTGATGTCTAGTAGAGAGTGAAGAAACCAGGGAGAATGTAGTGGAAAATATAACTAAAACATTGAAGCAGCTGCCTCTGATTTATTTAATTTACTACAACTTACCGTGCCAGATCTGCTATCCCACCCCCAGTGACAGCTGGCAGATATTACGTTCTCATGCTGGATTTAACTCAAAAATTTAAGGTGAACCTTTTGACAGAGTCTCATTCAATTGCTATGAAGCTGGCCATCAAAACATAGAAAGTGTCATAACTAAAGAATAACTGGATTGGAATGAAATGTGGGATAGTGGAATCTGACCACCCCCTTCAGTGAGTTTGCGGCAGACCCAAGCAACCAGATTAAAATAAATGGAAGGCCCAGACAGAATTTCAAAACCATGTCTGGAGTTATTTTGTATTAACAAGTTCTGCATAGATCCAAGAACAGATGTTGTATGATAGTACCTTAGCATGCCTAACCTTTGTTACCAGAACATGGTGTTATGGGGAAACACATCTTCTTAATGACATGAATTTTCATCAAATTAAATTGCATTATCCCACCAAACCACTGAAAAAAATATGTAATTGAAAATTGCAAAATATATTGTTTTCAAAAACTTGAAGCAGTTTTGTCAACAAACTTGTTCTTTAACCCACAATTGCAATATAAGATGTGAATTGAGTGGAGATAGTCAGGCCAATGGACAGGCTCATGACACATCAAACATGAGGTTATGTGGCTTTTCAATTTTCAAGTCTTTCTCATGACCAGCTCATCACTTGGACAACCCATGCAATGCACAGATCTGCATTTAAAGGGCAGATACAATTCTTGAAACAAGTTTTCATTTCCTGCGTTAGCAGTGCGTGGAACAATGCTGAAAGATTATTTCTGTGGAAAAGGTGAGTTGGCATGCTGGTGCCTGGTTCTTTCTCCATTCTAATCCATTCCCTTCCTCCATCAAGCTTTCAGTCCATATGTGTTCACAGGAAGCACTAAATACCTACAAGAAGTAGGGTATACTTGTACATTCTGTACAGTTAAATATAGTTTTTAATTTTGTTATATATGTCTCAAAGATTTCCCGGAGGAACTATGTTAAAATTATTACCTTCAATTCTTCTTAATTCTTTTTTTGTACTAACATAACAAGATCAAAGTTTATTAGGTATTATTCAATTGTATACACAAAAGCACAGATTTCATCTGGCAACAGTGCTTGTCTCTCAACAATAAATTGCTTTCAGATGTTCTGTTAAGTTGCAACACCAAATATAGCTGTAATATTAAAAATTAAAGCAATCAAATTTTTGATGTCTCTTTAAACCAGTATAACAAACCCTTTGTACAATATATATGACAGTACTGTTGCCTTGTGTATACTTATATATTAAACAGCAACCTGATCTAAAGCTTCTTACAATATGTGAACAACTGTAGTCACAGCAACTTGGCAGATGTAGCCAATTGAGATACTTTGCAATCGTGGATCACTAGAACTATGAGAACTCAACAGTTTAAAAGGTGAAAATCTTTGGTCAGCAAACTTCACCTGCAAAAATATAACACAAACAGAAACCATTCTACACAAGTAGTACTTGAATAAAAGCTAATCAAATAAACTTCTTTATAAACTGAATGCTGAATAACTAGCTCAGAATCAATTCCCTTCAACATATCCTTCTCAAAAATTCAGGGATGTACACTTATGGTCTATGAGACAGTAATGTCATTTTATTGTTTATGAATCAATGAGTGTTTTATTCTTAAACATCGCATTTAGCAATTCCAGATGTAGTAACTTAAGTAACTATACCACAAGGACACATCTCAGTAATTAAATAGAAATGAAGCCTTCTTGTTTCTTAGGAAGATTATTTTGGGAACTTTAATTAAAGTAAGTATGACAACTTCATTGGAAATTATTCATAAGCACAAGAGATTCTACAGATGCTGGAAATCCAGAGTAATACATACAAAATGCTGGAGCTCAGCAGGTCAGACAGCATCTCTGAATAAGTATAAAGAGTTGGCATTTCAGGCAGAGACCCTTCATTATGCATGGTAAAGGGTCTTGGTCCAAACCTTTGCTTCTTTATTCCACTCCACAGATGCTCCTGGAGCTGCTGAGTTCCTCCAATATTTTGTATGTTGGTGATTATTCATTCCTTGTTCCCTGGGGTGGTAACATTCAACATGTATAAGGCATTTTTGCAAAACACTAACCATGCAACAGCAAGATTGCATGGAATGTTACAATAATATTGAAATTTTAAAAAATTAAAGAATTGTCTCAATATACGACACAGATAACAAGAAGGATCATATTTATATAAAAAATTACAAGATTAGTAGGAGAAGCAATCTGAAGTGTATAAGAAATATGAATTTGAAAGTATTCCAGACAAGTTATTCAGAATCAATACTGGTGAGTTAAGGAAGCAGTGGCTGAAAAGCAAGATATAATCTACCAGAGGTTTGTGGCCAAGGGGTTTAGTATTAGAAATGAGGGGATGAGAGTGGATTCACCTGAGATGGGAAGTAAACATTTTAACGTTAATCTATATGGGATGTGAGACTAAAACTGGATCAAGTCCCAGATCACCATGACCCTTCTAAATGTCAGAACGAAGAAAGGACTACCTGACCTGTTCCTGTTCCTCTCCCCATGGACACATTTGGAGTTGATAAATATAAGATGTGGAGGGACGCTGATTTGTTAGAGGGAAATAAGGTAAGGCGGGAGGAGGCTAAAGTGAGGGAAATGCTAGGTGAATCAAAAGGCCTGATAATCTGCTCATGAATCTCTATATAATCTAAAAGAAGCATGAAGAACTCAGAAGACATGTGTGATTTTCCTTTAAATTTCTGTTTTAGTGACAACAAGATACAGAGATCTCGATAGATAATATTATATTGTGGCGGAGAGATAGTAGTCAACTGGTGGCCATTAGTAACTTTCGAGATGATGCCTGCAACACAATGCTCCTTTGGTCATTATTTTCTAGATAGAGCATGAAACCATATATTTCACTTTTTTTATGCCGATTACATTTGTTTTTCGTTTTGAGTGTGATTCTGGAACTGTAGGAGCCTGTGATTTGCTGTTTGGTGATCGTTTGGGCATTCCAGTACTCTACATTCTCCAAGAGGATCCCAGAAGCCAGAGGCAGCATGAACGAACCTCATGGTGAGCAAGCTGCGGGACGGTGTGTGAGCTGGTGTTCAACTCCATTTCACCAATTAAAGCGATGAGGGAGATTGAAACATCAAGGTGAATGGGGAAATTTGGAGATCGTTTGGGTGTTCCAGCACTCTGCAGTCTCCAGGACGATGCCGGGAGGGAGAGGCAGCAGAGTGGGCAGGCTGTGGGACAGGGTGCAAGCCAATGTTTGACTCCATTTTGCCGATTAAAACTTCCATTGTTCACTGATTAAGGTGACGAGGGAGAGCGAAACATTGAGGCGAGGGCGGAGGGTGAGTGCCAGCTGCCTGCCTTTTGATCGCTCTGCTACAGAGAGGGGAGAGCCTGCCACAGTGCCTGAAGAGTGTTGCCTAGGATTGTCTGCATATTGAATGTGGACTTGGACTATAGATTTCTCTTTTCCAGTCTTTAAGTTTTTAATATTCTGTGCTTTTTGCCCAATCATTCTCACTTTGGTCTGTGTGGATGGAAGGATTTGGTGGGGAGAGGGGGGGCGGTCAATGTCCCTGTTCAGTTTTTGTTCATCTTTTTTTGTGCAGGGAAGGGGGATTTGGGAGTTGACGATCGTGCTGCCTTTCCTGTCTTTCTTAGTATCATGGCTCCCTGGAGAAGAAGAATTTTGGAGTTTTATACTTTGATAATAAATAAATGAGCCTTGTATTTGGATCTAGCCTCAAATCCAAACCTGAGTTCTTAGTGTGAAGATGTGGAAGAGTTAGCTATGTAATCCTCCTTTCCATGTTGTTAAATTGCAGAGGCTAACACAATTAAATTGGCAGGATACCGGGGAGTCAGGAAATTGAACGGTTGGCTGTCAGATTTGGGTCAGTTCCATTTCCTATCCCAGTCTCCTGGCATTCCAGTCAGCAGTGAGACCTGGCCATTCTGCTGACACACAAACAAATCTGTCTCAAGCAATGTTCTGTTTTCCGTGCAGATTATTGGTCTTTACATCAGCTCTGAGTGCATAGCTGTTCTACAGGCATAGACTCCAAGGCTCTTCTGAAGCCCTCTGCCATAAGATTGTACATTTTCGTATATGCCTGGAAACACCCACCACTCATGAGATCTGAGAACGTGCCATGCACATTTACTGTTGACGTCAACAGTGTAAGTCCCTGTGTGCTGATGGGCTGACCTCACTGAATAAGAATGAATATTTTATGATTCTTCAGGAACAGCTCAAGACTTTAAGGGATGCACCAGGCACTAAGCCAGGGTGATGATAGTTACGTGGGCAACAGAGCATAGAGAATGATTTGGCAACAGCGTGACTTCCTCCTGCTCCTTCCAGCCAGGCATCATGAAACTTAAGTACTGTTGAGTGTGCAAGCCGTATTCTGCAGTGGCTGTGCAATCGAAATAGAACTTCAGGGTGAAATTAACCTAATAGATTCCCAGTCTCGCTTCGCTGTTGTGTGTAACAAGAATTTTTGGCAGCTTCCCCTTTACTGTTAAGCTTCCCTGAAGGCAACTGAAGCCGTACTCTGTATCACCAATATACGAACGCACACACACACACACACACACACACACACACACACTCACACACACTCACACACACACACACACACACACACACACACACTCACACACACTCACACACACACACACACACACACACACACACACACACACACACACACACACACACACACACACACACACACACACACACACACACACTTTCCAGGCTGTTCGAGGTTGGATTATTGTGCTTTGTTGGAGATTCACTGCTATAATAAATGCTCCATTCACAGGTTTTTACTGTGACTTCATAGAAAGTGCTTCAGCCTTACACGCCATCGAGTGACAGGATTTAGTGAAATTTAGATGAGAGCAAGATACAGGCAGTTTGAGACTGCATATAAAAAAACAGAGCTGATTGATATGTTGAATTTAATTCAGAGAAGTGTGACGAAATGAACTTGGGCAGGTACCTCAAATAAAGGGTTTAGCTAAAAAATGGGAAGATTTTGGATAGAGTAGAGCATTCTGACAGGTTGCATTGCAGCCTAGTATGGAGTCTGTGAGAATACCCAGACTCCACAGCAGAGCTCATGGTTGAGACAGGCCCCCTCTCTGGGTACAGCTCCTGAGACGCCAGAGACCTGTGACTGCTGCAAGTCCCTGACGAGAGACGTGTCCAGGACGTCTCAAGCAGGAACCCAAGAATGATCCTCTGGGCCATTGCCCTCCCAGGCCACAAGGCTCTGGACCCTGCCCTGCACCTGGTGAGATGCCAGGAGGCACCACACAGAATAGTCCAAGTGGGGAGGAGATGGAGGAGGAAGTCACTGGCGAGCAGGGAATCAAGAAACACTGGATGGATCTTCGAGGATGATAGTGGGCTCAGCCTATAGGAGACTCTGTTGATTGCCTTCTCCGCTACAAATGGTCCCACATAGTATGGGGTCAACTTGCAACTCTCTACTCCCAATGAAAGTTCTCTAGAACCAGCCAGACATTTTCCCTTGGCTTGACAAGCCTCAGCTGTCAGCGAAGCTGGTCAGACTGCCAGACATATTGTTTGCGGGTGTGCAACAGAGAAGCCCTGGCCTGTGCGCCTGTAGTGTTGAACCAATTGTTCAGCAGCAAGGACTCCCACGTCGATCTCTTGGTTAGGGAAGAGAGGTGACTGGAATCCCTTCTAGCATTGAAAGGGAGGCATGTCAGTGAATAAATGGGGATTTACAAGCTAGCAGGACAAGACAACTAGATGGATAAAATAAATACTAAACATTATCTACCCAGTGAAGCAGTGGAAGCTCCCTCAGTAAATATACTTAAGTCAAGGTTGGATAGATTTTTGCGTAGTAGGGGAATTAAGGGTCATGGGGAAAAGGCAGGTAGGTGGAGATGAGTCCATGGCCAGATCAGCCATGATCTTATTGAATGGTGGAGCAGGCTCGATGGGCCAGATGGCCTACTCCTGCTCCTATTTCTTATGTTCTTATGTTCTTACCTATTATTATCCGAAGCTTTGAATATAAGAGCAGAGAGTATATGCTAAAATTATATACAAAGTACAGCAATTAATCTAGAGCATGAATACAGGTTACAATTCTGGTCACTACCTGGCAGGAAGGATGTGATTACAGAGAAGTGGGACAATGGAAATTTATGAAAGTAACACCATCACTGGAGAGCTGTAGCAATGGGAGGAGACTGCTGTTTATTTGTAAATGAAGGAGGCTGTGAGGTTACTACGAAATCCAAAGGAATAAATAAAAAGGACCTCTTTCCTCAAACTGAGGGGTATTGTGGTAAACTATGTATACCTGTCTGAACACGCCCCTCTGCTGACTGCTCCTGTGGCTCCTCCTACAGACCCCTGCATAAAGGCAATAGGGGCACTGCTCCTCCCTCAGTCTCCGAGATGTCGTGCTCCCTTTTGCTGTTAATAAAAGCCTATCGTTCACTTCCAGTCTCCGAGAGTTATTGATGGTGCATCAGGTATAAAATCATGGTGCATACAGTTGGTTTACAGAAGATATTTGGATTAGAGGGAGATGAGGAAAAGCCTTTTGAGGTGGTAAACCTCAGAAACGCACTGCCCAAAGGGGTGGCAAATACAGCAAATCTCACAATCCTTCTATGTCAATATTTTCAATGATTCTATAAAGTTTTTTTCTACATTTTAACACCTCAATTCCTCTGATATTGCAATGAAGATAGAAAGAGGAAATTACAGTTTTTTTTTTCACAGCAGGATAGATAAAGCATAAACTTCACCAGAACACTTGTTTTCGTTGCTAGAGAGGTTTCTGATGTAGGTCTGTAGCAAAATAACATGTGGTGCAGAATTTTTAAAATCCCACATTGTTTTGCAGTCCCATATCTCCATTCTTTCTTTGACTTGGTTTCTTTGGAACTATTTGTAGATGCTTCCTATCACAATGCTGCACTCACTTACTTAACAAAAATATCTCTCTAACCATCTGTTCTGTCCTGGGTAGCTCCTATGTTCATGAGCTCATAAATAAAAATCATATCTCTCCATCTTTATTGTACCGCCACCCACTTCATCTTCTGTCCGCAATATCACGGAGACATTTTTCTCCTTGCAATCATATCCATATTGTCAACATACTGAGCCTCGTTCGCTTTTACCACAACAGATTTGAAATTCTTTTCCTGTTCTTTCAACACAAAGATATTTTTAATTTACCCATTTAACAGCTCCACTTTATCAAATTTCAAAGTAAATTTATTATCAAAGTTTGTATATATCATATACGACCCTGAGATTAATTTTCTAGAGGGCATTTGCAGTTAACATAAAGAAACAAAAACAAAGAATCAAAATAGTAATAATATATAAATAAGCAACAAATATTGACACTATGACATGAAGAGTCCTTGAAGGTAAGTCTGTAGATTGTGGGAGCAGTTCAGTGTTGGGGTGAGTGAAGTTATCACCTCTGGTTCAAGAGCCTGATGGTTGAAGGGTAATAACTTTTCTGAAACTGGTGAGGTGGGTCCTAAGGCTCCTGTATCTAATGGTAGCAGTGAAAAGGCCTGGACGGTGGGGTTCCTTGATGATATGCAGCTTTCTTGTGACAATGCTCCATGTACCTGTGCTCACTTGTGGGGAGGGCTTTACCCGTGAAGGACTGGGCTGTATCCAATACTTTTTGTAGGCTTTTCCATTCAAGGGCATTAGTGTTTCCATACATGGTTGTGATGCAATATACTCTCCACCCACATCTAAAGAAGTATGTCAAAGTTTCAGATGATTTGTCGAATTTTCGCAAACTTCTAAAAAAGCAGAGGTGCATATTTGCTTTCTTTGTAATGGCACTTAAGTGCTGGACAGATCCTCTGAAATGACAACATTGAAGAATTTAATATTGCTGACCGTCTCCACTTCTGGAGACTTTATTTTATTTATCCAGCATTCACATATATTATTATCAGAACAACAGTATTCTTGGTGACCAAATATAGAACATAAATTGGTCAGGAAATTTCAGCTTGCAGGTTGATTGGGAAAATCAGGTTGGAAATGGAACTCAAGAGAGTGAATTTGCTGAATGTCTGTGAGATGGCTTTTTAGAGCAGTTTGTCATTGAGCCTACTGGGGGATCAGCTGGACTGGATTGGGCATTATGTAATGAACAGCGATTAGGGAGCTGAAGGTAAAAGAATCCCTAGGAGGCAGTGATCACATCATGACTGGATTCACTTGAAATTTGATAGATATTTGATTGGTATAATTTGAAAGTAAAGTCGGATGTAGCAGTATTTCAGCTGAGTAAAGAATATTACAGAGTATGAGAGAGGAGTTGGCCAAAATAAATTGGAAAGAGATGCTGGCAGGGATAACAACAGAGTAGTAATGGCATGAGTTTCTGGGAAAAAATGAGGAAGGTACAGGATAAATGTATTTCAAAACTGAAGAAATATTCAAATGGCAAAATAGTACAAATGTGGCTGACAAGGGAAGTCAAAGCTAATGTAAAAGCAAAAGAGAGGGCATACAACAAAGCAAAAATTAACGGGAAGATAGAGGATTGGGACGCTTTAAAAAATCCACTGAAAGTAACTAGGGGAATCATTAGGATGGAAAAGAAGAAATATGAAAGCAAGCTAGCAAATGATTTAGATGGTGGAATAGATGGCTTTGTTACCAAGTTTACAGATGATACAAAGATTGATGGAGGGGCATGTAGTGTTGAAAAAACAGGTAGGCTGCAGAAGGTCATAGACAGTTTAGGAGAATGGGCAAGAAAGAAGCAAATGAAATACAATGTTGGAAAATGCATGTTCATTTACTTTGATAGTAGAAATAATTGTGCAGATTATTTTCTAAATGGAGAGAAAATCCAAAAATCTGAGATCTAAGGGGACTTGGGAGTCCTTGTGCAGAACACCCTCAAGATTAATTTGCAGGTTGAGTTGGTGGTGAGGAAAGCAAATGCACAGTTAGCATTCATTTCAAAAGGCCGAGAATACAAGAGCATGGTTGTGATCCTAAGGCTTTATAAGGTATTGGTGAGACCTCACCTTGAGTATTGTGAACAGTTTTGACTTCCTCATTTAAGAAAAGATGTGCTGGCATTGAAGAAGGTTCAGAGGAGGTTCACAAGGATGATTCCAGGAATGAAACGTTTATCACATGAGGAACGTTTGATAGCTCTGGGTCTGTACTTGCTGGATTTTAGAAGGATGAAGGGGGGGGGGGGATCTCATTGAAACCTTTTGAATGTTGAAAGGTTCAGACAGAGTAAATGTGGAAATAATTTTTCCTATGGTGCAGGAGTCTAGGACAAGAGGATACCACCTCAGTATAGAGAAATTTTTCTTCAGTTAGACGGTGGTGATTTTGTAGAACTTGTTACAACAGGCAGCTGTAGAGGCCAGGTAATTGTGTGTACTTAAGGCAGAGTTAGGCCTTAACTTGGTGTTCTTGGTGTTCACCTGATGGAGAACCTCACCTGGTCCCTCAACACCAGCTCCATAGCAAAGAAAGCCCAGCAGCATCTCTACTTTCTGCAAAGGCTGAGGAAAGTCCATATCCCACCCCCCATCCTCATCACATTCTACAGAGGTTGTATTGAGAGCATCCTGAGTAACTGCATCACTGCCTGGTTCGGAAATTGCACCATCTCGGATCGCAAGACCCTGCAGCGGACAGTGAGGTCAGCTGAGAAGATCATCGGGGTCTCTCTTCCCGCCATTATAGGCATTTACACTACACGCTGCATCTGCAAAGCAAACAGCATTGTGAAGGACCCCACCACCCCTCATACAAACTCTTCTCCCTCCTGTCATCTGGGAAAAGGCACCGAAGAATTCGGACTCTCATGGCCAGACTATGTAACAGTTTCTTCCCCCAAGTTATCAGACTCCTCAATACCCAGAGCCTTCACTGACACCTTACTGTCTTATTGTCTTGTTTATTATTTACTGTAATGCCTGCACTGTTTTGTGCATTTTATGCAGTCCTGGGTAGGACTGTAGTCTAGTGTAGTTTTTTTTTCTCTGTGTTGTTTTTTACGTAGGTCAGTCTAGTTTTTGTACAATGTCATGTAACACCATGGTCCTGAAAATATGTTGTCTCATTTTTACTATGTACTATACCAGCAGTTATGGTTGAAATGACAATAAAAAGTGACTTGACTTGACTAAATGGCCTAAATCTGCTCCTATGTCTTATGGTCTATGGTCTAATATTTAACCTTTTGATCTACAGAATGCTTATTAAAGTGCATCAACACCATCTTCTTTAGATTCATATATGGAATTGGAATTGATTTATTATTGTCACATGTACCAAGATACAGTGAAAAGCTTGTATTGTTATTGTTCATACAGATCAAAACATTACACAGTGCATTGAGGTTAAACCAGGCAAAGCAATAGCGAACTGTGGATCAAATCATAACAGCTACAGCGGAAGTACAGGGCAGGTAAACTATAATTTGCAAGATCATAATAAGGCGGATTATGAGCTCAAGCCCCCATCTAATTATACTAAGGGACAATTTAAAGTCTTATAAAAGTAGGGTAGAAGCTGACTTTGAACATGGTGGTACATGCTTAAATACACTTTGCATAATAGGCGAAGGGAGGAGAGGGAATGTGCATGGTGGTCGGGTTATTGATAATGCTGGCTGCTTTACTGATGCAACAGCAGTATAGACAGAGCTCAAAGCAGGAAGGCTAGCTCCCATGATGTGTTAAACTCTGTCCAAATCTCTGCAATTTCTTGTGGTCAGCTGCCGAGCATTTGCCATACCAAACAGGTATGCATCCAGGCAACTTCATACATTTGCATCTATTGAAAGTGCCCACAAGAAATGAATCTCAGGGAAGTATATGGTGACATATACATACTTTGATAATAAGTTTACTTTGACTTTGATAGGAAGTATAACAGCTTGGTATAGAATCAGAATTAGAATCAAGTTTAATATCACTGGCATATGTCATGAAATTCATTGTTTTGCAGCAGCAGTGCATTGTGATACATAATAATAAAAACTATAAATTACAATAAGAAATATATACATACACACACACACACACACACACACACACACACACACACACACAGAGTATACTGTATATTCAAACAGATTAAATTATTTAAGTAGTGATAACAGAGCGAAAAGTATTGAGATCGTGTACATGGATTCATTGTTCATACAGTAATCTGGATGGTAGAGGGGAAGAAACTGTTCCTAAGGTGCTCAGTGTGTGGCTTCACACTCCGGTACCTCCTCCTTAATGGTTGCAAAGAGAAGAGGGCATGTGCTGGATGATGGGAGTCCTTTGTGACAGATGCCGCATTTTGAAGCATTGCCTTTTAAAGATACACTCGATGCTGAGCAGGCTAGAGACCATGATGCGGCTGGCTGAGTTTGCACCATTTTCTGATCCTGTACAGTGGCGACTCTATAACAGATGGTGATACAACCATGTTAAAATGCTCCCCGTGGCATGTTTGTAGAAATTTGCAAGAGTCTTTAGTGACATCCCAATTCTCCTCAACTCCTGATATATAACCACTGTTGTGACTTCTTTGTAAAATGTTGGGCCCAAGATAGATCCTTAGAGATGTTGACATGAAGGAAAATTGAAACTGCTCTCCCTTTCAACTGCTGATTGCTCGACGAGGGCCGGTGTGTGTTCTCTCAACTTCTCCTTCCTGAAGTTCACTATCATTTTCTTGGTCTTACTGACATTGAGTGCAAGGTTGTTGTTGCAACACCACTCAACCAGCTGATCTACCTCACTCCTGTACTCCTCATCACCATCTGAAATTCTGCCAACAATAGTTGTGTCATTGGCAAATTTATAGATGGCATTTGAACGATGCCTGGCCCCACAGCAGTGAGTGTAGAGAGAGGTAAACAGTGGACTAAGCACATATCCTTAAGGTGAGCTGGAGTTGATTGCCAGTGAGGAGGACATGTTATTTCCAACCTGCACTGACTGCAGTCTCACGATGAATAAGTCAAGGATCCAGTTACAGAGGGAGGTACAGAGGCCCAGGTTTTGGAGCTTAATGATTAACACTGAGAGTATGATGGTGTTGAACACTGAGCTGTAATCAATAAATAGAAGCCTGACATAAGTATTTTTTTATTGAGTTAAAGCACAGAGTAGGCCCTTCTGACCTTTCAATTTAACCCTAGCCTAATCACAGGATGATTTACAATGACCAATTAACCTACTGACCAGTGGGTCTTTCGACTGTAGGAGGAAACTGGAGCACCTGGAGGAAACCCAGTTCAAGGGGAGAACGTACAAACTCCTTACAGACAGTGGCAGGAACTGAACCCAGGTCGCTGGTACTGTAAGGCATTGTGCTAACCACTGTGCTACTGTGCCACCCCAATATCAGTACTATGCGGGTGGTCCAAGGCCAAGTGGAGAGCCAGTGAGATTGCATCCGCTGTGGACCATTCTGGTGACTGGCAAGTTGCAATGGGTCCAGGTCTTAACTTAGGCAGAAGTTGATTCCAACCATGACCATGATCTAGGCATCTCCCTAAAGCAAGGTGTTCAGATGGAGTGGAGTTTGTTAGGTGTGTTCAGGAAGGTTTCTTGACACAATATGTAGATAAGCCTTACAAGAGGAGAGACTGTACTTGATTTGGTATTGGGAAATGAACTTGGTCAGGTGTCAGATCTCTCAGTGGGAGAGCATTTTGGAGATAGTGATCATAATTCTATCTCCTTTACCATAGCATTGGACAGAGATAGGAACAAACAAGTTAGAGAAGATTTTAATTGGAGTAAGGGGAATTATGAGGCTATCAGGCAGGAAATTGGAAGTTTAAACTGGAAACAGTTGTTCTCAGGTAAAAGTACAGAAGAAATGTGGCAAATGTTCAGGGGATATTTGTGTGGAATTCTGCATAGGTACATTCCAATGAGACAGGGAAATTATGGTAGGGTACAGGAACGGTGGTGTACAAAGGCTGTAATAAATCAAGTCAAGAAGAAAAGAAAAGTTTACAAAAGGTTCAGAGAGCTAGGTAATATTAGCGATCTAGAAGATTATACAGCTAATAGGAAGGAGCTTAAGAAGGAAATTAGGAGAGCCAGAAGGGACCATGAAAAGGCCTTGGTGGGCGGGATTAAGGAAAACCCCAAAGCATTCTACAAGTATGCGAAGAGCAGGAGGATAAGACGTGAAAGAATAGGACCTATCAAATGTGACAGTGGGAAAGTGTGTATGGAACTGGAGGAAATAGCAGAGGTACTTAATGAATACTTTACTTCAGTATTCACTGTAGAAAAGGATCTTGGTGATAGTAGTATTGACTTGCAGCAGACTGAAAAGCTTGAGCATGTAGATATTAAGAAAGAGGATGTGCTGGAGCTTTTGGAAAGCATCAAGTTGGGTAAGTCGCTGGGACCGGATGAGATGTACCCCAGGCTACAATGGAAGGTGAGTGGGGAGATTACTGAGCTTCTAGCAATGATCTTTGCATCATCAATGGGGACAGGAGAGGTTCCAGAGGATTGGAGGGTTGTGGATGTTGTTCCTTTATTCAAGAAAGGGAGTAGAAATAGCTCAGGAAATTATAGACCAGTGAGTCTTACCTCAGTGGTTGGTAAGTTGATGGAAAAGATCCTGAGAGGCGGGACTTCCGAACATTTGGAGAGGTGTAATATGATTGGGAATAGTCAGCATGGCTTTGTCAAGGGCAGGTCGTGCCTTCTGAGCCTGACTGAATATTTTGAGGATGTGACTAAACAGACTGATGAAGGAAGAGCAGTAGATGTAGTGTATATGGATTTCAGCAAGGCATTTGATAAGGTACCCCATGCAAGGCTTATTGAGAAAGTAAGGAGGCATGGGATTCAAGGGGACATTGCTTTGTGGATCCAGAACTGGCTTGCCCACAGATGGTAAAGAGCAGTTGTAGATGGATCATATTCTGCATGGAGGTCGGTCACTAGTGGTGTGCCTCAGGGATCTGTTCTGGGACACTTACGCTTCGTGATTTTTATAAATTACATGGATGAGGAAGTGGAGGGATGGGTTAGTAGGTCTGCTGATGATACAAAGGTTGGAGGTGTTGTGGATAGTGTGGAGGGCTGTCAGAGGATACAGTGGGACATTGATAGGATGCAAAATTGGGCTGAGAAGTGGTGTATGGAGTTCAACCCAGATAAGTGTGAAGTGGTTCATTTTGGCAGGTCAAATATGATGGCAGAATATGGTATCAATGGTAAGACTCTTGGCAGTGTGGAGGATCAGAGGGATCTTGGGGTCTGAGCCCATAAGATGCTCAAAGCAGCTGCGCAGGTTGACTCTGTGGTTAAGAAGGCATACGGTGTATTGGCCTTCATCAATTGTGAAATTGAATTTAGGAGCCAAGAGGTAATGTTGCAGCTATATAGGACCCTGGTCAGACCCCACTTGGAGTACTGTGCTCAGTTCTGGTCACCTCACTACAGGAAGGATGTGGAAACCATTGAAAGCGTGCAGAGGAGATTTACAAGGATGTTGCCTGGATTGGGGAGCATGCCTTATGAAAACAGGTTGAGTGAACTCGACCTTTTCTCCTTGGAGCGATGGAGGATGAGATGTGACCTGATAGAGGTGTATAAGATGATGAAAGGCATTGATCCTGTGGATAGTCAGAGACTTTTTCCCAGGGCTGAAATGGTTGCCACAAAAGGACACTGGTTTAAGGTGTTGGGGAGTAGGTACAGAGATGTCAGGGTTAAGATTTTTTACTCAGAGTGTGGTGAGTGCCTGGAGTGGACTGCCAGCAATGGTGGTAGAGGTTGATACAATAGGGTCTTTTAAGAGACTTTTGGATAGGTACATGGAGCTTCGAAAAATAGAGGGCTATGTGTAACCCTAGTAATTTCTAAGGTAGGGACATGTTTGGGACAATTTTGTGGGCCGAATGGCCTGTATTGTGCTGTAGGTTTTCTGTGTTTCTATGATCAGCTGCTCAAAGCTCTTCATCACAGCAGATGTGAGTGCCACTGAGCAATCGTCTTTAAGGCAGCCCATCCTGCCCCTTTGGGCACTGGTATGATTACTGCCCTTTTGAAGCAGATGTGATCCTTTGACTGCAGCAGTGAGAGTTTGAAGATGCTCTTGAATACTCCTGCCACTTGGTTGGCACAGGTTTTCGGGGTCCCACCTTTTATACCATTGGGGCCTAACCCCTTCTAAAGGGTCACCCTCTTGAAAGATGCTCTGATGTCAGATTCTGAGACAAGGATCATCAGGTCAACATATGCTGCAGCGATTCTCAGAGGTATAGTTTGATTCTTCATTTCAAAGCATGCACAAAAGGCACTGAGCGCACCTGGGAGTCAAACATCACAGCCATTCATGATGTTAGGATTTGCTTTGTAGAAAATAATGGTCTGAAAACCCTACTAGAGGTGATGTGCATCCAATTCCATCTCTAGCTTCAATCAGAATTGTTTTTTCACTTTTAAAATAGCATTCCATAGCTCATTCCTGCACTTCCTGGAGAGTTCTGGATCAATGGTCTTGAATGTCTCAGATTTAGCCCTCAGCATACTGTAATTCACCTGGTTCTTTCATGGCTTTTGGTCTTGTTATGTTTGGTATGTTCTAGAAGGCGCACACTCATCACACAGGTCCTTCATGAGGTTGGTGACAACTGTGGCATATTCATTCATGTTCAAAGATAAGTACCTGAATATGGTCTAGCACACCAATTTAAAGCAGTCCTGTAAACACTTTTCCATCTTCCTTGATCGTATCTATGTGGTCCTCACGACTAATACTGGAGTCCTCCGTCTCTGCCTGTACGCCGGAAGTAGCAGTACAGCCACGTGACTGGACTTCCATAATATGAGCATGGGATGGCATGGTAGGTGTTCTAGATGGTGGTGTAACAGTGTTCAAGTAGTTCAAGTGGGTTGGCTTCCCCGGTTCGGCAGGTGACATGTTGGTGGTAGTTGATCGGAGATTTCCTCAAGCTGGCCTAGTTGAAATCTCTCACAATGATTGGGAAGGAATCAGGGCAGGCAGTTCAGTGACTACTAGCCATGGTGCTGAGCTCTTCCAGTGCCTGCCTGACATTGGCCAGTGGTAGAATGTACACTAGTCCCAGAATGATGGCAGAAAATTCTCATGACAGATAAAATGGATGACACTTGAGGCTAGATATTTTAGGTTGGGTGAGCAGAACCGCAATGTCTGTGCATCACAATAAGTTTATCATGAAACACGGTCTGCTTCTTCTACCTTTAAAGATTCAGCTGTTCAGTCTCTGCAGTGGATGGTGAAGCCCTTGACCTGCAATTCTGTGGCTGAAATGGTGTTGGTGAGCCATGTTCGGTGAAGCAAAGTATACAACAGTCTCTGGTGTCTCTGCGTTACTGCAATCTTGCTCTGAAGTCTTCAGTTTTATTTTCCGGAGACTACATGCAGTAGCAGGGTAGTAGGAAGTGTGGGGCGGGGGTGTCTAAGGGCAACTGGTCCCCCTAAGCAGTGTGAGTGTGTGGCCGCACAGTAACTGATATGCTCCCATGCACATACCCTTCGTTGCCGCACAACTGGATTTTCATTGATATAACGTTATTATAAAGTACTGAGTAATCTTCAGGCCATGGAAAAATTTGCTGCTGAGAGCAGTGGGTTGTCCACAGAACTGTAAAACAAAATCAGAGGAAGCACGGTTAACGGCTCTGTGGTTCAATCTTACTTGCAGGTTAGCACACTTTCTGCGCTTCCTTTTCCTTAAATGGAAACCGCACTTAGGACCCAAGTCTGCAGTCTGGAGTCCACCAATTTTGAGGTTTAATAGATTCTTTAAACTTCTTAAAAAAACATGTTGCATACTGAAGTACCCGTGACTGTGGATTTCAGTTGTAGTAGACTTAAGTGAGAATATTTGATGATTCCATTCAGAGCTGCACACCAAGAATTGTCACCTTCTGGTGCTATTCATGTTAGAAAATGACCTTTCAATCATTGTGGAAAGTTGTA